>NC_048577.1:25784571-26406349 GCF_013265735.2 Oncorhynchus mykiss
TGTCTGTCATAATATTAGTAGAGACATTAGAATAGCTGGTCTGTCTAATATATTAGATACAGTTAGATCTAGCTGGTCTGTCATAATAATAGAGACAGTAGATCTAGCTGGGTCTGTATAATATAATTGCTAAAGTAGATCTAGCTGGTCTATAGTCATAATAATTTAAAGAGACAGTAGATCTAGCTGGTCTGTAATAAGAAATAGATACAGTAGATCTAGCTGGTCTGTCATAATATAATAGATGAAAGGTAGATATAGCTGGTCTTCTGTCATAATATAATAGATACAGTAGATCTAGCTGGTCTGTCAATAATAATTAGAGACAGTAGATCTAGCTGGTCTGTCATAATATAAAGAGACAGTAGATCTAGCTGGTCTGTATAATATAATAGATAACAGTAGATCTAGGGGGGGGGTCATAAAATAATAGAGACAGTAGATCTAGCTGGTCTGTCAATAGAAATAGATACAGTAGATCTAGCTGGTCTGGTCACTAATATAATAGAGACAGTAGATCTAGCTGGTCTGTCATAATATAATTGCTACAGTAGATCTAGCTGGTCTGTCATAATATAATAGAGACAGTAGATCTAGCTGGTCTGTCATAATATAGTAGAGACAGTAGATCTAGCTGGTCTGTCATAATATAATAGATACAGTAGATCTAGCTGGTCTGTCAATATATAATAGAGACCGTAGATCTAGCTGGTCTGTCATAATATAATAGAGACAGTAGATCTAGCTGGTCTGTCATAATATAGTAGAGACAGTAGATCTAGCTGGTCTGTCATAAGAAATAGATACAGTAGATCTAGCTGGTCTGTCATAATATAATAGAGAAGGTAGATCTAGCTGGTCTGTCAAAATATACTAGAGAGGTAGATAGATCTAGCTGGTCTGTTCTAAGACAATAGAGACAGTAGATCTAGCTGGTCTGTCATAATATAGTAGAGACAGTAGATCTAGCTTGTCTGTCATAATATAATAGATAGAGTAGATCTTGCTGGTCTGTCATAATATAATAGATAGAGTAGATCTAGCTGGTCTGTCATATATATAATAGATACAGTAGATATATTTGGTCTGTCATAATATAATAGAGACAGTAGATATAGCTGGTATGTCATAGTATAATATAGACAGTAGATCTAGCTGGTCTGTCATAATATAAGTAGAGACAGTAGATCTAGCTGGTCTGTCATAATATAATAGATAGAGTAGATATTGCTGGTCTGTCATAATATAATAGAGACAGTAGATCTAGCTGTTCTGTCATAATATAGTAAGTATGTAGATCTAGCTGGTCTGTCATAATATATAGAGACAGTAGATCTAGCTGGTCTGTCATAATATAAAGATACAGTAGATCTAGCTGGTCTGTCATAATATAATAGATACAGTAGATCTAGCTGGTCTGTCATAATATAATAGAGACAGTAGATCTAGCTGGTCTGTCATAATATATAGAGTAGAGACAGTAGATCTAGCTGGTCTGTCATAATATAATAGAGAAGTAGATCTAGCTGGTCTGTCATAATATATAGAGGCAGTAGATCTAGCTGGTCTGTCATAATATAATAGAGACAGTAGATCTGCTGGTCTGTCATAATATAATAGATACAGTAGATCTAGCTGGTCTGTCATAATATAATAGAGACAGTAGATCTAGCTGGTCTGTCATAATATAATAGATACAGTAGATCTAGCTGGTCTGTCATAATATAATAGAGACAGGTAGATCTAGCTGGTCTGTCAAAATATAATAGAGAAGGTAGATCTAGCTGGTCTGTTCTAAGACATAGAGACAGTAGATCTAGCTGGTCTGTCATAATATAGTAGATACAGTAGATCTAGCTGGTCTGTCAATATATAATAGAGACAGTAGATCTAGCTGGTCTGTCATAATATAGTAGAGACAGTAGATCTAGCTGGTCTGTCATATATAGTAGAGACAGTAGATCTAGCTGGTCTGTCATAATATATTAGAGACAGTAGATCTAGCTGGTCTGTCATAATATAATAGAGACAGTAGATCTAGCTGGTCTGTCATAATATAATTGAGACAGTAGATCTAGCTGGTCTGTCATAATATAATAGAGACAGTAGATCTAGCTGGTCTGTCATAATATAGTAGAGACAGTAGATCTAGCTGGTCTGTCATAATATAATAGATACAGTAGATCTAGCTGGTCTGTCAATATATAATAGAGACAGTAGATCTAGCTGGTCTGTCATAATATAATAGAGACAGTAGATCTAGCTGGTCTGTCATAATAAATAGATACAGTAGATCTAGCTGGTCTGTCATAATATAATAGAGAAGTAGATCTAGCTGGTCTGTCAAATATACTAGAGACAGGTAGATCTAGCTGGTCTGTTCTATAGACAATAGAGACAGTAGATCTAGCTGTCTGTCATAATATAGTAGAGACGTAGATCTAGCTTGTCTGTCATAATATAATAGATAGAGTAGATCTTGCTGGCTGTCATAATTAATAGATAGAGTAGATCTTGCTGGTCTGTCATAATATAATAGATACAGTAGATATATTTGGTCTGTCCATAATATACTAGAGACAGTAAGATATAGCTGGTATGTCATATATATAATAGAGACAGTAGATATAGCTGGTCTGTCAGTAATAGTAGAGACAGTAGATCTAGCTGGTCTGTCATAATATAGTAGAGACAGTAGATACTAGCGGGTCTGTCATAATATAATAGATACAGTAGATCTAGCTGGTCTGTCCTATATAATAGAGACAGTAGATCTAGCTGGTCTGTCATAATATAATGATAACAGTATTGATCTAGCTGGTCTGTCATAATATAATAGAGACAGTAGATCTAGCTGGTCTGTCATAATATATAGTAGAGACAGTAGATCTAGCTGGTCTGTCATAATATAATAGATACAGTAGATCTAGCTGGTCTGTCATATATAATAGAGACAGTAGATCTAGCTGGTCTGTCATAATATAATAGAGACAGTAGATCTAGCTGGTCTGTCATAATAAATAGAGACAGTAGATCTAGCTGGTCTGTCATAATATAATAGAGAAGGTAGATCTAGCTGGTCTGTCAAAATATACTAGAGACAGTAGATCTAGCTGGTCTGTCTAATACATAGAGACAGTAGATCTAGCTGGTCTGTCATAATATAGTAGAGACAGTAGATCTAGCTTGTCTGTCATAATATAATAGATAGAGTAGATCTAGCTGGTCTGTCATAATATAATAGATACAGTAGATCTAGCTGGTCTGTCATAATATAATAGATACAGTAGATATATTGGTCTGTCATAATATAATAGAGACAGTAGATCTAGCTGGTCTGTCAATAGTATATAGAGACAGTAGATCTAGCTGGTCTGTCATAATATAGTAGAGACAGTAGATCTAGCTTGTCTGTCATATATAGTAGAGACAGTAGAACTAGCTGGTCTGTCATAATATATTAGATACAGTAGATCTAGCTGGTCTGTCATAATTAATAGAGACAGTAGATCTAGCTGGTCTGTCATAATATAATAGATACAGTAGATCTAGCTGGTCTGTCATAATATAATAGAGACAGTAGATCTAGCTGGTCTGTCATAATATAGTAGAGACAGTAGATCTAGCTGGTCTGTCATAATTAATAGATACAGTAGATCTAGCTGGTCTGTCATATATAATAGAGACAGTAGATCTAGCTGGTCTGTCATAATATAATAGAGAGAGTAGATCTAGCTGGTCTGTCATAATATAGTAGAGACAGTAGATCTAGCTGGTGCTGTCATAATATAATAGATACAGTAGTAATTTAGCTGGTCTTTCATATATAATAGAGACAGTAGATCTAGCTGGTCTGTCATAATATAATAGAGACAGTAGATCTAGCTTGTCTGTCATAATATAATAGAGACAAGATCTAGCTGGCGGTATAAGAGAGTAGATACAGGTAGATCTAGCTGGTCTGTCATAATATAATAGAGACAGTAGATCTAGATGGTCTGTCATAATATAATAGATACAGTAGATCTAGCTGGTCTGTCATAATATAATAGAGATAGTAGATCTAGCTGGTCTGTCATAATATAATAGAGACAGTAGATCTTAGCTGGTCTGTCATAATATAATAGATACAGTAGATCTAGTTGGTCTGTCAATAATTAATAGAGACAGTAGATCTAGCTTGGTCTGTCATAATATAATAGAGACAGTAGATCTAGCTGGTCTGTCATAATATAGTAGAGACAGTAGATCTAGCTGGTCTGTCATAAGTATAATAGATACATTAGATCTAGCTGGTCTGTCATAATATAATAGAGACAGTAGATCTAGCTGGTCTGTCATAATATAGTAGAGACAGTAGATCTAGCTGGTCTGTCATAATAAATAGATACAGTAGATCTAGCTGGTCTGTCATAATATAATAGAGAAGTAGATCTAGCTGGTCTGTCATAATATAATAGATAGAGTAGATCTTGCTGGTCTGTCATAATATAATAGATAGAGTAGATCTATGCTGGTCTGTCATAATATAATAGATACAGTAGATCTATTTGGTCTGTCATAATATAATAGAGACAGTAGATATAGCTGGTATGTCATAGTATAATAGAGACAGTAGATCTAGCTGGTCTGTCATAATATAGTAGAGACAGTAGATCTAGCTGGTCTGTCATAATACAATAGATAGAGTAGATATTGCTGGTCTGTCATAGTATAATAGAGACAGTAGATCTAGCTGGTCTGTCATAATATAGTAAAGTATGTAGATCTAGCTGGTCTGTCATAATATATTAGAGACAGTAGATCTAGCTGGTCTGTCATATTATAGATAGAGCAGTCGATCTAGCTGGTCTGTCATAATATATAGATACAGTAGATCTAGCTTGTCTGTCATAATATAATAGAGCAGTAGATCTAGCTGTCTGTTCATATAATAGTAGACAGTAGATCTAGCTGGTCTGTCATAATATAATAGAGACAGTAGATCTAGCTGGTCTGTCATAATATATTAGAATACAGTAGATCTAGCTGGTCTGTCATAATATAATAGAGACAGTAGATCTAGCTGGTCTGTCATATATAATAGTACAGTAGAATCTAGCTGGTCTGTCATAATTAATAGAGAGAGTAGATCTAGCTGTCCTGTCATAATAATAGTAGAGACAAGTAGATCTAGCTGGTCTGTCATAATATAATAGAGACAGTAGATCTAGCTGGTCTGTCATAATATAATATGAGACAGTAGATCTAGCTGGTCTGTCATAATATAATAGAGAGAGTAGATCTAGCTGGTCTGTCATAATATTAGTAGAGACAGTAGATCTAGCTGGTCTGTCATAATATAATAGAGACAGTAGATCTAGCTGGTCTGTCATAATAAATAGATACAGTAGATCTAGCTGGTCTGTCATAATATAATAGAGACAGTAGATCTAGCTGGTCTGTCATAATATAGTAGAGACAGTAGATCTAGCTGGTCTGTCATATATATAGTAGAGACAGTAGATCTAGCTGGTCTGTCATAATATAGTAAAGAAGGTAGATCTAGCTGGTCTGTCATAATATAGTAGAGAAGTAGATCTAGCTGGTCTGTCATAATATAATAGCTACAGTAGATCTAGCTGGTCTGTCATAATATAATAGAGGCAGTAGATCTAGCTGGTCTGTCATAATATAGTAGAGACAGTAGATCTAGCTGGTCTGTCATAATATGTAAAGTAGTAGATCTAGCTGGTCTGTCATAATATATTAGAGACAGTAGATCTAGCTGGTCTGTCATAATTTAATAGATACAGTCGATCATCTGGTCTGTCATAAGAAATAGATACAGTAGATCTAGCTGGTCTGTCATAATAAGTAGTAGAGGTAGATCTGCTGGTCTGTCATAATATATAGAGAAGGTAGATCTAGCTGGTCTGTTCATAATACAATAGAAGACAGTAGATCTAGCTGGTCTGTTCATAATATAATAGAGACAGTAGATCTAGCTGGTCTGTCAGAATATAATAGAGACAGTAGATCTAGCTGGTCTGTCATAATGATAGTAGAGACGTAGTATCTTAGCTGGTCTGTCATAATATAATAGAGACAGTAGATCTAGATTGTCTGTCATAATTAATAGAGACAGTAGATCTAGATGGTCTGTCAATAGTATAATAGAGACAGTAATCTAGCTGGTCTGTCATAATATAGTAGAGACAGTAGATCTAGCTGGTCTGTCATAATATAATAGATACAGTAGATCTAGCTGGTCTGTCATACTATAATAGAGACAGTATATCTAGCTGGTCGGTCATAATATAATAAGATACAGTAGATCTAGCTGGTCTGTCAATATATAATAGAGACAGTAGATCTAGCTGGTCTGTCATAATATAGTAAAGAAGTAGATCTAGCTGGTCTGTCATAATATATTAGATACAGTAGATCTAGCTGGTCTGTCATAATATAATAGAGACAGTAGATCTAGCTGGTCTGTCATAATATAGTAAAGAAGTAGATCTAGCTGGTCTGTCATAATATAATAGAGACAGTAGATTTAGCTGGTCTGTCATAATATAGTAGAGACTGTAGATCTAGCTGGTCTGTCATAATATAATAGATACAGTAGATATATTTGGTCTGTCATAATATAATAGAGACAGTAGATATAGCTGGTCTGTCATAGTATAATAGAGACAGTAGATCTAGCTGGTCTGTCATAATATAGTAGAGACAGTAGATCTAGCTGGTCTGTCATAATATAATAGATAGAGTAGATATTGCTGGTCTGTCATAATATAATAGAGACAGTAGATCTAGCTGGTCTGTCATAATATAGTAGAGACAGTAGATCTAGCTGGTCTGTCATAATATATAGAGTACAGTAGATCTAGCTGGTCTGTCATAATATAATAGAGACAGTAGATCTAGCTGGTCTGTCATAATATAAGTAGAGACAGTAGATCTAGCTGGTCTGTCATAATATATTAGAGACAGTAGATCTAGCTGGTCTGTCATAATATAATAGAGACAGTAGATCTAGCTGGTCTGTCATAATATAATAGAGACAGTAGATCTAGCTGGTCTGTCATAATATAATAGAGACAGTAGATCTAGCTGGTCTGTCATAATATAATAGAGACAGTAGATCTAGCTGGTCTGTCATAATATATAGAGACAGTAGATCTAGCTGGTCTGTCATAATATAATAGAGACAGTAGATCTAGCTTGGTCTGTCATAATATAATAGAGACAGTAGATCTAGCTGGTCTGTCATAATATAATAGAGACAGTAGATCTAGCTGGTCTGTCATAATATAATAGAGACAGTAGATCTAGCTGGTCTGTCATATATAATTAGAGACAGGTACATCTAGCTGGTCTGTCATAAATATAATAGAGCAGTTTGATCTAGCTGGTCTGTCAAATTAATAAATAGAGACATTAGATCTAGCTGGTCTGTCATAGATATATAGATAAAGTAGATCTAGCTGTCTGTCGGAAATATAAATAGAGACAGGTGAGATCTAGCTGGTCTGTCATAATATAATAGAGACAGGCTAGATCTAGCTGGTGTCTGTCATAATATAATAGAGACGTAGATCTAGCTGGTCTATCATAATTATAGTAATAGACATGTAGATCTAGCTGGTCTGTCCATAATATAATAGAGGACATGTAGATCTAGGCTGGTGTGTCATAAGAAATAGAGATAGCAGTAGATCTAGCTGATCTGTCAATCATATATAGAGACAGTAGATCTAGCTGGTCTGTCATATAGATAGAGACCCCCTCAGTAGAATCTAGCTGGTCTGTCGTAATAGTATACGGAGGACAGTAGATCTAGTGGTCTATCATATATAGTAAAGACAGTAGATCTAGCTGGTCTGTCATAATATAATAGACAGTAGATCTAGCTGGTCTGTCATAATTATAGATAGACAGTAGATCTAGCTGGTCTGTCATAATATAATAGATACAGTAGATCTAGCTGGTCTGTCATAATATAATAGAGACAGTAGATCTAGCTGGTCTGTCATCATTATAATAGAGACAGTAGATCTAGCTTGTCTGTAATATATAGTAGAGACATAGAGCTAGCTGGTCTGTCATAATATAATTAGATAGCAGTAGATCTAGCTGGTCTGTCATAATATAATAGAGACAGTAGATCTAGCTGGTCTGTTCATAATATAGTAAGATAAGTAGATCTAGCTGGTCTGTCATAATATAATAGATACAGTAGATCTAGCTGGTCTGTCAATATATAATAGAGACAGTAGATCTAGCTGGTCTGTCATAATATAATAGATCAGTAGATCTAGCTGGTCTGTCAATATATAATTAGAGACAGTAGATCTAGCTGGTCTGTCATAATATAGTAGAGACAGTAGATCTAGCTGGTCTGTCAATAATATAGTAGAGACAGTAGATCTAGCTGGTCTGTCATAATATAATAGATACAGTAGATCTAGCTGGTCTGTCATAATATAATAGAGACAGTAGATCTAGCTGGTCTGTCATAATATAGTAGAGACAGTAGATCTAGCTGGTCTGTCATAATATAATAGATATCAGTAGATCTAGCTGGTCTGTCATAATATAATAGAGACAGTAGATCTAGCTGGTCTGTCATAATATAATAGATACAGTAGATCTAGCTGGTCTGTCATATATAAATAGAGACAGTAGATCTAGCTGGTCTGTCATAATATAGATAAGACAGTAGATCTAGCTGGTCTGTCATAATATAATAGATACAGTAGATCTAGCTGGTCTGTCATAATATAATAGAGACAGTAGATCTAGCTGGTCTGTCATAATATAGTAAGAAGGTAGATCTAGCTGGTCTGTCATAATATAATAGAGAGAGTAGATTTAGCTGGTCTGTCATAATATAGTAGAGACTGTAGAAACTAGCTGGTCTGTCATAATATAATAGATACAGTAGATATATTTGGTCTGTCCATAATATAATAGAGGACAGTAAGATATAGCTGGTATGTCATAGTATAATAGAGACAGTAGATCTAGCTTGTCTGTCATAATATAGTAGAGACAGTAGATCTAGCTGGTCTGTCATAATATAATAGATAGAGTAGATATTGCTGGTCTGTCATAGTATAATAGAGACAGTAGATCTAGCTGTTCTGTCATAATATAGTAAAGTATGTAGATCTAGCTGGTCTGTCATAATATATTAGAGGCAGTAGTTCTAGCTGGTGTGTCATAATTATAATAGGGACAGTAGATCTGCTGGTCTGTTCATAATATAATAGATACAATAGATCTAGCTGGTCTGTCATAAGAAATAGATACAGTAGATCTAGCTGGTCTGTCATAATTAATAGAGAAGGTAGATCTAGCTGGTCTGTCATAATATAATAGAGACAGTAGATCTAGCTGGTCTGTCATAATATAGTAGAGACAGTAGATCTAGCTGGTCTGTCATAATATCGTAGAGAAGGTAGATCTAGCTGGTCTGTCATAATATATTAGAGGCAGTAGTTCTAGCTGGTGTGTCATAATATAATAGGGACAGTAGATCTGTCTGGTCTGTCATAATGTAATAGATACAATAGATCTAGCTGGTCTGTCATAATATAATAGAGACTGTAGATCTAGCTGGTCTGTCATAAGAAAAAGATACAGTAGATCTAGCTGGTCTGTCATAATATAATAGAGAAGGTAGATCTAGCTGGTCTGTCAAAATATACTAGAGAAGGTTGATCTAGCTGGTCTGTCATAATATAGTAGAGACAGTAGATCTAGCTGGTCTATCATAATATAGTAAAGAAGGTAGATCTAGCTGGTCTGTCATAATATAATAGAGACTGTAGATCTAGCTGGTCTGTCATAAGAAAAAGATACAGTAGATCTAGCTGGTCTGTCAATATATAATAGAGACAGTAGATCTAGCTGGTCTGTCATAATATAGTAGAGACAGTAGATCAAGCTTGTCTGTCATAATATAGTAGAGACAGTAGATCTAGCTGGTCTATCATAATATAGTAAGAAGGTAGATCTAGCTGGTCTGTCATAATATAGTAAAGAAGGTAGATCTAGCTGGTCTGTCATAATATAATTGCTACAGTAGATCTAGCTGGTCTGTCAGAATATAATAGAGGCAGTAGATTTAGCTGGTCTGTCATAATATAGTAGAGACAGTAGAACTAGCTGGTCTGTCATAATATTGTAAAGTATGTAGATCTAGCTGGTCTGTCATAATATATTAGAGACAGTAGATCTAGCTGGTCTGTCATAATTTAATAGATACAGTCGATCCATCTGGTCTGTCATAAGAAATAGATACAGTAGATCTAGCTGGTCTGTCATAATATAGTAGATAGAATAGATCTTGCTGGTCTGTCATAATATAATAGATACAGTAGATATATTTGGTCTTTCATAATATAATAGAGACAGTAGATATAGCTGCTATGTCATAGTATAATAGAGACAGTAGATCTAGCTGGTCTGTCATAATATAGTAGAGACAGTAGATCTAGCTGGTCTGTCATAATATAGTAGAGACAGTAGATCTAGCCGGTCTGTCATAATATAGTAGAGACAGTAGATCTAGCTGGTCTGTCATAATATAATAGATACAGTAGATCTAGCTGGTCTGTCAATATATAATAGAGACAGTAGATCTAGCTGGTCTGTCATAATATAGTAGAGACAGTAGAACTAGCTGGTCTGTCATAATATATTAGATACAGTAGATCTAGCTGGTCTGTCATAATGTAATAGAGACAGTAGATCTAGCTGGTCTGTCATAATATAATAGATACAGTAGATCTAGCTGGTCTGTCAATATATAATAGAGACAGTAGATCTAGCTGGTCTGTCACAATATAGTAAAGAAGGTAGATCTAGCTGGTCTGTCATAATATATTAGATACAGTAGATCTAGCTGGTCTGTCAATATATAATAGAGACAGTAGATCTAGCTGGTCTGTCACAATATAGTAAAGAAGGTAGATCTAGCTGGTCTGTCATAATATATTAGATACAGTAGATCTAGCTGGTCTGTCATAATATAATAGAGACAGTAGATCTAGCTGGTCTGTCATAATATAGTAAAGAAGGTAGATCTAGCTGGTCTGTCAGAATATAATAGAGACAGTAGATTTAGCTGGTCTGTCATAATATAGTAGAGACTGTAGAACTAGCTGGTCTGTCATAATATAATAGATACAGTAGATATATTTGGTCTGTCATAATATAATAGAGACAGTAGATATAGCTGGTATGTCATAGTATAATAGAGACAGTAGATCTAGCTGGTCTGTCATAATATAGTAGAGACAGTAGATCTAGCTGGTCTGTCATAATATAATAGATAGAGTAGATATTGCTGGTCTGTCATAGTATAATAGAGACAGTAGATCTAGCTGTTCTGTCATAATATAGTAAAGTATGTAGATCTAGCTGGTCTGTCATAATATATTAGAGGCAGTAGTTCTAGCTGGTGTGTCATAATATAATAGGGACAGTAGATCTGTCTGGTCTGTCATAATATAATAGATACAATAGATCTAGCTGGTCTGTCATAAGAAATAGATACAGTAGATCTAGCTGGTCTGTCATAATATAATAGAGAAGGTAGATCTAGCTGGTCTGTCATAATATAATAGAGACAGTAGATCTAGCTGGTCTGTCATAATATAGTAGAGACAGTAGATCTAGCTGGTCTGTCATAATATCGTAGAGAAGGTAGATCTAGCTGGTCTGTCATAATATATTAGAGGCAGTAGTTCTAGCTGGTGTGTCATAATATAATAGGGACAGTAGATCTGTCTGGTCTGTCATAATGTAATAGATACAATAGATCTAGCTGGTCTGTCATAATATAATAGAGACTGTAGATCTAGCTGGTCTGTCATAAGAAAAAGATACAGTAGATCTAGCTGGTCTGTCATAATATAATAGAGAGGTAGATCTAGCTGGTCTGTCAAAATATACTAGAGAAGGTTGATCTAGCTGGTCTGTCATAATATAATAAGATGTAGATCTAGCTGGTCTGTCCATAAGGAAGAAAGATACAGTAGATCTAGCTGGTCTGTCATAATATAATAGAGAAGGTAGATCTAGCTGGTCTGTCAAAATATACTAGAGAAGGTTGATCTAGCTGGTCTGTCATAATATAAATGAGACAGTAGATCTAGCTGGTCTATCATAATATAGTAAAGAAGGTAGATCTAGCTGGTCTGTCATAATATAATAGAGGACTGTAGATCTAGCTGGTCTGTCATAAGAAAAGATACAGTAGATCTAGCTGGTCTGTCAATATATAATAGAGACAGTAGATCTAGCTGGTCTGTCATAATATAGTAGAGACAGTAGATCAAGCTGGTCTGTCATAATATAGTAGAGACAGTAGATCTAGCTGGTCTATCATAATATAGTAAGAAGGTAGATCTAGCTTGGTCTGTCATAATATAGTAAAGAAGGTAGATCTAGCTGGTCTGTCATAATATAATTGCTACAGTAGATCTAGCTGGTCTGTCAGAATATAATAGAGGCAGTAGATTTAGCTGGTCTGTCATAATATAGTAGAGACAGTAGAACTAGCTGGTCTGTCATAATATTGTAAAGTATGTAGATCTAGCTGGTCTGTCATAATATATTAGAGACAGTAGATCTAGCTGTCTGTCATAATTTAATAGATACAGTCGATCCATCTGGTCTGTCATAAGAAATAGATACAGTAGATCTAGCTGGTCTGTCATAATATAGTAGATAGAATAGATCTTGCTGGTCTGTCATAATATAATAGATACAGTAGATATATTTGGTCTTTCATAATATAATAGAGACAGTAGATATAGCTGCTATGTCATAGTATAATAGAGACAGTAGATCTAGCTGGTCTGTCATAATATAGTAGAGACAGTAGATCTAGCTGGTCTGTCATAATATAGTAGAGACAGTAGATCTAGCCGGTCTGTCATAATATAGTAGAGACAGTAGATCTAGCTGGTCTGTCATAATATAGTAGAGACAGTAGAACTAGCTGGTCTGTCATAATATATTAGATACAGTAGATCTAGCTGGTCTGTCATAATGTAATAGAGACAGTAGATCTAGCTGGTCTGTCATAATATAATAGATACAGTAGATCTAGCTGGTCTGTCAATATATAATAGAGACAGTAGATCTAGCTGGTCTGTCACAATATAGTAAAGAAGGTAGATCTAGCTGGTCTGTCATAATATATTAGATACAGTAGATCTAGCTGTTCTGTCATAATATAGTAAAGTATGTAGATCTAGCTGGTCTTTCATAATATATTAGAGGCAGTAGTTCTAGCTGGTGTGTCATAATATAATAGGGGACAGTAGATCTGTCTGGTCTGTCATAATATAATAGATACAATAGATCTGTCTGGTCTGTCATAATGTAATAGATACAATAGATCTAGCTGGTCTGTCATAATATAATAGAGACTGTAGATCTAGCTGGTCTGTCATAAGAAAAAGATACAGTAGATCTAGCTGGTCTGTCATAATATAATAGAGAAGGTAGATCTAGCTGGTCTGTCAAAATATACTAGAGAAGGTGATCTAGCTGGTCTGTCATAATATAATAGATGTAGATCTAGCTGGTCTGTCATAAGAAAAAGATACAGTAGATCTAGCTGGTCTGTCATAATATAATAGAGAAGTAGATCTAGCTGGTCTGTCAAAATATACTAGAGAAGGTTGATCTAGCTGGTCTGTCATAATATAATAGAGACAGTAGATCTAGCTGGTCTATCATAATATAGTAAAGAAGGTAGATCTAGCTGTCTGTCATAATATAATAGAGACTGTAGATCTAGCTGGTCTGTCATAAGAAAAAGATACAGTAGATCTAGCTGGTCTGTCAATATATAATAGAGACAGTAGATCTAGCTGGTCTGTCATAATATAGTAGAGACAGTAGATCAAGCTGGTCTGTCATAATATAGTAGAGACAGTAGATCTAGCTGGTCTATCATAATATAGTAAAGAAGGTAGATCTAGCTGGTCTGTCATAATATAGTAAAGAAGGTAGATCTAGCTGGTCTGTCATAATATAATTGCTACAGTAGATCTAGCTGGTCTGTCAGAATATAATAGAGGCAGTAGATTTAGCTGGTCTGTCATAATATAGTAGAGACAGTAGAACTAGCTGGTCTGTCATAATATTGTAAAGTATGTAGATCTAGCTGGTCTGTCATAATATATTAGAGACAGTAGATCTAGCTGGTCTGTCATAATTTAATAGATACAGTCGATCCATCTGGTCTGTCATAAGAAATAGATACAGTAGATCTAGCTGGTCTGTCATAATATAGTAGATAGAATAGATCTTGCTGGTCTGTCATAATATAATAGATACAGTAGATATATTTGGTCTTTCATAATATAATAGAGACAGTAGATATAGCTGCTATGTCATAGTATAATAGAGACAGTAGATCTAGCTGGTCTGTCATAATATAGTAGAGACAGTAGATCTAGCTGGTCTGTCATAATATAGTAGAGACAGTAGATCTAGCCGGTCTGTCATAATATAGTAGAGACAGTAGATCTAGCTGGTCTGTCATAATATAATAGATACAGTAGATCTAGCTGGTCTGTCAATATATAATAGAGACAGTAGATCTAGCTGGTCTGTCATAATATAGTAGAGACAGTAGAACTAGCTGGTCTGTCATAATATATTAGATACAGTAGATCTAGCTGGTCTGTCATAATGTAATAGAGACAGTAGATCTAGCTGGTCTGTCCATAATATAATAGATACAGTAGATCTAGCTGGTCTGTCAATATATAATAGAGACAGTAGATCTAGCTGGTCTGTCACAATATAGTAAAGAAGGTAGATCTAGCTGGTCTGTCATAATATATTAGATACAGTAGATCTAGCTGTTCTGTCATAATATAGTAAAGTATGTAGATCTAGCTGGTCTGTCATAATATATTAGAGGCAGTAGTTCTAGCTGGTGTGTCATAATATAATAGGGACAGTAGATCTGTCTGGTCTGTCATAATATAATAGATACAATAGATCTAGCTGGTCTGTCATAAGAAATAGATACAGTAGATCTAGCTGGTCTGTCATAATATAATAGAGAAGGTAGATCTAGCTGGTCTGTCATAATATAATAGAGACAGTAGATCTAGCTGGTCTGTCATAATATAGTAGAGACAGTAGATCTAGCTGGTCTGTCATAATATCGTAGAGAAGGTAGATCTAGCTGGTCTGTCATAATATATTAGAGGCAGTAGTTCTAGCTGGTGTGTCATAATATAATAGGGACAGTAGATCTGTCTGGTCTGTCATAATGTAATAGATACAATAGATCTAGCTGGTCTGTCATAATATAATAGAGACTGTAGATCTAGCTGGTCTGTCATAAGAAAAAGATACAGTAGATCTAGCTGGTCTGTCATAATATAATAGAGAAGGTAGATCTAGCTGGTCTGTCAAAATATACTAGAGAAGGTTGATCTAGCTGGTCTGTCATAATATAATAGAGACTGTAGATCTAGCTGGTCTGTCATAAGAAAAAGATACAGTAGATCTAGCTGGTCTGTCATAATATAATAGAGAAGGTAGATCTAGCTGGTCTGTCAAAATATACTAGAGAAGGTTGATCTAGCTGGTCTGTCATAATATAATAGAGACAGTAGATCTAGCTGGTCTATCATAATATAGTAAAGAAGGTAGATCTAGCTGGTCTGTCATAATATAATAGAGACTGTAGATCTAGCTGGTCTGTCATAAGAAAAAGATACAGTAGATCTAGCTGGTCTGTCAATATATAATAGAGACAGTAGATCTAGCTGGTCTGTCATAATATAGTAGAGACAGTAGATCAAGCTGGTCTGTCATAATATAGTAGAGACAGTAGATCTAGCTGGTCTATCATAATATAGTAAAGAAGGTAGATCTAGCTGGTCTGTCATAATATAGTAAAGAAGGTAGATCTAGCTGGTCTGTCATAATATAATTGCTACAGTAGATCTAGCTGGTCTGTCAGAATATAATAGAGGCAGTAGATTTAGCTGGTCTGTCATAATATAGTAGAGACAGTAGAACTAGCTGGTCTGTCATAATATTGTAAAGTATGTAGATCTAGCTGGTCTGTCATAATATATTAGAGACAGTAGATCTAGCTGGTCTGTCATAATTTAATAGATACAGTCGATCCATCTGGTCTGTCATAAGAAATAGATACAGTAGATCTAGCTGGTCTGTCATAATATAGTAGATAGAATAGATCTTGCTGGTCTGTCATAATATAATAGATACAGTAGATATATTTGGTCTTTCATAATATAATAGAGACAGTAGATATAGCTGCTATGTCATAGTATAATAGAGACAGTAGATCTAGCTGGTCTGTCATAATATAGTAGAGACAGTAGATCTAGCTGGTCTGTCATAATATAGTAGAGACAGTAGATCTAGCCGGTCTGTCATAATATAGTAGAGACAGTAGATCTAGCTGGTCTGTCATAATATAATAGATACAGTAGATCTAGCTGGTCTGTCAATATATAATAGAGACAGTAGATCTAGCTGGTCTGTCATAATATAGTAGAGACAGTAGAACTAGCTGGTCTGTCATAATATATTAGATACAGTAGATCTAGCTGGTCTGTCATAATGTAATAGAGACAGTAGATCTAGCTGGTCTGTCATAATATAATAGATACAGTAGATCTAGCTGGTCTGTCAATATATAATAGAGACAGTAGATCTAGCTGGTCTGTCACAATATAGTAAAGAAGGTAGATCTAGCTGGTCTGTCATAATATATTAGATACAGTAGATCTAGCTGGTCTGTCATAATATAATAGAGACAGTAGATCTAGCTGGTCTGTCATAATATAGTAAAGAAGGTAGATCTAGCTGGTCTGTCAGAATATAATAGAGACAGTAGATTTAGCTGGTCTGTCATAATATAGTAGAGACTGTAGAACTAGCTGGTCTGTCATAATATAATAGATACAGTAGATATATTTGGTCTGTCATAATATAATAGAGACAGTAGATATAGCTGGTATGTCATAGTATAATAGAGACAGTAGATCTAGCTGGTCTGTCATAATATAGTAGAGACAGTAGATCTAGCTGGTCTGTCATAATATAATAGATAGAGTAGATATTGCTGGTCTGTCATAGTATAATAGAGACAGTAGATCTAGCTGTTCTGTCATAATATAGTAAAGTATGTAGATCTAGCTGGTCTGTCATAATATATTAGAGGCAGTAGTTCTAGCTGGTGTGTCATAATATAATAGGGACAGTAGATCTGTCTGGTCTGTCATAATATAATAGATACAATAGATCTAGCTGGTCTGTCATAAGAAATAGATACAGTAGATCTAGCTGGTCTGTCATAATATAATAGAGAAGGTAGATCTAGCTGGTCTGTCAAAATATACTAGAGAAGGTAGATCTAGCTGGTCTGTTCTAAGACAATAGAGACAGTAGATCTAGCTGGTCTGTCATAATATAGTAGAGACAGTAGATCTAGCTGGTCTGTCATAATATAATAGATAGAGTAGATATTCCTGGTCTGTCATAGTATAATAGAGACAGTAGATCTAGCTGGTCTGTCATAATATAGTAAAGTATGTAGATCTAGCTGGTCTGTCATAATATATTAGATACAGTAGATCTAGCTGGTCTGTCATAATATAATAGAGACAGTAGATCTAGCTGGTCTGTCATAATATAATAGATACAGTAGATCTAGCTGGTCTGTCAATATATAATAGAGACAGTAGATCTAGCTTGTCTGTCATAATATATTAGACAGTAGAACTAGCTGGTCTGTCATAATATATTAGATACAGTAGATCTAGCTGGTCTGTCATAATATAATAGAGACAGTAGATCTAGCTGGTCTGTCATAATATAGTAAAGAAGGTAGATCTAGCTGGTCTGTCATAATATAATTGCTACAGTAGATCTAGCTGGTCTGTCAGAATATAATAGAGACAGTAGATTTAGCTGGTCTGTCATAATATAGTAGAGACAGTAGAACTAGCTGGTCTGTCATAATATAATAGATACAGTAGATCTAGCTGGTCTGTCATAATATCATAGAGACAGTAGATCTAGCTGGTCTGTCATAATATAGTAGAGACAGTAGATCTAGCTTGTCTGTCATAATATAATAGATAGAGTAGATCTTGCTGGTCTATCATAATTTAATAGATAGAGTAGATCTTGCTGGTCTGTCATAATATAATAGATAGAGTAGATCTTGCTGGTCTGTCATAATATAATAGATAGAGTAGATCTTGCTGGTCTGTCATAATATAATAGATAGAGTAGATCTTGCTGGTCTGTCATAATATAAAAGATAGAGTAGATCTTGCTGGTCTGTCATAATATAATAGATACAGTAGATATATTTGGTCTGTCATAATATAATAGAGACAGTAGATATAGCTGGTATGTCATAGTATAATAGAGACAGTAGATCTAGCTGGTCTGTCATAATATAGTAGAGACAGTAGATCTAGCTGGTCTGTCATAATATAATAGATAGAGTAGATATTCCTGGTCTGTCATAGTATAATAGAGACAGTAGATCTAGCTGGTCTGTCATAATATAGTAAAGTATGTAGATCTAGCTAGTCTGTCATAATATATTAGAGACAGTCGATCCAGCTGGTCTGTCATAATATATTAGATACAGTAGATCTAGCTGGTCTGTCATAATATAATAGATGCAGTAGATCTAGCTGGTCTGTCAATATATAATAGAGACAGTAGATCTAGCTGGTCTGTCATAATATAGTAGAGACAGTAGATCTAGCTTGTCTGTCATAATATAATAGATAGAGTAGATCTTGCTGGTCTATCATAATTTAATAGATAGAGTAGATCTTGCTGGTCTGTCATAATATAATAGATAGAGTAGATCTTGCTGGTCTGTCATAATATAATAGATAGAGTAGATCTTGCTGGTCTGTCATAATATAATAGATAGAGTAGATCTTGC
Organism: Oncorhynchus mykiss; assembly: GCF_013265735.2. Taxonomy (NCBI): domain Eukaryota; kingdom Metazoa; phylum Chordata; class Actinopteri; order Salmoniformes; family Salmonidae; genus Oncorhynchus; species Oncorhynchus mykiss. Next base: position 25,803,551 of record NC_048577.1, read on the forward strand.
TGGTCTGTCATAATATAAAAGATAGAGTAGATCTTGCTGGTCTGTCATAATATAATAGATACAGTAGATATATTTGGTCTGTCATAATATAATAGAGACAGTAGATATAGCTGGTATGTCATAGTATAATAGAGACAGTAGATCTAGCTGGTCTGTCATAATATAGTAGAGACAGTAGATCTAGCTGGTCTGTCATAATATAATAGATAGAGTAGATATTCCTGGTCTGTCATAGTATAATAGAGACAGTAGATCTAGCTGGTCTGTCATAATATAGTAAAGTATGTAGATCTAGCTAGTCTGTCATAATATATTAGAGACAGTCGATCCAGCTGGTCTGTCATAATATATTAGATACAGTAGATCTAGCTGGTCTGTCATAATATAATAGATGCAGTAGATCTAGCTGGTCTGTCAATATATAATAGAGACAGTAGATCTAGCTGGTCTGTCATAATATAGTAGAGACAGTAGATCTAGCTTGTCTGTCATAATATAGTAGAGACATTAGAACTAGCTGGTCTGTCATAATATATTAGATACAGTAGATCTAGCTGGTCTGTCATAATATAATAGAGACAGTAGATCTAGCTGGTCTGTCATAATATAATTGCTACAGTAGATCTAGCTGGTCTGTCATAATATAATAGAGAGAGTCGATCTAGCTGGTCTGTCATAATATAGTAGAGACAGTAGATCTAGCTGGTCTGTCATAATATAATAGATACAGTAGATCTAGCTGGTCTGTCAATATATAATAGAGACAGTAGATCTAGCTGGTCTGTCATAATATAATAGAGACAGTAGATCTAGCTGGTCTGTCATAATATGGTAGAGACAGTAGATCTAGCTGGTCTGTCATAAGAAATAGATACAGTAGATCTAGCTGGTCTGTCATAATATAATAGAGAAGGTAGATCTAGCTGGTTTGTAAAAAAATACTAGAGAAGGTAGATCTAGCTGGTCTGTTCTAAGACAATAGAGACAGTAGATCTAGCTGGTCTGTCAACAAAACTAAGGAGATGATTGTGGACTTCAGGAAACAGCAGAGGGAACACCCCCCTATCCACATCGATGGAACAGTAGTGGAGAGGGTAGCAAGTTTTAAGTTCCTCGGCATACACATCACAGACGAACTGAATTGGTCCACTCACACAGACAGCATCGTGAAGAAGGCGCAGCAGCGCCTCTTCAACCTCAGGAGGCTGAAGAAATTCGGCTTGTCACCAAAAGCACTCACAAACTTCTACAGATGCACAATCGAGAGCATCCTGGCGGGCTGTATCACCGCCTGGTATGGCAACTGCACCGCCCTCAACCGTAAGGCTCTCCAGAGGGTAGTGAGGTCTGCACAACGCATCACCGGGGGCAAACTACCTGCCCTCCAGGACACCTACACCACCCGATGTCACAGGAAGGCCATAAAGATCATCAAGGACATCAACCACCCGAGCCACTGCCTGTTCACCCCGCTATCATCCAGAAGGCGAGGTCAGTACAGGTGCATCAAAGCTGGGACCGAGAGACTGAAAAACAGCTTCTATCTCAAGGCCATCAGACTGTTAAACAGCCACCACTAACACTGAGTGGCTGCTGCCAACACACTGACACTGACTCAACTCCAGCCACTTTAATAATGGGAATTGATGGGAAATGATGTAAATATATCACTAGCCACTTTAAACAATGCTACCTTATATAAATGTTACTTACCCTACATTATTCATCTCATATGCATACGTATATACTGTACTCTATATCATCGACGGTATCCTTATGTAATACATGTATCACTAGCCACTTTATACTATACTATGCCACTTTGTTTACATACTCATCTCATTTGTACATACTGTACCCGATACCATCTACTGTATCTTGCCTATGCTGCTCTGTACCATCACTCATTCATATATCCTTATGTACATATTCTTTATCCCCTTACACTGTGTACAAGACAGTAGTTTTGGAATTGTTAGTTAGATTACTTGTTATTACTGCATTGTCGGAACTAGAAGCACAAGCATTTCGCTACACTCGCATTAACATCTGCTAACCATGTGTATGTGACAAATAAAATTTGATTTGATTTGATTTGATTTAATATAGTAGAGACAGTAGATCTAGCTTGTCTGTCATAATATAATAGATAGAGTAGATCTTGCTGGTCTGTCATAATATAATAGAGACAGTAGATCTAGCTGGTCTGTCATAATATAATTGCTACAGTAGATCTAGCTGGTCTGTCATAATATAATAGAGAGAGTAGATCTAGCTGGTCTGTCATAATATAGTAGAGACAGTAGATCTAGCTGGTCTGTCATAATATAATAGATACAGTAGATCTAGCTGGTCTGTCAATATATAATAGAGACAGTAGATCTAGCTGGTCTGTCATAATATAATAGAGACAGTAGATCTAGCTGGTCTGTCATAATATGGTAGAGACAGTAGATCTAGCTGGTCTGTCATAAGAAATAGATACAGTAGATCTAGCTGGTCTGTCATAATATAATAGAGAAGGTAGATCTAGCTGGTCTGTCAAAATATACTAGAGAAGGTAGATCTAGCTGGTCTGTTCTAAGACAATAGAGACAGTAGATCTAGCTGGTCTGTCATAATATAGTAGAGACAGTAGATCTAGCTTGTCTGTCATAATATAATAGATAGAGTAGATCTTGCTGGTCTGTCATAATATAATAGATACAGTAGATATATTTGGTCTGTCATAATATAATAGAGACAGTAGATATAGCTGGTATGTCATAGTATAATAGAGACAGTAGATCTAGCTGGTCTGTCATAATATAGTAGAGACAGTAGATCTAGCTGGTCTGTCATAATATAATAGATAGAGTAGATATTGCTGGTCTGTCATAGTATAATAGAGACAGTAGATCTAGCTGTTCTGTCATAATATAGTAAAGTATGTAGATCTAGCTGGTCTGTCATAATATATTAGAGACAGTCGATCCAGCTGGTCTGTCATAAGAAATAGATACAGTAGATCTAGCTGGTCTGTCATAATATAATAGAGACAGTAGATCTAGCTGGTCTGTCATAATATAATAGATGCAGTAGATCTAGCTGGTCTGTCAATATATAATAGAGACAGTAGATCTAGCTGGTGTGTCATAATATAGTAGAGACAGTAGATCTAGCTTGTCTGTCATAAGAGACATTAGAACTAGCTGGTCTGTCATAATATATTAGATACAGTAGATCTAGCTGGTCTGTAATAATATAATAGAGACAGTAGATCTAGCTGGTCTGTCATAATATAATTGCTACAGTAGATCTAGCTGGTCTGTCATAATATAATAGAGACAGTAGATCTAGCTGGTCTGTCAATATATAATAGAGACAGTAGATCTAGCTGGTCTGTCATAATATAATAGATGCAGTAGATCTAGCTGGTCTGTCAATATATAATAGAGACAGTAGATCTAGCTGGTCTGTCATAATATAGTAGAGACAGTAGATCTAGCTTGTCTGTCATAATATAGTAGAGACATTAGAACTAGCTGGTCTGTCATAATATATTAGATACAGTAGATCTAGCTGGTCTGTCATAATATAATAGAGACAGTAGATCTAGCTGGTCTATCATAATATAATTGTTACAGTAGATCTAGCTGGTCTGTCATAATATAATAGAGACAGTAGATCTAGCTGGTCTGTCATAATATAGTAGAGACAGTAGATCTAGCTGGTCTGTCATAATATAATAGATACAGTAGATCTAGCTGGTCTGTCAATATATAATAGAGACAGTAGATCTAGCTGGTCTGTCATAATATAATAGAGACAGTAGATCTAGCTGGTCTGTCATAATATAGTAGAGACAGTAGATCTAGCTGGTCTGTCATAAGAAATAGATACAGTAGATCTAGCTGGTCTGTCATAATATAATAGAGACAGTAGATCTAGCTGGTCTGTCATAATATAATAGAGACAGTAGATTTAGCTGGTCTGTCATAATATGGTAGAGACAGTAGATCTAGCTGGTCTGTCATAAGAAATAGATACAGTAGATCTAGCTGGTCTGTCATAATATAATAGAGAAGGTAGATCTAGCTGGTCTGTCAAAATATACTAGAGAAGTTAGATCTAGCTGGTCTGTTCTAAGACAATAGAGACAGTAGATCTAGCTTGTCTGTCATAATATAGTAGAGACATTAGAACTAGCTGGTCCGTCATAATATATTAGATACAGTAGATCTAGCAGGTCTGTCATAATATAATAGAGACAGTAGATCTAGCTGGTCTATCATAATATAATTGTTACAGTAGATCTAGCTGGTCTGTCATAATATAATAGAGACAGTAGATCTAGCTGGTCTGTCATAATATAGTAGAGACAGTAGATCTAGCTGGTCTGTCATAATATAATAGATACAGTAGATCTAGCTGGTCTGTCAATATATAATAGAGACAGTAGATCTAGCTGGTCTGTCATAATATAATAGAGACAGTAGATCTAGCTGGTCTGTCATAATATAGTAGAGACAGTAGATCTAGCTTGTCTGTCATAATATAATAGATAGAGTAGATCTTGCTGGTCTGTCATAATATAATAGATAGAGTAGATCTTGCTGGTCTGTCATAATATAATAGATACAGTAGATATATTTGGTCTGTCATAATATAATAGAGACAGAAGATATAGCTGGTATGTCATAGTATAATAGAGACAGTAGATCTAGCTGGTCTGTCATAATATAGTAGAGACAGTAGATCTAGCTGGTCTGTCATAATACAATAGATAGAGTAGATATTGCTGTTCTGTCATAGTATAATAGAGACAGTAGATCTAGCTGTTCTGTCATAATATAGTAAAGTATGTAGATCTAGCTGGTCTGTCATAATATATTCGAGACAGTAGATCTAGCTGGTCTGTCATAATTTAACAGATACAGTCGATCCAGCTGGTCTGTCATAAGAAATAGATACAGTAGATCTAGCTGGTCTGTCATAATATAATAGAGACAGTAGATCTAGCTGGTCTGTCATAATATAGTAGAGACAGTAGATCTAGCTGGTCTGTCATAATATCGTAGAGAAGGTAGATCTAGCTGGTCTGTCATAATATATTAGAGGCAGTAGTTCTAGCTGGTGTGTCATAATATAATAGGGACAGTAGATCTGTCTGATCTGTCATAATATAATAGATACAATAGATCTAGCTGGTCTGTCATAATATAATAGAGAAGGTAGATCTAGCTGGTCTGTCAAAATATACTAGAGAAGGTAGATCTAGCTGGTCTGTCATAAGAAATAGATACAGTAGATCTAGCTGGTCTGTCATAATATAATAGAGAAGGTAGATCTAGCTGGTCTGTCAAAATATACTAGAGAAGGTAGATCTAGCTGGTCTGTTCTAAGACAATAGAGACAGTAGATCTAGCTGGTCTGTCATAATATAGTAGAGACAGTAGATCTAGCTGGTCTGTCAAAATATAATAGATAGAGTAGATATTCCTGGTCTGACATAGTATAATAGAGACAGTAGATCTAGCTGGTCTGTCATAATATAGTAAAGTATGTAGATCTAGCTGGTCTGTCATAATATATTAGAGACAGTAGATCTAGCTGGTCTGTCATAATTTAATAGATACAGTCGATCCAGCTGGTCTGTCATAATATAGTAGAGACAGTAGATCTAGCTTGTCTGTCATAATATAATAGATATAATATCTATATATATATAGATATAGATATATATATAGATATATATAGATATAGATCTACTGTATCTTGCTGGTCTGTCATAATATAATAGATAGAGTAGATCTTGCTGGTCTGTCATAATATAATAGATATAGTAGATCTTGCTGGTCTGTCATAATATAATAGATAGAGTAGATCTTGCTGGTCTGTCATAATATAATAGAGACAGTAGATATAGCTGGTATGTCATAGTATAATAGAGACAGTAGATCTAGCTGGTCTGTCATAATATAATAGATAGAGTAGATATTGCTGGTCTGTCATAGTATAATAGAGACAGTAGATCTAGCTGTTCTGTCATAATATAGTAAAGTATGTAGATCTAGCTGGTCTGTCATAATATATTAGAGACAGTAGATCTAGCTGGTCTGTCATAATTTAATAGATACAGTCGATCCAGCTGGTCTGTCATAAGAAATAGTTACAGTATATCTAGCTGGTCTGTCATAATATAATAGAGACAGTAGATCTAGCTGGTCTGTCATAATATAGTAGAGACAGTAGATCTAGCTGGTCTGTCATAATATCGTAGAGAAGGTAGATCTAGCTGGTCTGTCATAATATATTAGAGGCAGTAGTTCTAGCTGGTGTGTCATAATATAATAGGGACAGTAGATCTGTATGGTCTGTCATAATATAATAGATACAATAGATCTAGCTGGTCTGTCATAATATAATAGAGACTGTAGATATAGCTGGTCTGTCATAAGAAATAGATACAGTAGATCTAGCTGGTCTGTCATAATATAATAGAGAAGGTAGATCTAGCTGGTCTGTCAAAATATACTAGAGAAGGTAGATCTAGCTGGTCTGTTCTAAGACAATAGAGACAGTAGATCTAGCTGGTCTGTCATAATATAGTAGAGACAGTAGATCTAGCTTGTCTGTCATAATATAGTAGAGACAGTAGAACTAGCTGGTCTGTCATAATATAATAGATACAGTAGATCTAGCTGGTCTGTCATAATATAGTAGAGACAGTAGAACTAGCTGGTCTGTCATAATATTGTAAAGTATGTAGATCTAGCTGGTCTGTCATAATATATTAGAGACAGTAGATCTTGCTGGTCTGTCATAATTTAATAGATACAGTCGATCCAGCTGGTCTGTCATAAGAAATAGATACAGTAGATCTAGCTGGTCTGTCATAATATATTAGAGGCAGTAGTTCTAGCTGGTGTGTCATAATATAATAGGGACAGTAGATCTGTCTGGTCTGTCATAATATAATAGAGACTGTAGATCTAGCTGGTCTGTCATAAGAAATAGATACAGTAGATCTAGCTGGTCTGTCATAATATAATAGAGAAGGTAGATCTAGCTGGTCTGTCAAAATATACTAGAGAAGGTAGATCTAGCTGGTCTGTTCTAAGACAATAGAGACAGTAGATCTAGCTGGTCTGTCATAATATATTAGAGACAGTAGATCTTGCTGGTCTGTCATAATTTAATAGATACAGTCGATCCAGCTGGTCTGTCATAAGAAATAGATACAGTAGATCTAGCTTGTCTGTCATAATATAATAGAGACAGTAGATCTAGCTGGTCTGTCATAATATAGTAGATAGAATAGATCTTGCTGGTCTGTCATAATATAATCGATACAGTAGATATATTTGGTCTTTCATAATATAATAGAGACAGTAGATATAGCTGGTATGTCATAGTATAATAGAGACAGTAGATCTAGCTGGTCTGTCATAATATAGTAGAGACAGTAGATCTAGCTGGTCTGTCATAATATAGTAGAGACAGTAGATCTAGCCGGTCTGTCATAATATAGTAGAGACAGTAGATCTAGCTGGTCTGTCATAATATAATAGGGACAGTAGTTCTATCTGGTCTGTCATAATATAATAGATACAGTAGATCTAGTTGGCCTGTCATAATATAAAAGATAGAGTAGATATTGCTGGTCTGTCATAGTATAATAGAGACAGTAGATCTAGCTGGTCTGTCATAATATAGTAGAGACAGTAGATCTAGCTGGTCTGTCATAATATAGTAGAGACAGTAGATCTAGCCGGTCTGTCATAATATAGTAGAGACAGTAGATCTAGCTGGTCTGTCATAATATAATAGGGACAGTAGTTCTATCTGGTCTGTCATAATATAATTGATACAGTAGATCTAGTTGGCCTGTCATAATATAAAAGATAGAGTAGATATTGCTGGTCTGTCATAGTATAATAGAGACAGTAGATCTAGCTGGTCTGTCATAATATAGTAGAGACAGTAGATCTAGCTGGTCTGTCATAATATAATAGATAGAGTAGATATTGCTGGTCTGTCATAGTATAATAGAGACAGTAGATCTAGCTGGTCTGTCATAATATAATAGATACAGTAGATCTAGTTGGCCTGTCATAATATAAAAGATAGAGTAGATATTGCTGGTCTGTCATAGTATAATAGAGACAGTAGATCTAGCTGGTCTGTCATAATATAGTAGAGACAGTAGATCTAGCTGGTCTGTCATAATATAATAGATAGAGTAGATATTGCTGGTCTGTCATTGTATAATAGAGACAGTAGATCTAGCTGGTCTGTCATAATATAAGGCATCCAATGGTTCTAACGATGAATTTAGCAATAAGATGGTTTTGAGAAACCGTTCCCTGATGAACACCAGTAAGTACTGTATTAACAACATAGGCACAAACTCTGCAGTTGTTGAATTGATGTTTGGTGTTAAAGTGGAAATCTGCAATTGCTACATCCATATTATTTTACTTAGCTCAGCAGCCTGATGAAACACCAGAGAATACACACAGGAGAGAAACCTTATAGCTGTACTCAATGTAGGAAGAGTTTTACTCAGCTCAGCAGCCTGATAACACACCAGAGAATACACACAGGAGAGAAATCTTATAGCTGTACTCAATGTAGGAAGAGTTTCACTCAGCTCAGCAGCCTGATAACACACCAGAGAATACAGACATGAGAGAAACCTTATAGCTGTACCCAATGTGGGAAGAGTTTTACTCAGCTCAGCAGCCTGATAACACACCTGAGAATACACCCCGGAGAGAAATCTTATAGCTGTACTCAATGTGGGAAGAGTTTTACTCAGCTCAGCAGCATGATAACACACCAAAGAATACACACAGGAGAGAAACCTTATAGCTGTACTCAATGTGGGAAGAGTTTTACTCAGCTCAGCAGCATGATAACACACCAAAGAATACACACAGGAGAGAAACCTTATAGCTGTGATCAATGTGGGAAGAGGTTTACTACATCTGGCTCTCTGACTTTATACCAGAGAACACATACAGGAGAGAACCCGTATAGCTGTACTCAATGTGGGAAGAGTTTTACTCAGCTCAGCAGCCTGATAAAACACCAGAGAATACACACAGGAGAGAAATCTTATAGCTGTACTCACTGTCGGAAGAGTTTTACTCATTCATCCGGCCTGATATCACACCAGAGCACACACACAGGAGAGAAACCTTATAGCTGTACTCAATGTGGGAAGAGTTTTACTCAGCTCAGCAGCATGATAACACAACAAAGAATACACACAGGAGCGAAACCTTATAGCTGTCCTCAATGTCGGAAGAGTTTTACTCATTCATCCGGCCTGATATCACACCAGAGAACACACACAAGAGAGAAACCTTATAGCTGTGAGTAAACATAATCTGATAATAGATCTCTGACTAAACATAAAGAAATACACAATGTTTCATCATATCAAGTAATAGTGTCACAATGTAGAACGCTTTAACATTGTAGTAGGAGTATTTTAATGATGTCACAATGTAGAATGTTTTAACATTGTAGTAGGAGTATTTTAATGATGTCACAATGTAGAATGTTAACACATTGTAGTAGGAGTATTTTAATAGTGTCACAATGTAGAATGTTTTAACATTGTAGTAGGAGTATTTTAATGATGTCACAATGTAGAATGTTAACACATTGTAGTAGGAGTATTTTAATAGTGTCACAATGTAGAATGTTTTAACATTGTAGTAGGAGTATTTTAATGATTTCACAATGTAGATGCCTAAACGTTTTCCCCCTCATTAATTGATTTCAACATGATATGGATATTAGCCCCAGGCGAAAAAATCCAGGCTCTGAAATGGAAGAGTACTATTTATGTGATTTAACAAAATTGACAAACAAAAAAAGAGTTCAAATGTATTTACATATCCCTTCTTACATCAGCTGATATCTCAAAGTGCTGTACAGAAACCCAACCTAAAACCCCAAACAGCAAGCAATGCAGGTGTAGAAGTACGGTGGCTAGGAAGAAACCTAGAGAGGAACCAGGCTAAGAGGGGTGGCCAGTCCTCTTCTGGCTGTGCCAGGTGGAGATTGTAACAGAACATGACCATGATGTTCAAATATGACCAGCATGGTCAAATCATAACAATCACAGTAGTTGTCGAGGGTGCAACAGGTCAGTGAGTTGGCTTTTCATAGCCGATCATTAAGAGTATCTCTACCGCTCCTGCTGTCTCTAGAGAGTTGAACACTGTAGGTCTGGGACAGGTAGCACATCCGGTAAACAGGTCAAGGTTCCATAGCCGCAGGCAGAACAGTTGAAACTGGAGCAGCAGCACGGCCAGGTGGACTGGGGACAGCAAGGAGTCATCATGCCAGGTAGTCCTGAGGCATGGTCCTAGTGCTCAGGTCCTCCGAGAGAGAGAAAGAAAGAGAGAATTAGAGAGAGCATACTTAAATTCACACAGGACACCGGATAAGACAAGAGAAGTACTCCAGATATATCAAACTGACCCTAGCCCCCCGACACATAAACTACTGCAGTATAAATACTGGAGGCTGAGACGGGAGGGGTCAGGAGACACTGTGGCCCCATCCGATGATACCCCCGGACAGGACCAAACATGAAGGATATAACCCCACCCACTTTGCCAAAGCACAGCCCCCACACCACTAGAGGGATATCTTCAACCACCAACTTACCATTCTGAGACAAGGCCGAGTATAGCCCAAAAAGATCTCCACCACGGCACAACCTAGACAGGAAGATCACGTTAGTGACTCAACCCACTCAAGTGACACACCCCTCCTAGTGACGGCATGAAAGAGCACCAGTTTGTCAGTGATTCAGTCCCTGTAATAGGGTTAGAGGCAGAGAATCCCAGTGGAGAGAGGTGAACCGGCCAGGCAGAGACAGCAAGGGCGGTTCGTTGCTCCAGAGCCTTTCCGTTCACTTTCACACTCCTGGGTCAGACTACACTCAATCATATGACCTACTGAAGAGATGAGTCTTCAGTAAAGACTTAAAGGTTGAGACAGAGTCTGCGTCTCTCACATGGATAGGCAGACCATTCCATAAAAATGGAGATCTATAGGAGAAAGCCCTGCCTCCAGCTGTTTGCTTAGAAATTATAGGGACAATTAGGACTTGTGTTACACTTACCACGTTGGTGACCCACTTGAATCAAAATGCAACACTTCAAAATGTGGCGAGCTGTTTTCTACAAATTGTCCTCTAACCAGGGATGTACACATTACTTCCAGATTCCGTGTGGTTTTTGAGCTGTTAGTTTTAACAGGACGTGCAACCTGATCTTTCTCCTCTCGCACAAATGATTTTAGCATATCGATGAGTGATGACAAATAAGTGTTGCATTCCCTTGTTTAGTGACCCCTACATTTAAATGCATCACTCCCAAATGTAGCTGACTCTTCTGCAGGTTGTCCTCTAACCAGTGAGGTAAAATATATCTCCCATTTCCATGTGTTTTTTTTGTTGTGTCAGTTTCAACAGCACGTACAACCTCATTTCCCCCCTAATCGATATCAGTGATTTATTGCTACTTGTCAAAACAACAGCGTTTTTGGTGCTTGTGCAGTTTATAAGGGGCTTGTTTGAAAAAATACAAGTAATGTGATTATTGTGGCAGATGTTTGTGTATATAGCGCATGTAACTAATACAATTTGATTTGAGTTTTGTTTGGGCTCGTTCCAAGGGGACGAGAGTTCTAGAAACTAGTGAGTTTTAGGAAGACGAGAGTTTTAGAAGCTAGTGAGTTTAAGGATTCTATAGAAAGAAAAAGGAGAAAAAAAGAATACGATTGTTTATTATTATTTAGTAATAGGTGTTTTTTCTTGTTTTTAATTGTTGACAGCCAGTAGACACCATGTTTATATTGGTGAAGGTGAAGCATTGTAGTTGATTATAATGTGAAATGGAAGTTGTTTTCTGTTGGTGGTGAGCAAATTTGTCCAACAAAAATATAGGATATATTTGAAGTCTTAAGGGGGAAGGTGTTCCAGGCTTTGGTTTTTCCATTTATGTTTTGAGGTTGGACTTCAACACGTGTAGCTCGTTAGCACTGATTGGTGTCACCTCATTAGTCAGTATGTGTTACACCTGTGCTGGCTTGTCCTTCTCGTTAGTGGGAAGGTGTTTCACCTGAGCTGGTCCAGGTTCTATTATAGAGTGTCTGGCCCAGTGCTCCAGTAGAATTGGGAGATGTGGAGAGTCAACACCTTTAGTTGCTCCACCTTTTTGGTTTAAAGATGTTTTCACTTCAGGTTGTAGCTTCTTTCTGAAGAGAGCTTTTTTTCTTCAAAAAAAAAAAAAAAAAAAAAAAAAAAAAAATGAATACAAACAAGCAAACCTGGTCGGTTCCGGGGATTGGTATAGCAAATACCGTAAGATTTTCATGGACTGAAAAGGAGATGGAACCTTGGGGCAGGGAAACTTTTGGAAGGACCATTTTGATGGGATGCCTCAGGATAGAGGTGAAGGAAGTACTCTGCCTTCAAGGCAACCCAAATGAAAAGGGTTTTGATGTGACGTTTCACAAGCAAGAGAAACATGATGATGTATTGAAGATGGCAAAGGAAGCGGAAAGAAAATGACCCCTGTGCCATTATGCGGTGACCAGCCTGGCAAAGAACAACTTCAGGGTGGTCACCGTAAACATGTACAATCCGCACGTGAAGGATGAAGAAGTGAGGGCCTTTCTGGGGAGATACATGGACAATGTCTCCTCAGCGAGGTACCTCAGGGACTCCCTGGGTTTCTGGAACGGGAGGAGAGGGTTCCAGGCGTTACTCAGGGAGTCCCCGAAGAGTGTGGATGGCTACCTCCATCCTCCGGCGATGTTCTCCCTGGGGGCTGACAGGGGAACACTCTACTATGCACGTCCGCCCCCGTTCTGCAGGCGTTGTATGGCCTACGGCCATATCCTGGCCTCGTGCAGCGCCAAGAAATGTCGTTTTTGTGGGTCGGAAGAGCACGAGGCCAAGGAGTGTGACGAGCCCAAGGCTTGCCACGGGTGTGGCTCAAGAGCACACCTGTGGCGTGATTGCCCGGCTCGTCACAGGTCATACGCGTCTGCAGCTGGGGGGGGGGGGGGGGGGAGCGGGGGATGGGGGGAGGAAAGAAAGGGGACAAGGGGAGCATCGGGTGAGTCTCCTGGTTTTTCTTTGGGTTTTGGGTTTTTTATTTGTTGTAAATAATTAAATGAATAGTTCTGTTTCTTTTTTTAGTCTAAATGTTAGGGGGTTAAGGGATAATGTTAAAAGGAGGGCGGTTTTTTGTTATTTAGAGGGTGTGGGGTTTGATTTCTGTTTTTTACAGGAGGCTCACCTGAGGGATGGTGGGGATGTGTGTAGATTTAAGAGGGAGTGGGATAAGGGGGAATCTTTTTGGGGCATAGGAGGGGTGCACTCAACAGGAGTAGGGATTTTGTGTGGGCATAGAGAGGTTAAAATAGAGAACACTTTTGTAATAATGCAGGGTAGAGTTTTGGGGATAGATGTTAAGTTTAGAGAAGCTAGATATAGGTTAATTGGGGTGTATGGGCCACAGGTGGCGGCAGACAGGAGGGAGATGGTGGACTGTCTGGCACCCCTGTGTGTTACAAACAGGCACTTGGTGATAGGAGGAGACTTTAATATAGATTTAGGGTTAGGCGGTGATAGCAGTGCAGGTGCCATCTCTGGGCTAATGGCTTGCCGTGGTCTGGTTGATGGTGGCCTGCACACTACTCCGGCAATGGTCGGTCCTACATGGCGCAACTCCAGGGGGGTTGCGCGGAGGCTCGACTACATTTTTGTATCCAGGTCTTTGGGTCAGTTGTCTGGGCGGCTGTTGCCTGTTTTCTTCACGGATCACGACGGGGTGTTCCTGCAGGTGGGGTCGCCAGTCTGCCTCTTCGGTAGGGGGTACTGGAAGTTAGATCGGGATATACTGGAGGAGCAGGCTTTCGTTGATGCATTTTTTTGTTTCTTTCGGAGGCTTGACGGCCTCCGGTCCATGTGCGAGGGGGTGTTAGAGTGGTGGGATTTAGTCAAGGGGAGGATAAGGGCTTTTATAATAGGATATTGTAGAAGGAAAAAAAGGGAGGAAAGGAGGGAGGTGGATCGTATCCAAAGGTTAATTGAACTCGAGTACGAGGCAGGCAACCTCGGCGGGTCGATTGACTGGGAGAGATTCGCAGCCCTAAAGGCGCAGCTCAGGGAGCTGCAGGAGCAGAAGGCTCGAGCTTTCCTGGAGCGTGCGCATAGTGGCTTTCTAGAACATAATGAGACTTGTTCCGCTATGTTCTTTAAGTCGGTTAGGGCCAGACAGAGTAGGAAGGTAATGAAGGGAGTTAGGGAAGAAAATGGTAGTATAGTAAGTAAACCAGAGGAAATGGTCAGGGTGACAACTGATCATTTCCAAGGTTTATTTAAGGAAAGGGAAATAGATGTAGAGCAGGGAAACGTGTTTTTAGAACACTTGTCCCGGCGGTTGCCAGAGGACATTAGAGACGTGATGGAGGCCCAGATCTCACTAGAAGAGGTTGAGAGCGCTCTTAGGAGGATGGGAAAAGGGAAGGTGCCTGGGATGGATGGGCTGCCGGCTGAGTTTTACCTCAAGTTTTGGGGTATACTTGGACCAGTGGTTCTCGAAGTCTTGAAGGCCATCCTTGAGACGGGGGTCCCGGGGGGATCAATGGCTGTTGGTGTGCTGTCACTTCTTTATAAGAAGGGGGAAGCAACTGACCTTGGCAGATTCTTGCAAAGGTTTTAGCAGACCGGTTGCGCACAGCCCTTCCCTACGTCGTCCACGAGGATCAGACGTGCGGGGTAGAGGGCCGCTCTATAAGATGGAACCTACAGTTGATCAGGGATTCCATCGCCTGGGTTGAAGATAGAGGGCTGCCTTTAATGGTAGCAGCGCTAGATCAGGCGAAAGCTTTTGATCGCGTGAATAGATATTTTCTATTCAGGGTGTTAGGTAGATTAGGATTTGGGGAGAAGTTTATAGGATGGATCCGTACTTTATATGTCGGAGCGGGGTGTCGAGTTAGTGTAAATAGTCACTTAGGTGACATTTTTGACCTCTCGTCTGGGGTCAGGCAGGGATCCCCACCTTTGGCTCTCCTCTTCGTTCTGTACATGGAGCCTCTGGGGGCTGCCATTAGGGCAGACACAGGGGTGGAAGGCTTGTTGATCCCTGGAAGCGGTGGGCTGCGTGTTAAGATGACGCAGTACGCCGACGACACTTCCTTGCTGTTGTGCAAGGACTCGTGCCTGACAAGGTCCCTTGCCATCTTTGGGGATTTCACCCGAGCGTCGGGAGCAGTTCTGAACCATGCAAAGTCTTCCGTCAAGTTTTTCGGAAGATGGCGCAGTAGAACGGATATGCCTGGGGGGTTATCTCTCTGTGAAGGGGCCCTGAGGATTCTCGGGGTTCATTTTGAGACCTCCGGCTCAGCGACGCTAAACTGGAACATGCGTATCGCAGTGGTACAGAGGAAGCTAGCAATGTGGAAGGCTAGGTATTTGTCTTTTATGGGCAAAGTCCTGGTCCTAAAGGTGGATGTGTTGCCGTCTCTTTTGTACGTGGCATACATCTACCCATTGCCGGCTTGTCTGAGGAGGCCTCTAGTGAGGCTTGTGTTTCAGTTTATGTGGAGTGGCAGGTGCGAGTGGGTCGCCAGAACACGCATGATCTGTCCCATCGGGGAGGGAGGTAGGGGGGTACCACATTTCCCCCTCAAGCTGGACGCCATTTTTGTTTCTTTCTTGTTGACGGAGCTTGCTCGTCCGGTTATACACCCGTCCGGTTACCTCCTGCGGGTGTTCTTCTCGTATAAGGCGAGAAGCGTAATGGTGTGGTCTAACGCGGGTCCTCGGGCGGAACAGCT
Source organism: Oncorhynchus mykiss (assembly GCF_013265735.2). Taxonomy (NCBI): domain Eukaryota; kingdom Metazoa; phylum Chordata; class Actinopteri; order Salmoniformes; family Salmonidae; genus Oncorhynchus; species Oncorhynchus mykiss. The sequence continues at coordinate 25,819,415 of NC_048577.1, forward strand.
GCCGTGGCATTTTGGCCATGCGGCCAAGTGGCTGCATGCGCACCCCGAGGTTGAAGTTGCCCGCGTAGGTTTAGACCACAGGCACCTGTACGAGGAGGTCAGGCAGGCAGGGAGTCCTGCGCCTGTAGCGGGCATCTCGTCAGTGGTCTGGGAGGGAGTGCAGGCGCGGGGCCTGGACAACAGGCTCAAGGACCTGAATTGGTTGGGCCTCCATAAGTGCTTGCCGGTACGTGCCATCTTGTACCGGTATAGTTTGGTGCAATCCCCCACCTGTCCAAGATCCTCTTGTGGCAGGGAGGAGACTGTGCGCCATGCCTTCTGGGACTGTGCCTTTGCCGGACTAGTCTGGGCTAGGGCACGGGTAATGCTAGGTGTGGTTAGGAGTGATTTTGTTTTGACATGGGCTAGGCTAGAGAGAGGCGTAGGGAGAGCAAAGGGAACGGATAGGGACAGGTTTCTGCTGTGGCTTCTCATGAGTCTCTTTAAAAAGGGACTGTGGGAAGCCAGGCAGAATGTAGTCAAGACAGGGAGAGATTGGGGGGTGGAAGGGATAGTGAGAAGGGTGGAAGATGATTTGAGGGGGAAGATGAAGAGGGAGGAGAGGAAGTGGGGGAAGCATGCGGCACGGGAGAGGTGGAAAGGGGGTTTAGGGCTGGGAGTGTTAGAGTGAGTTTGGTAAGGGGATAGATTAGGGAAGGGGAGATAGGGAAAGGGTTAGGTATTGGTTAGGTATGACGGGGAGGGACGATGCTCCCCTGAGGTTTGTTTTTGTTTGATGTTTTTGTAAATACAATTAATTAAGAATGAATGAGAATTATGATTTTGTAATAGTATGAATGGTATTGATTGTAATAAATTATTTTAACCACCTTTTTGGTTTACTTCCTGTCTTTAAGTTTGGTGTGGTTTTTATTTTGTTTGCCTCTTCTTGGGCAGATTTAGTGGATCTCATGGTGGGTGTCTTATGTCCCAGTTGTTGTTACTAGTCAACTTCCATTGGACACTCCCATAGTGTCTTTCAGAGCCCCTCCTAAAAAACAAGCTAATATTTTGGGTTGGATATTCCATTCAATTAATATTTTAATCAATGGAATTTCCTTAATGTTCATTAGTATTTCAGTTGTTAATCTTATGTTTGCTGTGTACTAAATATTTTTGTTTATTTTCATTTTGTGAGTTTGTTCTCAAAGTAGCATCTCTATTGTTTTCATTCCAGCACATCTGTTGTGTCACCAACTTGTTAACCCTTTCGTCTGCACTACTTGCTGTCATTTCCCTTCCTGATTTTCCTCTCTTGGATGTCTCCACCATGCTCCTACTCTGTCAGTAATTCCTCTCTGCTTTATTAATTGGTAGTCATGTCAAACAACAATATATTAAAGGTGCTGCAAATTCTATTCCAAATCTAGAATTAGAATCGTCATTATGCTTCCATGATTTCAACAGTTCACCAGTTAACTAAGCCTATAATGTGGACACCAAGGATGTGGATACCAAGGAACTTGAAGCTCTCAACCTGCTCCACTACAACCCCTTCGATGAGAATGGGGGCGTGCTCAGTGTTTAGTTCCAGGGTCCTTCGCTTAGTGATGCGCTTTGAAGGACTATGGTGTTGGATGCTGAGCTGTAGTCGATGAACAGCATTCTCACATAGGTGTTCCTTTTGTCCAGGTGGGAAAGTGCGGTGTGGAGTGCAGTAGAGATTGCATCATCTGTGGATCTGTTGGGGCGGTATGCAAATTGGAGTGGGTCTAGGGTTTCTGGGATAATGGTGTTGATGTGAGCCATGACCAGCCTTTCAAAGCACTTCATGGCTACAGACGTGCGTGCTATGAGTCGGTAGTCATTTAGGCAGGTGGCCTTAGTCCCTGTGCCCAAGAACACTATGGTGGTCTGAAACATGTTGCTATTACAGACTCAGACGGGAATATAATGTCAGTGAAGACCCATGCCAGTTGGTCAGCGCATGCTTGGAGTACATCTGACGAGGGTTGGCGCCGATGTTCAAGGGGTATAGCAATCTCCCCAGGGTAGCAGTAATACTTTGAGATTTGTCCACAAAGGGAGACCCCTCCCATAGGTGGCTCATTATTGGTATTCATTGCTGATTCCTACCTGTAGCTCACTATGAAGTGTCTAGTGATACAGGTAAAGGGCCCTGTTGCATATTGCTGGTTGGTAGCTGAGTCGAGGGAACAAGCAGAGTTGGACACGGCCATGTTATTATTCCACACAGTCTCTGTCGTTTGTATGAACCCCGTTCCTGGGAATTAGATTTGATTAGAAATCGTCCCAGTCTGTTTCCACAGAAGGGGTCAGTTTGTCCCATTTCCAGCAAGATTACGAGGCGCTTTGTCATTTCCAGAGCTTTTTATTATCATTCTTTGTAATTTATCTTTGTTTCATTATCTTTTTCTTCAGTTTAGTCACATGATTTCTCAATTTGCAGGATGTTTGCCAATCGGTTGTACAGCCAGACTTATTTGCCATTCCTTTTGCCTCATCCTTCTCAACCATACCATTTTTCAATTCCTCATCAATCCACTGGGATTTAACAGCTTTTACAGTCATTTTCTCAATGGGTGCATGCTTATTAGTAACTGGAACAAGCAATTTCATAAATGTGTGCAGCGTCTGGTTATTCCTCATTACACACCACAGAGCAGCAAATATTCTTTACATCATCAACATAGGAATCACCTGTTTTTATTAAGTAACACAAATGACTTGAGGGAACCAGAGATCAAGATAGCCTAACCATAAGAAAAAAAACTCTTCCTCCTCACGCTGCTGCTGGCCTTCGTAAATTCTGACGTTATGCTCCTGAAGTTTCCAGTAATAGGCTACAACAGCAGTCGGCAATGTTTTCCATTTGTAGTGCAAATTTATCTGACCATTTCTACTGATCTGGTGCCAGTTATGATTTTCATATTCACATTTTACTGGAACAGTTTAATTTAATTGATAATAGTAATAATAATAATTAAAGTCTTTGTATCTCAAAATCATTTTCTATGATTAATCTACATTCTATCTAAATGAAAATGATACAAATCTAAACAACTTTTATTGCCGTTGCCAACTATGTAAAATAGTCTACATAAAGCCAACAAATAAAAACAGCTAGAAAATATCCAGATAAAAATAAATCACATTGGCTGAGCATGGCCTGTCTACATAGTTGAAACAATGTTTCAAATTCTATCACCTAGGTTGGCCCGAAACTTGATATAAAATATTCTGGGCCCTCAGAGTTTCCCGTGCCAGTGAATTTGGGACAGACACAGCTGTAAGCTATTTGTGTAAGGGATAAGAAGTAATCAGGTATTTTATGACATATCCACTGGATCAGAGCATAACATTTTTCCCTTTTATGCTGAGTGGTTATCAAGAGTGAGAGCTGGAAATAATTTACAAATACTTTGAGGAGCTATTGTCATTTGCCAATTGATTTTAGTAAGACTTTGTTTACTTGCTGTTTGAGGTGAAGAGAAAATTACTTATCAGACATCCCCAAATAGGTGCATCGCTCTCGGACCTTTGTGTTTCCTAAAATGCAATTTGGTTGCAGAAACTCTTCCAAGCTAATGCGGAAACCCTTAGTTATACCATAGACCTAATGTAGGACCAATAACTTCATCCAAAAAACATAGACCTACTGTAGGACCCATAACGTCACCTAACAACAACAACAACATAGACCTACTGTAGGACCCATAACTTCACCTAACAACAACGTAGACCTACAGAAAGGTGCCTAAATTGGACACCAAAAGTTGTCTGGCACACTGCTTAGGATTTCAACAACTTCAAAAACGTATTTCTTGCATACAATCGTCGATGTTACTACTAATGTGAAAACCAGACAAAATTTGACTATTGACTACTATTCACTTGACTGTCTTTAGACAAATGACAAGTAATGAACATTCATTACAGACGTCATAGTTTGTACAACATCATGGCTCCGCTGTTGGCATCACCTTTTTACAGTAGATTTTTGCTGTTGTGGGCCTTAAACCATCTGTCCGACTTTTTGTTCACACAGGAGAGAGACCTGACTATCGTGGATCCTCTGGGGGGCCTCAACAACCCCATGATGCTGACGAGGCAGAGGAGAGTCTCTCCACGTCAAAACACCTCAAGAAACTCATTCATCCGGCCTGATATCACACCAGAGCACACACACAGGAGAGAAACCTTATAGCTGTGATCAATGTGGGAAGAGTTTTACCACATCTAGCTCTTTGACTATACACCAGAGAACACACACAGGAGAGAAACCTCATAGCTCATAACCTCATAGCCTCAATGTGACAAGAGATACTTTGATAAAAGATCTCTGATCGAACATCAGAAAATACATGAAGGAGTTGTATCATGATATTAATAAAATAATGTCACAATGTAGAATGTTTTAACATTGTAGTAGGAGTATTTTAATGTCACAATGTAGAATGTTTTAACATTGTAGTAGGAGTATTTTAATGATGTTCTTCCTTATCGTTTGCCCTGTTCAATTGATTGCAGCATGATATGGATATTAGCCTCAGGGGAAAATTCAGGCTCTGAATTGAAAGAGTATTATTTAACAAAAAAAGAGCTGTGTTACACTTACTGCGTTGGTGACCCACTAATCAAAATGTAGCCAGCTGTTTTCTACAAGTTGAAAAAGCTGCTTGTTTAAAAAATACATGTAATATGATAATTGTTGCAGATGTTTGTGTATATACACACATGAAAGCAGTAAAATAAATTGGTCTATAATACATTTTATTAACAATCTGACATCTCTCCATTATTTTTTGACAACATTCAAATGTTAATTGTCTTTATTCCACTACTGAAGAAGCATGTCTCAAATCACCTCATATTTCAAACATTCAGCCTGACAAAAGATACATGTTTTATTGTTCCATGCCTCACCATTAAGTTAATTATTGCCAATACATATTAACAAAGGGGTGAACATTTGGTTTTGATTTTCATAATTATTTATGCAACCAGACGACCCTTTTTGGGTTTTTATTGGTACAATTATATTGACGTTGTTGCCCTGCTTTTAGAATATCAGGATTCATTCTCAGATGTGCCAACTCTAATGTACTAGAGTACGACAGTGGGGACTTGGCCCCGATCCAACAACATGCATATTGAGTGAACCTTGAAAAGAGAGCGAGAAGTAAGGTGGAAAGTTACTACGGATATTGCAGCTGTTGGTTGCTGATTGTCTCAAGGGTGGGCAGTCAGCAAGTTTTGCATTTAGCCAGTGCTTGGCCATGGATTACAATTTATTTTGACTGCATGTTTTTCCGTATTGGAGGTTATTTTGTTCCAAGGGGACGTGAGTTCTTTTAGCTAGTGGGGGGGAAATATAGGATCTATTTGTTGTCTTAAGGGGGAAGGTGTTACAGGCTTTGGTTTTGAGGTTGGACTTTCACACATAGGACGCACTGATTGGTGTCACCTCGTTAGTATGTGTTACACCTGTGCTGGCTTGTCCATCTCGTTAGTGGTAAGGTGTTTCACCTGTGCTGGCTTGTCCATCTCGTTAGTGGTACGGTGTTTCACCTGAGTTGGTCCAGTGCTCTAGTTGTCTTGATATATGTGAAGAGTCAACAACTTTAGTTGCTCCACCTTTTTGGTTTGCTTCCTGTCTAAGTTTGGAGTTGGTTTTTCTTTGTTTCCATCTTCTTGGGTAGATTTAGTGGGTCTCATGGTGGGTGTCTTTTAGGTCCCAGTTGTTGTTACTTGTCAACTTTCAGTGGACACAGAGCAAAACTGCAACATTATGTTATAATACTTTTATTGCATCAGAATAGAGGGTTCTTAGAACTATTGTGTCTGTGTGTTCTACTGTCAGTGTTTACCTTCAGCAGGATCCATCTGTTTCAGTGTTTACCTTCAGCAGGATCCATCTGTTTCAGTGTTTACCTTCAGCAGGATCCATCTGTTTCAGTTTTCAGTTGTTGAATCCTTTGACGTATTGTTGATTTCAACATTTTTTAGGTTCAACAAATGCACTGTGTTGGTTGAAAAGTGATACTAAAATGACATACCATAGTGGAAGATATACTGAATTTACACTAAGATGGATCAAGATATTTGTTCATTGGTTGGTCATTGGGTTCATAATATGTTTAAATCAAGCTTTATTTATACAGCACATTTCAGACACAGGAAAAAACACAAATATTTAATACAAACAAGAGAAAAAACTGAACAACTAATGAGCATTCTAAGTAAATCCCATCGATTAAAATATTAACAATTCACTGCAATATCCAACCCAAAATATCCTGTCTTTCTCCATTGTTTGATGTTACGTTCTCCAGCAAGAAAACCAAAAATGTCCCTCAAACAGAAGAGGGAACTAACCACAACTAAACATGTTTTAGGAGGGGCTCTGAAAGACACTATGTGGGCGTCCACTGAAAGTTGACTAGTAACAACAACTGGGACCTAAAAGACACCCACCATGAGCCACTAAATCTGCCCAAGACGAGGCAAACAAAAGAAAAACCCACAGCAAACCAAAAAGGTGGATCGACTAAAGGTGTTTGCTCTCCACATCTATCAAGACAACTGGAGCACTGGGCCAGACACTCTTAAATAGAACCTGGACCAACTCAGGTGAAACACCTTACCACTAATGAGATGACACAAATCGGTTCTCCCTACATGCTAACGAGCTATACGTGCTAAAGTCCAACCTCAAAACCAAAGCCTGTAACACCAAATCAAATTTATTTGTCACGTACACATGGTTAGCAGATGTTAATGCGAGTGTAGCGAAATGCTTGTGCTTCTAGTTCCGACAATGCAGTAATAACCAACAATTCCAAAACTACTACCTTATACACACAAGTGTAAAGGGATAAAGAAAATGTACATAAAGATATATGAATGTGATGGTACAGAGCGGCATAGGAAAGATGCAGTAGATGGTATCGAGTACAGTATATACATATGAGATGAGTAATGTAGGGTATGTAAACAAAGTGGCATAGTTTAAAGTGGCTAGTGATACATGTATTACATAAAGATGCAGTAGATGATATAGAGTACAGTATATACGTATACATATGAGATGAATAATGTAGGGTATGTAAACATATTAAGTAGCATTGTTTAAAGTGGCTAGTGATATATTTTACATCAATTCCCATTATTAAAGTGGCTGGAGTTGAGTCAGTGTGTTGGCAGCAGCCACTCAATGTTAGTGGTGGCTGTTTAACAGTCTGATGGCCTTGAGATAGAAGCTGTTTTTCAGTCTCTCGGTCCCAGCTTTGATGCACCTGTACTGACCTCACCTTCTGGATGATAGCGGGGTGAACAGGCAGTGGTTCGGGTGGTTGTTGTCCTTGATGATCTTTATGGCCTTCCTGTGACATCGGGTGGTGTAGGTGTCCTAGAGGGCAGGTAGTTTGCCCCCAGTGATGCGTTGTGCAGACCTCACTACCCTCTGGAGAGCCTTACGGTTGTGGGCGGAGCAGTTGCCGTACCAGGCCATGATACAGCCCGACAGGATGCTCTCGATTGTGCATCTGTAGAAGTTTGTGAGTGCTTTTGGTGACAAGCCAAATTTCTTCAGCCTCCTGAGGTTGAAGAGGCGCTGCTGCGCCTTCTTCACGATGCTGTCTGTGTGGGTGGACCAATTCAGTTTGTCTGTGATGTGTACGCCGAGGAACTTAAAACTTACTACCCTCTCCACTACTGTCCCATCGATGTGGATAGGGGGGTGTTCCCTCTACTGTTTCCTGAAGTCCACAATCATCTCCTTAGTTTTGTTGATGTTGAGTGTGAGGTTATTTTCCTGACACCACACTCCGATGGCCCTCACCTCCTCCCTGTAGGCCGTCTCGTCGTTGTTGGTAATCAAGCCTACCACTGTAGTGTCGTCCGCAAACTTGATGATTGAGTTGGAGGCGTGCGTGGCCACGCAGTCGTGGGTGAACAGGGAGTACAGGAGAGGGCTCAGAACGCACCCTTGTGTGGCCCCAGTGTTGAGGATCAGTGGGGTGGAGATGTTGTTACCTACCCTCACCACCTGGAGGCGGCCCGTCAGGAAGTCCAGTACCCAGTTGCACAGGGCGGGGTCGAGACCCAGGGTCTCGAGCTTGATGATGAGTTTGGAGGGTACTATGGTGTTAAATGCTGAGCTGTCGTCGATCAACAGCATTCTCACATAGGTATTCCTCTTGTCCAGATGGGTTAGGGCAGTGTGCAGTGTGGTTGAGATTGTATCGTCTGTGGACCTATTTGGGCGGTAAGCAAATTGGAGTGGGTCTAGGGTGTCAAGTAGGGTGGAGGTGATATGGTCCTTGACTAGTCTCTCAAAGCACTTCATGATGATGGAAGTGAGTGCTACGGGGCGGTAGTCGTTTAGCTCAGTTACCTTAGCTTTCTTGGGAACAGGAACAATGGTGGCCCTCTTGAAGCATGTGGGAACAGCAGACTGGGATAAGGATTGATTGAATATGTCCGTAAACACACCAGCCAGCTGGTCTGTGCATGCTCTGAGGGCGCGGCTGTGGATGCCGTCTGGGCCTGAAGCCTTGCGAGGGTTAACACGTTTAAATGTTTTACTCACCTCGGCTGCAGTGAAGGAGAGTCCGCATGTTTTGGTAGCGGGCCGTGTCAGTGGCACTGTATTGTCCTCAAAGCGGGCAAAAAAGTTATTTATTCTGCCTGGGAGCAAGACATCCTGGTCAGTGACGGGGCTGGATTTCTTTTTGTAATCCATGATTGACTGTAGACCCTGCCACATACCTCTTGTGTCTGAGCCATTGAATTGCGATTCTACTTTGTCTCTATACTGACGCTTAGCTTGTTTGATTGCCTTGCGGAGGGAATAGCTACACTGTTTGTATTCGGTCATGTTTCCGGTCACCTTGCCCTGGTTAAAAGCAGTGGTTCGCGCTTTCAGTTTCACGCGAATGCTGCCATTAATCCACCGTTTCTGGTTTGGGAATGTTTTAATCGTTGCTATGGGAACGACATCTTCAACGCACGTTCTAATGAACTCGCTCACCGAATCAGCGTATTCGTCAATGTTGTTGTTTGATGCAATACGAAACATATCCCAGTCCACGTGATGGAAGCAGTCTTGGAGCGTGGAATCAGATTGGTCGGACCAGCGTTGAACAGACCTCAGCGCGGGAGCTTCTTGTTTTAGCTTCTGTAGGAAGGGAGCAACAAAATGGAGTCTTGGTCAGCTTTTCCGAAAGGAGGGCGGGGGAGGGCCTTATACGCCTCGCGGAAGTTAGAATAGCAATGATCCAAGGTTTTACCAGCCCTGGTTGCGCAATCGATATGCTGATACAATTTAGGGAGTCTTGTTTTCAGATTAGCCTTGTTAAAATCCCCAGCTACAACGAATGCAGCCTCAGGATATGTGGATTCCAGTTTGCAAAGAGTCAAATAAAGTTTGTTCAGAGCCATCGATGTGTCTGCTTGGGGGGGAATATATACGGCTGTGATTATAATCGAAGAGAATTCCCTTGGTAGATAATGCGGTCGACATTTGATTATGAGGAATTCTAAATCAGGTGAACAGAAGGACTTGAGTTCCTGTATGTTGTTGTGACCACACCACGTCTCGTTAACCATAAAGCATACGCACCCGCCCCTCTTCTTACCAGAAAGATGTTTGTTTCCGTCGGCGCGATGCGTGGAGAAACCAGTTGGCTGCACCGACTCCGATAGCGTCTCTCGAGTGAGCCATGTTTCCGTGAAGCAAAGAACGTTACAGTCTCTGATGTCCCTCTGGAATGCTACCCTTGCTCGGACTTCATCAACCTTGTTGTCAAGAGACTGGACATTGGCGAGAAGTATGCTAGGGAAGTGGTGCGCGATGTGCCCGTCTCCGGAATCTGACCAGAAGACCACTTCGTTTCCCTCTTTTACGAAGTCGTTGTTTTGAGTCGCCGGCTGGGATCCATTCCGTTGTCCTGGGTGAAAGGCAGAACACACTTTCCGCTTCGCGAAAGTCATATTCCTGGTTGTACTGATGGTGAGTTGACGCTGCTCTTATATTCAGTAGTTCTTCTCGACTGTATGTAATGAAACCTAAGATGACCTGGGGTACCAATGTAAGAAATAACACGTAAAAAAACTAAAAACTGCATAGTTTCCTAGGAACTCTTAAGACAAAAAATATATTGTATATTTTTGTTGGACAAGTTTGCTCACCACCAACAAAAAACAATTTCCATTTCACCAATATAAACACGGTGTCTACAATTTTAAAAACTCTTATTTAGCTTCTAGAACTCTCATCTTCCTAAAACTCACTAGATTCTAGAACTCTCTCCCTTTGGAACGAGCCAAAACAAAACTAATCTCAATACAAAATACAATTGTGATCCATGGCAACACACTGGCTAAACGCAAAACACAAAACTTTTTGACTGCCCACCCTTGAGAAAATCAGCAAGCTCCTTACCACAGACATGTCTGATTTCAACAGGACTCCTGCAATATCTGTAACTTTCAGTTTTAATGTGTCCAAATCAATAACCAATATGCAGAAACAGTTTGGGATAAATTGAAAACCTAAACATAAAATGTGCTATAGACACTAACATCTGCAACAATAATCATATTACTTGTATTTTTTTAAACGAGCACCTTTTAAAATGCACAAGCACCGAAAATGCTGTTGTTTTGAAAAGCAGCAATAAATCACTGATATCGATTAGGGGGAAATCAGGCTGTACTTGCTGTTGAAACTAACAACAAAAAAAACACATGGAAATGTCATTTCAAAATAATTTGTGCGAGAGAAGGGAGATGAGGTTGCACGTCCTGTTAAAACTAACAACTCAAAAACCACACAGAATATGGGAATAATGTGTACATCCCTGGTTAGAGGACAACTTGGAGAAAACAGCTAGCTACATTTTGAAGTGTTGCATTTTGATTCACGTGGGTCAACAACGTGGTAAGTGTAACAACTCTTTTTTTGTTAGTCACTTTTAGTTATATCTCATAAATAGTACTCTTTCAATTCAGAGCTTGGATTTCCCCCCTGAGGCTAATATCCATATCATGCTGAAATCAATAGATCAGGGGACAAACGTTTAGGGTCCTACATTGTGACATCATGAAAATACTCCTACTACAATGTTAAAACATTCTACATTGTAACATTAATTCATTGATATTATGAAACAACTCCATGTATTTTCTAATATTTGATATGAGATCTTTTATCAGATTATCTCTGGTTACAGCTATAACATTTATCTCCTGTGTGTTCTCTGGGGTACTCTCAGACTGCTAGATTGAACAAAACTCTTCCCACATTGATTACAGCCATAAGGTTTCTCTCCGGTGTGTGTTCTCTGGTGTGATATCAGGTTGGTTGAATGAGTGAAACGCTTCCCACATTGATCACAGCTATAAGATGTATTTCCTGTGTGTGTTCTCTGGTGTACTGTCAGAAGGCTAGATGAAACAAAACTCTTCCCACATTGATTACAGCTATAAGGATGCTCTACTGTGTGTGTTCTTTGGTGAACAATCAGATTGCCAGATGTAGTAAAACTTTTCTCACATTGATCAGAGCTATAAGATTTCTCTCCTGTGTGTGTTCTCTGGTGTGATATCAGGTTGCTTAGCTGAGTAAAACTTTTATCACATTGAGTACAGCTAAAATATTTCTCTCCTGTGTGTGTTATTTGGTGTATTTTAAGTGCTGATGAAGATTTGCAACATTTCCCACAATCAGAGCAGCAGTGAGATTTATGACCTGTGTGAATTCTCTGGTGTGGTTTTAGTGAATCTGATCTGGAGTAACTCTTCCCACAGTCAGAGCAGCAGTGAATTCTCTTCCCTGTGGGTCTCTGCGGGTGTTTCTTGAGGTGTTCTGATCTGGAGAGACTCTTCTCTGCCTCTTCAACATCATGAGGTTGTTGAGGCTCCCCAGAGAACACAAGATAGTCCCGTCTCTCTCCTGTGTGAACAACAAAGTCACACAGATGGTTAAAGGCCCACAACAGCAAAAAAAAACACTGTAAAAGGTGTTCAACCAAACTTCAACCAGTAAAATGCTTTTTTGGCTAGTTTTTCCATCAGCCTGACAATGTGGGGTTGTACACTGTTTGCCAAATTGCCCATAACTTCACCTAACAACAAATATACCTATGTTGTGATGTTTGTCATTTGATTGGCATTCAGAAAATTATTTCCTGGATCAGCTGATAGTTGAACATGTGACTGTAACTAAACAGCTACAGTATTAAGTGTCTATTATGTCATAATGACATAACCCTAAATCTATCTATGATGTCATAATGACATAACCCTAAATCTATCTTCAGAGTTTGTTCTGTTGCTTTATGCCACGCTTTGTCTCTCTAATGTCAATATGCCTTGTATACTGTTGTTTAGGGTAGTTATCATTGTTTTATTTTACTGCGGAGCCCCTAGTCCCACTCAACATGCCTCAGAAAACTATTTTGTTCCAACTCCCACACATGCGTTGACCTCACCTAGCATAACTAATGCCTCCAGAGATGCAACCTCTCTTATCTTCACTCAATGCTTAGGTTTACGTCCACTGTACCCGCACCCTACCATACCCGTCTGTACATTATGCATTGAATCTATCCTACCACGCCCAGAAATCTGCTCCTTTTATTCTCTGTTCCCAACGCACTAGACGACAAGTTCTGATAGCCTTTAGCCATACCCTCATCCTACTCCTCTGTTCCTCATGTGATGTAGAGGTTAACCCAGGCCCCGTGTGTCCCCAGGCTCTATCATTTGTTGACTTCTGTAACCATAAAAGCCTTGGTTTCTTGCATGTTAACATCAGAAGCGTGCTCCCTAAATTTGTTTTTTACTCGCTGCTTTAGCACACTCCGCCAACCCATTTCCATCCCCAACTACAACATTATCCGTCAAGATAGAACTGCCAAAGGGGGAGGAGTTGCAATCTACTGCAGAGATGGCCTGCAAAGTTCTATCATACTTTCCAGGTCCATGCCCAAACAATTCGAGCTTCTAATTTTAAAAATGAATCTCTCCAGAAAAAAGTCCTTCACTGTTGCCGCTTGTTATAGACCCCCCTCAGCTCCCAGCTGTGCCCTGGACACCATATGTGGATTGATTGCCCCCCCATCTATCTTCAAAGTTTGTTCTGTTAGGTTACCAAACTGGGATATGCTTAACACCCCTGCTGTCCTGCAATCCAAGCTGAATGCCCTCAATCTCACACAAATTATCAAGGAACCCACCAGGTACAACACTAGATCCGTAAACATAGGCACCAAGCTCATAGATATTATCCTGACCAACTGGCCCTCCGAATACACCTCCGCTGTCTTCAATCAGGATCTCAGCAATCATTGCCTCATTGCCTGTATCCGTTATGGGTCCTCGGTCAAACAACCACCCCTCATCACTGTCAAACGCTCCCTAAAACACTTCTGCGAGCAGGCCTTTCTAATCGACCTGACCCGGGTATCCTGGAAGGATATTGACCTCATCCCATCAGTAGAGGATGCCTGGTTGTTCTTTAAAAGTAATTTTAATCAGCTAAGACGACAACAACAGGTAAAATGGCGATGAATGGCAGAGAGGGGCAGTTAACTACACACAGGGCCGACAGATAAACAAAATAGAGTATCGAGTTTCATGAACAGTCCAACAGGCATCAGCTATGTAGCCAAGTGATCCGGTGCTTGGCCACAGTGATGTACTGGGCCATTCGCACTACCCTCTGTAGCACCTTCACTGTCAGATCCCGAGCAGATGCCATACCAGGCGGTGATGCAACTGCCCAAGAAGAGGCAAACAAAAAAAAAAACACACCAAATTTACAAACCAAAAAGGTAGCGCATCTAAAGGTGTTGACTCTCCACATCTATCAAAATAACTGGAGCACTGGGCCAGACACTCTTAAATAGAACCTGGACCAGCTCAGGTGAAACACCTTCCCACTAACGAGATGGACAAGCCAGCACGTACTGACTAACGAGGTGATACCAATCGGTGCGCCATACGTGCCAATGAGCTATACTTGCTAACGAGCTATACCTGCTTACGAGCTAAACGAGCTAGACGTGCTAAACGAGCTAGACTTGCTAAACGAGCTAGACGTGTTAAAGTCCAACCTCAAAACATAAATGGGAAAACCAAAGCCTGTAACACCTTCCCCCTTAAGATAACAAATACATCCTATATTTTTGTTGGACAAGTTTGCTCACCACCAACAGAAAACAACTTCCATTTCACATTATAATCAACTGCAATGCTTCTACAATATAAACATAGTGAAAAAACAAGTATTTCTAAATAATAATATACAAAAAAAACATAGTCAAAATAAATTGTGATCCATGGCCAAGCACTGGCTAAACGCAAAACTTGTTGACTGCCCACCCTTGAGACAATCAGCAACCAACTCCTGCAATATCCGTAGTAACTTTCCACCTGACTTCTCGCTCTCTTTTCAGGGTTCACTCGATAGGCATGTTGTTGGATCGGGCCCAGTCCCCAATGTCATGCATTTGGTTTGGCACATCTGAGAATGAATCCTGATATTCTAAAAGAAGGGTAACAACATCAATGTAATTATATCTAAAAGCAGCGCAACATTGAATAAAGACAATTAGCATTTGAATGTTGTCAAGAAATACAGGAGTGATGTCAGATTGTTAATAACATTGATTATAGACCAATTTATTGTACTGCTTTCATGTGTATATACACAAACATCTGCAAAAATTATCATATTACATGTATTTTTTAAACAAGCAGATTTTTCAACTTGTAGAAAACAGCTGGCTACAGTTTGAAGTCCAGCTCTATTTTTGTTATTCACTTTTTGTTAAATAATGCTCTTTCAATTCAGAGCCTGGATTTTCCCCGGAGGCTAATATCCATATCATGCTGCAATCAATTTAACAGGACAAACGATAATTTCATCATTGAAATACTTCTACTACAATGTTAAAATATTCTACATTGTGACATCATTAAAATATTCCTACTACAATGTTAAAATATTCTACATTGTGATATCATTAAAATACTCCTACTACAATGTTAAAACATTCTACATTGTGACATTAATTCATTGATATCATGAAATAATTCCATGTATTTTCTGATGTTTGATCAGATATCTTTTATCAGAGTATCTCTTGTCACATTGATCACAGCTATGAGGTTTCTCTCCTGTGTGTGTTCTCTGGTGTGAAGCCAGCTGGCTAGATGTGGTGAAACTCTTCCTACATTGATTACAACTATAAGGTTTCTCTCCTGTGTGTGTTCTGTGGTGTGAAGTCAGTTGGCTAGATGTAGGAAAACTCTTCCCACATTGATCACAGCTATAAGGCTTCTCTCCTGTGTGTGATCTCTGGTGTACAATCAGATGGGTTGATGTAGTAAAATTCTTCCCACACTGATCACAGCTATAAGGTTTCTCCCCTGTATGTGTTCTCTGGTGTGTAGTCAGATAGCTAGATGTAGTACAACTCTTCCCACATTGATCACAGATATATGGTTTCTCTCCGGTGTGAATTCTCATGTGATTTTTTAGTGATTCTGATCTTAAGAAACTCTTCCCACAGTTAGAGCAGCTATAAGGTTTTTCTCCAGTGTGAATTCTCATGTGATTTTTTAGTGATTCTGATCTTAAGAAACTTTTCCCACAGTTAGAGCAGCTATAAGGTTTCTCTCCAGTGTGAATTCTCATGTGTATTTTTAGTATATCTGATCTTAAGAAACTCTTCCTGCAGTTAGAGCAACTATAAGGTTTCTCCCCTGTGTGATTTCTCATGTGTATTTTTAGTGCATCTGATCTTATGAAACTCTTCCTGCAGTTAGAGCAGCTATAAGGTTTCTCCCCGGTGTGAATTCTCATGTGTATTTTTAGTGCATCTGATCTTAAGAAACTCTTCCCGCAGTTAGAGCAGCAGTATGGTTTCTCTCCTGTGTGTGTTCTCTGGTGTTTTTTAAGTACTGATGAAGATTTGCAACCTTTCCCACAGTCAGAGCAGCAATGAGCTTTCTTCCCTGTGGGTCTCTGCTGGTGTTTCTTGAGGTGTTTTGATGTGGAGAGACTCTCCTCTGCCTCGTCAGCATCATGAGGTTGTTGAGGCTCCCCAGAGGATCCACGATAGTCATGTCTCTCTCCTGTGTGAACAAAAAGTCGGACAGGTGGTTTAAGGCCCACAACAGCGATAATACACTGTAAAAAGGTGATGCCAACAGCGTAGCCATTATGGTGTACAAACAACGATGTCTGTAATGAATGTTCATTACTTGTCATAAGACAGTCAAGTGAACAACAATAGTCATATTTTGTCTTGTTTTCCCATTAGTAGTAACATCGACGATTGTATGCTAGAAATACGTTGTTAGGTGAAGTTATGGGTCCTACAGTAGGTCTATGGTATTGGTATAGCTAGTGGTTTCCGCATTAGCATGGAGGAGTTTCTTACTATCAAGTTTCAAAACGACAGGTGGTAGAACTTGAAACAGTGTATCAACTATGTAGACAGGCCATGCGCAGCCAATGTGATTTATTTTTATCTGGATATTTTCTAGCCATTTTATTGGTTGGCTTTTTGTAGGCTATTTTTACATAGTTGGCAATGATAATACAAGTTATTTAGATTTGTATAATATGTATAATTTTGATTTATATAGAATATAGATTAATCACAGATAATGAATATGAGATACAAAGACTATTATAATTACTATTATGAATTAAATGAAACTGTTCCAGTAAAATGTGAATATGAAAATCGTAACTGGCACCAGATCAGTAGAAATGGTCAGATAAATTTGCACCACAAATGGAAAACTTTGCCGACTGCTGTTGTTGCATAACGCCAGAATTTACGAAGGCCAGCAGCAGCAGGAGGAGAATGCTTAGGAAGAGGTTTTTTTTCTTATGGTTAGGCTATCTTGATCTCTGATTCCCTCGAGTCATTTGTGCGTCTCAATTATTTAATAAAACGGGGGATTCCTATGTTGATGATGTAAAGAATATTTTCTGCTCTGTGGTGTGTAATGAGGAGCAACCAGACGCTGCACACATTTCTGAAATTGCTTATTCCAGTTACTAATAGCATGCACCCATTAAGAAAATGACTGTAAAAACTTAAATTCTAGTGGATAGATGAGGAATTGAAAAATGGTATGGTTGAGAAGGATGAGGGAAAAGGAATGGCAAATAAGTCTGGCTGAACAACTGATTGGCAAACATCCTGCAAATTGAGAAATCATGTGACTAAACTGAATAAAAAGAAGAAAAAAGACACAATGAAACAAAGATAAATGACAATTTTGGGAAAAAAGACAAACTCTGCTTCATCATTAACTGAATCAGATGGCTATTTCATCAAAGCCCTCTACTTTTATGATTTTTTCATTGGCAAGATTAGCAAACTTAGGCATGACATACCAGCAACAAATGCTGACACTACACATCCAAGTATATCTGACCAAATGAAAGACAAGCATTGTAATTTAGAATTCCGTAAAGTCAGTGTGGAAGAGGTGAAACAATTATTGTTGTCTATCAACAATGACAAGCCACCGGGGTCTGACAATCTAGATGGAAAATTACTGAGGATAATAGCGGACGATATTGCCACTCCTATTTTCCAGATCTTTAATTTAAGCCTACTAGAGAGCGTGTGCCCTCAGGCCTGGAGGGAAGCTAAAGTCATTCGACATGCGCTATGCTCTGCATAGTTAGCTCCAGGAAAAATGTTGCACTTATTTCAGCCATTCTGTGACCAAAAACAAGCTACATATGGACAGTACCAAAATAAACTGACTCTGGAAATGACAAAGCACCTCTTAACCTAGCTGGAAATGGGACAAATGGACCCCTTCTGTGGTAACAGACTGGGAAGATTTCAAATCAAATCTAATTCCCAGGAACGGGGTTCATACGAACCACAGAGACTGTGTGGGATAATAACATGGCCGTGTCCAACTCTGCTTGTTCCCTTGACTCCGCTACCAACCACCAATCTCCAACAGGGCCCTTAACCTGTATCACTAGACACTTCATAATGAGCTACAGGTAGGAATCAGCAATGCATCCCAATAATGAGCCACCTATAGGAGGGGTAACCCTTTGCAGACAAATCTCTCAATGTATTACTGTTACCCTGGGGAGATTGATATACCCCTTGAACACTGGCTCCGACCCTCGTCAGATGAGGCCTTGCAGACTATTACAGACAACAAAAGGGAAGCACAGCTGATAGATGCCCAGTGACACGAGCCTACAAGACAAGCTAAATTACTTCTATACTCGCTTCGAGGAAAGTAAGACTGAAACATGCATTACAGCATCAGCTGTTTCGGACGACTTTGTGATCACGCTCTCCACAGCCGATGTGAGGAAGACCTTTAAACAGGTTAACATTCACAAGGCCAGGGGCCAAACGGATTACCAGGACATGTACTCAAAGCATGCGCTCACCAACTGGCAAGGGTCTTCACTGACATTTTCATCCCCTGTCTGAGTCAGTAATACCAAGATGTTTCAAGCAGAACACCATAGTCCATGTGCCCAAGAACACTACGGTAATCTGCCTAAATGACTACTGACCCGTAGCACTCACGTCTGTAGCCATGAAGTGCTTTGAAAGGCTGGTCGTGGCTCACATCAACACCATTATCCCAGAAAACTTAGACACACTCCAATTTGCATACCGCCCCAACAGATCCACTGATGCAATCTCTATTGCACTCCACACTGCCCTTTCCCACCTGGACAAAAGGAACACCCATGTGAGAATGCCATTCATCGACTACAGCTCGCGTTCAACACCAAAGTACCCTCAAAGCTCATCACTAAGCTAAGGACCCTGGGACTAAACACTGAGCACGCCCCCATTCTCATCGAAGGGGTTGTAGTGGAGCAGTTGAAAGCTTCAAGTTCCTTGTTATCCACATCCTTGGTGTCCACATTATAGGCTTAGTTAACTGGTGAACTGTTGAAAAAATGGAAACATAACGATGATTCTATTTCTAGATTTGGAATAGAATGTGCAGCACCTTGAATATATTGTTGTTTGACTACCAATTAATAAACCAGGGAGGAATTACTGACAGAGTAGGAGCATGGTGGAGACATCCAAGAGAGGGAAATCAGGAAGGGAAATGACAGCAAGTAGTGCAGACAAAAGGGTTAACAAGTTGATGAAGCAACAGATGTGCTGGAAGGAGAACAATATAGATGGAATGACAACAATATAGATGGAATGACAACAATATAGATGCTACTTTGAAAACACAAACTCTCACAGCAAAGAGCGAGGGAGTCCAGGGATGACTGGAGGAGCAATGGAGGAGCAATGGAGGAAGCATTGTGGAATTCTCTTGGTGTGAGTACAGTTGTTGAGACTGCGTGGAGGATGGTAAAGAACAGAACAGTCACTTTAACTCTACCTAAATGAACATATTACCTCAACTAACCGGTGACCCTGCACATTGACTCTGTACAGTTGGTTTGACTGGGTGGACGATGGTGAAGAACAGTGGAGTGAAAAAGGCTAAAGTTGGTAATGAACAGCAGTTTATGGTCAGAGTGGGAATTATCAGCAAGGATGTTTTTTTGGGTGACCTGTTAACGGTCTCAAAGATGGTGAAGGATGAATTGGGTAAAGTGGAATCGGTTCGAGTGACCAGGAGCGGTATGATACTGATGGTGTGTCAACAGCGCAAAAGGAGAAAGCTGTGTGTGGTTTAGGTTAAACATTTCAGGTAGACGCACGTTGATTATAATGAATGATAGACTGAAGGTTTTACTGTGGTTTGGTGAAGTGGTTCTCCCATCTTATGTAAAACCTAAGTAAGTGAGATATACAGAAGCAGCTGCAGTTTGGACATGTGGAAAGTGTTTGTCGAAGGAATAAATATGTCGTAGTCAGATGAAGCATGTTGTAATTGTGATGGGAATCACGTTCCCGAGTTCCCGGAGTGCACTGTACGGATGAAGAATGTCACAGTAGCTAGGATGATCAGGCCCATCCAGCAGGTGTCCTATGTGGAGGCAGTGAAAATAGCCAAAGGAGTAGAGAGGAGAAGGCAGTTCATGTCCCACAGTCTGCAGTGAAGCCATACAGGAGGAGGATCCTAACACACTAATAGTGAACAAGGCGGACTTTGTTGTGTTTATAGAGCAAGTGATAAATTGCATTAATACATTATTAGTAACCTTCGTCCAAACTAGCAGTTTCCGCATTATCTTGGAGTTTCTACAACAAAATTGTGTTTGCATTGCCCTCACTACCGCAGTGATAAATTTAATTAATAATAAACTAATCAAACATCTAAGAAGCTAGACATCATTGTGAAGGCGGCAAATAGATTTCTGGATCTCCAGGACTTCAGACAAAATGTTACAGGGTTACTGAATGAAGAAGTTCCCCCCTCCCAGGTTCCTGAACCTGTGTAGGGATCGGAATAGTACCCTTTATGTTTGAAATTCAGTGTAGTGGAGTGATTTTGGTTCGTGTTTATTTTACGTAATTAGTATGATTTGTTAATCCCATTTTTTTGCGTTTTGGTTATTTTTTACAACCCCGTACAGTAAGGTGGCAGCAATACAACTTATGAGTGTAGTCTGACAAACCTCAGAGAAGAAGACATGGTAGGAACCAAATTGTTGGTCAGTTTCCAGTTGACCCTAATTAGATGTTACATTACATGTTGTTTTCTTACTCATGTAGCCGGCTAGTTAGCCAACATATTCATACTTTGCTTACTCCTCTCTGATAAGATACCGCTGCACAAACATGCTTATCTAGGCCTACACCGGCACTGGTACCAGGCAGTATTAGCTAGCTACGTTTGCTCTGACTCTTAATAATACATTTAGCAAGCTAGCTAACCCGCTAACTAGCATTAACAATAGCAGCTAACATTATTTGAGAAACACCTAAGAAAATACAATATTTCACCTTTAATGTAATGGCATGAAAATAATTGCCAGAATATTATACAATGACTTAACAGCTCTAACAATTTGACCCCAACAGGAAATCTATACTGGCAGGTATATAAATACCCATTTACTATATAACCATTGATTCTTGAATAACTTATATGTGCCTCAAATGTTTCAACCGTATTACCCCACCAGAAACCAAAACATAAGCTTGTATAACGCCACCGTTTGTAAACTAATACTATATGGCTGAGGAGTAGGGTCGATCCAAGCGTTCTGACCTCAGAATGACAGTAAAGCACCCAAGCTAACTGGCTAACGTTGGATAGCTTGCTAGACACAGATCAGAGAAAACCCCACTCTTAACATTTTACTTTCCCTAGCAGAGCTGTTTAGGCTGTTTTCATGTTATCCAGAGCGTTGGTGACCAACTGTGCTGCTGGCAACCATGATCTTTTTTGCAGATGTTTACTGACACCGGCCATATTCAACGGGTGTTGAGCGTTATTAAATTCATCAGTTATTCTGCGCTCTGGTACTCAGATGAGGGTGCTCTGCAATCGGAGTAGAGAGCCAGCACCCGAAATAACAATGTCCATTGAGAACGCAAACGAGCCCTCGGCTAAGAATGACGTAAATAATCAAGTCAATAAACGTTGGGTAGTTAGTTCGAATATACGGGTACATACTGCTGTAAAGATATGTTATGCGTTTTGTAAGGATAGTGTGGCTAACATACCGTGTAACGTAACTTATTTGAAAAGTCATTACTTTATTACATTGCTCAACATTTGTCATAATTATTTAAAGCAGGTCATTTGTATCCGCTCTCGTTGGACTTCGGCTGCATATTTTCCCCCATTTCTTCTCCCGTTTAAAAAAGCCACACAACAATCAATCAACCAATCTGCAGTTCAACCAATAACAAAGCCGTAATTCCACCACTGTTTTGGTAATAAAATGATGGATGGGGCTGGAGAAATGTAACTACTCTCAAATTCATAGACAGACCTATGGACAACATTATAGTTGTAACCATGTTTTGAGGCTATACAGTGTTGGTTTACATTGTTTCTAAACATTGACGTAAAAAAAAGCTTATTTGTGGTTCTGATGGGGTACAACAGTTGAACTAAGCTCATGGGGCATGTGTTATATTCTTCAAGAATCAATGCCAATAAATAAATAATTTAAAAGTCAAAATATGGATGTAGCAATTGCACATTTCCCCTTTACCACACACACACACACACACACACACACACACACACACACACACAAACACACACACACACACACACACACACACATCAGTTCAACAATCGCAGAGTTTGTGCTTCTGTTTTTAAGACAGTACTTACGAGTGTTAATCAGGGAACGGTTTCTCAAAACCATATTATTGCTAAGTTCACCGTTTGAGCCATCGGATGCCTTAAGATGCGTTTGGGAAACCGGGCCCAGATATCCAGTTTCCTCCTCTTCTTCATTGTTCGATGTGACAGTCACCTCCCCCTCCTCTTCTTTCACTGAAACGTCGTCGTCCTCCTCTTTCACTGTAACAGGCTCGACCTCTACTTGTTTTTGTATTGTGACAAATTTCTCTTCCTCCTCCTCTTTCACTCTGAACGCGTCTTCCCCTTCTTTATCTGAAACATCTTCCTCTTCTTTAACTGAAACGTCTTTCTCGTCTTTAACTGAAACGTCTTTCTCTTCTTTAACTGAAACGTCTTTCTCTTCTTTAACTGAAACGTCTTTCTCTTCTTTAACTGAAACGTCTTTCTCTTCTTTAACTGAAACGTCTTTCTCTTCTTCTTTCACTGTAACAGCCTCAACCTCTACTTGATTTTGTATTGTAACAGCCTCCTCTTCCTCCTCCTCTTTCACGAGAGCGTCTTTCTCCATCCAGCAGACCTTATCTTCTTCAGCAGGAACGGGGTTTAGTTTGAGACTGGAGCTATGAGGCATGTACTGAAGACGCTAAGCGGTATAATTCAAAGCAGTGTCACTTTATCAGCAGCACGTGAACAATGACGACTGAAGAATAATTTCGTCAAACACCTGATTGGTTTGGTATTGGGCTCGTTCGACATGCAGCCGACAGTGCAGGTGGCTGCTGACTGCTGACTGACTAATTTACAAATCACCTTGCATCATAAATAACTACTCATTATTATTTATAAATCTATATATGACATATAGGCTTCACTGCTACGGTGTGGGACTTCATCTATAATAATGTGGCTGTTCTAAATGCTGTGTCGCTCAAAGCCTTGAGTCATGAACCTATTTTTGACACAATTGGCTGGAAAGAGTCAATGCTTCAGGAAGATTTGTTTCCCCATCACTACTTTTCAGCATGATTTCTGTGAATTAGACTACGGGAGTTTTGTAACATTTTCCACCTTGGCTTACTGTTAGTTGGGTTCTAAATGGTCTCCGGTAGTTGGTCTCGCTGACCATAACCGTGCTGGTTGGCGAAACTGGTTACGCTAATAGCTAGTTGGCTAAATAGCTAACGTTAGCTGGCTGGCTAAGATAACTGCATATAGCTAACATTCTTTGATATTTGGTTAGATGGCATTATGTATTTCCAAAACTGTGGTTTACTTTAATCACCCAAGTCATGAGCGCAAATAATTGGTTTAATTTAATGTTCTACATTTGAAGTTATTTATGTTGTAGTTGACATCATAGGGAATAGGCTGGTCCTGCATATTACTTCACACCTGACTTTGGCATTCTTCTGAATTCTGATTGGTTTAATGTAATAACTCCAAAAATAGAACTGTGAGGTGTTACTTTGCATTGGAAATGTTAAAATATCGTATTTGATATTTTATAAACAATACAAAACATACAAACAACATCATACAAACATTCACTGCCCAGACCCACTAGA
Organism: Oncorhynchus mykiss; assembly: GCF_013265735.2. Lineage (NCBI taxonomy): Eukaryota > Metazoa > Chordata > Actinopteri > Salmoniformes > Salmonidae > Oncorhynchus > Oncorhynchus mykiss. The sequence goes on from NC_048577.1 coordinate 25,843,249, forward strand.
ACACACCTCCATCTCCATTAACTACATCACACCTGCCCAGACCCACTAGAACACACCTCCATCTCCATTAACTACATCACACCTGCCCAGACCCACTAGAACACACCTCCATCTCCATTAATGACATCACACCTGCCCAGACCCACTAGAACACACCTCCATCTCCATTAACTACATCACACCTGCCCAGACCCACTAGAACACACCCCCGTCTCCAGCGCCCGCATCAGCACCATTTTGTTTCTCTTCGTCACTTTCAACTTTTAGATAATAAAGCATTTTACCTTTCATTTGAATTAACAACAGAGGATTGGTTGATTTCCAGGTTTTAAGTATAATATCTAAGATGACTGATTAGAAAAGTATCATCCAACCATCGGGTATCTCACTGCATCCTCATATGCCATGTCTTGAAATATGCAGACAGACCTATTTAAAGTAAATTTACATTATAACACTTCTGACAGCCAACTTTCTAACTCCTCCCATAACTTTATGACATCGTAACATTCCCAGAAGGATTATTGAGTCATTGTTAGTTTTACACTTAAGACATAACTGTCTATACTGTAGAATTTGTGAATTTGACATGTCAGTTGGAATAATGATCGATTTCTGGAGGGACCATTGTCACTACAACCAATCAGTGAGCAGCTTCCCTTCCCCCACATCTCAGGCATTTCTGTTACTCACAACACTTCCCCTGCTTTCCTCAACAATGGAAAAGCCCCCTGAGCTAAAGCCTTGCCATTTTTACAAATAGGAAATAATATTTCATGTTTTACTCGTACCTCAGCCAGCATTGTGAATGGTTAGGAAATTAATGTCATGTTTTACTCGTACCTCAGCCAGCATTGTGAATGGTGTCTGAGGCGGTGACATACTAGACCATGGCAGTAAATCTAATACTTAGGTGTTTTTAGTTACGCATGAAAGGTCTGTGGTGGTTCTGTGGTTATAAGTTACTGACCTTGGAATACATTTCTGGCCATGCTGGCAGGGTCTGAATCAAACCCAATGTCCACCTGGTACACTGACAGGGTCTGAATCAAACCCAAAGTCCACCTGGCACACTGACAGGGTCTGAATCAAACCCAAAGTCCACCTGGTACACTGGCTGGGTCTGAATCAAACCCAATGTCCACCTGGCACACTGACAGGGTCTGAATCAAACCCAATGTCCACCTGGCACACTGGCAGGGTCTGAATCAAACCCAATGTCCACCTGGCACACTGATGTATTGTTACACCATGTAGGGGCAGTATAGACCTAGTCTGTTCATTATATACATCTACATGATGTATTGTTACACCATGTAGGAGCAGTATAGACCTAGTCTGTTCATTATATACATCTACATGATGTATTGTTACACCATGTAGGGGCAGTATAGACCTAGTCTGTTCATTATATACATCTACATGATGTATTGTTACACCATGTAGGGGCAGTATAGACCTAGTCTGTTCATTATATACATCTACATGATGTATTGTTACACCATGTGTAAATGTTGATTTTGTGCCCAATTAACAATTTCTTCGTGGATGTTGATGAGTCTTGCTAGAAGATCCACTTATGGCCAAGTGTCAGCCTCCTAGCAGAGAGGTAACCAGATTTTGGGCTAAAATATCCTGGTAGTGTGTAAAGTTTATTTATTTATTTTATACATACACTTTTGCTAATCTTTATCAAGGGTATCAATAACTAGGTGCTTATTTCGATATCTAGTTATTTGACTGAATCAGAATTACAGATGTGGAGTAGATATAGAGTTTGTTTAAAATTCTCATAAAAAAATCTGAACTAATCAAACAACACTTGTTGCTCTTTGTACGTTTTGATATAATATTCATATTAAATGGAGAGGAAAAAAAACGTTTCCCTAAACTGCTTTATAATATTATAATTCAATGAAGAAGAAAAAAAGTTTTCCCTCCTCAACTCCGTTTCCTCCCTCCAGACAGCAGATGGCGATATGGTTCTTTCAGGCGATATTTCTACTGTGACGTATAATCTAGGGGACGGAACGCTTCTTCACCAACTGCAGCCACCTCGGTAGCTCGCCAGACAACAAAGTCGGAACATTCAAGTTCTTTAGACAATTTCGTGGTTTATTTGCCACTATGAGTTAAACATACGTATGTGGAAACAACTAGATACCCCATTTAATGTAATATTTACGTTGTAATTCAACTTGCTGGCTGCTTAAATTAGCACTAGTCTAGTCGCTAATACTAACTAGCTATTATTCCCGTACATGAGTTCACTAAGCTACTCTCCTCCTGTTAAAGAAGAGATCTGCTGGACGGAGAAAGAAGCTATCGAGGAAGAGGAGGCTGTTCCAATACTTAAAACAAGTAGAGGGTGAGGCTGTTACCGTGAAAGAAGAAGAGAAAGACGCCTTCAGAGTGGAGGATGAAGACGTTTTTGGAATGAAGGATGAAGAGGGGGAGATTACTGTCACATTAGAGGAGGACGAAAAAGAGAAGACTGGAGATCTGATTAACACCAGAAAATACAGTGAGTACTACCTTATAAAAAAGGGACATTGATCTGATTAACACCAGTAAATACTGTGAGTATTATCTTATAAAACAGGGGCTTTGATCTAATTAACACCAGTAAATACAGTGAGTACTATCTTATAAAACAGGGACACAAACTCTGCAGTTCTTGGAAGTAATGTGTGATTTTTAAAAGGGCATTCTACATTTTGATGACGTCCTCCAGTGATAAAAAAAAAACGTTCATGTTGAAAGAGATATATAAATACAGTAAGAAAAATAGTGTTTTTTTAGAGGACTGCAAACTTGGAGTGAGTGATGTCATAGGAAGTCCTTCAAGGAGTTGGTTTGATGGGAAGTTGTGATGTCATCCAATAGGTGATGGAGCTTCATGTGAATATTCATTTTTCTTTTTAAAATCCTTCCTTTTCTGTCAAGTTGGATGTTGATCATTGCTAGAAAGCCATTTTCAAGTTTTGCCATAGACTTTCAACACAATTTAAGTCCAAACTGTAACTAGGCAACTTGGGAACATTCAATGTCATCTTGGTAAGCTCCTCCAGTGTAGATTTGGCCTTGTAGTTTAAGTTATTTTCCTGTTCGTACAGTTTTTTGTATTCAGATCTCTGAAATGCACTCTACCTACGTAACATTTAGTGTCTCCTTATATTACGCTGGGAAAACACAGTTTCATGGCCACAGAAATCCTAAATCATTTCAGAGTTTGCAAAATCCAATGGTTCTAACCGAGAGTCACCTTAACTTTATTGACACCACCCAAATGGATACTGTCATTAACGCGGTTCTTCAATAATTACACACAATATTTAATTATGTAGCTATTTAGTTACAGTCACATGTTCAACTATCATCAGCTGATCCAGGAAATAATTTTCTGAATGACAGTCACATGACAAACATCACAACATGCAACAACAACCAACATGCTTCTTCATTCTCTGTTAAAGACAGTTATGCCGTGCTCCACGTTAGATCCAACATCCCTAACAAATTGTTGTTTATAATGTTATTGTCTGCTTGATTTACAGTAGCGTCTCGTTAGTCTGTTTACGCACAGAGATACTTAGCTCATAATGTGTAGAGAACTGTTCCTTGATGGATAGGCTATTGTACAACACACAGAGCTATTTTCCTTTATTCAGGACATTTAGAATGACAACACATTACAGAGTAGCCTAGTGGGATTATTCACAAAATTATCTGGTGATCAGGTTATGAAATGTCATGACAAAGACATTTTAGTTTCCATGTTTCACCTGAAATATTACATGATTTATAGTCCTCGGTCTATGTTATTGCTAAGTGAAGTTATGGGTTCTACAGTAGGTCTATGTTATTGTTAGGTGAAGTCATGGGTCCTACAGTAGGTCTACGTTGTTGTCTATGTTGTTGTTAGGTGAAGTTATGGGTCCTACAGTAGGTCTATGCTGTTGTTAGGTGGAGTTATGGGTCCTACAGTAGGTGTATGTTATTGTTAGGTGAAGTTATGGGCCAATTTGGCAAACACTTAGTTTACAAACCCTCATTGTCAGGCTGATGGAAAAGCTAGCTAAAGAGCATTTTACTGGTTGAAGTGTTTTTTAAGTATGAAGCAGTTGATTTGAGACAATGAGATCTCCCCTGAGTTTTCCCCCACGGTGGTGAATTAGTGAATAGACACAGAGCTTAATGTGAGTTTCCTTGAGTAGCACTCCTGATCTTGCGCTGTAATATTCAGAATACATTTCCTCATTACCATATATACTACATCCATAACTAGTGGTTTCCTCATTACCAAATGTACTACATCCATAACTAGTGGTTTCCTCATTACCAGATATACTACACCCATAACTAGTGGTTTCCTCATTAGCAGATATACTACATCCATAACTATCGGTTTCCTCATTAGCAGGGAGGAGTTTCTGCAACAAAATTGTGTGTGCTCCGCCCTCGTGCTGCAGTTTTAGCAAACACAGAAAGGGGCCAAAATTGGAGACTAAAAGTCGTCTGGCACATTGCTTAGAGTTTCAGCAACTTTAATAACTTGTTTCTAGCCTCCAATCATCAATGTTACTACTAATGTGAAAACAATACAAAATTGTTGCTCACTTGACTGTTTTAAGACATTTGTCAAATAATTTAACAGATGTCAATTGTTGTACAACTTCATGGGTACGCTCTGGGCATCATCTTTTAACTCAAATAAACAGTGGATCTCTGCTGTTTTGAGCCTTTAACCATCTGTCCGACTTTATTGTTCACACAGGAGAGACGGGACTATCGTGGATCCGCTGGTGATCCTCAACAACATCATGATGCTGACGAGGCAGAGAAAAGTCTCTCCAGATCAGAACACCTCAAGAAACACCTACCGAGACCCACAGGGAAGAAATCTCACCACTGCTTTGACTGTGGGAAGAGTTACTCAAGATCAGATTCACTTAAACTACATAAGAGAATACACTAGCGAGTACACACAGGAGAGAAACCTCACCACTGTTTTGACTGTGGGAAGAGTTACTTAAAATCAGATTCACTTAAACTACACCTGAGAATACACACTGGAGAGAATGTTCACTGCTGCTCTGACTGTGGGAAGAGATTCACCTCTTCAGTAGACCTTAAAATACATCAGAGAATTCACACTGGATAGAAACCTTATGGCTGTAATCAATGTGGGAAGAGTTTTACTCAGTCAAGCGGCCTGATAGTACACCAGATAACACACACAGGAGAGAAATCATATAGCTGTACTCAATGTGGGAAGAGTTTTGCTACATCTGGCTATCTGAAGATACACCAGATAATACACACAGGAGTGAAACCCTTTAGATGTGATCAATGTGGGAAGAGTTTTGCTACATCTGGCTATCTGAAGATACACCAGCAGACACACACATGAGAGAAACCTTATGGCTATGATCAATGTGACAAGAGATACTCTGATAAAATATATCTAATCAAACATCAGAAAATACATACATGAAGGAGTTGTTTCATGATATTAATTAAATAATGTCACATTGTAGAATGTTTTAACATTGTAGTAGGAGTATTTTAATGATGTCACAATGTAGCACCCTAAATGTTTGCCCCCTATTCAATTTGATAAATTGATTGCAGCATGATATGGATTTTAGCCTCAGTGATTTAACAAAAATGTACTAACAAAAAAAGAGTTGTGTTACACTTACCACGTTGGTGACCCACTGAATCAAAATGCAACACTTCAAAATGTAGACATCTGTTTACATCTATTACTATTTATGTAAATGAACAAAAAGTGACTAACTAAAAAAGAGCTGGTATGATGTTGTCATGTTTTGTTTATACAATTAAATGTTTTCAATGACTTGATAAATTAATTTCAACGTACTTGCAGCCCAAACACCTGGACGCAGTATAATGAATTGGTCTATAATCAATTTTATTAACAATCCTATATCACTCCAGTATTTATTGACAACATTCAAGTGCTAAATGTCTTTATACCACTACTGAAGAAGCATGACTCAAATCACCTCATATTTCAAACATTCACCCTGACAAAGATACGTTTTATTACTCCATGCCTCACCAATCACATTTGCTTTTGATAGTTGTACAATTCATTTAACATTTAGTAACATTTAGTTTGACTTTAGTTTTTTGCTTTTCTTGATGGAGAACGTAACAACAAACAATGGAGTAAAACAAGTTTATCATTTGTATTGGATCCAATTGTTAATATTTGAATCAATGACATTTCCTTAAAATGCTCAGTCTTTCAGTTAAGTTTCTGTTCGTTGTGTACTAAATATTTTAGTTTGTTTGATGTTCTGCCCCTGAACAGGCAGTTAACCCACTGTTCCTAGGCTGTCATTGAAAATAAGAATTTGTTCTTAACTGACTTGCCTAGTTAAATAAAGGTAAAATAAAAATAAATAAAAAATAATAAAAAAATGTAAGAAGGGCTATATAAATACATTTTATTTGATTTGATTCCCATGTTTTTATTTACTTTTTTTGCTCTTTTGTACACCAGTATTTCTACTTATACATCATCTGCTCATCTATCACTCCAGTGTTAATTTGCTAAATTGTAATTGCATCGCTACTATAGCCTATTTATTGCCTTACCTCCGTACTCCATTTGCACACACTGTATGTAGATTTTTCTATTGTGTTATTGACTGTACGTTTGTTTATCCCACGTGTAACTCTGTTATTTTTTTCGCACTGCTTTGCTTTATCTTCGCCAGGTCACAGTTGTAAATGAGAACTTGTTCTCAACTGGCCTACCTGGTTAAATAAAGGTGAAATACAAAAAGTGTTAACTTTATTGACAACACCCAAATGGATACTGGTTCTTCAATAATTACACATAATTCTTAATACTGTAGCAAACATATTAAACAGGACATTCAAACGAGCCTTACAATTATAATCTATTATAATCCCATATTCACATTCAGAATACATTGTGAAAAACTAAAATCTTTGCTCACCATTTTTGCTCCAGGCAGATATAGTACATCCATAACTATGAGGGAAAAAAACATAACTATCTGTTTCCTCATTAGCAGGGAGGAGTTTCTTCAACCAGATATACAGTGCCTTGCGAAAGTATTCGGCCCCCTTGAACTTTGCGACCTTTTGCCACATTTCAGGCTGATTGTTGTCCTATGGACAGAGTCTTCCACCTCAGCTGTAGATCTCTGCAGTTCATCCAGAGTGATCATGGGCCTCTTGGCTGCATCTCTGATCAGTCTTCTCCTTGTATGAGCTGAAAGTTTAGAGGGACGGCCAGGTCTTGGTAGATTTGCAGTGGTCTGATACTCCTTCCATTTCAATATTATCGCTTGCACAGTGCTCCTTGGGATGTTTAAAGCTTGGGAAATCTTTTTGTATCCAAATCCGGCTTTAAACTTCTTCACAACAGTATCTCGGACCTGCCTGGTGTGTTCCTTGTTCTTCATGATGCTCTCTGCGCTTTTAACGGACCTCTGAGACTATCACAGTGCAGGTGCATTTATACGGAGACTTGATTACACACAAGTGGATTGTATTTATCATCATTAGTCATTTAGGTCAACATTGGATCATTCAGAGATCCTCACTGAACTTCTGGAGAGAGTTTGCTGCACTGAAAGTAAAGGGGCTGAATAATTTTGCACGCCCAATTTTTCAGTTTTTGATTTGTAAAAAAAGTTTGAAATATCCAATAAATGTCGTTCCACTTCATGATTGTGTCCCACTTGTTGTTGATTCTTCACAAAAAAATACAGTTTTATATCTTTATGTTTGAAGCCTGAAATGTGGCAAAAGGTCGCAAAGTTCAAGGAGGCAGAATACTTTCGCAAGGCACTATACTACATCCATAACTAGCGGTTTCCTCATTAGCAGGGAGGAGTTTCTGCAATCAAATTGTACATTCTACACAAATTACCTTAATAGTAAAGAACAAATGTGTGCCTGAGGGGAATTAACTTTCATACAGCGAAAAGGGGTGAGAAATTACACCAATATCAGTGGACAATTTGCACTAATGTAAATAAACATAGATGATGAAACATACTCCCTTTTGCTGACGTGATGAACCACTAAGGGGACATAAATATTTACCATCTAAACCACTTGTGACCTTTCTGGCTGTAGAAGTGTTCTTCCTAACCAGTCCCTCAACAGCTCTCTGACTGAGCTCCACCCTCACTGGGTCTTCAGAGGAGAGGAAGGCTGAGGAGGGATGGAAGGATGAATGGATCAGTCAGTCAATAAAGTGTAGAGCTGCTGTCTGACAAAATCACTATTTTAGTAGTTCATTAAAGTAAATAAGGCTTTATGACTGCTGAATACCAACGATCAAACACTTAGATTGTGTAATTTCAGGTAGCAATACATCCTTGGGACGTCCCTAGCCCATTGAAGTTTACATTTAAAATGGTTAAGTTAGGGGTTAAGGTTAGGGTTTTAGGGTAGGGATATCCCAAAAATCCCAGATAGCATTGACCATTGTGCATTTGTAACTGATGTGAAATGGCTAGCTAGTTAGCGGGGTGTGCGCTAATAACGATGGTTCGTAGGTGTCAGTTGTTGATGTGTGCAGAGGGTCCCTGGTTCGAGCCCAGGTAGGGTCGAGGAGAGGGCCGGAAACTATACTGTTACACATTCTTCAGTCTCTTTTACGTAGCAGGTGTAAAAGAAACACAGACATGACAAGTAGGCGCTCAGGTCATTATGGTCATTGTAGTTAACAGTTAACAAAAAAAATACCATCTAATTATGCGTAACTGTATGTGGGGTTGTTAGAGAAGAATGTGATTGTCAGCCCTAACAATCCATTCTAGCACCTCATCAGGTTCTGAAAAAGTATTAATTGATGACGTGTTCCTTCTATTCCAGGGGACAGCAGAGGAACTTCATCGATTCCACTCCATCATCAATACAAGCAGTGAACATCTGAAATTCACCCTCACCTTTGATGCGCATGAAACAAGTTATCTGGACATTTCGATTAAGAGGAATGGGGGTGGCTTTAGCACAGACCTATACAGGAAGCCGACTGACAGGAATTCCCTGTTATGTGGAGACAGCTTCCACCCTACACCCCTAAAAAAACAATTGTAATACTTGAGTAAAGAAAACATTTCAAATGTAAATTTGTCATTTTAATTTTGGAAATTTCAAACAAAAACATAGCTGTTTGAACATATAGGTAACCAGATCATGGCTACAACTAGCTTACTAAGTCTTTAACCACACTGTGTTGTTACACTGGTGAGTAAAAACTCGTGCTTCCTATCCTTTAACTTTTTGTCTGAAAATAAAATATACATTTTACTCAACTACGTCCAGTCAGCAGATGGACTAGATGCCGCTTAGGCCGCCCGTTGTGACTCCGTCAAGAAGTCAGCAGAGCAAGTTTGTATGAAGGTCTGGTAGTTAAATGGGTACATAGTTCAATAGTAATATCCTGTAACACCCTCTGGTGATGAACTTTGCTGCCCTGTTTCCAGTTGTCCACATGGCTGGGAGAACCTATTCAAGTAAGTAAGTAAATAGATTTTGGAAATGAAAAAAAAAAAAAGTAGTATTATCTAACTAGCAACAGTCCCAACTCAAATGAGCTGCTAAATGAGCGAGCTAGGCAACTTCACATTCTGTATAGATAGATAGCTAAGTGAATTAAATATCACCAGCTACCTAACTTCATATTAGCTAGCTATCTATTTATCACTGTAAAAAACAAACTCCAAATGTATTTGTAGGTAGCTAGCTAACAGCCATGGAGGAGGGTGAAATGATAGCAGCCCCAACTGTCAGTGAGAGAGGAGGCTATTCTGGAAAGGGCAAGCACTTTTCTGTTGTTCCTGTCCCTAGAAGTGAGGATGGAGATAATAGTAACATAATATTCAGTGTGAGTTAATTTGACTATAATGAAGTCTGTTTCTTGTGAGGTTTTCTGTCCTCAGATAAAGAGCACTATGAAAGCCAGTCTACATATGAAGAGGTCGCAATGCAGAGCAGTGGTTCTCAATCCTGGGGACTCAAAGAGACACATTGTTGTTTTTTCCTCAGCACTCTACAGCTGATTCAAATGATCAACTCATCATCAAGCTTCAAGTGGTATTTATGTATTAATTTGTGATGCCGTCCTTGATATGATCCTGTCATTGTCACATGCTACACATGCACATATGTGTGCCCATGCATCTATCAATCCAATGTTAGCATGATTTGTTATCAGGGATATTATACTTTAGTAATCCACAATGACCTGGTGATGTAACAGTCTAATAATTACATTGTCTTCCATATTCCTACAGATACCTTGAAACTGGAGATTCCTTCAAAACGATTGCCTAGGGTCATCCAGGGTCATCTGGGACTGCCTCCTGGAATAATTCAGGTGTGTGAAGGCTACCTGTGTCCTGCATAACTTCATGAGGATGAACATGAGGACCAGGAGGGGATCTGCAGCTCGCCGCCGTGTCCCAGAGGAGGAGTCTGCTGCTCTGCAGGATGTTTCAAGGATGGGGTCCAACAACGCAGCAAGAGAGGCAATCCGTGTGCAGGAGATCTTCACCTCCTACTTCTTCAAAGAGGGGACTGTTCCCTGGCAACACCATAGACTACAGTATGCACAACCAAAGGCTCTTTTAAGAGCCATTCACATTGCAATAAGAGTATTCTTCCATTTACTTAGCTATGTCAACTGCAGTTATTCCATTCCCAGTTTCTCTTCCTTTGATTTCTACTTCTCAGGTGAGGGTGCTGTTTAGGTAAGGGTGTGAAGTCTGTGCAAAAGACAAAACAGGCTATTTTAAATCACCCATATTGAATTTTTTAAAGAACAATTAGACACCCTATAACCCACAACTACACACTCATGTATCAATCTGATTGATGGATGGTGTTGTGCAGTAAGCAGGTTCAGGTGTATAACTGTGGCTCCTTCCACCTTCAAAGAATAGGCAAGAGGGCCAACCATGGAGAATAGTAAGACACTTCATTATTTCTATATTTACGCTATATTGTTTGTCCTTGTGGGTCCGTTCATGTTTTTCAGCATAAAGTACTCTGCAGCCACTTAGTGTGGTGTGGACACCAGGTGAGGCCACACACACAGATTCCTGTTGAACACAGGGTCCGTTTTAACTACCTTATTTTCTCAATAACAGTCTCTCTCCTTCACTTCATCCCTCTCTCCCCTTCTCCCTAAATCCTCTAGGTTATATCAGCTGTGTCGGTGAACCCCTCCTGCATCTGAACTAGCTACATAGAGGACACAGCATGATCAGAGGTGAGAGGTCACTTGGTCAGGTCAACAGTATTATTAAAGAGATGCTTTACATTGAAATACAGATAGATGCAGTAGTCCCAGAGTTAATGATCCAAGGTCAGTTTTACATTTCACCTCCTGATTGATGACTAACAATGTTAGAATAAAAAATAAAAACACAAGGCTTAAACATGCTCTCTCTAGCCTCCCGGGTGGCGCAGTGGTTAAGGGCGCTGTACTGCAGCGCCAGCTGTGCCACGACCGGGAGGTCCCTTTCTGTATTTTACACCTCCTCTTTCTTCCTCTGTTTTTATAATTCACAACAGATGTGCATTGAAGTACAGATTAAACTTGTGTTTATAACACTTGGATAATGAGCTTTTCAATAAAGCGTTTCACATTCTCTACTGGTTGAAATGAAGTGTAATGTGATGAAATACTCCACCTGTCCCGTGTTTATCAGATCAATGCAGATGAAGGGCATTAGATATGAGAGGAACCGGAGTATTTACATGATGCATAGGAGGTGTAGTGTACTGTTTTTTAACATTATATTTCTGTATGTATGAAGTAACTAGTTGAATCCTGTTTCTAGTCTATTAGTTACAATGTGTAACCATTGATGTCCCAGGACCAAGATTGGTAAACACTGTTGAAGTGTATAATTGTAATACATACATGCAGACACAGCGTCATTCAAAGACTGGAATTTGACACTCCTGGTATTGGATATGACTGAAAATAATCTCAAAGACATTCATACCTAAACTGCACCTTTATTTGCCAAGGTAGAGTACATGATCAGTGAATATATTAAATGTACAGGCTACAATGTGGGGATCTCATGCATGGTAATAACTACATGTATATACAAATTTCATCATTGGCACAACATGATATTATATTCTACTCAATCCATAGGCTTCATTAATGTCATTCGGGCTGTTTTGAAGTTGATACAACTGGCTATGATAGCTAGGTTCTGAACTAATATGTATACCAAACGTTTGGGTCCATACACAGATCGGCTAGATAGCTAGCTACACATCCATGGGCATAGAGGGATTTTAATCATCCACTGCACAATAAGCAAGAACATAGCTACGTTATTTCATCTATCTGCATGGCAAATATCCGCAAGGCAAGCTTACACAGTTGTACATTCAATTTGCAGTAAATTATTCAGCTAGATTCTATACATCCACTGTTTCACAAAACGACAGCCTGGTTTGCTGGTTGTTTCATGAGTCCCTAAAACAACCAGAATTACAATTTCATACTCATGTCACAACACACATAAAGGTAGCCCAGCTAGCTGGCTAATGTTAGCTAGTCAGCTAGCTGGCTAAATCACGATTTTCGTAAATGAACATTATGATTTAAAAAATGCAAAATCGTTTGTCTCTACATTAACTAACATTGCTGTCAACTGTACATGATTTTTGCATGATTCGTTATGAAGTTATAAACCCTCACATTTGCTTCCATCCTAGTATTTCTGTCCGCTATCTTTGATCCAGTTCAGTTCTATGTAGGGGTACCCCTCTCTCCTAGTATTTCTGTCCGCTATCTTTGCTGATGAAATTCTAGCAGCAGCAGCCTCTCCAAGTGCCGGACAGAAAAATATATTGACTGATATTGATTTATTTAGGGGGGGCTAATGAATATTTTAGTTCTAGCGGCGTTTGAAAATAAAAAAAAACATTTTACTCATTTTACTTTTACTTTACTGCGTTACCCACTCCAGTCAGCAGATGGCGATCTGGGAATATAAGGTTATGCTGTTATTGTGACGTATAATCTAGTGGACGGAACGCTTCTTTCAACAGCACAACAGTTAGTCAGACACCACGGTTGCTTGCTAGACAAAATAGCCGAACCAATAAAGCTCGTTAGACGCTTTAGTGTATATTAGCCACTGTGTTTTAAACCCACTATTGTCGTATAGTTAGTTATCCGATTTATTTTCATATTTACGTTGTTGTTATTAGTCAGTTAGCCGACTGGTTTAGTTAGCATTAGCCTAGCTAGCTAATATCTCCGACCATGAGTTCACTAAGCTACTCTTTTCCTGCTAAAGAAGGGGAGGTCTGCTGGACAGAGAAAGAAGCTCCCGTGAAAGAGGAGGACGAAGAGGTGGATATCTCAGTAAAACAAGAAGTAGAGGATGAGGCCGTTACTGTGAAAGAAGAGGAAGACGCGTTCAGAGTGAAAGAGGAGGAGGATGCAGTTTATGGAGTGAAAGAGGAGGAGGAAACTGGATATCTGGGCCCGGTTTCTCAAACGCATCTCAATAAGGCATCCAATGGTTCTAACGATGAATTTAGCCATAAGATGGTTTTGAGAAACCGTTCCCTGATTAACACTAGTAAGTACAGTCTTAAATACAGAGGCACAAACTCTGCAGTTGTTGATATGATGTTTGGTGTTAAAGCGGAAATCTGCAATTGCTACATGCATATTGTGACTTTTAAAATTATTTATAGCCATTGATTATTGAAGAATATAACACATAAGCTTAGTTCAACTGTTGTAAACAATGTAAATAAACACTGTATAGCCTCAACATGGTTAAAACTATAATGTTGATGGATGGTCAGTCCTTGCATCCATAGGTCTGTCTATGAATTTGAGAATAGTTTCATTTCTCCATCCCCATTCATCATCTTATTACCAAAACAGTGGTGTAATTACAGATTTGTTATTGTTTGAACTGCAGATTGCTGGGCTGTGTGTTTTTTTTAGACAGCAACAAAATGGCTGCCAAGAGACTTGGTTTGGTAAACAGCTGAGGGATGGGGGCTGGAGAAATGTAACCACTCTCAAATTCATAGAGAAAGCTATTGTAGCAACCGTAACCCAACACCTAGCGACCTCGTCAAGAAGTTCAGACATCTTGGCCTAACAGTTATAAGTGTTGGCTTGAAAGTCACTGGACCCAGGTTTGAGTTCAGCTCAAGGCTACCCCCTGAATTCACTACACTATGAATACAAAGACCGGCCATCCATGAGGTCGAAATTATAATTTTAAACAGATTGAGGCTATATAGTATTTTCTATAATTCATCCATGATGTCATAATGATAGTTTAACTAGGTTTCTAGGATATATAGTATATTCTAGAATTCATCCATGAGGTCATAATGATAGTTTAACCAGGATTCTAGGATATATATAGTATATTCTAGAATTCATTCAGGATGTTTTGAGGATTCAGGATGTTTTTCAGGATGTTTTGTATATTCTAGCATTCATCCATGATGTCATAATGATAGTTTAACCAGGTTTTTAGGCTATATAGTATATACAGTGAGGGAAAAAAGTATTTGATCCGCTGCTGATTTTGTACGTTTGCCCACTGACAAAGAAATGATCAGTCTATAATTTTAATGGTAGGTTTGTTTCAACAGTGAGAGACAGAATAACAACAAAAAAATCCAGAAAACCGCATGTCAAAAATTTTATAAATGTATTTGCATTTTAATGAGGGAAATAAGTATTTGACCCCCTCTTAATCAGGAAGATTTCTGGCTCCCAGGTGTCTTTTATACAGGTAACAAACTGAGCTTAGGAGCACACTCTAATCTGAGTTTGTTACCTGTATAGAAGACACCTGTCCACAGAAGCAATCAATCAATCAGATTCCAAACTCTCCACTATGGCCAAGACCAAAGAGCTCTCCAAGGATGTCAGGGACAAGATTGTAGACCTACACAAGTTGGTACGATTATTCGCAAATGGAAGAAACAAAAGAACTGTCAATCTCCCTCGGCCTGGGGCTCCATGCAAGATCTCACCTCGTGGAGTTGTAACCACTGTCATGAGAACGGTGAAGAATCAGCCCAGAACTAGCCCATAGGATCTTGTCAATGATCGCAAGGCAGCTGGGACCATAGTCACCAAGAAAACAATTGGTAACACACTACGCCGTGAAGGACTGAAATCCTGCAGCGTCCGCAAGGTCCCACTGCTCAAGAAAGCACATATACATGCCTGTCTGAAGTTTTCCAATGAACATCTGAATGATTCAGGGGACAACTGGGTGAAAGTATTGTGGTCAGATGAGACCAAAATGGAGCTTTTGGCATCAACTCAACTCGCTGTGTTTGGAGGAGGAGGAATGCTGCCTATATACCCCAATAACACCATCAAACATGGAGGTGGAAACATTATGCTTTGGGGGTGTATTTCTGCTAAGGGGACAGGGCAACTTCACCGCGTCAAAGGGACGATGGACAGGGCAATGTACCGTCAAATCTTGGGAGAGAACCTGAAAATGGGTCGTGGATGGGTATTCCAGCATGACAAGGACCCAAAACTCACGGCCAAGGCAACAAAGGAGTGGCTGAAGAAGAAGCGCATTAAGGTCCTGGAGTGGCCTCCAGTCTCCAGACCTTAATCCCATAGAAAATCTGTGGAGGGAGCTGAAGGTTCGAGTTGCCAAACATCAGTCTCGAAACCTTCATGACTTGGAGAAGATCTGCAAAGAGGAATGGGACAAAATCCCTCCTGAGATGTGTGTAAACCTGGTGGCCAACTACAAGAAACGTCTGACCTCTGTGATGGCCAACAAGGGTTTTGCCACCGAGTACAAAGTAATGTTTTGCAGATGGGTCAAATACTTATTTCCCTCATTAAAATGCAAATCAAATTGTTACAGCTGTTGATAAGTCATTGTATAATATTCAGCCAATTTATTTTTATGCCATTACGTTAAAGGCGAAACATACCTAGATTCAATTACATTCATGAATTGGTTTGAAACCTTTGTTTTAAAACCTTCTCAAAGTTTGACGGATTTGACGGATTTGTAGAAAATGGTTTGTCATAAAACAATATTTTTTTATTTATTTAAATGTCACCTTTATTTAACTAGGCTAGTCATTTTAGAACAAATTCTTATTTTCAATGACTGCCTACCCCGGACGACGCTGGGCCAATTGTGCGCTGCCCTATGGGACTCCCAATCACGGCCGGTTGTGATCCAGCCTGGATTTGATCCAGGGTGTCTGTAGTGACGCCTCAAGCACTGAGATGCAGTGTCCTCTGCACCACTCGGAAGCCCCAAAATCATGTTCTAGTGCTGTCCCCAACTAAAATACATCTTGGTCAACCAAGAGTCATCTGTTCTTTCTACCAATCACCCCATGTGTTTTTATAAAATCAAATATACGTACTGAACTTGTCTGATGATTTAAGCATTCTGTTTGATCAAATAATTAAGACACACAAATGACTAAGTCATAACTAGAGAGAGCCGCTCGTCAACATAACCTGGCCAGAGGGAGCCGCTCGTCAACACAACCTGGCCAGAGGGAGCCGCTCGTCAACACAACCTGGCCAGAGGGAGCCGCTCGTCAACACAACCTGGCCAGAGGGAGCCGCTCGTCAACACAACCTGGCCAGAGGGAGCCGCTCGTCAACACAACCTGGCCAGAGGGAGCCGCTCGTCAACACAACCTGGCCAGAGGGAGCCGCTCGTCAACACAACCTGGCCAGAGGGAGCCGCTCGTCAACACAACCTGGCCAGAGGGAGCCGCTCGTCAACACAACCTGGCCAGAGGGAGCCCCCCCTCCGCTGCTGGACTTCGTAAATTCTGCCGTTCTGATCTTGAAGTTTGCAGTAATAGACTAATGGACTACAGATAGATAGACTAATAGACTAGTAATATACTACACCAGCAGTCTGCAACCTTTTCCAGTTGGAGTGCCAATTTATCTGACCATTTCTGCCAATCTGTGTTCCAGTTATGATTTTCATATGCACATTTTTGTGGAACAGTTTCATTTAATTTAGTATCTCAAAATTATTGTCTGTGATTAATGTACATTCTATCTAAATCTAAATGAAAATTATAGAAATCTAAAAGTAACTTTTATTGCCATTGCCAACTTTGTAAAAAAAATAAAATAGCCTACATAAAGCCAACAAATAAAAACATTGCACTCTGCAGGTAGAAAATATCCTGATAGAAATAAATATCCAAGAAATCACATTGGCTGCAAATGGCCTGTCTACAACAAACTTGAAACATTGTATCAACTATCAACTGGGTCAGGAAACTCAGATAGCAAGCTTGCAACATTGTATAAAATGTTATAGGCCCTCAGTTTCCTGCTCCAATGAGTTCTGGACACAGCTGTAGGTTACTTGTGCAAATTATAAGAAGTAATCAGGTATTTTATGACATTTCCACTGGATCAGAGCATTACATTTTCCCTTTTATGCCAAGTGGTTATCGAAAGGGCGAGAGCTGGAAATATTTAACAAAAATACTTTGAGGAACTATTGTCATTTGCAATTGATTTTGATTAGACTTTGTTTACTTGCTGTTTGGAGGTGAAGGAAAAATTACTTTGAGAAGCGCCACAACTCATTAGTGGTTCAGCGTTAAGACAATGAGAAATACTATCAGACATCCTCAAATGGACACATTTATAGGCCTACATTTGTGTGCAGGCCAGATATATTAATCCTACTTCTATATGGGTAATCAGGTGTGCGTCCTTACTCAACATTGATAGGAGTGTTACAAACAAAAGACAATGAATAAATTGACAAAACTGACGCATCTTGTAGGGTCAGGTCTGGGTGGTCTGCAGGGGGCAGTTTCATTTAGTATCCGTTTGGGTCGGCTGGGGAATGATTTTATTTCCCCATAGTATGTTGTTCCGAAGTTGACTGACTGAAAGGGAGTGTAACTTTGATTACAATTACACTTCCCTGAAGGAGGGAAACGATGAACAACACCTGTTTGTTCACAGCCTTTCCTGGGTCGGTGAAGAGCGGTATTAAATTTAAGGAATAAATCCAAGCCTCACGCTCATCACCTGTGGAAGGCGGGGCTTCCAGCAAGGCGTGGATTTGATACTATGTTGTACCTAGTTTCCCTCCTTCAGGGAACAGTAGTTATAGTCATAATGTTACGCTTGTCATATGATGACCTTCAACTAAAATATTGATCTTGCTGTCACAGTTTTTTTGTATTCTGAAATGCACTCGAACTATGTATCATTTAGTGGCTCCTTATGTTACGCTGGGAAAACAGTTTTCATGGGCACAGAAATACTAAATAATTTCAGAGTTTGCTAAATCCAATGGTTTTTAACAGAGTCATCTTGTAATCCACGATGGCATAGCATTAAGAGCTGTTTGTTTTAAATGTTATGTTTTTTTGTATATATTGCAATATACAGTGCCTTGCGAAAGTATTCGGCCCCCTTGAACTTTGCGACCTTTTGCCACATTTCAGGCTTCAAACATAAAGATATAAAACTGTATTTTTTTGTGAAGAATCAACAAGTGGGACACAATCATGAAGTGGAACGACATTTATTGGATATTTCAAACTTTTTGAACAAATCAAAAACTGAAAAATTGGGCGTGCAAAATTATTCAGCCCCTTTACTTTCAGTGCAGCAAACTCTCTCCAGAAGTTCAGTGAGGAATTCTGAATGATCCAATGTTGACCTAAATGACTAATGATGATAAATACAATCCACCTGTGTGTAATCAAGTCTCCGTATAAATGCACCTGCACTGTGATAGTCTCAGAGGTCCGTTAAAAGCGCAGAGAGCATCATGAAGAACAAGGAACACACCAGGCAGGTCCGAGATACTGTTGTGAAGAAGTTTAAAGCCGGATTTTGATACAAAACGATTTCCCAAGCTTTAAACATCCCAAGGAGCACTCTGCAAGCGATAATATTGAAATGGAAGGAGTATCAGACCACTGCAAATCTACCAAGACCTGGCCGTCCCTCTAAACTTTCAGCTCATACAAGGAGAAGACTGATCAGAGATGCAGCCAAGAGGCCCATGATCACTCTGGATTAACTGCAGAGATCTACAGCTGAGGTGGGAGACTCTGTCCATAGGACAACAATCAGTCGTATATTGCACAAATCTGGCCTTTATGGAAGAGTGGCAAGAAGAAAGCCATTTCTTAAAGATATCCATAAAAAGTGTCGTTTAAAGTTTGCCACAAGCCACCTGGGAGACACACCAAACATGTGGAAGAAGGTGCTCTGGTCAGATGAAACCAAAATTGAACTTTTTGGCAACAATGCAAAACGTTATGTTTGGCGTAAAAGCAACACAGCTCATCACACTGAACACACCATCCCCACTGTCAAACATGGTGGTGGCAGCATCATGGTTTGGGCCTGCTTTTCTTCAGCAGGGACAGGGAAGATGGTTAAAATTGATGGGAAGATGGATGGAGCCAAATACAGGACCATTCTGGAAGAAAACCTGATGGAGTCTGCAAAAGACCTGAGACTGGGATGGAGATTTGTCTTCCAACAAGACAATGATCCAAAACATAAAGCAAAATCTACAATGGAATGGTTCAAAAATAAACATATCCAGGTGTTAGAATGGCCAAGTCAAAGTCCAGACCTGAATCCAATCGAGAATCTGTGGAAAGAACTGAAAACTGCTGTTCACAAATGCTCTCCATCCAACCTCACTGAGCTCGAGCTGTTTTGCAAGGAGGAATGGGAAAAAATGTCAGTCTCTCGATGTGCAAAACTGATAGAGACATACCGCAAGCGACTTACAGCTGTAATCGCAGCAAAAGGTGGCGCTACAAAGTATTAACTTAAGGGGGCTGAATAATTTTGCACGCCCAATTTTTCAGTTTTTGATTTGTTAAAAAAGTTTGAAATATCCAATAAATGTCGTTCCACTTCATGATTGTGTCCCACTTGTTGTTGATTCTTCACAAAAAAATACAGTTTTATATCTTTATGTTTGAAGCCTGAAATGTGGCAAAAGGTCGCAAAGTTCAAGGGGGCCGAATACTTTCTCAGGGCACTGTATTTCAATCTTTTTCCGTGTTTAAATTAAATATACCTTCCGGCAACCCACCTCACCCAATGTGATCTGCTATTTTTTTTTAGACCTTATAGCTAGAACCTCCATCAGAAGCTAGCCATCAGAAGCTAACCAGCTAATTAGCTACTAATTTTATAGTCATTGTTAGCCACTGCTAGCAGCCTTTACCTTTTTAGCTCAGACACCAGACGCTTTTAGCCTGGATAATACCTGCCAGTCTGCACAGCACGATATCAACCGTGAGCATATCGGACTGTTTTTCTCCACCACATCACCGTATTCCTGACGTAAGCTCTGGACCATTACACCGGATAATCACAGCTAGCTAGCTGCTACCGAGTGGCCCAGACCCAAAGCTAGCCTTGAGCCAGGCCCATCTCCCGGCCTGCTCAGTGGACCCTATGAACACTCGGCTACACAGCTGATGCCTCCCAGACTCTTCACTAAGATGACTAGAAGCCACTCCATTACCGGATTCCTGCCGTAAACTCTGGACCTTTTCACCGGATTGGCTATAGTGGCTAACACCCTTGTCCCGACGCTATCACCAGTTAGCTTTGAGACAGGCGCATCTCCTGGCTAGTGTAGTAATGACTACCTAACGGCTTCCCTGGTTCACATATTGCTGTTCACTGGACCCTATGATCACTTGGCTACATAGCTGATACCTGCTGGACTGTTCATTAATCACGGTACTCCAGTGTTTATTTGGTTTATCCGTCGGCCCCGGCCTCGAACTCAGGCCCTGTGTTAACTGACCCTCTCTACCCATTTATTGCCATTGTACCTGTTGTTGTTGTCTTAGCTGATTAACTGTTGTCTTACCCGTTGTTTTCTTAGCTAGCTCTCCCAATCAACACCTGTGATTGCTTTATGCCTTGCTTTGTCTCTAATGTCAATATGCCTTGTATACTGTTGTTTAGTGTAGTTATCATTGTTTTATTTTACTGCGGAGCCCCTAGTCCCACTCAACATGCCTCAGAGAACTCTTTTGTCCCACCTCCCACACATGCGGTGACCTCACCAAGCATAACTGGTTTCCTCCAGAGATGCAACCTCTTATCGTCACTCAATGCCTAGGTTTACCTCCACTGTACTCGCACCCTACCATACCCCTGTCTGTACATCATGCCTTGAATCTATCCTACCACGCCCAGAAATCTGCTCCTTTTATTCTCTGTTCCCAACGCACTAGACAACCAGTTTTGATAGCCTTTAGGTTCTTTAACCTCTCTTGGGTACGTGAGATGTTAGCGTCCCACCTCTTCAACAGCCAGTGAAACTGCTGGGCGCCAAATTCAAAACAAAACATATTTTAAATAGGTTTCAATATTAACATCTTGTGAATCCAACCACTGTGTCATATTTTAAAAATGCTTTACGGAGAAAGCATACCTTACGATTATTTGAGAACATAGCCCACTAGACAAATCATTACAAACAGTAACCAGCCAAGTAGAACAGTTACACAAGTCAGAAATTGAGAGAAAGTTAATCCCTTTCCCTTTGCCTAGTGGTTAGAGCCTAGTGGTTAGAGCGGTGGACTTGTAACCGGAAGGTTGCAAGTTCAAACCCCCGAGCTGACAAGGTACAAATCTGTCGTTCTGCCCCTGAACAGGCAGTTAACCGACTGTTCCTAGGCCGTCATTGAAAATAAGAATTTGTTCTTTACTGACTTGCCTAGTTAAATAAAGGTTAAATAAAATAAAAGATCTTCATATGGTTGCACTCAGCAGATATTAATTTACTCAATAAATGTTATTTTTGTTCGATAGTCTCTTTATATCCAAAAACCTCAATTTTGTTTGCGCGTTTTCTTCAGTAATCCACAGGCTCAAACGCAGTCAAAACAGGAAGACAAAAAAATTATCTAAATTGTATCTGTAAAGTTGATAAAAACATGTCAAATGTTGTTTATATTCAATCCTCAGGTTGTTTTTAGCCTAAATAATCGATAATATTTCAACCGGACAATAACGTCGTCAATTTAAAAGGTAAACAAGAAAGGCACTCTCTCGATCTCGCGCATGAAAAAGCTCTGTGACACTTCAGGGTCCACTCATTCAGACTGCTCTTACTTCCTCATTTTTCACAATACAAGCCTGAAACAAATTCTAAAGACTGTTGACATCTAGTGGAAGGCATATTATCTTCAATTTGAGTCCTTAGTCAATGGATACGGTCATGGCATTGAATAGAAAACTACAAAACCCCCCAAAAAACTACTTCCTGAATGGATTTTTCTCAGGTTTTCGCCTGCCAAATCAGTTCTGTTATACTCACAGACACTATTTTAACAGTTTTGGAAACTTTACAGTGTTTTCTATCCACATCTACCAGTTATATGCATATTATCTCTTCTGGGCCCGAGAAGCAGGCAGTTTAATTTGGGCATGCATTCATCCAAAATTCAGAGTGCTGCCCTCTACCCTAGAGAAGTTAACCATAAAAGCCTTGGTTTCTTGCATGTTAACATCAGAAGCCTCCTCCCTAAGTTTGTTTTTCTCACTGTTTTAGCACACTCCGCCAACCTTGATGTCCTTGCCGTGTCTGAATCCTGGCTTTGGAAGGCCACCAAAAATTCAGACATTTCCATCCCCATCTATTACATTTTCCGTCAAGATATAACTGCCAAAGGGGGAGGAGATGCAATCTACTGCAGAGATGGCCTGCAAAGTTCTGTCATACTTTCCAGGTCTAAGCCCAAACAGTTCGAGCTTCTAATTTTAAAAATTAATCTCTCCAGAAATAAGTCTCTCACTGTTGCCGCCTGTTACAGACCCCCCTCAGCTCCCAGCTGTGCCCTGGACACCATATGTGAATTGATTTCACCCCATCTATCTTCAGAGATCGTTCTGTTAGGTGACCTAAACTGGGATATGCTGAACACCCCGGCCGTCCTACAATCCAAGCTAGATGCCCTCAATCTCACACACATTATCAAGGAACCCACCAAGGACAACCCTAAATCCGTAAACATGGGCACCCTCATAGATATTATCCTGCCCAACTTGCCCTCCCTAAAACACTTCTGCAAGAAGGCCTTTCTAATCGATCTGGCCCGGGTATCCTGGAAGGATTTTGACCTCATCCCGTCAGTAGGGGATGCCTGGTTGTTCTTTAAAAGTCATTTCCTCACCACCTTAAATAAGCATGCCCCTTTCAAAAAATGTAGAACTAAGAACAGATATAGCCCTTGTTTCACTCTAGACCTGACTGCTCTCGACCAGCACAAACACATCCTGTGGCGTACTGCACTAGCATCAAATAGTCTCTGCGATATGCAACTTTTCAGAGAAGTCAGGAACCAATACACACAGTCAGTTAGGAAAGCAAATGCAAGCTTTTTCAAACAGAAATTTGCATCCTGTAGCTCTAACTCCAAAAAGTTTTGGGACACTGTAAAGTCCATGGAGAATAAGAGCACCTCATCCCAGCTGCCCATTGCACTGAGGCTAGGAAACACTGTCACCACCGATAACTCCACGATAATCGAGAATTTCAATAAGCATTTCTCTACGGCTGGCCAGACACTCTTAAATAGAACCTGGACCAGCTGGCTACCCCAACCCCTGGCTACCCCCAACAGCTCCGCACCCCCCGCAGCTACTTCCTCAAGCTTCCCCAGCTTCTCCTTCACCCAAATCCAGATAGCTGATGTTCTAAAAAAGTTACAAAACCTGGACCTGTGCAAATCAGCTGGGCTAGACAATCTGGACCCTCTCTTTCTAAAATTATCTGCCACCATTGTGGCAACCCCTATTACTTGTCTGTTCAACCTCTCTTTAGTATTGTCCGAGATTTATAAAGATTGGAACGCTTCCGCGGTCATCCCCCTCTTCAAAGGGGGTGACACTCTAGACCTGTTACAGACCTATATCCATCCTGCCCTGCCGTTCTAAAGTCTTCGAAAGTCAAGTTAACAAAACAGATCACTGACCATTTTGAATCCCATCGTACCTTCTCCGCTGTGAAATCCAGTTTCCGTGCTGGTCACGGGTGCACCTCAGCCACACTCAAGGTACTAAACGATATCATAACAGCCATCGATAAAAGACAGTACTGTGCAACCGTCTTCATCAACCTTCGCCAAGGCTTTCGACTTTGTCAATCACCGTATTCTTTTCGGCAGACTCAACAGCCTTCTTTTCTTGAATGACTGACTCGCCTGGTTAACCAACTACTTCTCAGACAGAGTTCAGTGTGTCAAATCGGAGGGCCTGTTGTCCGGACCTCTGGCAGTCTCTATGGAGGTACCACAGGGTTCATTTCTCAGACTGACTCTTTTCTCTGTATATACCAACGATGTTGCTCTTGCTACGGGTGATTCCTTGATCCACATCTATGCAGACGACACCATTCTGTATACATCTGGCCCTTCTTTGGACACTGTGTTAACAAACTTCCAAACGAGCTTCAATGCCATACAACACTCCATCCGTGGCATCCAACTGCTCTTAACTTCTTATGGCTGCAGGGGCAGTATTGAGTAGCTTGGATGATAGGTGTACGGAGGTGGCCATAGCAACTGGGCCTGAGGAGCAGGCAGTTTACTAATATATGTATATTATTATTAGTATTGGATAGAAACACTCTGAAGTTTCTAAAACTGTTTGAATTATGTCTGTGAGTATAACATAACTCATATGACAAAAACCTGAAGTTCCACTTCCTGTTTGAATTTTTTCTGAGGTGGCAGATTTTCAACCAAGCTCTCATTGAAATTACAGTGAGATATTGATGAGTTTTCACTTCCTACGGCTTCCACTAGATGTCAACAGTCAATAGAACTTTGTCTGATGACTCTAATGTGAAGGGGGGCCGAAGGAGACAGGAATTAGTCAGGTCTGCCACGAGCTGACCATGCTTTCACATGCGCGTTCACATGAGGAGGACCTCCCTTCCACTGCTCTTCTGAAGTCAATCTAATTCTCCGGTTGGAGCGTTATTCAAGATGTATGTTAACAACATACTAAAGATTGATTCAGTACATCATTTGACATGTTTCTACTGACTGTTACGGAACATTTGGACATTTTGTCACGTTATAGTGGACGCGCTTTGTGACTTTGGAATTGTTTACCAAACGCGCTAACCAAAGTAGCTAATTGGACATATAACGGACATTATCGAACAAATCAAGCATTTATTGTGGACCTGGGATTCCTAGGACTGCATTCTGATGAACATTTATCATGTATTTTCTGGTTTCTGTTGACACCAACATGGCGGCTAATTTGGCTATTGTTCTGAGCTCCGTCTCAGATTATTGCATGATTTTTTTTTTCCGTGAAGTTTTTTTAATCTGACACAGCGGTTGCATTAAGGAGAGGTATATCTATAATTCCATGCTACCTTCACTCACGCTGCCTAACATACCCTCGTAAAACTGACTATCCTACCGATCCTTGACTTTGGCGATGTAATTTTCAAAATAGCCTCCAACACTCTACTCACCAAACTGGATGCAGTCTATCACAGTGCAATCCGTTTTGTCACCAAGGCCCCATATACCACCCACCACTGTGACCAATATGCTCTCGTTGGCTGGCCCTCGCTACATATTCGCAATATTCGCCAAACCAACTGGCTCCAGGTCATCTATAAGTCTTTGCTAGGCTGCTTTCACTCAGCTAACTGGTCACCATAGCAACACCCACCCATAGCACGCGCTCCAGGAGGTATATCTCACTGGTCATCCCCAAAGCCAACACCTACTTTGGCCGCATTTCCTTCCAGTTCTCTGCTGCCAGTGACTGGAACGAATTGCAAAAATCACTGAAGTTGGAGACTTAAATCTCCCTCACTAACTTTACGCATCAGCTATCTGAGCATTTTACAGATTGCTGCAGCTGTCCACAGCCCATCTGTAAATAGCCCATCCAACTAGCTACCTCATCCCCATTTTTTTATTGACTTTTTGCTCTTTTTCACACCAGTATTTCTACTTGCACATCATCATCTGCACATCTATTACTCCAGTGTTCATTTGCTAAATTGTAATTATTCGCTACTATGGCCTTTATTGCCTTACCTCCGACACTCCTTTTGCACACACTGCATATAGATTTTATAGATTGTGTTATTGATTGTACGTTGTTGTTAGGTGAAGTTATGGGTCCTACAGTAGGTCTATGTTATTGTTATGGGTCCTAGAGTACACTATGTATGTCATGCAACAACAACCAAAGTGCTTCTTCATTCATTACAGATATATTTGTTGTAAGGTGGTGTTATGGACCAATTTGGCAAACAGTGTACAAACTGTCATTGTCAGGCTGATGAAAAAGCCAAAGAGCATTTTACTGGTTGAAGTGTTTTTTTAAGTACAAAGCGGTTGATTTGCGATGATGACACAAACATATTAAGCAGGACATTCAAACGAGCCTTACAATTATAATCCAAAGTAGTGTGAAATACACTCATTAGCAACCTAGAAATGGAGTTTGAAATGGAGTTTTCCCATATTCACATTCAGAATACATTGTGAAAAACTAAAATCTTTGTTCACCATTTTTGCTCCAGGCAGATATACTAGTTACAATTTTAGCAAACACAGAAAGGGGCTATATTGGAGACCAAAAATCGTCAGGCAAACTGCTTAAAGTTTCAACAACGTGAATAACTTATTTCTATTCTACAATCTTAGATGTTACTACTAATGTGAAAACAAGACAACATATGACTATTGTTACTCATTTTAAGACAAATGTCAAATAATTATTACATTCATTACAGACGTCAATTGTTGTACAACATCATGGCTACGCTGTTGGCATCACCTTTTAGAGTGGATTTCTGCTATTGCGGGCCTTTAATCATCTGTCTGACTTTGTTGTTCACACAGGAGTGATACGGGACTATCATGGATCCTCTGGGGAGCCTCAACAACCTCATGATAATGACGAGGCAGAGAAGAGTCTCTCCAGATCAGAACTCCTCAAGAAACACCTGCAGAGACCCACAGGGAAGATAATTCACCGCTCTGACTGTGGGAAGAGATTCACCTCATCAGCAGGCATTAGAATTCAGCAGAGAATCCACACAGTAGTGAAATCTTATTGCTGTACTCAATGTGGGAAGAGTTTTAAAACATCTAGCCATCTTATTGTACACCAGAGAATACACACAGGAGAGAAATCTTATAGCTGTGATCAATGTGGGAAGAGTTTTATTCAGCTAAGCAACCTGATACCACACCAGAGAATACACACAGGAGAGAAACGTTATAGCTGTGATCAATGTGGGAAGACTTTTACTCACGTTAGCACCCTGATATCACACCGGAGAATACACACAGGAGCAAAACCGTATAGCTGTGATGAATGTGGGAAGAGTTTTGCTAGGTCGAGCCATCTGACTCTTCACCAGCGAACACACACAGGAGAGAAACCTTATAGCTGTACTCAATGTGGGAAGAGTTTTACTCATTCAACCAGCCTATTACACCAGAGAACACACACAGGAGAGAAACCTTATATCTGTGATCAATGTGGGAAGTGTTTTACTCAGCTAAGCAGCCTGATATCACACCAGAGAACACACACAGGAGAGAAACCATACAGCTGTGATGAATGTGGGAAGAGTTTTACTGAGTTGAGCAGTCTGACTGTACACCAGAGAATACACACAGGAGAGAAACCCTTTAGCTGTACTCAATGTGGGAAGTTTTTTTATACATCTAGCCATCTGAAGATACACCATCGAAGACACACAGGAGATAAATCTTATAGCTGTACTGTATGTGGGAAGAGTTTTGTTCAATCTGGGGGACTGAAGGTACACCAGCGAACACACACAGGAGAGAAACCTTATAGCTGTAATCAATGTGAGAAGAGTTTTGTTCGATCTGGGGAACTGAAGATACATCGGAGAACACACACAGGAGAGAAACCCTATAGCTGTACTCAATGTGGGAAGAGTTTTGTTCAATCTAACCAACTGAAGATACACCATAGAACACACACAGGAGAGAAACCTTATAGCTGTGATCAATGTGACCAGAGATACTCTGATAAAAGATATCTGATTAAACATCAGAAAATACATGCATGAAGGAGTTTTTTTCATGATATCAAACATTGTAGAAGGAGTATTTTAATGTCACAATGTAGAATGTTTTAACATTGTAGGAGTATTTGGTTGCTGATTGTCTCAAGGGTGGGCAAAAAGTTTTGTGTTTAGCCAGTGCATCACTATTTATTTTGACTGCAAGTTTTTCCGTATTGGAGATGAGTTTTGTTTGGGCTCCTTCCAAGGGGACGAGAGTTCTAGAAGCTAGTGAGTTTTAGGAGGACGAGAGTTCTAGAAGCTAGTGAGTTTTAGGAAGACGAGAGTTCTAGAAGCTAGTGAGTTTTAGGAAGACGAGAGTTCTAGAAGCTAGTGAGTTTTAGGAAGACGAGAGTTCTAGAAGCTAGTGAGTTTTAGGAAGACGAGAGTTCTAGAAGCTAATGATTTTTAGGATTCTATAGAAAGAAAAAGAAAAGATACGATTGTATATTATTATTTAGAAATACATGTTTTTTCTTGTTTTTAATTGTTGACAGCCAGTAGAAACCATATTTATATTCTAGGAGGTGAAGCATTGTAGTTGGATATAATGTGAAATGGAAGTTCTGTTGGTGGTGCAAACTTTTCCAACAACTGTTATAGGATATATTTGTTGTCTTAAGGGGGAAAGTGTTACTGGCTTTGGTTTTTCCATTTATGTTTTGAGGTTGGATTTCAGCACGTCTAGCTCGTTAGTACGTATAGCTTGTTAGCACGTAGGGCGCACTGATTTGTGTCACCTCGTTTATCAGTTATTTTGTTTGCCTCCTCTTGGGCCGATTTAGTGGGTCTCATGGTGGGTGACTTTTATGTCCCAGTTGTTGTTACTAGTAAGTGGACAGTGACAAAATTGCAAGATTATGTTATAATCCTTTTATTGCATCAAATGGTTGTTTTATGCAACAGAATAGAGGGTTCTTAGAACTATAGTGTCTGTGTTCTACCGAGGATGGGCATCTGGGAGAAAACAATGACAGGAGATTTACAATGTATTTTGGGTGATATAACCTAAAGTGACCGCATTCCAGAGTATGAGTTAATGTTTCTGTTGTCTATGGTACCAGGGAGAGATGACCCCAGGGCCAGATCCTGGTCTCAACACAGAGTTTTTACTGTTTTTACAGTAGATACTGTCTGCTGAGAATTATAACTATATTTGATAGAAATCATGTAGGTTGAAAGGGGTGTATCTTGGCTGTAAAAGACCTTTGTACTTTTGTATCGTGGCTCTCAATTAATCATCTGGGGGTGATTTGTCCACCAGCCATCATTATCATAGAGCACTTAATTGATTCACTTTATGTGTGCGTTGTATTGACCTGCTCCCTTATTATTAAGTGAATAAAGATTTAGATTAAGAATAACTCATGTGAGAAGTTTGTCTCCTCAATTGATATCAAAGAAATTAACAAACACATTTGGCGATGGGGATGTGAATCCTGATTTGGTGACTGCTCCTGACGACCTGGGTAAATGGTGCACGAGGGAT
The DNA here is from genome assembly GCF_013265735.2 of Oncorhynchus mykiss. Classification (NCBI taxonomy): domain Eukaryota; kingdom Metazoa; phylum Chordata; class Actinopteri; order Salmoniformes; family Salmonidae; genus Oncorhynchus; species Oncorhynchus mykiss. The sequence continues at coordinate 25,872,898 of NC_048577.1, forward strand.
CCCTTTAACATGGGATCTCAGGGAGACCACACTTGGGGAACGGATTAGATGAACCCACCTTTGATCTGAGAGAGAGCGAGCTGAGTGGGTACCACATCTCCAACCTAGTTTTTTTTAAAGAAAGTTGAGCGAAACACTTAGTGGAGTTTTTATAAAAGCCTCGTAGACTCTTGTGTGTATTCCTGTGTGAGGGGGGCACCTTGGAGGTGTGATCAGGGCTGAGGCAGTAGGCTCTTGAGTGTGTATTGTTGTGTGAGGGGTACCTTGGAGGCGTAAACAGGGCCGAGTCAGGAGGCTCTGAGTGAACTAGATGAAAACTAATCTGTGTATACTAGTTAAGACAATTTATGATATAGATAGTAAGGTACACCTGTAATTGTTTTAAACCTGGACCCCATTTTAGAAGTATTGAAAGATGTAATTGTATGTACAAATGTGAAAATATTCCTAGCATTGTGTGACTGTGGAATGAGAGTTGCGTGACTGATATGAGAGATGTGTGACTGTGAGTTGTGTGACTGAGTCTTAATCAGAAGTTTGGATAGTAACATAGAGATCTATAGTTCCTCACAGAGATTTATAGTTCCTCACAGAGATCTATAGTTCCTCCTATAGATCTGTAGGTCCTCACAGAGATCTATAGGTCCTCACAGAAATCTATAGTTCCTCCTAGAGATCTGTAGGTCCTCACAGAGAGCTATAGTTCCTCACAGAGATCTATAGTTCCTCACAGAGATCTATAGGTCCTCACAGAGATCTATAGGTCCTCACAGAGATCTATAGGTCCTCACAGAGATCTATAGGTCCTCACAGAGATCTATAGGTCCTCCTAGAGATCTGTAGTTCCTCACAGAGATCTGTAGTTCCTCACAGATAGATCTATAGGTCCTCACAGATAGATCTATAGGTCCTCACAGATAGATCTATTGTTCCTCACAGAGATCTATAGTTACTCGTATAGAAATATGCCTAATCAGATGATTGACATGTGGATAATAAGCTTTAATATAACGTTATCTTGGGGTTCCGTTACTTCACTGCCCATCAGAGTATCATGGAGTGGTATTGAGAGCGGAATAATATTTTAGAAAGCAGCGGAAGGTCTATAGTTCCTGGGAGGCTTGATTTTGCCGTGGTTTCTGGGATGTTAGAGAACCGTTGAATTCCGGTCATTGTCCGGGAAACAAACATTTTTTTTTTTGGTTCCGCTGGGAGTATGTTTGGAGAGCTGCTTCGTAGCTGCGGATAGTCCTTGAAAAAGCAAATGGAATGGTTGTCGTGAGTACCTGAGAATTCCTTACGTTTTATATGGATTCTGTGAAAATATGATGAATTGTATGTGTGTATAATGATTACTAGAGATTTGATAAAGTAATACTGGGAATATAATTAGATACAATTTAAACAACCCATATGTAGACGAACGTAGGTTTTGAGTTGGTATCTTTAATGGATAATTTGATAAAGATGAGGTTTAAGCATTATTAAACAGTCTACAAAGTCTGGGCAGTTGTCTCGGAAACTGATGGGAGTGGGTCCACTTTAGGGTAAGTTACCCTAAGGATGAAACTATAAAACGCGTATTGGATTTTCTCTGACCGCGTGCTACATTTGAAATAAAACTCCACTGAAGGCCTGAGGGGGGGGCTCTTCCCAATATGAGAGGAGTTGCTATATTTTTTGAATAAAGCTTTTTCCATAAAGTTAGAGTGAACCCCACCTAAGAAGTTATTTGAAGAACCTTCTGGGGCTGTTTTTCATTGTCAAGAACACTACGGTTCTTAGGGGATCTGAGAACAACTCCAGTTGAACCCTTCATTTTTAGAGTGTAGTCGGCTCTATTTACTCTCAGATTCAAACATGATGATTAGCATCAACGATCGTGTCAGCTGCTGCTGCTCCAATACAGTATGAGGTGAGATGGTGAACTGATGTTGAACTGGGCAGTCATTCATTCTGTACTATGAGAAATCTGTACTATCAATTCATCATTTCATTTCATTCATCAATCATTTCACTGTACTATCAAATCAAATTGTATTAGTCACATGCGCCGAATACAACAGGTATAGTGAAATGCTTACAGTGAATCCTTACAGTGAAATGCTGACTTACAAGCCCCTAACCAACAATGCAGTTTTAAAAAGTACAAATAAGAATAAGAAATAAAAGGAACAAGTAATTAAAGAGCAGAAGTTAAATATCAATAGCTAGACTATATACAGGGGGTAACGGTACCGAGTCAATGTCAAAGGGCACCAGTTAGTCGAGGCAATTGAGGTAATATATACATGTAGGTAGAGTTGTTAAAGTGACAATGCGTAGATGATAACAGAGTGTGGGGGGGGGGGCCTTCCTCTGACACCGCCTGGTATAGAGGTCCTGGATGGCAGGAAGCTTGGCCCCAGTGATGTACTGGGCTGTACGCACTACTCTCTGTAGTGCCTTGTGGTTGGAGGCCAAGCTGTTGCTATACCAGAAAGTGATGCAACCAGTCAGGATGCTCTCGATGGTGCAGCTGTAGAACCTTTTGAGGATCTGAGGTCCCATGCTAAATCTTTTCAGTCTCCTGAGGGGGAATAGGTTTTGTCGTGCCGTCTTCACGATTGTCTTGGTGTGCTTGGACCATGATAGTTTGTTAGTGATGTGGACACCAGGGAACTTGAAGCTCTCAACCTGCTCCACTACAGCCCCGTCGATGAGAATGGGGGTGTGCTCTGTCTTCCTTCCCCTGTAGTCCACAATCGTCTTCTTTGTCTTGGTCACGTTGAGGGAGAGGTTGTTGTCCTGGCACCACACAGCCAGGTCTCTGACCTCCTCCATATAGGCTGTCTCCTTGTGGTTGGTGATCAGGCCTACCACTGTTGTGGCATCGGAAAACTTAATGATGGTGTTGGAGTCATGCCTCGCCGTGCAGTCATGAGTGAACAGGAAGTACAGGAGGGGGCTGAGCACGCACTCCTGAGGGGCCACTGTGTTGAGGATCAGCGTGGTGGATGTGTTGTTACCTTCCCTTAAAAAACATGAGCTGGCGCACACCCAGAAAAATACTTTGTGTGGAGGTGCTGACTAACGGCGAATAAACTATAAACTATCAAAATAAAGTCGCACACTCCATGTATGATCTCCCAGCAATTTAATGGGTATTTACCAACGCAACCCTAACCTTAACTCCTACCGTAACCATTTTAAATGTCAAAAGCCCATCCTGTTAGATCTGAACCAAATGGAGCGATCGGATGTCAGAAATCACATTTATGTGCCAGGTGTAACTGAGCCCGTAGATGCTCCATATCCATTCATTTGAGTGTTTTATGTATGACTAAATATATTATATATTTATTACTGTGTTGCAGGGGCAGTCAATAAATGGAACGGCAAGGGTGCAGAGCTGTGGGAGACCACCTCAAGTCACTGGTAGAGCCTTCAGCAGGCCGGAAAAGTGGGATTGATCCATTTGTTCATTTGTTTTCAGTAGTTGAATCCTTTAACATATGGTTGATTTCAACATTTTTCATCTTCAACAAATGAACTGGTTGAAAAGTGATACTAAACATACATACCATAGTGGAAGATTTTCTGAATTTACACTTAAGATGGACCAAGATATATCTTGCTTTTTCACATATTTGTTCATTGGTTTTGCAAGAGTCTTGATTGGTCAGTCATTGGGTTAATCTGTTTTGATATATGTTCAAATCAAGCTTTATTTATACAGCACATTTCAGACATGGATTCAACACAATGAAAATAAGCAAATATTTAAAACACAATAACTGAAAACTAAACTGGAGACTAATGAGCATTCATCAATTCACTGCAATATGCAACCAAAAATATCCTATCTTTCTCCATTGTTTGATGTTACGTTCTCCAGCAAGAAAACCAAAAATGTCCCTCAAACAGAAGAGGGAACTAACCACAACTAAACATGTTTTAGGAGGGGCTCTGAAAGACACTATGGGGGTGTCCGCTGGAAGTTGACTAGTAACAACAACTGGGACATAAAAGACACCCACCATGAGACCCACTAAATCTGCCCAAGAAGAGGCAAACAAAAGAAAAACCCACAACAAACTTAAAAACAGGAAGCAAACCAAAAAGGTGGTTCAAATAATTTATTACAATCAATACCATTCATACTATTACAAAATCATAATTCTCATTCATTCTTAATTAATTCTATTTACAAAAACATCAAACAAAACAAACCTCAGGGGAGCATCGTCCCTCCCCGTCATACCTAACCAATACCTAACCCTTTCCCTATCTCCCCTTCCCTAATCTATCCCCTTACCAAACTCACTCTAACACTCCCAGCCCTAAACCCCCTTTCCACCTCTCCCGTGCCGCATGCTTCCCCCACTTCCTCTCCTCCCTCTTCATCTTCCCCCTCAAATCACCTTCCACCCTTCTCACTATCCCTTCCACCCCCCAATCTCTCCCTGTCTTGACTAAATTCTGCCTGGCTTCCCACAGTCCCTTTTTAAAGAGACTCATGAGAAGCCACAGCAGAAACCTGTCCCTGTCTGTTCCCTTTGCTCTCCCTACGCCTCTCTCTAGCCTAGCCCATGTCAAAACAAAATCACTCCTAACCACACCTAGCATTACCCGTGCCCTAGCCCAGACTAGTCCGGCAAAGGCACAGTCCCAGAAGGCATGGCGCACAGTCTCCTCCCTGCCACAAGAGGATCTTGGACAGGTGGAGGATTGCACCAAACTATACCGGTACAAGATGGCACGTACCGGCAAGCACTTATGGAGGCCCAACCAATTCAGGTCCTTGAGCCTATTGTCCAGGCCCCGCGCCTGCACTCCCTCCCAGACCACTGACGAGATGCCCGCTACAGGCGCAGGACTCCCTGCCTGACCTCCTCGTAGTCTAAACCTACTCGGGCAACTTCAACCTCGGGGTGCGCACGCAGCCACTTGGCCGCATGGCCAAAATGCCACGGCAGCTGTTCCGCCCGAGGACCCGCGTTAGACCACACCATTACGCTTCTCGCCTTATACGAGAAGAACACCCGCAGGAGGTAACCGGAGGGATGTATAACCGGACGAGCAAGCTCCGTCAACAAGAAAGAAACAAAAATGGCGTCCAGCTTGAGGGGGAAATGTGGTACCCCCCTACCTCCCTCCCCGATGGGACAGATCATGCGTGCCCTGGCGACCCACTCGCACCTGCCACTCCACATAAACTGAAACACAAGCCTCACTAGAGGCCTCCTCAGACAAGCCGGCAATGGGTAGATGTATGCCACATACAAAAGAGACGGCAACACATCCACCTTTAGGACCAGGACTTTGCCCATAAAAGACAAATACCTAGCCTTCCACATTGCTAGCTTCCTCTGTACCACTGCGATACGCATGTTCCAGTTTAGCGTCGCTGAGCCGGAGGTCTCAAAATGAACCCCGAGAATCCTCAGGGCCCCTTCACAGAGAGATATCCCCCCAGGCACATCCGTTCTACCGCGCCATCTTCCGAAAAACTTGACGGAAGACTTTGCATGGTTCAGAACCGCTCCCGACGCTCGGGTGAAATCCCCAAAGATGGCAAGGGACCTTGTCAGGCACGAGTCCTTGCACAACAGCAAGGAAGTGTCGTCGGCGTACTGCGTCATCTTAACACGCAGCCCACCGCTTCCAGGGATCAACAAGCCTTCCACCCCTGTGTCTGCCCTAATGGCAGCCCCCAGAGGCTCCATGTACAGAACGAAGAGGAGAGCCGAGAGTGGGCATCCCTGCCTGACCCCAGACGAGAGGTCAAAAACGTCACCTAAGTGACTATTTACACTAACTCGACACCCCGCTCCGACATATAAAGTACGGATCCATCCTATAAACTTCTCCCCAAATCCTAATCTACCTAACACCCTGAATAGAAAATATCTATTCACGCGATCAAAAGCTTTCGCCTGATCTAGCGCTGCTACCATTAAAGGCAGCCCTCTATCTTCAACCCAAGCGATGGAATCCCTGATCAACTGTAGGTTCCATCTTATAGAGCGGCCCTCTACCCCGCACGTCTGATCCTCGTGGACGACGTAGGGAAGGGCTGTGCGCAACCGGTCTGCTAAAACCTTTGCAAGAATCTTGTAATCTACGCACAGCATGGTCAATGGCCGCCAGTTGCCAAGGTCAGTTGCTTCCCCCTTCTTATAAAGAAGTGACAGCACACCAACAGCCATTGATCCCCCCGGGACCCCCGTCTCAAGGATGGCCTTCAAGACTTCGAGAACCACTGGTCCAAGTATACCCCAAAACTTGAGGTAAAACTCAGCCGGCAGCCCATCCATCCCAGGCACCTTCCCTTTTCCCATCCTCCTAAGAGCGCTCTCAACCTCTTCTAGTGAGATCTGGGCCTCCATCACGTCTCTAATGTCCTCTGGCAACCGCCGGGACAAGTGTTCTAAAAACACGTTTCCCTGCTCTACATCTATTTCCCTTTCCTTAAATAAACCTTGGAAATGATCAGTTGTCACCCTGACCATTTCCTCTGGTTTACTTACTATACTACCATTTTCTTCCCTAACTCCCTTCATTACCTTCCTACTCTGTCTGGCCCTAACCGACTTAAAGAACATAGCGGAACAAGTCTCATTATGTTCTAGAAAGCCACTATACGCACGCTCCAGGAAAGCTCGAGCCTTCTGCTCCTGCAGCTCCCTGAGCTGCGCCTTTAGGGCTGCGAATCTCTCCCAGTCAATCGACCCGCCGAGGTTGCCTGCCTCGTACTCGAGTTCAATTAACCTTTGGATACGATCCACCTCCCTCCTTTCCTCCCTTTTTTTCCTTCTACAATATCCTATTATAAAAGCCCTTATCCTCCCCTTGACTAAATCCCACCACTCTAACACCCCCTCGCATATGGACCGGAGGCCGTCAAGCCTCCGAAAGAAACAAAAAAATGCATCAACGAAAGCCTGCTCCTCCAGTATATCCCGATCTAACTTCCAGTACCCCCTACCGAAGAGGCAGACTGGCGACCCCACCTGCAGGAACACCCCGTCGTGATCCGTGAAGAAAACAGGCAACAGCCGCCCAGACAACTGACCCAAAGACCTGGATACAAAAATGTAGTCGAGCCTCCGCGCAACCCCCCTGGAGTTGCACCATGTAGGACCGACCATTGCCGGAGTAGTGTGCAGGCCACCATCAACCAGACCATGGCAAGCCATTAGCCCAGAGATGGCACCTGCACTGCTATCACCGCCTACCCCTAAATCTATATTAAAGTCTCCTCCTATCACCAAGTGCCTGTTTGTAACACACAGGGGCGCCAGACAGTCCACCATCTCCCTCCTGTCTGCCGCCACCTGTGGCCCATACACCCCAATTAACCTATATCTAGCTTCTCTAAACTTAACATCTATCCCCAAAACTCTACCCTGCATTATTACAAAAGTGTTCTCTATTTTAACCTCTCTATGCCCACACAAAATCCCTACTCCTGTTGAGTGCACCCCTCCTATGCCCCAAAAAGATTCCCCCTTATCCCACTCCCTCTTAAATCTACACACATCCCCACCCTCCCTCAGGTGAACCTCCTGTAAAAAACAGAAATCAAACCCCACACCCTCTAAATAACAAAAAACCGCCCTCCTTTTAACATTATCCCTTAACCCCCTAACATTTAGACTAAAAAAAGAAACAGAACTATTCATTTAATTATTTACAACAAATAAAAAACCCAAAACCCAAAGAAAAACCAGGAGACTCACCCGATGCTCCCCTGGTCCATCTCCACCGGCGGGGACGTCCTCTCCTCTCCTGACGCCCCCCCGTCCTCCATCCCAACCCATGATCCAGGCAGTGTGTTGGGTCCTCCCTTCCCACCCACCATCCCCCCCTCCCTGTTTGCCTCGGGCTGCATGTAGGGGACCCCATCTCCCCAAACAGGAGCTGGGATCCCTCTAGCGAACAACCCACCGACCCCTCACTGGAGTCATCCACTAAAATGCAAGGGGCTGAGGCAAACCGGGAGGACAAATTACCCCCCCCCCCCCCCCGCCACTCTCTTAACCCCCCCCCCCTCCCCCTCCACACCCCCCTCCCTCTCACTTCCTGCCAAGCTCCCCCTCTTTATCCCTTTCTTCTTTGGTGAAGGAGGTAGCGGGGAGACACAACGTCCCATCCCCGCTAACTCCTCCACCAAATCCCTAATTTCGACCTCGAGGAAGCCTGGCAGGCTGTCCCCCCACTCCTTCCCCCCATCTCCCCCCCCTCCCACCTCCACTCCTCCCTCCTTCTCCGTCACTGTCCCCGTTCCCTCTTCCACTCCTTCTCGTACCACTGTCGCCTTCTCCCTCTTCTCAGCTCCTCCACCTTCTTCCGTCCCCTTTTTCTTCTCTCCTTCTGTTCCATTCTTTTCTTCTCCTCGCCTCTTTCTTCCCACCTCATCCTTCTTCCCATCTTCTTCCTGCGCCGTCTTTTCCCCTGTGCCATCCATGCAATCCGCACGCGTTCTTTCTTTCCTCCCCCCATCCCCTGCTCCCCCCCCAGCTGCAGCCGCGTATGACCTGTGACGAGCCGGGCAATCACGCCACAGGTGTGCTCTTGAGCCACACCCGTGGCAAGCCTTGGGCTCGTCACACTCCTTGGCCTCGTGCTCTTCCGACCCACAAAAACAACATTTCTTGGCGCTGCACGAGGCCAGGATATGGCCGTAGGCCATACAACGCCTGCAGAACGGGGGCTGACGGGCATAGTAGAGTGTTCCCCTGTCAGCCCCCAGGGAGAACATCGCCGGAGGATCGAGGTAGCCATCCACACTCTTCGGGGACTCCCTGAGTAACGCCTGGAACCCTCTCCTCCCGTTCCAGAAACCCAGGGAGTCCCTGAGGTACCTCGCTGAGGAGACATTGTCCATGTATCTCCCCAGAAAGGCCCTCACTTCTTCATCCTTCACGTGCGGATTGTACATGTTTACGGTGACCACCCTGAAGTTGTTCTTTGCCAGGCTGGTCACCGCATAATGGCACAGGGGTCCTTTTCTTTCCGCTTCCTTTGCCATCTTCAATACATCATCATGTTTCTCTTGCTTGTGAAACGTCACATCAAAACCCTTTTCATTTGGGTTGCCTTGAAGGCAGAGTACTTCCTTCACCTCTATCCTGAGGCATCCCATCAATATGGTCCTTCCAAAAGTTTCCCTGCCCCAAGGTTCCATCTCCTTTTCAGTCCATGAAAATCTTACGGTATTTGCTATACCAATCCCCGGAACCGACCAGGTTTGCTTGTTTGTATTCATTTTTCTTCTTAAAAAAAAAAGCTCTCTTCAGAAAGAAGCTTCAACCTGAAATGAAAACATCTTAAACCAGAAAGGTGGAACAACTAAAGGTGTTGACTCTCCACATCTAATAAGACAACTGGAGCACTGGGCCAGACACTCTTAAATAGAACCTGGACCAGCTCAAATGAAACACTTTACCACTAATGAGATGGACAGGTGTAACACATACTGACTATATATATATCTCCCTATATGCTAACAAGCTACACGGGCAAAAGTCCAACCTCAAAACATAAATGGAAAAACAAAAGCCTGTAACACCTTCCCCCTTAAGACAACAAATATATCCTATATTTTTGTTGGATAAGTTTGCTCACCACCAACAGAAAACAATTTCCATTTCACATTATAATCAACTACAATGATTCACTTTTACCAATATAAACATGGTGTCTACTGTCAACAATTAAAAATAGGAAAAAAAAATATTGTCTTCCGAAAACTCACTAGCTTCTAGAACGCTCATCCCCTTGGAACGAGCCAAAACAAAACTCATCCCCAATACAAAAAACCGTGCAGTCAATTGCACGTCCTGTTAAAACTAACAGCTCAAAAAACACACAGAATCTGGGAGTAATGTGTACATCCCTGGTTAGAGGACAATTTGGAGAAAACAGCTAGATACATTTTGAACTGTTGCATTTTGATTCAAGTGGGTCACCAACATGGTAAGTGTAACACAACTCTTTTTGTGTTAGTCACTTTTTGTTAAATCACATAAATAGAACTCTTTCAACTCAGAGCCTGGATATTTCCCGAGGCTAATATCCATATCACGCTGAAATCAATTGAATGGGGCAAACGTTTAGGGTTCTACATTGTGAAATTCCTTAAAATACTCCTACTACAATGTTAAAACATTCTACATAGTGACATTAATTCATTGATATCATGAAATAACTCCTTCATGTATGTATTTTCTGATGTTTGATCAGATGTCTTTTACCAGAGTATCTCTTGTCACACTGAACACAGCTATAAGATTTCTCTCCTGTGTGTGTTCTCTGGTGTGATATCAGCTTATCAGATCTACCAAAACTCTTCCCACATTGATCACAGCTATAAGATTTCTCTCCTGTGTGTATTCTCTGGTGTTGAGTCAGATGGCCAGATGTAGTAAAACTCTTCCCACATTGACCACAGCTATAAGGTTTCTCTCCTGTGTGTATTCTCTGGTGCATTGACAGGTGGCCAGAAAAACCAAAACTCTTCCCACGCTACCACAGACATAAATTCTCGCTCCTGTGTGTATTCTCTGGTGCATTGTCAGCTTGTCAGATCTACCAAACTCTTATCACATTGATCACAGCTATAAGATTTCTCTCCTGTGTGTATTCTCTGTTGTGAAGTCAGATGTAGTAAAACTCTTCCCACATTGACCACAGCTATAAGATTTCTCTCCTGTGTGTGTTCTCTGGTGCAATGTCAGATGGCCAGATCTAGTAAAACTCTTCCCACATTGACCACAGCTATAAGGTTTCTCTCCAGTGTGTATTCTCTGGTGCAATGTCAGAGAGCCAGATGTAGTAAAACTCTTCCCACATTGAATACAGGTAAAAGGTTTCTCTCCTGTGTGGATTCTCTGATGAATTTTAATGCCTGCTGAGGAGGTGAAACTCTTCCCACAGTCAGAGCAGTGGTAAGATTTATTCCCTGTGGGTCTCTGCAGGTGTTTGAGGTGTTCTGATCTGGAGAGACTATTCTCTGTCTCTTCAGCAATCATGAGGTTGTTTAGGCTCCCCAGAGGATCCACTATAGTCCCGTCTCTCTTCTGTGTGAACAACAAAGTCAGACAGATGATTAAAGGCCACAACAGCGGTAATCCAGTGTAAAAGGTGATGCCAACAGCATAGCCATGATGTTGTACAACTATTTTTGTTCTTAATGTATGTTAAAAGTATTTGACAATTGTCTTAAAATGAGCAAAAAGTCATATGTCTTTTTTCACATTAGTAGTAACATCTAAGTTGTAGACTAGAAATAGATCTGGAGAATAGATTCATGTTGTTGAAACTCTAAGCAGTGTGCCAGAAGACTTTTGGTCTCCAATACAGGCCCCCTTCTGTTTTCTAAAATTGCGGCACAAGGGCAATTTGACTGCAGATACTCCTCCATGCTAATGAGGAAACCACTAGTTATGGATGTAGTGTATCTGGTAATGAGGAAACCACTAGTTATTTATGTGGTATATCTGGTAATGAGGAAACCACTAGTTATGGATGTAGTATATCTGCCAGGAGCAAAAATGGTGAGCAAAGATTTTAGTTTTTCACAATGTATTCTGAATGTGAATGGGGGAAAACTCAGGGGAGTAACATCCATTTCCAGGTTGCTTATGAGTACATTTCACACTACTTTGGATTAAAATTGTAAGGATCGTTTGAATGTCCTGCTTAATATAATGTTGGTGTCATCATCGCAAATCAACAGCTTTGTACTTAAAAAACACTTTAACCAGTAAAATGCTCTTTGTCTAGCTTTTCCATCAGCCTGGCAATGAGGATTTGCCAAATTGGCCCATAACTTCACCTTACAATAAATATACCTGTAATGAACGAAGAAGCACTTTGGTTGTTGTTGCATGACACACATAGTGTATACTCTAGGACCCATAACAACATAGACCTACAATAGGACCCATAACTTCACCTAACATAGACCTAATGTAGGACCCATAACTTCACCTAAGAACAAATATAGGAAAATAGCTGCGTGTGTTGTACAAAATTCCATCAAGGAACAGTTATCTACACATTAAGAATGAAGAAGCACTTTGGTTGTTGTTGCATGTTGTGATGTTTGTCATTTCACTGGCATTCAGAAAATGATTTCCTGGATCTTCTGATGATAGTTGAACATGTGACTGTAACTAAACAGCTACAGTATTAATAATTATGTGTAATTATTGAATAACCACGTTAATGGCAGTATCCATTTGGGTGTTGTCAATAAAGTTACGATTATTATATATATATTTTTTCACCTTTATTTAACCTGTTGCGACTCTAGGGGCAGTATTTTCATTTTTGGGAAAAAAACGTTCTCGTTTTAAACGGGATATTTTGTCAGGACAAGATGCTAGAATATGCATATAATTGACAGCTTAGGATAGAAAACACTCTAACGTTTCCAAAACTGTAAAGATATTGTCTGTGAGTACAACAGAACTGATATTGCAGGCGAAAGCCTGAGAAAAATCCAACCCGGAAGTGCCCCATATTTTGAAAGCGCTGCGTTCCAATGAGTCCCTATTGAGCTGTGAATGTCGTATCAACCAGCTTACACTTTCTACGTTTTCCCAAGGTGTCTACAGCATTGTGACGTAATTTTACGCATTTATGTTGAAGAATAGCCGTAGGCGGCCACATTGCGTAAGTGGTCACCTGATGGCTCCCAGGGTGACTGTCGCGTAAAATACAGAGGTAGCCATTTTTCCAATCGCTTCTACTGAGAAACAAATTGTCCCGACGGATATATTATCGAATAGATATTAGGAGAAAACCTTGAGGATTGATTATAAACAACGTTTGCCATGTTTCTGTCGATATTATGGAGCTAATTTGGAATATTTTTCGGTGTTGTCGTGACCGCAATGTCCGGGCGATTTCTCAGCCAAACGTGAATAACAAACGGAGCTATTTCGTCTACAAAAATAATATTTTGGGAAAAAATGAACTTTGGCTATCTACCTGGGTGTCTCGTGAGTGAAAACATCCGAAGTTCATCAAAGGTAAACGATTTAATTTGATTGCTTTTCTGATTTTTGTGACCAGGTTGCCTGCTGCTAGCTAGACATAATGCTATGCTAGGCTATCGATAAACTTACACAAATGCTTGTCTAGCTTTGGCTGTAAAGCATAATTTCAAAATCTGAGATGACAGGGCGATTAATAAAATACTAAGCTGTGTTTGAATATACACTGCTCAAAAAAATAAAGGGAACACTTAAACAACACAATGTAACTCCAAGTCAATCACACTTCTGTGAAATCAAACTGTCCACTTAGGAAGCAACAGTGATTGACAAGAAATGTCACATGCTGTTGTGCAAATGGAATAGACAACAGGTGGAAAGTATAGGCAATTAGCAAGACACCCCCAATAAAGGAGTGGTTCTGCAGGGGGTGACCACAGACCACTTCTCAGTTCCTATGCTCCCTGGCTGATGTTTTGGTCACTTTTGAATGCTGGCGGTGCTTTCACTCTAGTGGTAGCATGAGACGGAGTCTACAACCCACACAAGTGGCTCGGGTAGTGCAGCTCATCCAGGATGGCACATCAATGCGAGCATCTGTCAGCGTAGTGCGTCTGTCAGCGTAGTGTCCAGAGCATGGAGGCGCTACCAAGAGACAGGCCAGTACATCAGGAGACGTGGAGGAGGCCGTAGGAGGGCAACAACCCAGCAGCAGGACCGCTACCTCCGCCTTTGTGCAAGGAGGAGCACTGCCAGAGCTCTGCAAAAAGACCTCCAGCAGGCCACAAATGTGCATGTGTCTGCTCAAACGGTCAGAAACAGACTCCATGAGGGTGGTATGAGGGCCCAACGTCCACAGGTGGGGGTTGTGCTTGCAGCCCAACACCGTGCAGGACGTTTGGCATTTGCCAGAGAACACCAAGATTGGCAAATTCGCCACTGGTACCCTGTGCTCTTCACAGATAAAAGCAGGTTCACACTGAGAACGTGACAGACGTGGGTGGGTCAGTCATGGTGTAGGGTGGCATTTCTTTGTGGGGCCGCACAGCCCTCCATGTGCTCACCAGAGGTAGCCTGACTGCCATTAGGTACCGAGATGAGATCCTCAGACCCCTTGTGAGACCATATGCTGGTGCGGTTGGACCTGGGTTCCTCCTAATGCAAGACAATGCTAGACCTCATGTGGCTGGAGTGTGTCAGCAGTTCCTGCAAGAGGAAGGTATTGATGTTATGGACTGGCCCGCCCATTCCCCAGACCTGAATCCAATTGAGCACATCTGGGACATCATGTCTCGCTCCATCCACCAACGCCACGTTGCACCACAGACATTCCAGGAGTTGGCGGATGCTTTGGTCCAGGTCTGGGAGGAGATCCCTCAGGAGACCATCCGCCACCTCATCAGGAGCATGCCCAGGCGTTGTAGGGAGGTCATACAGGCATGTGGAGGCCACACACACTACTGAGCCTAATTTTGACTTGTTTTAAGGACATTACTTGTTGGATCAATTGGATCTGTAGTGTGGTTTTCCACTTTCATTTTGAGTGTGACTCCAAATCCAGACCTCCATGGGTTGATCAATTTGATTTCCATTGATAATTTTTGTGTAATTTTGTTGTCAGCACATTCAACTATGTAAAGAAAAAAGTATTTCATAAAAATATTTAATTCATTCAGATCTAGGATGTGTTATTTTAGTGTTCCCTTTATTTTTTTGAGCAGTGTATTTCATTTGTGATTTCACTTGTGATTTCATTCACTTGTATTTTCTTTGATTTTTTGTCCGTTGCGTTATGCTAATTAGTGTCAGTTGATGACAATTCTCCCGGATCAGGGATGGGTAGTTCCAAGAGGTTTTGTCTTTTGTTTGAAACACTCCTGTCAATGTTGAGTAAGGACACACACCCAATTACGCATATAGAAGTAGTACTAGTCTACCTGGCCTGCACACAAATGTAGGCCTAGAAATGTGCCCATTTGGGGATGTCTGATAGTATTTCTGATTGTCTTAACGCACCACCACTAATGGGTTCTGGAGCTTCTCAGAGCTTCTCTAATGCTTTATTCACCTCAAACAGCAAGTAAACAAAGTCTAATCAAAATCAATTGCAAATGAGAATAGTTCCTCAAAGTATTTTCGTAAAACATTTCCAGCTCTCACCCTTTCGATAACCACTCAGCATGAAAGGGAAAAAAGTCATGCTCTGATCCAGTGAAAATGTAATAAAATACCCGATTACTTCTTATCCTTTTCACAAATAGCCTACAGCTGTGTCTGTCCAGAACTCACTGGAGCAGGAAACTGAGGGACGAGAATATTTGATACAATGTCGCAAGCTTGCTATCTGAGTTTCCTGACCTAGTTGATAGTTGATACAATGTTTCAAGTTTGTTGTAGACAGGCCATGTGAAGCCAATGTGATTTCTAGGATATTTATTTTTATCAAAATATTTTCTACCTGAAGAATGCAATATTTTTATTTGTTGGCTTTATGTAGGCTATTTTTTTAAATAGTTGGCAATGGCAATAAAAGTTACTCTTAGATATGTATAATTTTCATTAAGATTTAGATAGAATGCAGATTAATCACAGACAATAATTTTGAGATACTATTATAAATTAAATGAAACTGTTCCACAAAAATGTGCATATGAAAATCATAATTGGCACACAGATTAGTAGAAATGGTCAGATAAATTGGCACTCCAACTGGAAAAGGTTGCCGACTGCTGGTGTAGTCTATTACTGAACATTTCAGGAGCAGAACGGCAGAATTTACGAAGTCCAGCAGCAGAGTGGGGAGGGGGGCTCCCTCTGGTCGGGTTACGTTGACGAGCGGCTCCCTCTGGTCGGGTTAGGTTGACGAGCGGCTCCCTCTGGTCGGGTTACGTAGACGAGCGGCTCCCTCTGGTCGGGTTACGTAGACGAGCGGCTCCCTCTGGTCGGGTTACGTAGACGAGCGGCTCCCTCTGGTCGGGTTACGTAGACGAGCGGCTCCCTCTGGTCGGGTTACGTAGACGAGCGGCTCCCTCTGGTCGGGTTACGTAGACGAGCGGCTCCCTCTGGTCGGGTTACGTAGACGAGCGGCTCCCTCTGTTCGAGTTACGTAGACGAGCGGCTCCCTCTGGTCGGGTTACGTAGACGAGCGGCTCCCTCTGGTCGGGTTACGTAGACGAGCTGCTTTCTCTATGAATTGAGAGTGGTTACATTTCTCCAGCCCCCATCCCTCAGCTGTTAACCAAACCAAGTCGCTGGGCAGCCATTTTGTTGCTGTCTAAAAAACCCTCACAGCCCAGCAATCTGCAGTTCAAACAATAACAAATCTGTCATTCCACCACTGTTTTGCTAATAAAATGATGGATGGGGATGGAGAAATAAAACTATTCTCAAATTCATAGACAGAACTATGGATGCAAGGACTGACCATCCATCAACATTATAGTTTTAACAATGTTGAGGATATATACAGTGTTTATTTACATTGTTTACAGCAGTTGAACTAAGCTTATGTGTTATATTCTTCAAGAATCAATGGCTGTAAATAAATAATTTAAAAGTCACAATATGGATGTAGCAATTGCAGATTTCCGCCTTAACACCAAACATCAGTTCAACTGCAGAGTTTGTGCCTCTGTTGTTAAGAGTACTTACATACCTTTAATCAGGGAACGGTTTCTCAAAACCATCTTATGGCTAAATTCGTTAGAACCATTGGATGCCTTAAGATGCGTTTGGGAAACCGGGCCCAGATATCCAGGTTCCTCCTCCTCCTTCGATGTAACAGTCATCTCCTCCCCCTCCTCTTTCACGCCATAAACTGCATCTTCCTCTCCTTTTACTGTAACATCATCCTCCTCTTTCACTCTGAACGCGTCCTCCTCTTCTTTCACAGTAACGGCCCCACTCTCTACTTCTTGTTTTACTGTGATATCCTTCTCTTCATTAGAAGGAGAGTAGCTTGGTGACCACATGGTCGGGGATGTTAGCTATGCTAATGCTAACTTAACCAGCCCGCTAGCTGACTAATAACAACACCGTAAATATTCAATTAAATTGGATAACTAACAAGACGACAGAAGTGGGTTTAAAACCGTGGAATAGCTTAGTGACCGCATGGTCGGGGATGTTAGCTAGGCTAATGCTAACTTAACCAGACCGCTAGCTGACTAATAACAACACCGTAAATATGAAATTAAATCGGATAACTAACTAGACGATAGAAGTGGGTGTAAAACACAGTGGCTAATATACACTAAAGCGTCTAAAGTAATGTATTGTTTTGGCTATTTTGTCTAGCAAGCTACCGAGGTGTCTAACTGTTGCTGCTGACGAAAGAAGCGTTCCGTCCACTAGATTATACGTCACACCAACAGCATAACCTTAAATTCCCAGACCGCCATCTGCTGACTGGAGTGGGTAACCCAGTTGAGTAAAATGTATAATTTATCTTCAGATAACAAGTTAAAGTGTAGGAAGCAGGAGTTTTTACTCACCAGTGTAACAATACAGTGTGGTTAAAGACTTAGTAAGCTAGTTGTCGTCACGATATGGTTACCTATAAGGACAAACAGTTATGTTTTTGCGTTACTACATATTTATGAACTTATTTTGTGAACTCTTCCAATCTACCCACAATGCAGTATTTCTTCACGTCATATGGATGATTTTCTCTGTGCTACTGAGTTTGTATGCCGGTGTAATGAAGTTACATTTTTTAAATATATTTAACGAGGCAAGTTGTTACGGAGTCTAGTTGATAGGTAATCGACTAGCCAGACTGTTCCCCGGGACTCCAGTTGTAGGGATTTGTACAATGCACAAACAAGGCTATTGAACCTGACATTGGTGTCTGTCTTTATTTCTTTATCCAACATACCATACTGAAACATGGTATCAGAAGTGGCTCGGAAAACACACGTTTGTTATTTTTGTAGCTAAGTACAGTATAGGCGCAGTTACGTTCCATATGCGAACACACGCCGTTTCCTACTCACAACACTGATCAACTCGTTGTTAGCTGGCTAGCTAGCATCACTACCTACGTCGATGACTGAAGGCAAATAAATCTCATATTCAATTGCTATGGCAGCGAACATTCCGCCACCAAATCCCATGGTTCTCACAGGGGACTGGAATACTAATTGGGACAACTTCAGGGATGAATTCGAGGACTATGCGCTGGCAACCGGTCTACATGAGAAAGCCAACGAGGTACAAGCTGCAACTCTGAGGAGTTTAATGGGCAGCGAATGCAGGCATATCTACTGGCACAATCTCACCCTCACAGCACGACAACAGTGTGATGCAAAGGCTATATTGGATGCATTGGAGAATTACTTCAAACCCGCCAGAAACCTAATTTATGAGCGTTTCGTTTTCGGAAGCTGTAAACAGGAAGAGGGTGAGTCAGTACACAACTTTGTAACCCATTTGAGAGAGAAATCCGCCACTTGTGAATACGGGGGATTGAAAGATTAATTGATTCGTGACAAAATAGTGCTGGGAATTGCAAATGAGGATACACGCCGGCGTCTACTGAGAGAGAGAGACTTAACATTAGTAACTGCCATCGAAATGTGCCGCACTGCTGAAGTCACTGACATGAGAGTGAGAGCAATGGAAATCGAAACCCCACGCTCCGACGTTGATACTGTTTACGCTGTTGCTAGGCAGACGTTCAGACTAAACCAATCGAGGCAGAGCAATTCACCACGAACGGTGAACACAGAGAGCCCCGACCTGGTCACTGTTGAAACTGACCACAAACCACTCATTGCCATATTCAGTAAACCTCTCCTCAACGCGCCCAAGAGGCTTCAAAGCATGCTCCTGACTCTGCAAAACTACAGCCTGAAGGTCATTTACAAGCCAGGACCAGAGATGTACATCAGCGACACACTGAGCAGGGAAACAACACAATGTACAGGCAGAGGCACTGTCTATCAGCGGCAGGCCATCTGTTCGCTACAGCAGGAACAACAAGATGTTCAACAGATCAATCAGGCAGACTACTTAAACGTCACAGATCACCGCCTAGCCCAGATAAGGCAACACACTGACAAGGACGAACACCTACAGTCACTGAAGTCCATGGCTCTCGCAGGTTGGCCATACCTGAAAGAGGAGACACCTTTCACAGTGAGAGAATACTGGACCTTTCGAGATGAGATCAGCGTGCAAAATGGCGTCTTGTTCAGAGGTCAGAAGGTCATTATTCCCAAATCACTACGTCCAGAGATGCTTACCCGCATACACTCCAGTCACGTTGGAGGTGATGCATGCTACCGCCAGGCTCGTGAAACATTATACTGGCCAAACATGCAAGCAGAAATTAAAGACTTTGTCAGCAACTGTACCACATGCAACGAGTACGCTCATGAACAGCAAAAGGAAACCATGATGTCACACGAACTGCCCACAAGGGCCTGGCAAATCGTCAGCATGGACTTATTCAGCTACAGACAAAAGGACTATCTTCTCATCGTTGATCACTACTCTGACTTTTGGGAAATTGAACTGCTCCCTGACTTGTCTGCAGAGACGGTCATAAAGCGCTGCAAGGCGCAGTTTGCAAGGCAAGGTCAGCCTGACAAGGTAATCACGGACAATGGCCCACAATCCACTGCACAGTTCAAGCGTTTTGCCTCAGAATGGGAGTTTGACCACGTGACCTCCTCTCCAAGACACCCAAAAGCAAATGGCAAGGCAGAATCAGCTGTCAAGATTGCAAAAAACCAGTTAAGCAGGGCCTTGCGCGACAGCAACGACCCATGGAAAGCGATCTTACAGTGGAGGAACACACCCACCGAAAACATGGACAGCAGCCCAGCACAACGCCTTCTGTCCAGACGTCTGAAGACTACCATCCCCGTAGCTAACAAGCTACTTGAGCCCTGCGTCATGGTTGGCGTCACGGACAAACTGCGTCACAGAAAGCAGCTTGCTAACTGCTTCTACGACCGGACTGCTCGGGACCTACCAGAGCTGGAGATGGGTGAAACGATAAGGATGAAACCGCTGCCGGGAGACCACACAGGACTTTGGAGGCTGGGCACATGCCTGCAGAGAGTTGCACCACGTTCTTACCTGGTGGATGTTGGTGGCTCCCTCTATCGTCGCAATCGGGTGGATCTGCGTGTAGCAGAGCAGACAAACCAGAACACGCCATACACTCACCTAGATGAGCTGGATCACAGTCCAGGCCTAAGGGTAAGGGGCACAGAATTGAGACATGGGCCAACTGAAGGTGGGGCTTCTACCTCACCAAGCTCTCCAGCTCGTGCCCCTAATCCTACCCCTGTCAGAGCTAATACCTACTCACGGGTGGGTCGGCTGTGCAAGCCACCGGACAGGCTTACTCTGTAAGCAAGGGACTGTTAACTTGCCCTTGGTTAATTAAAATCAATATTTATTTTTTTTATAATTAAATTACAATTAAAAAAGGAAGATGACAACTGGAGTAAAAAAGAATGTAATGCTTTTTCTATTGTTATGAACTGACTGTTAAGAACTTAATGTTGTGCCTTTATGTTTGGAGTCCTTTATGTTTGGAGTCTAGTTGATAGGTAATCGACTAGCCGGACTGTTCCCCGGGACTCCAGTTGTAGAGATTTGTACAATGCAAAAACAAGGCTATTGAACCTTTATTCCTTTATCTAACATATCATACTGAAACACAAGTCAGTTAAGAACAGTGCCTTAGACCGCTGCGCCGCTCGTGTGATAAAGGTATTGGATTCTGGGTAATCCACAGCAGATTTATGGAGAACTTGAAAATTTAGTGGTCCTGGGATAGAAATGTATAAAATTGACATTATATAATAAAATCCACGTTTTAAATCATACATTAGCAATTTATGTTATAGTAACTACTGTTGTTGGTTTGGTGTCAAGTCAGCCTCTCTTTATATGTTATTTGCCAAATCTCTGTTTTCCATGTTGGTTTTATGCTAAAGATCCCTCTTTCAAGTTGGTATCTAACTGGAAAATGCATCTTCTTTAGGAGTGCTATTTTTACCCTGTTCACTACTGATCATTCATCCACACTGTGTGTCTTATCAATGCAGGTAATTTATGACAAATGTATAAAGTATATGTTTTATAAACTCATGAACACCAGCGAGTTTATTAGCCCAGTTTTGTTAGTTTAGGTGTATTATACTTCTTCGCCACGAGGGGGACATTGATTAATATTTCAGGTTAATTTTATATTTTTTATACTAAAATGGATGACAGTTTATTCTGATGTCGTGAATATAAGACACATGGAAACAATGTATTTATTTTTATTATAGTAATTTAGGAATTAGTAGGAATTGTTAAATCCATTATATGATCGCAATAACTTGGATAGACATTTCAACTGCTTTTTTGTTAGTATATTATAGGGCAGATTTATGTAGAATTGCTGTGGGAGTGCTATTTATATCCCGTCACTACTGATCATCCATCCATACTGTGTGTGTCCCATCATTGCAGCTTTGGAAATAAATGAACTATCCATCCATTGCAACTTCCTGTGTTGACTCACTGACTTGAGAGACGGGACCAGAAAGGTCACACTAGGTCGATATCAAGTTCAGGCTTGCAAATGTTAAACACACCTCCATCTCCATTAACTTCATCACACCTGCCCAGAACCATGAGAACACAGCCCCATCTCCAGCGCCCTCATCAGCACAATTTTATTTCTCTCTGTCATTTTCAACTTTTAGATAATAAAGCTTTTTTCCTTTCTATTGAATTAACAACAGAGGATTGGTTGATTTCCAGGTTTTAATTAAGTATAATTTTTTAGATGATTGATGAGAAAAGTATCATCCAACCATCGGGTATCTCACTGCACCCTCAAATGCCATGTCTTGAAATATGCAGACAGACAGATTAAAAGTAATTTTACATTGTATAACTGTACACTGCTAAAAAAAATAAAGGGAACACTAAAATCACACATCCTAGATCTGAATGAAATATTCTTATTAAATACTTTTTTCTTTACATAGTTGAATGTGCTGCTGCACTACTGCTGCAGTAGTTTATGTGTCGGGGGGCTAGGGTCAGTTTGTTATATCTGGAGTACTTCTCATGTCCTATCCGGTGTCCTGTGTGAATTTAAGTATGCTCTCTCTAATTCTCTCTTTCTCTCTTTCTTTCTCTCTCTCGGAGGACCTGAGCCCTAGGACCATGCCTCAGGACTACCTGACATGATGACTCCTTGCTGTCCCCAGTCCACCTGGCCGTGCTGCTGCTCCAGTTTCAACTGTTCGGCCTGTGATTATTATTATTTGACCATGCTGGTCATTTATGAACATTTGAACATCTTGGCCATGTTCTGTTACAATCTCCACCCGGCACAGCCAGAAGAGGACTGGCCACCCCACATAGCCTGGTTCCTCTCTAGGTTTCTTCCTAGGTTTTGGCCTTTCTAGGGAGTTTTTCCTAGCCACCGTGCTTCTACACCTGCATTGCTTGCTGTTTGGGGTTTTAGGCTGGGTTTCTGTACAGCACTTTGAGATATCAGTTGATGTATGAAGGGCTATATAAATAAATTTGATTTGATTTGACAACAAAATAACACAAATTATCAATGGAAATCAAATGTATCAACACATGGAGGTCTGGATTTGGAGTCACACTCAAAATTAAAGTGGAAAACCACACTACAGGCTGATCCAGCTTTGATGTAATGTCCTTAAAACAAGTCAAAATTAGGCTCAGTAGTGTGTGTGGCCTCCACGTGCCTGTCTGACCTCCCTACAACGCCTGGGCATGCTCCTGATGAGGTGGCAGATGGTCTCCTGAGGGATCTCCTCCCAGACCTGGACTAAAGCATCCGCCAACTCCTGGACAGTCTGTGGTGCAACGGTTCAACGGTGGATGGAGCGAGACATGATGTCCCAGATGTGCTCAATTGGATTCAGGTCTGGGAACGGGTGGGCCAGTCCATAGCATCAATGCCTTCCTCTTGCAGGAACTGCTGACACACTCCAGCCACATGAGGTCTAGCATTGTCTTGCATTAGGAGGAACCCCGGTCCAACCGCACCAGCATATGGTCTCACAAGGGGTCTGAGGATCTCATCTCGCTACCTAATGGCAGTCAGGCTACCTCTGGTGAGCACATGGAGGGCTGTGCGGCCCCCCAAAGAAATGCCACCCCACAAAATGACTGACCCACAGCCAAACCGGTCATGCTGGAGGATGTTGCATTCAGCAGAACGTTCTCCACGGCGTCTCCAGACTCTGTCACGTCTGTCACGTGCTCAGTGTGAACCTGCTTTCATCTTTGAAGAGCACAGGGCGCCAGTGGCGAATTTGCCAATCTTGGTGTTCTCTGGCAAATGCCAAACGTCCTGCACGGTGTTGGGCTGTAAGCACAACCCCCACTTGTGGACGTCGGGCCCTCATACCACCCTCATGGAGTCTGTTTCTGACCGTTTGAGCAGACACATGCACATTTGTGGCCTGCTGGAGGTCATTTTACAGGGCTCTGGCAGTGCTCCTCCTGCTCCTCCTTGCACAATGGCGGAGGTAGCGGTCCTGCTGCTGGGTTGTTGCCCTCCTACGGCCTCCTCCACATCTCCTGGCCTGTCCTGGCCTGTCTCCTGGTAGCGCCTCCATGCTCTGGACACTACGCTGACGGACACAGCAAACCTTCTTGCCACAGCTCGCATTGATGTGCCATCCTGGTTGAGCTGCACTACCTGAGCCACTTGTGTGGGTTGTAGACTCCGTCTCAGGCTACCACTAGAGTGAAAGCACCGCCAGCATTCAAAAGTGACCAAAACATCAGCCAGGAAGCATAGGAACTGAGAAGTGGTCTGTGGTCACCACCTGCAGAACCACTCCTTTATTGGGGGTGTCTTGCTAATTTCCTATAATTTCCACCTGTTGTCTATTCCATTTGCACAACAGCATGTGAAATTTATTGTCAATCAGTGATTCTTCCTAAGTGGACAGTTTGATTTAACAGAAGTGTGATTGACTTGGAGTTACATTGTGTTGTTTAAGTGTTCCCTTTATTTTTTTGAGCAGTGTACTTCTGACAGATAACTTTCTAAATCCGTCCATAACTTTATGACGTCATAACATTCCCAGAAGGATTGTTGAGTCATTGTTAGTTTTACACTGAAGACATGACTCTGCCGTTGTGCTGTAGATTATGGTCTCTTGTATAACAAGGGACTATAATTTGTCCCAACATCACAGGCCACAGATTTTGATAAGGAACTCCAACAGTGTTTCTGCAGTTTGACAAAGTTTTTTTTAATGGGGTTTCTCCATGTTTACCTGCCAATGTAAATCCATTAAATGAGACAAGTTACCAGACAGGAGATCTTGCTAATGCTCTTCCCATTGATAACCTGAATGACAAGTAACTTGTGGGCGGTGGTGGTGATGACGGCCTATTGGATGATGTCGTCCATCGGGATTCCCCAAAAAAGAAGACGCTCTGGATTGATCACTGGAGTCAGATGTGAAGGAGGAGGTTGATCATCAGGAGTCAGATGTGAAGGAGGAGGTTGATCATCAGGAGTCAGATGTGAAGGAGGAGGTTGATCATCAGGAGTCAGATGTGAAGGAAGAGGTTGATCATCAGGAGTCAGATGTGATGGAGGAGGTTGATCATCAGGAGTCAGATGTGATGGAGGAGGTTGATCGTCAGGAGTCAGATGTGAAAGAGGAGGTTGATCGTCAGGAGTCAGATGTGAAAGAGGAGGTTGATCATCAGGAGTCAGATGTGATGGAGGAGGTTGATCATCAAGAGTCAGATGTGAAGGAGGAGGTTGATCATCAGGAGTCAGATGTGGTGGAGGAGGTTGATCGTCAGGAGTCAGATGTGAAGGAAGAGGTTGATCGTCAGGAGTCAGATGTGAAGGAGGAGGTTGATCATCAGGAGTCAGATGTGAAGGAGGAGGTTGATCGTCAGGAGTCAGATGTGAAGGAGGAGGTTGATCATCAGGAGTCAGATGTGAAGGAGTAGGTTGATCATCAGGAGTCAGATGTGAAGGAGTAGGTTGATCATCAGGAGTCAGATGTGAAGGAGGAGGTTGATCATCAGGAGTCAGATGTGAAGGAGGAGGTTGATCATCAGGAGTCAGATGTGAAGGAGGAGGTTGATCATCAGGAGTCAGATGTGAAGGAGGAGGTTGATCATCAGGAGTCAGATGTGAAGGAGGAGGTTGATCATCAGGAGTCAGATGTGAAGGAGAAGATTGATCATCAGTGAACCTCTAGGATTGTGGCTGGGCTGGCGTTTCCACTTCCAGCTTGGTCATATATTTTTGATACATTGAATGTTGATATTTTGAACCTATGTTATATATTTGTACCTCCTGCTTCAGGAAGTGATGTCACTAAGTACTGCCCCTATATATACAGTGCATTTGGAAAGTATTCATACCCCTTCACTTTTTCAACATTTTGTTACGTTACAGCCTTATTCTAAAATGGATGAAATTATATTTTCCCCTCATCAATCTACACACAATACCCCATAATGACATCACAATACCCCATGATGACAAAGCAAAAACAGGTTTTTATGAATAATGAATTAAAGAAAATTATTTTCTTTCAAAAACAAGGACATTTCTAAGTGACCCCAAACTTTTGAACGGCAGTGTACCTGTACAGGATGTATTGTTACACCATGTAGGAGCAGTATAGACCTAGTCTGTTCATTATACACAGTGGGGCAAAAAAGTATTTAGTCAGCCACCAATTGTGCAAGTTCTCCCACTTAAAAAGATGAGAGAGGTCTGTAATAGTCATCATAGGTACACTTCAACTATGACAGACAAAATGATAAAAAAAATTCTCCAGAAAATCACATTGTAGGATTTTTAATGAATTTATTTGCAAATTATGGTGGAAAATAAGTATTTGGTCAATAACAAAAGTTTATCTCAATACTTTGTTATATACCCTTTGTTGGCAATGACAGAGGTCAAATGTTTTCTGTAAGTCTTCACAAGGTTTTCACACACTGTTGCTGGTATTTTGGCCCATTCCTCCATGGAGATCTCCTCTAGAGCAGTGATGTTTTGGGGCTGTTGCTGGGCAACACGGACTTTCAACTCCCTCCAAAGATTTTCTATGAGGTTGAGATCTGGAGACTGGCTAGGCCACTCCAGGACCTTGAAATGCTTCTTACGAAGCCACTCCTTTGTTGCCCGGGCGGTGTGTTTGGGATCATTGTCATGCTGGAAGACCCAACCACGTTTCATCTTCAATGCCCTTGCTGATGGAAGGAGGTTTTCACTCAAAATCTCACGATACACGGCCCCATTCATTCTTTCCTTTACACGGATCAGTCGTCCTGGTCCCTTTGCAGAAAAACAGCCCCAAAGCATTATGTTTCCACCCCCATGCTGCACAGTAGGTATGGTGTTCTTTGGATGCAACTCAGCATTCTTTGTCCTCCAAACACGACGAGTTGAGTTTTTACCAAAAAGTTATATTTTGGTTTCATCTGACCATATGACATTCTCCCAATCTTCTTCTGGATCATCCAAATGCTCTTTAGAAAACTTCAGACAGGCCTGGACATGTACTGGCTTAAGCAGGGGGACACGTCTGGCACTGCAGGATTTGAGTCCCTGGCGGCGTAGTGTGTTACTGGTAGGCTTTGTTACTTTGGTCCCAGCTCTCTGCAGGTCATTCACTAGGTCCCCCAGTGTGGTTCTGGGATTTTTGCTCACCGTTCTTGTGATCATTTTGACCCCACGGGGTGAGATCTTGCGTGGAGCCCCAGATCGAGGGAGATTATCAGTGGTCTTGTATGTCTTCCATTTCCTAATAATTGCTCCCACAGTTGATTTCTTCAAACCAAGCTGCTTACCTATTGCAGATTCAGTCTTCCCAGCCTGGTGCAGGTCTACAATTTTGTTTCTGGTGTCCTTTGACAGCTCTTTGGTCTTGGCCATAGTGGAGTTTGGAGTGTGACTGTTTGAGGTTGTGGACAGGTGTCTTTTATACTGATAACAAGTTCAAACAGGTGCCATTAATACAGGTAACGAGTGGAGGACAGAGAAGCCTCTTATTAAAGAAGAAGTTACAGGTATGTGAGAGCTTAATGAAACTGCCTTTAATGTGCTGTAGTAAACATTTTTTATTCGCACTAATCAATACACATTCAAGTCTTTGTATGTCTCAATATAATAGTATTATTTAATTAAATCCATTTAAAATCATCTTTGTCTGAAAATAAAATATGATCCTCAACTGCGTTTCCCCTCCAGTCAGCAGACGGCGATGTGCGTCTTTCAGGCGACGCTGCCAGCGTGACGTATAATCTAGTGGACGGTTCTTCAGAAACAGCTCGTCCACCACCTCGGTAGCTTGCTAGCCAACATAGCCGAAGGATTCAAGCTATTTATACGCTTTCGGTGTATGTTAACTACTGTGTTTTAGACACACTTCTGTCGTATCTACTTGTTAACCTATTTAATATTACGTTATTTTGTATTAGTCAGCTATAGTATCTGTCTGGTTAAGTTAGCACTAGTCTAGTCGCTAATGATCGCTACCTAACATCTCCGACCATGAGCTCCCTAAACTTCTCTCCTCCTGGTAAAGAAGAGTTGATCTGGTAGCCTGTTTCCTCTCTAGGTTTCTTCCTAGGTTTTGGCCTTTCTAGGGAGTTTTTCCTTGCCACCGTGCTTCTACACTTGCATTGCTTGCTGTTTGGGGTTTTAGGCTGGGTTTCTGTACAGCACTTTGAGATATCAGCTGATGTACGAAGGGCTATATAAATACATTTGATTTGATTTGATCTGCTGGATGGAGAAGGAAGCTCTGGGGCTGAACATTGTCGTGAAAGAGGAGAAGGAAGAGGAGGATGTAACAGTAAAACAAGAAGTAGAGGGTGAGGTTTTTACAGTAAAAGAAGAGAAAGACGTTTCAGTGAAAGAAGAGGAAGACGCGTTCAGAGTGAAAGAGGAAGAGGATGTTACAGTAAAAGAAGAGGAGGCAGAGAAAGAGGAAGATGCAGTTTTTGGAGTGAAGAAGGAAAGGGAGATTACTGTCACATTGAAAGATGAAGAGGAGGGAATAGGAGATCTGAATAACACCATTAAGTACCGCCTTAAATTCGTTTTTTACTTTCGATATTCGGAGTTGGCTCGTCAATACCTCTTCAACGGAGGGCCCTAGGATGATGACTGATATGTCTAGAATCAGTCGACGCAGAGAGCAAGCTACCCCTTGTTTTCTCCGTTCCGTTTCCTAAAAGTGACTTAACATATATATTTGAGAATGGTCTATCTGCTGACCGCAGAATGGGGGGCACGGCATTTAGTGATTTTAATGTAGTGATGATTTACTACACACCGTGCCCCCCAATAGTGCCATGTGAGAGTTGGGTTGGCTACACCAAAGATTATGGATATACTGACAAGATGTCTCTCCGCCCTAACAAGGGGAGTCATTGTCCACAAAGTGGCACTGCGGGTCCTCTATCTCCCGCCTACCCCTTTCTTTGGATTGGTGGATACATCTTATTATTGTAATCTATTGTTTATATTCTATGAGGGTTGTTGTCGTCAACCACCTGTATTCAATGGAGAGAGATGCTAAGCTACTAGCATGAATATGCATAGCGATCTGGAGACAACTCCTATAGTGTTTTTATCAAAGTTGTCGGTATGTCGCGTGTCCACATAACTTAAGCATTACGAAACTTATGTTTCCAGTAATAATGATAATTTGTATCTTCCTATCCACATGTGGGATCCCATCATAATGCCAACCAAAACAGGTTTAGATTTTTTGCAAATGTATGAAAACTATTTCCCAGGATAACTAGTCTGAGTAATGTAAGATCCCAGGATAACTTGTCTAATGTTAGATCCCAGGATAACTAGTCTCAGAGTAATGTAAGATCCCAGGATAACTAGTCTGAGTCATGTAAGATCCCAGGATAACTAGTCTCAGAGTAATGTTAGATCCCAGGATAACTAGTCTGATTAATGTAAGATCCCAGGATAACTAGTGTGAGTAATGTTAGATCCCAGGATAACTAGTCTGAGTAATGTAAGATCCCAGGATAACTTGTCTCAGAGTAATGTAAAATCCCAGGATAACTAGTCTCAGAGTAATGTAAGTCTCAGATAGTTTTAACCCATTACAGTCTATTCCTTGTCTGGGGGGGTGGGGGTTCTTCTAAGCTATATGGAATTGTTTTAAGAAGGTTTAAACAACATGAAGGGCTTCCCCAGTATAGTCCTGTAGAAACACCCTCCAACATGAAGGGCTTCCCCAGTATAGTACTGTAGAAACACCCTCCAATATGAAGTGCTTCCCCAGTATAGTACTGTAGAAACACCCTCCAATATGAAGTGCTTCCCCAGTATAGTACTGTAGAAACACCCTCCAATGAAGTGCTTCCCCAGTATAGTACTGTAGAAACACCCTTCAACATGAAGGGCTTCCCCATTCTTTATGCATGGCCATGTTCTTAGGCAAAATTGTGAGTGAGCCCACTCCCTTGGCTGAGAAGCAACTTGTCTTCTCCTGACAAGCTTTTTACCAGATGCCCCAAACAATCGGAAATCAGAGAAAATGACTTTACCCCAGTCCTCAGCAGTCCAATCCCTGTACTTTTTGCAGAATATCAGTCTGTCCCTGATGTGTTTCTTGTAGAGAAGTGGCTTCTTTGCTGCCATTCTTGACACCAGGCCATCCTCCAAAAGTCTTTGCCTCACTGTGCGTGCAGATGTACTCACACCTGACTGCTGCCATTCCTGAGCAAGCTCTGTACTGGTGGTGCCACGATCCCGCAGCTGAATCAACTTTAGGAGACGGTCCTGGCGCTTGCTGGACTTTCTTGGGCGCCCTGAAGCCTTCTTCACAACAATTGAACCGCTCTTCTTGAAATTCTTGATGATCCGATAAATGGTTGATTTAGGTGCAATCTTACTGGCAGCAATATCCTTGCCTGTGAAGCCCCTTCTGTGCAAAGCAATGATGACGGCACGTGTTTCCTTGCAGCTAACCATGGATGACAGAGGAAGAACAATGATTCCAAGCACCACCCTCCTTTTGAAGCTTCCAGTCTGTTATTCAAACTCAATCAGCATGGCAGAGTGATCTCCAGCCTTGGCCTCGTCAACACTCACACCTGTGTTAACAAGAGAATCACTGACATGTCAGCTGGTCCTTTTGTGGCAGGGCTGAAATGCAGTGGGATTCAGTTCATTTGCATGGCAAAGAGGGACTTTGCAATTAATTTCAATTCATCTGATCATGCTTCATAACATTCTGGAGTATATGCAAATTGCCATCATACAAACTGAGGCAGCAGACTTTGTGAAAATTAATATTTGTTACCTTTCTCAACTTTTGGCCACGACTGTACACACAATACCTCATAATGAAAAAGCTAAAATAGGTTTGTAGAAAACAGATACCTCATTTACATAAGTATTCAGACCGTTTGCTATGAGACTTGAAATTGAGCTCAGGTGCATACTGTTTCCATTGATCATTGTTGAGATGTTTCTACAACTTGTTTAGAGTCCACCTGTGGTAAATTAAATTGATTGGACATGATTTGGAAAGGCACACACCTGTCTGGCTACCACAGCATTCTGAAGCGATGCGCCATCCCATCTGGTTTGTGCTCAGTGGGACGATCATTTGTTTTTCAACGGGACAATGACCTAACACACCTTCAGGACTATTTGACCAAAAAGGATAGTGATGGAGTGCTGCATCAGATGACCTAGCCTCCACAATCACCTGACCTCAACCGAATTGAGATGTTTTGGGATGAGTTGGGCCGCAGAGTGAAGGAAAAGAAGCCAAAAAGTGGGAACTCCTTCAAGACTGTTGGAAAAGCCTTCCAGGTGAAGCTGGTTGAGAGAATGCCAAGAGTGTGCGAAGCTGTCATCAAGGCAAAGGGTGGCTACTTTGAAGAATCTAAAATATATTTTGATTTGTTTACCACTTTTTTGGTTACTACATGATTCCATATGTGTTTTCATAGTTGTCATGTCTTCACTATTATTCTACAATGTAAAAAATAGTAAAGATAAAAACCAACCCTGGAATGAGTAGGTGTGTCCAAACTTTTGACTGGTACTGTATATCTCATTAATGTTTTTACATTCAGTTACATAAAGTCACCACTTCTTCCATAGGCAAACATGTAAGGAAAGCTTTTTTTTTAGGGATGCTGTCAAACATGTATTGAATTCAAATGGATTAACCCAGCCTACAAAGCACTCCAGCCACTCTGTTGAGGGATCTAGTCTCAATTAAACCTCATAGGAAGACCAGTTTTATCATGTGGAGGTTTCATTCAGGTCTCTGTTTAACGAGATACTCTGTCTTTGGCAGGAGAGAGACCAGACTCTCACTCTGACAGCGGGAAGAGTCCTTCAGGGGAACCAGACCCAGAGACGCCCAAACCAGTGAGACAACACCACTGCTCCCACTGTGAAAAGCATTTTTGCTGGTCAGGGAACCTAAAACTGCATGAGAGGACACACACAGGAGAAAAGCCTTACCAGTGTTCCCATTGTGGAAAGAGTTTTGCCGGGTTAACTAACTTGAAAAGGCATGAGAGAATACACACAGGAGAAAAGCCTTATCACTGTTCCCACTGTGGAATCAGTTGTATTCAGTTAGGGCACCTAAAAGCTCATGCGAGGACACACACAGGAGAAAAGCCTTTCCAATGTTCCCAGTGTGGAAATAGTTTTACTAAGAAAGGGCAAGTAAAAGAGCATGAGAGAATACACAAAGGAGAAAAGCCTTTCCAATGTTCCCATTGTGGAAAGAGTTTTACTCGGATACGAAATCTAAAAAAGCATGCGAGACTACACACAGGAGAAAAGCCTTACCAATGCTCCCAGTGTGGAAAGAGTTTTATTCAGATAGTGTACCTAAAAGTTCATGAGAGAATACACACAGGACAAAAGCCTTTCCAATGCTCCCAGTGTGGAAAGAGTTTTACCATGTTAGCTAGCCTGAAAAGGCATGAGAGATTACACACAGGAGAAAGGCCTTTCCAATGCTCCCAGTGTGGAAAGAGTTTTACCTGGTTAGGGAGCCTGAAGGAGCATGAGAAGACACACTAAAAAAGCCCTACCACTGCTCTTTCTCTCTGTGTGGAAGGACATTTTTCCAGTCAGAGAACCTGAAATCACATGAGAGAATAAAGGTGCTGTGTTCTGACTTATTTTTGACTGAGAATTTGTGTTTTTGTTTATGCCACATGAAATCATATTGTTTATGATAATACCTGTCTATTTAAGGTCCCACAGTTAACAATGCATGTCAGAGCAAATACCAAGCAATGAGGTCAAAGAAATTCTCCGTAGAGCTCAGAGACAGGATTGTGTCGAGGCACCGCTGACTGAGGTTTCTACCGCTGGTAGTTTTGTACACTGTCATGTGATACGTGGTATAGAAAAATCAAATTTTAGGAGAGTACATGGGAGGCACTATACTGTGTCTCTGCAGGTGTCTATCTGGCCAAGACCACTGAAACAGGTGCCCCTCCACCCTCTGGTGGGATGGATCATGTCTACAGAGAAACCTAGATTCAAATACTTAGATTTGTGTGTATTGGGTATATGTTGTGAAATTGTTAGATATTACTTGTTAGATATTACTGCACTGTCAGAGCTGGAAACACAAGCATTTCGTTACACCCTCAAAAACATTTGCTAAACACGTGTATGTGACCAATAAAATGTGATTTGATTTTGATTTGAAATAAATGTCCTATTTATCAAAGGTGCTTTTGGCTGGGGTCAAAATGTCTCCAAAGGATTTGAATTTGTTAAAAGTCCATTTTCATACAGAAACACTAAACCAAGATTTAGATTAAATAAGAACCAGTTGATTGACAAAGTCATGAAAATTGAAAGAATTGAATAAACCACATTTTGGCTATGATAAAAGAAATGCCTCTGGGGTCAAAATGATCCATGTCAGAAGTATGGTTCAATGCAAATATGTAGTGGGTGTAAAGTTTTTTAAAATGATCACTCATTAAGAACGAATCAATCAACACATGCTTCTCTTTGAACGACTCAATATAATATTAAACTTTTATGAAATCAATGAAAAATAACCGTTTGGTTCCTCAACTGCGCTTCCCACTCCAGTCAGCAGATGGCGATGTGCGTCTTTAAGGTTCCGGCGACGCGGCCAGTGTGACGTATAATCTACAGCTAGTCAGACACCTCGGTAGCTTTCTAGCAAACATAGCTACAAAATTCACGCTCTTTACACTGTTTTTGGTGTATATTAGTCGATGTGTATTAAACACACTTCTGTATGTATATACTTGTTGGCCCATTTAATTATATATTTATGTTGTTTGTCAGCTAGCTGGTTTGCTAAGTTAACTTAGGACTAGGCTAGTCGCTAATGCTAACATCCCCGACCATGAGTTCACTAAACTACTCTCCTCCTGATAAAGAAGAGGTCTGCTGGACGGAGAAAGAAACTCGGGTGAAAGAGGAAGAGAAGGATGTTACAATACAAAAACAAGTAGAGGGTGAGGCTGTTACGGTGAAAGAAGAAGAGAAAGACGTTTCAGTGAAAGAAGAGGAAGACACGTTCAGAGTGAAAGAGGAGGAGGATGTTACAGTAAAATAAGGAGAAAGAGGAAGATGCAGTTTTTGGAGTGAAAGAAAAGGATGCAGTTTTTGGAGTGAAAGAGGATGAGGGGGAGATGACTGTAACATTGAAAGAGAAGGTTGGAGATCAGTTTAACACCAGTAAGTACCGTCTTTGCAGTCGTTGAACCAATATGCAGTTAAGGGGTTCTACACTAATGTTGTTCTGTAGGAATGGCTGAAGCTACACTATAACGTCTAGAACATCAAGAGTGGACCATCAACAAAACGTTAACAATTGATCAAATGCATCCAATGACATTGCCTGAAATACTGTATTCCTCAATAGCTCCTATTAGCTTAGCCCAATATGTAGTCGTAAAGGGGCAATCAGCAGTTGTTACATCCATTTTGGGACTTATACATTAATGATATGTACCCACCTGTTTCTTGAAGAATTCACCTATAAATGCCTGGTGAGCTTAGTTCAACTGTATTTGTCAATATTTGTCAGTAAATATAAACAAACACTGTATAAAAGGAGCAAGCAGGCTGATTTTGTCTTTCGTTTTGAGCCCACGGCAAGAAGGCACCAGAGCCTAATGTGCCAACGGGTTCCCACTAGATAACACACAGTGCATGAGGAGTGGCTAACTTTTGCAAGCTTGAGCTAGATATCAAGCTTGCGTACAAACTCAGCAGCACAGAGTCGATCCCTCATATGATGTTGAGAAATAGTGCATTGTGGGTAGTGTAGAAGACCCCTCTTTTCCGCTGCTGCTACTCTCTGTTAATTATCTTTGAGTCACTATGAGTCACTTTAACTATCTACATGTACATATTACCTCAATTACCTCTGTAACCGTTGCCCCTGCACATTGACTCTATACCGGTTCTCCTTGTATATAGCCTCCACATCACATTGACTCTGTACCGGTACCCCCGGTATATAGCCTTGCTATTGTTATTTTACTGCTGCTGTTTAATTATTTGTTACTTTAAAAAAAAAAGTTTTTACTTCACACATATTTTTCTTCACTTCCTAAAGCATTGTTGGTTAAGGGCTTCTAAGTAAGCAGTTCACTGTAAAAAAAATAAAAAAATCAAATACCTGTTGTATTTGACGCATGTGACAAATACAATTGTATTTGATTTGATATCCAGAAATAAGTTAAAGAAATATGTAATAACGCCAAAACATAACTGTTTGTACTTATAGGTAACCAGATCGTGACTACAACTAGCTTACTAAGTCTTTAACCACACTGTGTTGTTACACTTTGTAGTGGAAATTTCCTGTATTTACCAAATCATGAGAGCAAACCGCACACAAGTCAGAGTTATCATAAAGTCCATCTTTAATTATATGAGCTCCATCACAACCCTGTGACTCTCAGATCAATTCAGTGTCTATAAATTAATTCTCTGAGATTCCTTACACATTGCAAACGAGATATTTTATAGCAAAGACACACATAGCCAGACAGCATTGGCTATAAATTATCATTCAGCTTTTTCTCCTAAACGATGTTCTTATCTCGCTCTCAGGACCATAAAACAAAACCTCATCAACAGGCATATATCAAATACACCCCTCCTGGACAAGATCACAGAGACACAGTGACTGATGGCCTTGAGATAGAAGCTGTTTTTCGAGAGACTGAAAAACAGCTTCTATCTCAAGGCCATCAGACTGTTAAACAGCCACCACTAACATTGAGTGGCTGCTGCCAACACACTGACTCAACTCCAGCCACTTTAATAATGGGAATTGATGGGAAATTATGTAAAATATATCACTAGTCACTTTAAACAATGCTACCTAATATAATGTTCACATACCCTACATTATTCATCTCATATGTATACGTATATACTGTACTCTATATCATCTACTGCATCTTTATGTAAAACATGTATCACTAGCCACTAACTATGCCACTTTGTTTACATACTCATACTCATATGTATATACTGCACTCAATACCATCTACTGTATCTTGCCTATGCCGCTCTGTACCATCACTCATTCATATATCTTTATGTACATATTCTTTATCCCCTTACACTTGTGTCTATAAGGTAGTAGTTTTGGAATTGTTAGCTAGATTACTTGTTGGTTATTACTGCATTGTCGGAACTAGAAGCACAAGCATTTCGCTACACTCGCATTAACATCTGCTAACCATATGTATGTGACAAATAAAAATGTGATTTGATTTGATTTGACTGGCACACAGACATTGTGGAGCCAAGAGATAATTGGTTTAAAGGATATGTTTACATATGAAGACAAGCTTGACCTCTCCCCTCTCTGCGGCCCAAGTAACTGAAACCTGACAGAGAACAGATAACTGCAAATGGCCACCACTATAGTACAACAAGATACATTCTGATGAGAAGTAACTCACAAGCATATAATGAAAATAAAACATCTTATCTCTGTTACCCAACTATTCTGATTTTTCCCCAACAACTGGTGAGTAAATACTCATGCTTCCTACACTTTAACTTTTTGTCTGAAATGCTGTTGGTGTGACACATAATCTAGTAGACGGGACACTTCTTTCAACAGCAGCAACAGTTACAGGCTGATATTGCAAAATATATTTTGTTATTCAATTATTTCACCCATACTGCTTACGCGCACCAATGAGCGTCTGCGCTAAGGGCTAAAATAGAAGTCATTCAGATGAGTTAGGCAGTTGGATGGGCTATTTACAGATGGGCTGTGTACAGCTGCAGCGATCGGTAAACTTCTCAGATAGCTGATGCATAAAGTTAGTGAGGGAGATAAAAGTCTCCAACTTCAGCGATTTTTGTCATTCGTTCCAGTCATTGGCAGCAGAGAACTGAAAGGAAAGGCGGCCAAAGAAGGTGTTGGCTTTGGGGATGACCAGTGAGATATACCTCCTGGAGCGTGTGCTATGCGTGGGTGTTTCTATGGTGACCAGCGAGCTGAGTTAAGGCTGCAGGCAAAGACTTATAGATGACCTGGAGCCAGTGGGTTTGGCGACGAATATGTAGCGAGTTTCAGCCGACGAGAGCATACAGGTTGCAGTGGTGGGTGGTATATGGGGCTTTGGTGACCAAACGGATTGCATTGTGATAGAAAATACATGCATGAATGAGTTATTTCATGATATCAATGAAAAAATGTCACAATGTAGAATGTTTTAACATTGTAGTAGGAGTATTTTAATGATGTCACAATGTAGAACCCTAAACGTTTGTCCCCTGTTCTATTGATTTCAACATGATATGGATATTAGCCTCAGGGGGAAAATCCAGGCTCTGAAATGGAAGAGTATTATTTAACAAACAGTGATTAACAAAAAAATAGTTTTGTTACACTTACCACGTTCGTGATCCACTTGAATCAAAATGCAACACTTCAAAATGTATCAAGCTATTTTCGGCAAGTTGTCCTCTAACCAGTGATGTACACATTACTCCCAGATTCAGTGTGGTTTTTGAGCTGTTAGTTTTAACAGGACGTGCAACCTCATCTCCCTTCGGCACAACTGATTTCAACACGACATCGATGAGTTATAACAAATAAGTGTTGTGTTCCTTTGTTTAGTGACTCCTAAATTTAAATGCATCACTCCAAAATGTAGCTGGCTGTCTTCTGCATGTTGTCCTCTAACCAGTGAGATAAAAGATATCTCCCATTTCAATGTGTTTTTTTAGTTGTGTTAGTTTCAACAGCACGTACAACCTAATTTCCCCTCTAATCGATATCAGTGATTTATTGCTTCTTGTCAAAACAACAGCGTTTTTGGTGCTTGTGCAGTTTATAAGGAGCTTGTTATAAAAAATACAAGAAATATGATTATTATGGCAGATGTTTGTCTATATAGCACATTTTATGTTTAGGTTTTCAATTTATCCCAAACTGTTTCTGCATATTGGTTATTGATTTGGAGATGTTAAAACTGTGTTTTGACATTGGGGATATCCCACCTAGCAAAATGTCATTGAAAAGACGTTGAAAATAAGACTATGTAACCAAATATTTCATATTTACATTTCATGTAACATTTAGTAATCATAATTATTTATGCAACCAACTGACAATTTTTGGGTACAATTATATTGACATTGTTGCCCTGCTTTTAAAATGTCAGGGTTAATTCTCAGATGTGCCAACGCAAATGTACTAGGGCATGACATTGGGGACTGGGCCCCAATCCAACAACATGCCTATCTAGTGAACCCTGAAAAGAGAGAGAAGCTCCGCAGTGAGGTGAAAAGTTACCACGGATATTGCAGGAGTTTCCTCTTGAAATCAGGCTGTGGTAAGGACAACTTGGTTGCTGATAGTCTCAAGGGTGGGCAGTTAAGACGTTTTTGTTTTGTGGTTAGCCATGGATGGTTTGTTATGGATCGCAATTTATTTTGACTGTATGTTTTTCCGCATTGGAGATTAGTTTTGTTTGGGCTCGTTCCAAGAGGAAGACAAGAGTTCTAGAAGCTAGTGAGTTCTAGGATTTTATAGAAAGAAAAAGGAGAAAAGATACGATTGTATATTATTATTTAGAAATACGTGTTTTTTCTTGTTTTTAATTGTTGACAGCCAGTAGACACCATGTTTATATTGTAAAAGGTGAAGCATTGTAGTTGATTATAATGTGAAATGGAATTTGTTTTCTGTTGGTGGTGAGCAAACTTGTCCAACAAAAATATAGGATATATTTGTCTTTGTTTTCCTCTTCTTGGGCGGATTTAATGGGTCTCATGGTTAGTGTCTTTCAGAGCCCCTTCTAAAAAAACAAGCTTATTTTTTGGGTTGGATATTGCATCCAATTGATATTTTAATCAATGGCATTTCCTTAGAATGTTCATTAGTCTTTCAGTTGTTAGTCTTCTGTTTGTTGTGCACTAAATATTTCTGTTTATTTTCATTGTTTTTTTCCTGTGAAGCCATTGTGTTGCATCCATATCTGAAATGTGATGTATAAATAAAGCTTGATTTGATTTCAACAAATGAACCCAATGACCGACCAATCAACAGACTCTTGGTCCGAAAATCAATATCAATCCCATGTGAAAGGATTCAACTACTGAAAACTGTAATAAACAAATGGATCAAACAGATCAATCCCACTTTTCCAGCCTGCTGAAGGCGTGGTGGAGTGGTAAACACCAGCCCCGGCTCTCCCAGGGGCTTAAGGTGGTCTCCCGCAGCTCTGATTATGTCATGTTCTGTGACCTTGCCGTTCTATTTCTTGACTGCCCCTGCAACACATTTAGTCATATTATATAAAACACTCAAAGTAATGGATATGGAGCATCTATGGCCTCAGTTACACCTGGCACCTAAATGTGCCTTCTGTCATCTGATCACTCCAAGTTGCATTAGGTCTGGATTGCACAAAGTCACAATGTGCTCGCATTAAGGTAGGGGCTAAGGTTAAGGTTAAGGGTAGGGATGTCCCAAGGATTCCAGATTGCATTGACCATTGTGCATTATTCTGTATCTTTTACGTAGCAGGTGTAAAAGGAACACAGACCAGACAAGTAGAAATTCACACTCACCGTTCATGCGCATGAAACAAGTTACCCGATGGTTTGACTATACTTTTCTCATCAATTATTTTAAATACTATTCTTAAAAACTGGAAATCAACATATCCTAAATTGTTAACACAATAGAAGGTCAAATGCTTTAGTATCTAAAGATGTAAAGTGCTGGGCGACGGTGAGAAATGAAATGGTGCAGTTTGAGGCCATGTGACGGACAGTGATGCAGGAGCTGGAGATGGAGGTGTGTTCTAGTGGGTCTGGGCAGGTGTGATGTAGTTAATGGAGATGGAGGTGTGTTCTAGTGGGTCTGGGCAGGTGTGATGTAGTTAATGTTTGTATGATGTTGTTGTTTGTATGTGTATGTATTGTATTGTTTATAAAATATCAAATAAACTTCAAATTCAACCAATCTTTTGCACTCATGACTTGAGTGATTAAAGTAAACCACAGTTTTGGAAATACATAACGCCATCTAACTAAAAATCAAAGAATGTTAGCTATATGCAGTTATCTTAGCCGGCCAGCTAACATTAGCTATTTAGCAAACTAGCGAGATGGAGCCCAACTAC
Organism: Oncorhynchus mykiss; assembly: GCF_013265735.2. Classification (NCBI taxonomy): domain Eukaryota; kingdom Metazoa; phylum Chordata; class Actinopteri; order Salmoniformes; family Salmonidae; genus Oncorhynchus; species Oncorhynchus mykiss. The sequence goes on from NC_048577.1 coordinate 25,912,560, forward strand.
CGGAGACCAGTTAGAACCTGATTAACAAAACCCAACTAAAACATGACTGCAGATAAAAAAAGCAGAGACATACAGAATGATCGCTGGGAAAATCCCCAACATCCAAAATAGAAAGATTACAGATGCCAGTCAGCTAGTGCGCAAGCAGTAAGCCAAGGTTGTAAAAGTTACAAAACTCCCGTAGTCTACTGCTGAAAAGTAGTGATGGGGAAACAAAGCTTCCTGAAGCATTGGCTCTTTCCAGCCAATTGTGTCAAAAAATAGGTTCATTTCTCAAGGCTTTGAGTTACACAGAATTTAGAACAGCCACATTATTACAGATGATGTCCCACACACCGTAGCGCTTGTGCAGTGTTACCTTTATGTCATACCACTGGCCGTGTTCGAGAGCATCAAATCCATGCTGCATTGTGGGTAAATGGTGACTGGCTGACTGATTTCTAAATAATAATAAATAGTTATTTATGATGCAAGGTGATTTGTTACTTAGTCAGTCAGCAGTCAGCAGCCACCTGCACTGTCGGCTGCAATGTCGAACGAGCCCAATACCAAACCAATCAGGTGTTCGACGAAATGATTCTTCAGACGTCATTGATCACGTGCTGCTGATAAAGTGACACTGTTTTGAATTATACCGCTTAGCGACTTCAGTACATGCCTCATAGCTCCAGTCTCAAACTTAAACACGTTCCTGCTGAACAAGAGTAGGTCTGCTGGATGGAGAAAGAAGCTCTCGTGAAAGAGGAGGAGGAAGAGGAGGCTGTTACAATACAAAAACAAGTAGAGGGTGAGGCTGTTACAGTGAAAGAAGAAGAGAAAGACGTTTCAGTTAAAGACGAGGAAGACACGTTCAGAGTTAAAGAGGAGGACGACGACGTTTCAGTAAAAGAAGAGATGACTGTCACATCGAAAAATTATGAAGAAGAAGAGGACGGAACTGGATATCTGGGCCCGGTTTCCCAAACGATGCGTTTAAGGCATCCGATGGTTCTAACGATGACCGGGCCCTGATTAACACTAGTAAGTACTGTCTTAAAAACAGAAGCACAAACTCTGCGGTTGTTGAACTGATGTTTGGTGTTAAAGGGGAAATTTGCAATTGCTACATCCATATTTTGACTTTTAAATTATTTATTTATAGGCATTGATTCTTGAAGAATATAACACATGCCTCATGAGCTTAGTGCAACTGTTTTACCCCATCAGAACCACAAATAAGCTTTTTTTACGCCAATGTTTAGAAACAATGTAAACCAACACTGTATAGCCTCAACATGGTTAAAACTATAATGCTGATATTATGGATGGTCAGTCCTTGCATCCATAGGTCTGTCTATGAATTTGAGAGTAGTTACATTTCTCAAGCCCCATCCATCATTTTATTACCAAAACAGTGGTGGAATTACAGCTTTGTTATTGTTTCTGTAGATTGATTGATTAATGTGTGGCTTTTTTAAATGGAAAATTTAGGATTTAAACAGAAACAAAATGGCTGCCCAGAGACTTGGTTTGGTAAACAGCTGAGGGATGGGGGCTGGAGAAATGTAACCACTCTCAAATTCATAGAGAAAGCTATTGTATCAACCTTAACACAAGACCTAGGGACCTCGTTTATACATTTATAGGCCTACATTTGCGTTCAGGCCAGGTAGACTAGTCCTACTTCTATATGTGTAACCAGGTAGACTAGTCCTACTTCTATATGTGTAATCAGGTGTGCTTCCTTACTCAACACTGACAGGAGTGTTTCAAATAAAATACAATTAATAAATTGACAAATCTTGCGAAGTTAGGTCTGGGTGGTCTGCCAGGGGCTGTTTCATTTAGTATCCGTTTGGGTCGGCATGGGGAATGATTTAATTTCTCCATAGTATGTTTTACCGAAGTTGACTGACTTCTTCATGTGAATATTCATTATTCTTTTTAAAATCCTTCCTGTTCTGTCAAGTTGGTTGTTGATCATTGCTAGAAAGCCATTTTCAAGTTTTGCCATTGACTTTCAACACGATTTAAGTCCAAACTGTAACTAGGCCAATCAGGAACATTCAATGTCATCTTGGTAAGCTCCTCCAGTGAAGATTTGGCCTTGTGGATTAGCTTATTGGCCTGTTAGTACATTTTTTTGTATTCAGATCTCTGAAATGCTCTCTACCTACATAACATTTAGTGGCTCCTTATATTATGCTGGGAAAACAGTTTTCATTGGCACAGAAATACGAAATAATTTCAGAGTTCGCTAAATCCAATGGTTCTAACCGAGAGTCACCTTAACTTTATTGACAACACCCAAATGGATACTGTCATTAATGTGGTTCTTCAATAATTACACATCATATTTAATTATGTAGCTATTTAGTTACAGTCACATGTTCAACTATCATCAGCTGGTCCAGGAAATAATTTTCTGAATGACAGTCACATGACAAACATCACAACATGCAACAACAACCAACATGCTTCTTCATTCATTACTCTGGTCAAGACAGTTATGCCGTGCTCCACGTTAGATCCAACATCCCTAACAAATTGTTGTTTATAATGTTATTGTCTGCTTGATTTACAGTAGTGTCTCGTTAGTCTGTTTGCGCACAGAGATACTTAGCTCATAATGTGTAGAGAACTGTTCCTTGATGGATAGGCTATTGTACAACACACAGAGCTATTTTCCTTTATTCAGGACATTTAGAATGACAACACATTACAGAGTAGCCTAGTGGGATTATTCACAAAATTATCTGGTGATCAGGTTATGAAATGTCATGACAAAGACATTTTAGTTTCCAAATATTAAATGATTTATAGTCCTAGGTCTATGGTGTTAGGTGAAGTTATGGGTCCTACAGGAGGTCTATGTTGTTGTTAGTGAAGTTATGGGTCCTACAGTAGGTGTATGTTATTGTTATGGGTCCTACAGGAGGTCTATGTTGTTGTTAGGTGAAGTTATGGGTCCTACAGTAGGTGTATGTTATTGTTAGGTGAAGTTATGGGTCCTACAGTAGGTGTATGTTATTGCTAGGTGAAGTTATGGGCCAATTTGGCAAACACTTAGTTTACAAACCCTCATTGTCCGGCTGATGGAAAAGCTAGCCAAAGAGCATTTTACTGGTTAAAGTGTTTTTTAAGTATGAAGCAGTTGATTTGAGACAAACACAAACATTACACAAAGCATTACACAAAGTTTCTGTTTGTTGTGTAGTAAATATTTCAGTTTTTGTTCTTCCTGTGAAGCCATTGTGTTTCATCCATGTATGAAATGTACTATATAAATAAAGCTTGATCTGATCATATTGCAAAACAGATTAACCCAGTGACTAACCAATCAACAGACTCTTTCTAAACCAATGAACAAATATGTGCAAAGGCATATCTTGGTCCATCTTAGATTGAATTTATATTGTCTTTCATGCTATCTTCTACCTTGTCATTATAGCGCATGGTCCATCTTAGTATGAAAAACAGTATCAATTCAGTGCATGGTATGTAAGTTTAGTATCACTTTTCAACCAACCCAGTGCATTTGTTGAAAATGAAAAATGTTGAAATGAACAATACGCCAAAGGATCAAACTACTGAAAACTGAAACAAACAAATGGATCAAACAGATCAATCCCACTTTTCCAGCCTGCTGAAGGCGTGGTGGAGTGGTAAACACCACCCCCGGCTCTACCAGGGGCTTGAGGTGGTCTCCCACAGCTTTCTGTCATCCGATCGCTTCATTAGGTTCAGATCTATCAGGATGGGCCTTGGACGCAGTCAGGCCACCAAATATGCATAAGCAATGTAAAGAGATGTGGGGAAAAGTAAATTCTACACAAATTACCTTCATAATATCAAAGAATCAAATGTTTGTGTCTGAGTGGAAATGAACTTTCATACAGCCAAAAGGGGTGAGAAATTACACCAATATCAGTGGACACATCAGTGGACTAATGTAAATAAACATGGATGATGGAACATATTACCTTTTGCTTACGTGATGAACCGCTAAGGGGACATAAATATTTACCATCTGTGACCTCTCACCTCTCTGGCTTTAGAAGTGTTCTTCCTAACCAGTCCCTCAACAGCTCTCTGACTGAGCTCCACCCTCACTGGGTCTTCGGAGGAGAGGAAGGCGGAGGAGGGATGGAAGGATGAATGGATCAGTCAGTCAATAAAGTGTAGAGCTGCTGTCTGACAAAATCACTATTTTAGTAGTAAATTAAAGTAATTAAGGCTTTATGACTGCTGAATACCAACCATTAATCACTTATATCATGTATTTTCAGGTAGAGATAGATCCTTGGGACGTCACTAGCCCATTGAAGTTGACCATTTACAATGGTTAAGGTAGGGTTTAGAGTAGGGATGTCCCAAGGATCCCGGATAGCATTGACCATTGTGCATTCTTCTGTCTCTTTTACATAGCAGGTGATGGGTTCTGACTTCTGAACTTGAAAATATGAAATATCCTTATAATGTGAAATTGAATGAAACAATAATGTATGTTGATGCTAATATGATGTACAATATTCCATGATGTGATATGCTATGATATGATAATAATAGCCTAATATATTTAATATGCCATACACTATTTTTTTTTACAGTTTCACTAATTAATTTTAATTAACTTAATTATTATGATTCAACATCACTTCACCGTCTCACCTTATACTGTAATGGAGCAGCAGCAGCTGACTGCCCAGTTCAACATCAGTTCACCGTCTCACCTCATACTGTATTGGAACAGCAGCAGCAGACATGATCGTTGATGCTAATCATCATGTTTTGAATCTGAGAGTAAATAGAGCCGACTACAACTCTAAAAATGAAGGGTTCAACTGGAGTTGTTCTCAAATCCCCTAAGAACCGTAGGGTTCTTGGTCAATGAAAAACAGCCCCAAAAGGTTCTTCAAAGAACTTGTTAGAAGGTGGGTTCATCAAGGAACCTCCGTTGTTGCTGGACTTCTTCCGGGAACTTCGCAATTACAACTGAAAACGATGGTGACAAGTTTGGATGCGACAACAAGTTAAAAAGGTTCAATTGGGTTGATGTTTGGCTCTGAATATGTCTCAAAATAATTGATATAATAATATAACATACTAATAATGAATAACAAAGACAATTATGTTTTTCTGTGAATATCTTCCATAACGTTACTATAGTTAATTACCGTAAATATTAGAAAGCCTGGTTTGACCGTGGGCGTTGTATGAGCTACAGTACAGTACCGTTATCTAGCTAGATAACGTTATGTCCTAACTAGGCACAACTAGGTTTGGATTATTTCCCTCAACTATATTTTTTCCCATATATTGTATATCATTTCCATAAAGCCAACATGGCTTTACACTCATTAACGTAAGTTTCCAATCTAGAGCAGTTCTCAGTTTTGTGATAATGAACGAGCAAACGTTAACTAACTAAGGACGGTGACCTGTCCAGACGAGATGTTACAACGAACTGAATCGTCAATGGAGGTCTTCCTCTTTATATAACCTGCTACAGCATGCAATACTATTAACTCACAAGGGGTCATAACGTTACATGTACAATACTATCCTATTTTGGAAATGTTACATGTACAATACTATCCCATTTTGGAAACGTTACATGTCCGCGTTAATTATCTGAAATATCTTTTCAGATCTTCTCAGAAATGAATCAAGTCCATGGAATGGATACAGACAAAACGAGATTTCAAGGACTAGCAGAGGTAGAGAGGCAGGGGTGAGGACATCATACAGAAGAGGTATTTGCTCTTATTCCTTCCCTTTCTCTAATGTATTTTGTAATAAAATGAGCAAGTGTAGTAAGATCAATGCTTTACTAGGACGAGACCACAGCAGTGATTCTGTTCTTGTCCTACCTCTTCAAAGAGGACCCGAGTGGCCTTTATTTCCGTGACAAGGTATGCCTATGCACCAATCATCTGTTTCTTCATAAACATAAGTGTGCATGCTTATATAAAACTACAGCTGAACATTTGTTATGATCTTTGTTAATTGTACGTGTATTAATCTTTTCTTAATTTTGTTGACACAGATTTCACCGCTCTTCACTCCTTTACTGCACATCGGCTGAAATCCATATCACCATGAGAGTGAAAACCCGCTGGCCTTTGACGGGGAGAACATCCACGCCCTCGAGGACGTCCCCATGGGACTTGGGGTTCCGCTAGGGCTGTTTTTTTTTTTTAAATGTCCCTTAAATTTCCCCAAAATGTCAGAAAAACACTTATGTTGTCAAGTTAATGTGTTCTGGGGAGAAGAGAAGTTGGGGTGGAGATACCAGGGCCGGTCAAAAAGATGGAAAACTTCCTAACATAACTAAGTGGATACGATATACACACGAAAGCTGAAAAATCTGTATTTAGCATCAAGTCAACAATATTGTTATTTTACCTATGATTCATTTTTAATGTATGTTTGTTTTTATTTTACATAATTTTAGATTTTTTTTTAGATGTCATGAAATGCACTTTACAAAGTAATTTAATTATTTATTATGGTCTGACATGTCTGCAGAAATGTTGCAATTTTGTAATGTGTTTTGTTTGGTAAATTATTTTGTAAATGTGAATTCACATTTGTGGATCCACTAAATAAACAATTATTTAAGTCAATATTGTCAATATTATTATGTTTTTATAATGGGGGGAGGGTGGACAGGGAGTTAAAAAATGAACCCCAAAAGGTTCTTCGAGGAACCATGATAAGGGGTTCTTCAAATAACTTATAGGGGTTCCCACAAAAGGTTCTTCAAATAACTGTTTTAGCTTTTTTGTCTGAAAGTATTTTCTCAACTGCGATACTAACTCCAGTCAGCAGATGGCGATGTGTGTCTTTCAGGTGATTCTGACACTGTGACGTATAATCTAGTGGACGGGACACTCCTTCAACATCAACAGTTAGTCAGACACTTTGGTTCACTCTAACTTGATGGAAAAAAGGTTTAGTCAATAAATCTAGCAACTCCTCTCATACTGGAAAGACCCCCACAGGCCTTAAGGGCAGTTTTATTTCAAATGTAGTACCCGTACGGAGAAAATCCAATAAGCATTTTATAGTTTCATCCTTAGGGTAACTTACCCTAAAGTGGACACACTCCCATCAGTTTCTGAGACAACTGCCCAGACTTTGTAGACTGTTTAATAATGCTTAAACCTCATCTTTATCAAATTATCCATTAAAGATACCAACTTAAAACCTACGTTCGTCTACATACGGGTTGCTTAAATTATATCTAATTATATTCCCAGTTTTACTTTAGCAAATCTCTAGTAATCATTAAACACACATACAATTCATCAAATTTTCATATATTCACAGAATCCATATAAAACGTAAGAAATTCTTAGGTACTCACGAAAACCATTCAATTAGCTTATTCAAGGACTCTCCATAACTAAGAAGCAGCTCTCCAAACATACTCCCAGCAGAATAAAAAAATAAACTTTTGTTTCCCAGACAATGACCATGGGATCGTCAAAGGTTCTCTAATCTCCCAGAGACCATGGGAAAATCACGTCTCCCAGGAACAATAGACCTTCCGCTGCTTTCTAAAATATCATCCCGCTTATTATCCAAATTTCAATAATCTGAATAGGCATATTTCTATATGTTACTATCCAAACATCAGATTAAGACTCATTTTCACATTCACATAACTCTCATATCAGTCACACAATGCTATTCCCAAACACAACTAATCAATTAGTTGTTTTCCAACAATATTTTAACCTTCAGGAATCTTTACACATTTCTATGTCATGGTTAGTTCCTAGGATAATGTAACTCATACATTTACATCTTTCAATACTTCTAAAATGGGGTCCAGGTTTTAAAAAATTACAGGTGCACCTTACTATCTTATACTATATCATAAATGGTCTTAACTAGTAAACACAGATTCTAGTTTTCATCCAGTTCACACAGATAGCTGCCTCGGCACTGTTTACACCTCCAAGGTGCCCCCCTCACACAGGAATACACACTCAGAGCCTACGAGGCATTTCTAAAAACTCCACTGTACATGTTTTGCTTGTCTTTTTTAAAACTACGTTTGAGATGTGGTATCCACTCAGCTCGCTGCCTCTCAGATCAAAGGTGGGACAATCTGCTCCGTTCCCAAAGTGTGGTCTCCCTGAGATCCCATGTTTGAGGGATCCCTCATGCACCATTTATCCAGGTCGTCAGGAGCGGTCACCAAGTGAAGATTAACATCCCCATCGCCAAAATGTGGTTAATTTCTTTAATATCAAATGAGACAAACTTATCACACAAGTCAGAGTTACATTAAATATTTATTAACTTATTAATAAGGGAGCAGGTCAATACAAAGCACAAATATAAAGTGAATCAATTGAGTGCTCTACGATAATGATGGCTGGTCAACAAATCACCCCCAGATGATTCGTTTGATAGCCACGATTCAAAAGTACAAAGGTCTTTTACAGCCAAGATACACCCCTTTCAACCTACATGACCAACAACAGATGTATAGAACGGGTCACAAGGTTAAGATTTGTATGAAAGATACTCTCTGTTGAGAATTTTAAGTATCTGCTGTAAAAACATTACTCTTTGTGTAGAGACCAGGGTCTGGCCCTGAGGTCATCTCTCCCTGGTACCATATAGAACAGAAACATTAACTCATGCTCTGGAATGCGGTCTCTTTAGGTTTTATCACCCAAAATACATTGTAAATCTCCTGTCAGTGTTATCTCCCAGAGGCCAATCATCAGTAGAAAACACAGACACACTAATAGTTCTAAGAACCCTCTATTCTGTTGAATAAAACAACCGTTTGATGCAATAAAAGTATTATAACATAATGTTGAAGTTTTGCTCTCAGTGTCTACTGAAATTTGGCTAGTAACAACAACTGGGACCTAAAAGACACCCACCATGAGACCCACTAAAACTGCCCAAGAAGAGGGAAACAAAAGAAAAACCCACACCAAACTTAAAAACAGGAAGCAAACCAAAAAGGTGGTTAAAATAATTTATTACATTACAATCAATACCATTCATACTACTACAAAATCATAATTCTCATTCATTCTTAATTAATTATATTTACAAAAACATCAAACAAAAACAAACCTCAGGGGAGCATCGTCCCTCCCCGTCATACCTAACCAATTCCTAACCCTTTCCCTATCTCCCCTTCCCTAATCTATCCCCTTACCAAACTCACTAACACTCCCAGCCCTAAACCCCCTTTCCAACTCTCCCGTGCCGCATGCTTCCCCCACTTCCTCTCCTCCCTCTTCATCTTCCCCCTCAAATCACCTTCCACCCTTCTCACTATCCCTTCCACCCCCCAATCTCTCCCTGTCTTGACTAAATTCTGCCTGGCTTCCCACAGTCCCTTTTTAAAGAGACTCATGAGAAGCCACAGCAGAAACCTGTCCCTATCCGTTCCCTTTGCTCTCCCTACGCCTCTCTCTAGCCTAGCCCATGTCAAAACAAAATCACTCCTAACCACACCTAGCATTACCCGTGCCCTAGCCCAGACTAGTCCGGCAAAGGCACAGTCCCAGAAGGCATGGCGCACAGTCTCCTCCCTGCCACAAGAGGATCTTGGACAGGTGGGGGATTGCACCAAACTATACCGATACAAGATGGCACGTACCGGCAAGCACTTATGGAGGCCCAACCAATTCAGCTCCTTGAGCCGGTTGTCCAGGCCCCGCGCCTGCACTACCTCCCAGACCACTGACGAGATGCCCGCTACAGGCGCAGGACTCCCTGCCTGCCTGACCTCCTCGTACAGGTGCCGGCGGTCTAAACCTACTCGGGCAACTTCAACCTCGGGGTGCGCACGCAGCCACTTGGCCGCATGGCCAAAATGCTACGGCAGCTGTTCCGCCCGAGGATCCGCGTTAGACCACACCATTACGCTTCTCGCCTTATACGAGAAGAACACCCGCAGGAGGTAACCGGACGGGTGTATAACCGGACGAGCAAGCTCCGTCAACAAGAAAGAAACAAAAATGGCATCCAGCTTGAGGGGGAAATGTGGTACCCCCCTACCTCCCTCCCCGATGGGACAGATCATGCGTGCCCTGGCGACCCACTCGCACCTGCCATTCCACATAAACTGAAACACAAGCCTCACTAGAGGCCTCCTCAGACAAGCCGGAAATGGGTAGATGTATGCCACGTACAAAAGAGACGGCAACACATCCACCTTTAGGACCAGGACTTTGCCCATAAAAGACAAATACCTAGCCTTCCACATTGCTAGCTTCCTCTGTACCACTGCGATACGCATGTTCCAGTTTAGCGTCGCTGAGCCGGAGGTCTCAAAATGAACCCGAGAATCCTCAGGGCCCCTTCACAGAGAGATAACCCCCCAGGCACATCTGTTCTACCGCGCCATCTTCCGAAAAACTTGACGGAAGACTTTGCATGGTTCAGAACTGCTCCCGACACTCGGGTGAAATCCCCAAAGATGGCAAGGGACCTTGTCAGGCACGAGTCCTTGCACAACAGCAAGGAAGTGTCGTCGGCGTACTGCGTCATCTTAACACGCAGCCCACCGTTTCCAAGGATCAACAAGCCTTCCACCCCTGTGTCTGCCCTAATGGCAGCCCCCAGAGGCTCCATGTACAGAACGAAGAGGAGAGCCGAGAGTGGGCATCCCTGCCTGACCCCAGACGAGAGGTCAAAAACGTCACCTAAGTGACTATTTACACTAACTCGACACCCCGCTCCGACATATAAAGTACGGATCCATCCTATAAACTTCTCCCCAAATCCTAATCTACCTAACACCCTGAATAGAAAAGATCTATTCACGCGATCAAAAGCTTTCGCCTGATCTAGCGCTGCTACCATTAAAGGCAGCCCTCTATCTTCAACCCAAACGATGGAATCCCTGATCAACTGTAGGTTCCATCTTATAGAGCGGCCCTCTACCCCGCACGTCTGATCCCCATGGACGACGTAGGGAAGGGCTGTGCGCAACGGGTCTGCTAAAACCTTTGCAAGAATCTTGTAATCTACGCACAGCATGGTCAATGGCCGCCAGTTGCCAAGGTCAGTTGCTTCCCCCTTCTTATAAAGAAGTGACAGCACACCAACAGCCATTGATCCCCCCGGGACCCCCGTCTCAAGGATGGCCTTCAAGACTTCGAGAACCACTGGTCCAAGTATACCCCAAAACTTGAGGTAAAACTCAGCCGGCAGCCCATCCATCCCAGGCACCTTCCCTTTTCCCATCCTCCTAAGAGCGCTCTCAACCTCTTCTAGTGAGATCTGGGCCTCCATCACGTCTCTAATGTCCTCTGGCAACCGCCGGGACAAGTGTTCTAAAAACACGTTTCCCTGCTCTACATCTATTTCCCTTTCCTTAAATAAACCTTGGAAATGATCAGTTGTCACCCTGACCATTTCCTCTGGTTTACTTACTATACTACCATTTTCTTCCCTAACTCCCTTCATTACCTTCCTACTCTTTCTGGCCCTAACCGACTTAAAGAACATAGCGAAACAAGTCTCATTATGTTCTAGAAAGCCACTATGCGCACGCTCCAGGAAAGCTCGAGCCTTCTGCTCCTGCAGCTCCCTGAGCTGCGCCTTTAGGGCTGCGAATCTCTCCCAGTCAATCGACCCGCCGAGGTTGCCTGCCTCGTACTCGAGTTCAATTAACCTTTGGATACGATCCACCTCCCTCCTTTCCTCCCTTTTTTTCCTTCTACAATATCCTATTATAAAAGCCCTTATCCTCCCCTTGACTAAATCCCACCACTCTTAACACCCCCTCGCACATGGACCGAAAGAAACAAAAAAATGCATAAACGAAAGCCTGCTCCTCCAGTATATCCCGATCTAACTTCCAGTACCCCCTACCGAAGAGGCAGACTGGCGACCCCACCTGCAGGAACACCCCGTCGTGATCCGTGAAGAAAACAGGCAACAGCCGCCCAGACAACTGACCCAAAGACCTGGATACAAAAATGTAGTCGAGCCTCCGCGCAACCCCCCTGGAGTTGCGCCATGTAGGACCGACCATTGCCGGAGTAGTGTGCAGGCCACCATCAACCAGACCATGGCAAGCCATTAGCCCAGAGATGGCACCTGCACTGCTATCACCGCCTACCCCTAAATCTATATTAAAGTCTCCTCCTATCACCAAGTGCCTGTTTGTAACACACAGGGGCGCCAGACAGTCCACCATCTCCCTCCTGTCTGCCGCCACCTGTGGCCCACACACCCCAATTAACCTATATCTAGCTTCTCTAAACTTAACATCTATCCCCAAAACTCTACCCTGCATTATTACAAAAGTGTTCTCTATTTTAACCTCTCTATGCCCACACAAAATCCCTACTCCTGTTGAGTGCACCCCTCCTATGCCCCAAAAAGATTCCCCCTTATCCCACTCCCTCTTAAATCTACACACATCCCCACCATCCCTCAGGTGAGCCTCCTGTAAAAAACAGAAATCAAACCCCACACCCTCTAAATAACAAAAAACCGCCCTCCTTTTAACATTATCCCTTAACCCCCTAACATTTAGACTAAAAAAAGAAACAGAACTATTCATTTAATTATTTACAACAAATAAAAACCCCAAAACCCAAAGAAAAACCAGGAGACTCACCCGATGCTCCCCTGGTCCATCTCCACCGGCGGGGACGTCCTCTCCTCTCCTGACGCCCCCCCGTCCTCCATCCCAACCCATGATCCAGGCAGTGTGTTGGGTCCTCCCTCCCCACCCACCATCCCCCCTCCCTGTTTGCCTCGGGGCTGCATATAGGGGACCCCATCTCCCCAAACAGGAGTTGGGATCCCTCTAGCAAACAACCCACCGACCCCTCACTGGAGTCATCCACTAAAATGCAAGGGGCTGAGGCAAACCGGGAGGACAAATTACCCTCCCCTCCCCCCCCTGCCACTCTCTTAACCCCCCCCTCCCCCTCCACACCCCCCTCCCTCTCACTTCCTGCCAAGCTCCCCCTCTTTATCCCTTTCTTCTTTGGTGAAGGAGGTAGCGGGGAGACAACGTCCCATCCCCGCTAACCCCTCCACCAAATCCCTCATTTCGACCTCGAGGAAGCCTGGCAGGCTGTCCCCCCACTCCTTCCCCCCATCTCCTCCCCCCTCCCCTCCCACATCCACTCCTCCCTCCTTCTCCGTCACTGTCCCCCTTCCCTCTTCCACTCCTTCTCGTACCACTGTCCCCTTCTCCCTCTTCTCTGCTCCTCCACGTTCTTCCATGTTCTTTTTAATCTCTCCTTCTTTTTCCTTCTTTCCATCTTCTCTCCTCTTTCTTTTCACCTCTTCCTTCTTCTCTTCTTCGTCCTTCTCCGTCCTTTCCCCTGTGCCATCCGTACAATCCACATGCGTCCTCTCTTTCCTCCCCCCATCCCCCGCTCCCCCCAGCTGCAGACGCGTATGACCTGTGACGAGCCGGGCAATCACGCCACAGGTGTGCTCTTGAGCCACACCCGTGGCAAGCCTTGGGCTCGTCACACTCCTTGGCCTCATGCTCTTCCGACCCACAAAAACAACATTTCTTGGCGCTGCACGAGGCCAGGATAGGCCATACAACGCCTGCAGAACAGGGGCTGACGTGCATAGTAGAGTGTTCCCCTGTCAGCCCCCAGGGAGAACATCGCCGGAGGATGGAGGTAGCCATCCACACTCTTCGGGGACTCCCTGAGTAACGCCTGGAACCCTCTCCTCCCGTTCCAGAAACCCAGGGAGTCCCTGAGGTACCTCGCTGAGGAGACATTGTCCATGTATCTCCCCAGAAAGGCCCTCACTTCTTCATCCTTCACGTGCGGATTGTACATGTTTACGGTGACCACCCTGAAGTTGTTCTTTGCCAGGCTGGTCACCGCATAATGGCACAGGGGTCCTTTTCTTTCCGCTTCCTTTGCCATCTTCAATACATCATCATGTTTCTCTTGCTTGTGAAACATCACATCAAAACCCTTTTCATTTGGGTTGCCTTGAAGGCAGAGTACTTCCTTCACCCCTATCCTGAGGCATCCCATCAATATGGTCCTTCCAAAAGTTTCCCTGCCCCAAGGTTCCATCTCCTTTTCAGTCCATGAAAATCTTACGGTATTTGCTATACCAATCCCCGGAACCGACCAGGTTTGCTTGTTTGTATTCATTTTTCATCTTCTTCTTCTTCAAAAAAAAAGCTCTCTTCAGAAAGAAGCTTCAACCTGAAATGAAAACATCTTAAACCAAAAAGGTGGCGCAACTAAAGGTGTTGACTCTCCACATCTATCAAGACAACTGGAGCACTGGGCCAGACACTCTTAAATAGAACCTGGACCAGGTCAGGTGAAACACCTTCCCACTAACGAGATGGACAAGGCAGCACAGATGTAACACATACTGACTAACGAGGTGACACCAATCAGTGCGTTCTGCGTGCTAACAAGCTGGACGTGCTAACGAGGTGACACCAATCAGTGCGTGCTACGTGCTAACTAGCTATACGTGCTAACAAGCTGGACGTGCTAACGAGGTGACACCAATCAGTGCATCCTACGCGCTAACGAAGTGACACCAATCAGTGCACTGAAGACACATTTCCGTTGAACGCATTCAGTTGTACAGACTAGGTATCCCCCTTTCCTACGTGCTAAAGTCCAACCTCAAAACATAAATGGAAAAACGAAAGCCTGTAACACTTTCCCCCTAAAAACAACAAATATATCTTATCTTGTTGTTGGAAAAGTTTGCGCACCACCAACAGAAAAGAACCATTACACATATTCTACTACAATACTTCACCGCCTACAATATAAACATGGTGTCTACTGGCTGTCAACAATTAAAAACAATAAAAAAACATGTATTTCTAAATAATAATATACAATCGTATATTTTCTTTTTCTTTCTATAGAATCCTTAAAACTCACTTGCGTCTAGAACTCATGTCTTCCTAAAACTCCACTTGCCTCTAGAACTCTCGTCCCCTTGGAAAGAGCACAAACAAAACTCATTCCAATACGGGAAAGACTTACAAGCAAAATAAATTGGCATGCACTGGCTAAAAGCAAGACACAACACTTTTTGACTGCCCAACCTTGAGACAATCAGCAACCAAATACTCCTTCTACAATGTTAAAACCTTCTACATTGTGACATCATTAAAATACTCATTCTACAATGTTTGATATCATGAAAAAAACTCCTTCATGCATGTATTTTCTGATGTTTAATCAGATATCTATATATCACAGCTATAAGATGTATCTCCTGTATGTGTTATCTGGTGTGATATCAGGTGGCTTGATTGAGTAAAACTTTTCCCACATTGAGTACAGCTATGAGGTTTCTCTCCTGTGTGTGTTCTCTGGTGTGCTATCAAGAGACTTGACTGAGTAAAATGCTTCCCACATTGATCACAGCTATAGGGTTTTTCTCCTGTGTGTGTTCTCTGGTGTATCTTCAGTTCCCCAGATTGAACAAAACTCTTCCCACATTGAGTACAGCTATAAGGTTTCTCTCCTGTGTGTGTTCTCTGGTGTCTCTTCAGATGGCTAGACTGAACAAAACTCTTCCCACATTGAGTACAGCTATAAGGTTTCTCTCCTGTGTGTGTTCTCTGGTGTCTCTTCAGATGGCTAGACTGAACAAAACTCTTCCCACATTGAGTACAGCAATAGGGTTTCTCTCCTGTGTGTGTTCTCTGGTGTATCTTCAGTTCCCCAGATTGAACAAAACTCTTCCCACATTGAGTACAGCTATAAGGTTTCTCTCCTGTGTGTGTTCTCTGGTGTTTCTTCAGGTTGCTAGATTGAACAAAACACTTCCCACATTGAGTACAGCTATACGGTTTCTCTCCTGTGTGTCTTCTCTGGTGTATCTTCAGATGGCTAGATGTAAAAAAAAACATCCCACATTGAGTACAACTATAGGAGTTCTCTCCTGTGTGTGTTCTCTGGTGAAGAGTCAGATTGCTCGACCTTGCAAAACTCTTCCCACATTCATCACAGCTATATGGTTTCTCTCCTGTGTGTTTTCTCTGGTGTGATATCAGGCTGCTTAGCCGAGTAAAACTCTTCCCACATTGATCACAGATATAAGGTTTCTCTCCTGTGTGTGTTCTCTGGTGAAGAGTCAGATTGCTCGACCTTGCAAAACTCTTCCCACATTCATCACAGCTGTATGGTTTCTCTCCTGTGTGTATTCTCTGGTGTGATATTAGGGTGCATAGCTGAGTAAAACTCTTCCCACATTGATCACAGCTATAAGGTTTCTCTCCTGTGTGTATTCTCTGGTGTGATATTAGGTTGCATAGCTGAGTAAACCTCTTCCCACATTGATCACAGCAATATGGTTTCTCTAAAGTGTGGATTCTCTGATGAATTTTAATGCCTGCTGATGAGGTGAATCTTTTCCCACAGTCAGAGCAGCAATGAGATTTTTTTCCCGTGGGTGTCTGCTGGTGTTTCTTGGGGAGTTCTGATCTAGAGAGACTCTTCTCTGCCTTGTCAGCATCATGAGGTTGTTGAGGCTCCCAAGAGGGCCCATGGTAGACAGTTCTCTCTCCTGTGTGAATGACAAAGTCATACAGATGGTTAAAGGCCCACAACAGCAGAAATCCACTGTAAAAGGTGATGTACAACATCATGGCTACGCTGTTGGCAACAATTGACGTCTGTAATGAATGTAATGATTATTTGACATTTGTCTTAAAATGAGCAACAATAGTCATATTTTGTCTTGTTTTCAAATTAGTAGTAACATCTAAGTTTGTAGACTAGAAATTAGTTATTCATGTTGTTGAAACTCTAAGCAGTGTGCCAGACGACTTTTGGTCTTCAATATAGGCCCCTTTCTGTGTTTGCTAAAATTGTATGTAGTATATCTGCCTGGAGCAAAAATGGCGAGCAAAGTTTTTCGTCTTTCACAATGTATTCTGAATGGGGGAAACTCAGGGGAGTAACCTCCATTTCCAGGTTGCTAATGAATGCATTTCACGCTTTGGATTATAATTGTCAGGCTCTTTTGAATGTCCTGCTTAATATAATGTTTGTGTACATCATCGCAAATCAACCGCTTTGTACTTAAAAAACACTTCAACCAGTAAAATGCTCTTTGGCTTTTTCATCAGCCTGACAATGAGAGTTTGTACACTGTTTGACAAATTGGCAGTTTGCATAGATCTACTGTAGGACCCATAATTTCACCTAACAATAACATAGACCTACAGTAGGACCCACCTAACAACAAATATAGGAAAACAGCTCTGTGTTGTACAATAGCCTATCCATCAAGGAACAGTTCTCTACACATTATGAGCAAAGTATCTCTGTGTGCAAACAGACCAACGAGACCCTACAGTAAATCAAGCAGACAATAACATTATAAACAACAATTTGTTAGGGATGTTGGATCCAACATGGAACATGGCATAACTGTCTTTACCATAGTAATGAATGAAGAAGCACTTTGATTGTTGTTATGTCATGATGTTTGTCATTTGACTGGCATTCAGAAAATTATTTCCTGGATCTTCTGATGATAGTTGAACATGTGACTGTAACTAAACAGCTACAGTATTAAGAATTATGTGTAATTATTGAAGAACTGCGTTAATGACAGTTTCGATGAGTGTTGTCAATAAAGCTACTATTTAAATATATATATATATATATTTTTCACCTTTATTTAACCAGGTAGGCTAGATGAGAACAAGTTCTCAACTGCAACCTGGCCAAGATAAAGCAAAGCAGTGCGACAAAAACAACAGAGTTACAAGTGAGAAACAAAAGTACAGTCAATAACACAATAGAAAAATCTATATACAGTGTGCAAATGGAGTACGAAGGTAAGGCAATAAATAGGTCATAGTAGCGAAGTATTAAACAATTTAACAAATTAACACGAGTGATAGATGTGCAAGTAGAAATACTGGTGTGCAAAAGAGCAAAAAAAATCAATAAAAACATGGGGATGAGGTAGGCAGTTGGATGGGCTATCAGCAATCGGTGAGGTAAGCTGCTCAGATAGCTGATGCTTAAAGTTAGTGAGGGAGATATGTCTCCAACTTCAGCGATTTTTGCAATTCGTTCCAGTCATGGGCAGCAGAGAACTGGAAGGAAATGCGGCCAAAGTAGGTGTTGGCTTTGGGGATGACCAGTGAGATATACCTCCTGGAGCACATGCTATGGGTGGGTGTTGCTAAAAATGGATGGCACTGTGCTAGATTTAATCCAGTTTGCTGAGTAGAGTGTTGGAGGCTATTTTGAAAATGACATCGCCACAGTCAAGGATCGGTAGGATAAGTTTTACGAGGGTATGTTTGGCAGCGTGAGTGAAGGTAGCTTTGATGCAAAATAGGAAGACTTCATTTTGGATTGGAAATGCTTAATATTAGTCTGGAAGGAGAGTTTACAGTCTAGCCAAACACCTAGGTATTTATAGTTGTCCACATATTCTAAGATAGAACCATCCAGAGTAGTGGTGCTGGGGGGGCAGCGATCGGTTGAAGAGCATACATTTAGTTTTGCTATCGTTTAAGAGCAGTTGGAGGCCATGGATGGAGTGTTGAATGGCACTGAAGCACGTTTGGAGGTTTGTTAACACAGTGTCCAAAGAAGGGCCAGATGTATACAGAATGGTGTCATCTGCGTAGAGGTGGATCAAGGAATCACCCCGCAGCAAGAGCAACATCGTTGGTATATACAAAGAAAAGAGTCGGTCTGAGAATTGAACCCTGTGGTACCTCCATAGAGACTGCCAGAGGTCCGGACAAAAGGCCTTCCGATTTGACACACTGAACTCTGTCTGAGAAGTAGTTGGTGAACCAGGCGAGTCAGTCATTTGAAAAACGAAGGCTGTTGAGTCTGCCGATAAGAATACGGTGATTGACAAAGTCGAAAGCCTTGGCTAGGTTGATGAAGATGGCTGCACAGTACTGTCTTTTATCAATAGCTGTTACATCGTTTAGTACCTTGAGCGTGGCCGAGGTGCACCCGTGACCAGCTCGGAAACTGGATTGCACAGCGGAGAAGGTATGGTGGGATTCAAAATGGTCAGTGATCTATTTGTTAACTTGACTTTCAAAGACTTTAGAATGGCAGGGCAGTATGGATATAGGTCTGTAATAGGTTGGGTCTACAGTGCCTCCCACTTTAAAGAAGGGGATGACCGTGGAAGTGTTCCAATCTTTAGGAATCTCGGACGATACGAAAGAGAGGTTGAACAGACTAGTAATAGGGGTTGCCACAATGGCGGAGGATAAATTTAGAAAGAGAGGGTCCAGATTGTCTAGCCCAGCTGATTTGTACGGGTCCAGGTTTTGCAACTCTTTCAGAACATCAGCTATCTGGATTTGGGTGAAGGAGAAGCTGGGGAGGCTTGGGGAAGTAGCTGCAGGGCGTGGGGAGCTGTTGGCCAGGGTTGGGGTAGCCAGGAGGAAAGCATGGCCAGCCGTAGAGAAAGGCTGGTTGAAATTCTCAATTATCGTGGAGTTATCGGTGGTGACAGTGTTTCCTAGCCTCAGAGCTACAGGGTGCAAATTTCTGTTTGAAAAAGCTAGCCTAACTGACTGTGTATATCGGTTCCCGACTTCTCTGAAAAGTTGCATATCGCAGAGAGTATTCAATGTTTTTGTGCTGGTCGAGGGCAGTCAGGTCTGGAGTGAACCAAGGGCTATATCTGTTCTTAGTTCTACATTTTTGAAAGGGCATGCTAATTTAAGGTGGTGAGGAAATTACAATTAAAGAACAACCAGGCATCCCCTACTGACAGGATGAGGTCAATATCCTTCCAGGATACCCGGGCCAGGTCGATTAGAAAGGCCTGCTTGCAGAAGTGTTTTAGGGAGCGTTTGACAATGATGAGGGGTAGTCGTTTGACCGCGGACCCCTAACCGATGCAGGCAATGAGGTAGTGATCGCTGAGATCCTGATTGAAAACAGCATAGGTGTATTTGGAGGGCAAGTTGGTCAGGATAATATCTATGAGGGTGCCCATGTTTACAGATTTAGGGCTTTACCTGGTGGGTTCCTTGATAATTTGTGTGAGATTGAGGGCATCTATCTTGGATTGTAGGACGGCCAGGGTGTTAACCTCACTAGGGTAGGGGGCACTATTTTCACCTCCGTATGAAAAGCAAACTTGGTAGATTTGGATAGAAAACACAGTTTACAAAACTGTTAAAATAATGTATGTGACTATAACAGAAATTATATGACAGGCGAAAACCTGAGAAAAATTCATCCAGGAAGTGGGATTTTTATATTTTTGTAGTTTTCTATTGAATGCCTATACAGATTTGATTGACTTAGGACTCAAATTGCACTTCCTATGGTATCCACTAGACGTCAGTCTTTAGAAATGATTTCAGGCTTGTATTCTGAAAAATGAGAGTAAGACCACTCTGAATGAGTGGCACATTTAGTGTTCCAGAGATTTTTCATGTGTGACACCGAGAGAGCGCCTTTCTTGTTTACTTTTTATATTGACGACGTTATTGTCCGGTTGAAATATTATCTATTATTTAGGCTAAAAACAACCTGAGGATTGATAATAAACACCGTTTGACATGTTCCTACGAACTTTACTGATACTTTTCGTCTGGCTGTTGTGATTGCTTTTGAGCCTGTGGATTATTGAACAAAACACGTGAACCAAACAGAGGTTTTTGGATATAAAGAGACTTTATCGAACAAAACTAACATTTATTGAGTAAATGGGAGTCTTGTGAGGGCAACGATATGAAGATCATCAAAGGTAAGTGATTAATTTTATTGCTATTTCTGACTTGTGTAACTCCTCTACTTGGCTGGTAACTGTTTGTAATGATTTGTCTGCTGGGCGCTGATCTCAGATAATTGCATGGTATGCTTTCGCCTTAAGCCTTTTTGAAATCTGACACTGTGGTTGGATTAACAAGAAGTTCATCTTTAAACCGATGTATAACACTTGTATGTTTCATGCATTTTTATAATGAGTATTTCTGTTTTTGAAATTGGCACTCTGCAATTTCACTGGATGTTGGCTATGTGGGATGGTAGCGTCCCACACCCCCTAGAGAGGTTAAGCATATCCCAGTTTCGGTCACCTAACAGAACAATCTCTGAAGATAGATGGGGGGCAATAAATTCACATATGGTGTCCAGGGCAAAGCTGGGAGCTGAGGGGGATCTGTAACACACTGCAACAGAGAGAGAGAGGGAGAGACTTATTTCTGGAGAAATTAATTTTTTAAATTAGAAGCTCGAACTGTTTGGGCATGGACCTGGAAAGTATGATAGAACTTTGCAGGCCATCCTCTGCAGTAGATTGCAACTCCTCCCCTCTTTGGCAGTTCTATCTTGACGGAAAATGTTGAAGATGGGGATGGAAATTTCAGAATTTTTGGTGGCCTTCCAAAGCCAGGATTCAGACACAGCAAGGACATCAAGGTTGGCGGAGTGTGCTAAAGCAGTGAGTAAAACAAACTTAGGGAGGAGGCATCTGATGTTAACATGCATGAAACCAAGGCTTTTATGGTTACAGAAGTCAACAAATGAGAGAGCCTGGGGACATGCAGGGTCTGGGTTAACCTCTACATCACCCGAGGAACTGAGGAGTAGGATGAGGGTACGGCTAAAGGCTATCAGAACTGGTCGTCTAGTGCGTTGTGAACAGAGAAAAAAAGGAGCAGATTTCTGGGCGTGGCAGGATAGATTCAAGGCATAATGTACAGAGAGGGGTATGGTAGGGTGCGGGTACAGTAGAGGTAAACCTAGGCATTGAGTGACGATAAGCGGTTGCATCTACTGGAGGCACCAGTTATGCTAGGTGAGGTCACCGCATGTGTGGGAGGTGGGACAAATGAGTTCTCTGAGGCATGTTGAGTGGGACTAGGGGCTATGCAGTAAAACAAAACAATGATAACTACCCTACACAACAGTATACAAGGATTATTGATATTAGAGAGACATAAAGCGAGGCATAAAGCAATCACGTGTTGATTGGGAGAGCTAGCTAAGACAACGGGTAAGACAACAGTTAATCAGCTAAGACAACAACAACAGGTAAAATGGTGATGAATGGGCAGAGAGGGTCAGTTAACTACACACAGGGCCTGAGTTCGAGGCTGGGGCCGACAGTTAAACAAAATGGAGAACTGTGATTAATGAACAGTCCAGCAGGCATCAGCTATGTAGCCAAGTGATCATAGGGTCCAGTGAATAGCAATATATGAACCAGGGAAGCCGTTAGGTAGTCATTACTACGCAAGAGGTATTGTAGCTGGAGTAATTGTGTTTGCTAGCCGGTAGATGCACCTGGCTCGAGGCTAACTGGTGCTAGCTTCAAGACAAGGGCGTTAGCCACTATAGCAAATCCATATACAGCAAATTAAACTGTTTCAGGAAAATGTACATATGAAAATAATAACTGGCACACAGATTGGTAGAAATGGTCAGATAAATTGACCCTCCAACTGGAAAAGGTTGCAGACTGCTGGTGTAGTCTATTACTGAAAATTTCAGGAGCAGAACAGCATAAGTTATGAAGTCCAGCAGCAGAGGGGGGGCACCCCCTGGTCGGGTCACGTTGACAACCGGCTCCCCCTGGTCGGGTCATGTTGACGACCGGCTCCCTCTGGTCGGACTATAGTGACGACTGGCTCCCTCTGGTCATTTGTGTGTATAATTTATTTAATCAAACAGCGTGCTTAAAGCATCAGACAAGTTCAGTACATATAGATTTTATAAAAACACATGGGGCGATTGGTAGAAAGAAAATGACTCTTGGTTGACCAATATGTATTTTAGTTGGGGACAGCACTGGAACATGATTCTGGGGCTCTCGAGTGGCACAGCAGATACTGCATCTCAGTGCTTGATGTGTCACTACAGACACCCTGGTCCAAATCCAGGCTGTATCACAAACGTCTGTGGTTGGGAGTCCCATAGGGGGTGCACAATTGGCCTAGCGTCGTCCGGGGTAGGCAGTCATTGTAAATAAGAATTTGTTCTTAACTGACTTCACTAGTTAAATAAAGGTTACATTTAAATAAATAAAAAATAGTGTTTCAAGACAAACTTTTTTTTTTTTATCCGCCAAGGCACCAACTTTGAGAAGGGTTTAAAACAAAGGTTTCAAACCAATTTATGAATGTAATTGAATCTAGATATGTCTTGCCTTTAATGTAAGGGCATGAAAAAACATTGGCTGAATATTATACAATGACTTATCAACCGCTCTAATAATTTGACCCCCACAGGAAATCTACACGGGCAATGATAGAACATACTATATAGCCTAGAAACCTGGTTAGCCTATCATTATGACATCATGGATGAATTCTAGAATATACTATATAGCCGAGAAACCTGGTAAAACTATCATTATGACATCATGGATGGCCAGTCCTTGTATTCATAGTGTAGTGAATTCTGGGGGTAGCCCTGAGCTGAACTCAAACTTGGGTCCAGCGACTGTCAAGCCAACACCTTATAACTGTTACGCCAAGATGTCTGAACTTCTTGACGAGGTCGCTAGGTGTTAGGTTACAGTTGCTACAATAGCTCTCTCTATGAATGTGAGAGTGGTTACACTTCTCCTTCTCCCATCCCTCAGCTGTTTACCAAACCAAGCCTCTGGACAGCCATTTTGTTGCTGTTTAAAAAACCCACACAACCCAGCAATCTGCAGTTCAAACAATAACAAATCTGTCATTCCACCACTGTTCTGGTAATAAAATGATTATGGAGTTGGAGAAATGGAACTACAGACAGACAGACCTATGGATGCAAGGACTGACCATCCATGATATCAACATTATAGTATTAACCATGTTGAGGCGATACAGTGTTGATTTACATTGTTTCTAAACATTATAGTAAAAAAAGCTTATTTGGGGTTCTGATGGGGTACAACAGTTGAACTAAGCTATAAATAAATAATTGAAAAGTCACAATATGGATGTAGCAATTGTAGATTTCTGCTTTAACACCTAACATCAGTTCAACTGCAGAGTTTGTGCCTCTGTTTTTAAGACAGTACTTACTAGTGTTAATCAGGGAACGGTTTCTCAAAACCATCTTATGGCTTAATTCATCGGTAGAACCATTGGATGCCTTGAGATGCGTTTGGGAAACCGGGACCAGATATCCAGTTTCCTCCTCTTCTTCCTCCTCCTTTTTGGATGTAACAGTCATCTCCTCCTCCTCTTTCACTCCATAAACTGCTTCATCCTCTCCTTTTACTGTAACATCCTCCTCCTCTTTCACTCTGAACATGTCTTCCTCTTCTTTCACAGTAACGGCCTCACCCTCTACTTCTTGTTTTACTGTGATATCCTCCTCTTCATTAGAAGGAGAGTAGCTTAGTGACCGCATGGTTGGGGATGTTAGCTAGGCTAATGCTAACTTAACCAGACCGCTAGATGAATAATAACAACACCGTAAATATGAAATTAAATCGGAAAACTAACCAAGACGACAGAAGTGGGTTTAAAACACAGTGGCTAATATACACTAAAGCGATATATTGGTTCGGCTATTTTGTCTTGCAAGCTACTGAGGTGTCTGACTAACTATTGTTGCTGCTGTTGAAAGAAGATTTCCGTCCACTAGATTAGACGTCACACTAGCCGCATAACCATAAATTCCCACACAGCCATCTGCTGATTGGAGTGGGTAACGCAGTTGAGTAAAATGTATATGTTATTTTCAGACAAAAGGTTAAAGGGTAGGAATCAGGGACGTCACTAGAACTAAAATATTCATTAGCCCCCCCCCTAAATAAATCAATATCAGTCAATATATTTTTTCTGTGAATAATTTTTTGGGGTCAACCGTTCCATCGCATCTAAACGTTCTACCGGTCCGGCACTTGGAGGCTGCTGCACTCGTGACTGTAGGACGGGTAGAACGCTGCTGCACCAGAGACTAGTGACTGTTTGACTTTCATCAGCAAAGATGGCGGACAGAAATACTAGGAGAGAGGTGTACCCCTACACAGAACTGGACAGAAATGTAAAGGATTATAACGTCAGTAAAAAACATGTACAGTTGACAGGAAAATCATAGTTCATTTACGAAAATCGCGATTTAGCAGTTAGCTTTACGTTAAGCTGGCTAGCTTTATGGGTGTTGTGACATTAGTATGAAATTGTAATTCTGGTTGTTTTAGTGACTCCTGAAACAACCAGCAAACCAGGTTGTCGTTTTGTGAAACAGTGGATGTATAGAATCTAGCTGAAGAATTTACTGCAAATTTAATGTACAATTTTGTAAGCGTTCCTTGCTATTGCTATTGTCGTGGAAATCTTTTTTTTTAAATAAAAATATTTTCAAACAGCCTGAATGACATTAATGAAGCCTATGGATTGAGTAGAATATAATATCATGTTGTACCAAGGATGCAAGTCGTACATACATGTAGTTATTACCATGCATGAGATCCCCACATTGTAGCCTGTACATTTAATATATTCACTGATCATGTACTCTATCTTGGCAAATAAAGGTGCAGTTTAGGTATGAATGTATTATCCAATACCGGTCATATCCAATACCAGGAGTATCAAATTCCAGTCTTTGAATGATGCTGTGTCTGCATGTATGTATTACAATTATACACTTCAACAGTATTTACCAATCTTGGTGCTGGGACATCAATGGTTACACATTGTAACTAATAGACTAGAAACAGGATTTAACTAGTTAATTAATATATACAGAAATATAATGTTAAAAAACACTACACTACACTTCCTATGCATCATGTAAATACTCTTAACACCGGTTCATCTCAATATCTAATTTCCTTCATCTGCATTGATCTGATAAACACAGGATAGGTGGAGTAT
Source organism: Oncorhynchus mykiss (assembly GCF_013265735.2). Taxonomy (NCBI): domain Eukaryota; kingdom Metazoa; phylum Chordata; class Actinopteri; order Salmoniformes; family Salmonidae; genus Oncorhynchus; species Oncorhynchus mykiss. The sequence goes on from NC_048577.1 coordinate 25,938,343, forward strand.
TTCATCACATTACACTTCATTTCAACCAGTAGAGAATGTGAAACATTTATGGAAAAGCTCATTATCCAAGTGTTATCAATACAAGTTCAATCTGTACTTCAATGCACATCTGTTGTGAATTATAAAAACAGAGGAAGAAAGAGGAGGAGGTGTAAAAGACAGAAAGGGAAAGAGGTAAACACATAGGAGCAGGGAAGGCAGCTAAATATTCTCTCAGTACATCACAATTACATAATAGTGTCTCTAGTCGGCCCAAAGGTTATCTTAAAAGATGGTGAGGTGGCGATGATGGGACTGGGGGTTGGCATCCTCTCACAACAAAACATATCTGCAGATGAGAGAGAGAGCATGTTTAAGCCTTGTGTTTTTATTTTTTATTCTAACATTGTTAGTCATCAATCAGGAGGTGAAATGCAAAACTGACCTGGGATCATTAACTCTGGGACTACTGCATCTATCTGTATTTCAATGTAAAGCATCTCTTTAATAATACTTCCTGTTGACCTGACCAATTGACCTCTCACCTCTGATCATGCTGTGTCCTCTATGTAGCCAGTTCAGATGGAGGAGTGGTTCACCGACACAGCTGATATAACCTAGAGGATTTAGGGAGAAGGGGAGAGAGGGATGAAGTGAAGGAGAGAGAATGTTATTGAGAAAATAAGGTAGTTAAAGCGACAGTGTTCAACAGGAATCTGAGTGTGTGGCCTCACCTGGTGTCCACACCACATTAAGTGGCTGCAGAGCACTTCATGCTGAAAAACATGAACCGACCCACAAGGACAAACAATTTAGCTAGTTAGTTATAGAAGTAATGAAGTGTCTTACTATTCTTCACGGTAGCCTTCACACACCTGAATTCCTCCAGGAGGCAGTCCCAGATGACCCTGGTCACCCAACCTTGCAGTGCCCTACACGGTAACTATAGGCAATAGTTTTGAAGGAATCTCCAGTTACAAGGTATCTGTAGGAATATGGAAGACAATATAATTATTAGACTGTTACATCACCAGGTCATTGTGGATTACTAAAGTATAATATCCCTGATAACAAATCATGACAACATTGGATTGATAGATGCATGGACACACATATGTACATGTGTAGCATGTGACAATAACAGGATCATATCAAGGATAGCATCACAAATGAATACATAAATACTACTTGAAGCTTGATGATGAGTTGATCATTTGAATCAGCTGTGCAGTGCTGAGGCAAAAACAACAATGTGCCTCTGAGTCCCCAGGACTGAGAACCACTGCTCTTCATTGGGACCTCTTCATATGTAGACTGGCTTTCATAGCGCTCTTTATCTGAGGACAGAAAACCTCACAAGAAACAGACTTCATTCTAGTCAAATTACACCACACTGAATATGTTGGTCCTATTATCTCCGTCTTCACTTCTAGAGCCAGGAACTACACAAAAGTACCTGCCCTATCCAGAATAGCCTCCTCTCTCATTGACAGTTGGGGCTGCTATCCTTTCACCCTCCTCCATGGCTGTTAGCTAGCTACCTACAAATGCATTTGGAGTTTGTTTTTTACAGTGATAAATACATCAAGATAGCTAGCTAATATGAAGTTAGGTAGCTGGTGATATTTAATTCACTTAGCTAGCTATCTATACAGTATTTGAAGTTGTCTAGATAGCTCATTTAGCAGCTCATTTGAGTTAGCCTGCACTGTAGCTAGTTAGCTAATAATATAATCGTTTTTTTTTTCCATTTTCAAAATCTATTTACTTACTTACTTGAATAGGTTCTCCCAGAAATGTGGACAACTGGAAACAGGGCAGCAAAGTTCATCACCAGAGGGTGTTACAGGATATTACTATTGAACTATGTACCCATTTAATAACCAGGCCTTCATACAAACTTGCTCTGCTGAATTATTGACGGAGTCACAACGGGGCCTAAGCGGCATCTCGTCCATCTGCTGACTGGACGCAGTTGAGGAAAATGTAGATTTTAGTTTAGGAAGCATGAGTTTTTACTCACCAGTGTAACAACAGTGTCGTTAAAGACTTAGTAACTTAGTTTTTATTATGAACACAACAAATACAACAACAAAAAAATATAAATATACAAACAAGAGTACATTAACCTAACAAACGGGTATTACATATCAAGATTCATTTTCAATTTGTTAAATACTTATTGCTTTTTTGTTTTTACATTTACTGATCACTTCAAAATAATATGTAAATTATATCTTAAATCATGTGAAGAGGGGTTTGTCCACTTCATTTTATGGACAAAGAATCTTCCATGAAAGATAAATAAATGAACAATGAAAGTTAAATCAGGGTCCATATCATTTGGATCAAAATAAAACATAATATCAGATTAGCATTAATAGTTGTTTATTTTAAAATAAAATCTTCTGACATGAGAGGAGTCCCCCCAAAAATGGTCAAGAGTCTCTGGGTCACAATCACAAAATACACATTTGTTATTAATAGCTATTTTAAATCTGTGTATAATAAAAGTCTTTACAGGGAAGATTCTATGAATGAGTTTGTATGATGCTTCTTTCACCTTATTAGATAGACAATATTTACCAGACAACAACGAGACTTTGTTCCAGTTCACTTGTCCAAGGGCTGCATTCCAGTTCACTTGTTCTAGGGCTACATTTCAGTCCACTTGTCCTAGGGCTGCATTTCAGTACACTTGTCCTAAGGCTGCAATCCAGGACACTTGTCCTAGGGCTGCATTCCAATTCACTTGTCCTAGGGCTGCATTCCAATTCACTTGTCCTAGGGCTGCATTCCAATTCACTTGTCCTAGGGCTGCATTCCACTACACTTTTCCTAGGGCTGCATTCCAGTTCACTTGTCCTAGGGCTGCATTCCAGTTCAATTGTTCTAGGGCTGCATTCCAGTTCACTTGTTCTAGGGCTGCATTCCAGTTCACGTGTTCTAGGGCTGCATTCCAGTTCACTAGTTCTAGGGCTGCATTCCAGTATACTTGTCCTAGGGCTGCATTCCTGTTCTCTTGTCCTAGCGCTTTATTCCAGTTCACTTGCCCTAGGGCTGCGTTCCAGGTCACTTGTCCTAGGGCTGCAATCCAGGTCACTTGTCCTAGGGCTGCATTCCAGTATACTTGTCCTACGGCTGAATTCCAGTTCACTTGTCCTAGGGCTGCATTCCAGTTCACTTGTCCTAGGGCTGCATTCCAGTTCACTTGTCCTAGGGCTGCATTCCAGTTCACTTGTCCTAGGGCTGCATTCCAGGTCACTTGTCCTAGGACACATTGTAACTAATAGACTAGAAACAGGATTTAACTAGTTAATTAATATATACAGAAATATAATGTTAAAAAACACTACACTACACTTCCTATGCATCATGTAAATACTCTTAACACCGGTTCATCTCAATATCTAATTTCCTTCATCTGCATTGATCTGATAAACACAGGATAGGTGGAGTATTTCATCACATTACACTTCATTTCAACCAGTAGAGAATGTGAAACATTTATGGAAAAGCTCATTATCCAAGTGTTATCAATACAAGTTCAATCTGTACTTCAATGCACATCTGTTGTGAATTATAAAAACAGAGGAAGAAAGAGGAGGAGGTGTAAAAGACAGAAAGGGAAAGAGGTAAACACATAGGAGCAGGGAAGGCAGCTAAATATTCTCTCAGTACATCACAATTACATAATAGTGTCTCTAGTCGGCCCAAAGGTTATCTTAAAAGATGGTGAGGTGGCGATGATGGGACTGGGGGTTGGCATCCTCTCACAACAAAACATATCTGCAGATGAGAGAGAGAGCATGTTTAAGCCTTGTGTTTTTATTTTTTATTCTAACATTGTTAGTCATCAATCAGGAGGTGAAATGCAAAACTGACCTGGGATCATTAACTCTGGGACTACTGCATCTATCTGTATTTCAATGTAAAGCATCTCTTTAATAATACTTCCTGTTGACCTGACCAATTGACCTCTCACCTCTGATCATGCTGTGTCCTCTATGTAGCCAGTTCAGATGGAGGAGTGGTTCACCGACACAGCTGATATAACCTAGAGGATTTAGGGAGAAGGGGAGAGAGGGATGAAGTGAAGGAGAGAGAATGTTATTGAGAAAATAAGGTAGTTAAAGCGACAGTGTTCAACAGGAATCTGAGTGTGTGGCCTCACCTGGTGTCCACACCACATTAAGTGGCTGCAGAGCACTTCATGCTGAAAAACATGAACCGACCCACAAGGACAAACAATTTAGCTAGTTAGTTATAGAAGTAATGAAGTGTCTTACTATTCTTCACGGTAGCCTTCACACACCTGAATTCCTCCAGGAGGCAGTCCCAGATGACCCTGGTCACCCAACCTTGCAGTGCCCTACACGGTAACTATAGGCAATAGTTTTGAAGGAATCTCCAGTTACAAGGTATCTGTAGGAATATGGAAGACAATATAATTATTAGACTGTTACATCACCAGGTCATTGTGGATTACTAAAGTATAATATCCCTGATAACAAATCATGACAACATTGGATTGATAGATGCATGGACACACATATGTACATGTGTAGCATGTGACAATAACAGGATCATATCAAGGATAGCATCACAAATGAATACATAAATACTACTTGAAGCTTGATGATGAGTTGATCATTTGAATCAGCTGTGCAGTGCTGAGGCAAAAACAACAATGTGCCTCTGAGTCCCCAGGACTGAGAACCACTGCTCTTCATTGGGACCTCTTCATATGTAGACTGGCTTTCATAGCGCTCTTTATCTGAGGACAGAAAACCTCACAAGAAACAGACTTCATTCTAGTCAAATTACACCACACTGAATATGTTGGTCCTATTATCTCCGTCTTCACTTCTAGAGCCAGGAACTACACAAAAGTACCTGCCCTATCCAGAATAGCCTCCTCTCTCATTGACAGTTGGGGCTGCTATCCTTTCACCCTCCTCCATGGCTGTTAGCTAGCTACCTACAAATGCATTTGGAGTTTGTTTTTTACAGTGATAAATACATCAAGATAGCTAGCTAATATGAAGTTAGGTAGCTGGTGATATTTAATTCACTTAGCTAGCTATCTATACAGTATTTGAAGTTGTCTAGATAGCTCATTTAGCAGCTCATTTGAGTTAGCCTGCACTGTAGCTAGTTAGCTAATAATATAATCGTTTTTTTTTTCCATTTTCAAAATCTATTTACTTACTTACTTGAATAGGTTCTCCCAGAAATGTGGACAACTGGAAACAGGGCAGCAAAGTTCATCACCAGAGGGTGTTACAGGATATTACTATTGAACTATGTACCCATTTAATAACCAGGCCTTCATACAAACTTGCTCTGCTGAATTATTGACGGAGTCACAACGGGGCCTAAGCGGCATCTCGTCCATCTGCTGACTGGACGCAGTTGAGGAAAATGTAGATTTTAGTTTAGGAAGCATGAGTTTTTACTCACCAGTGTAACAACAGTGTCGTTAAAGACTTAGTAACTTAGTTTTTATTATGAACACAACAAATACAACAACAAAAAAATATAAATATACAAACAAGAGTACATTAACCTAACAAACGGGTATTACATATCAAGATTCATTTTCAATTTGTTAAATACTTATTGCTTTTTTGTTTTTACATTTACTGATCACTTCAAAATAATATGTAAATTATATCTTAAATCATGTGAAGAGGGGTTTGTCCACTTCATTTTATGGACAAAGAATCTTCCATGAAAGATAAATAAATGAACAATGAAAGTTAAATCAGGGTCCATATCATTTGGATCAAAATAAAACATAATATCAGATTAGCATTAATAGTTGTTTATTTTAAAATAAAATCTTCTGACATGAGAGGAGTCCCCCCAAAAATGGTCAAGAGTCTCTGGGTCACAATCACAAAATACACATTTGTTATTAATAGCTATTTTAAATCTGTGTATAATAAAAGTCTTTACAGGGAAGATTCTATGAATGAGTTTGTATGATGCTTCTTTCACCTTATTAGATAGACAATATTTACCAGACAACAACGAGACTTTGTTCCAGTTCACTTGTCCAAGGGCTGCATTCCAGTTCACTTGTTCTAGGGCTACATTTCAGTCCACTTGTCCTAGGGCTGCATTTCAGTACACTTGTCCTAAGGCTGCAATCCAGGACACTTGTCCTAGGGCTGCATTCCAATTCACTTGTCCTAGGGCTGCATTCCAATTCACTTGTCCTAGGGCTGCATTCCAATTCACTTGTCCTAGGGCTGCATTCCACTACACTTTTCCTAGGGCTGCATTCCAGTTCACTTGTCCTAGGGCTGCATTCCAGTTCAATTGTTCTAGGGCTGCATTCCAGTTCACTTGTTCTAGGGCTGCATTCCAGTTCACGTGTTCTAGGGCTGCATTCCAGTTCACTAGTTCTAGGGCTGCATTCCAGTATACTTGTCCTAGGGCTGCATTCCTGTTCTCTTGTCCTAGCGCTTTATTCCAGTTCACTTGCCCTAGGGCTGCGTTCCAGGTCACTTGTCCTAGGGCTGCAATCCAGGTCACTTGTCCTAGGGCTGCATTCCAGTATACTTGTCCTACGGCTGAATTCCAGTTCACTTGTCCTAGGGCTGCATTCCAGTTCACTTGTCCTAGGGCTGCATTCCAGTTCACTTGTCCTAGGGCTGCATTCCAGTTCACTTGTCCTAGGGCTGCATTCCAGGTCACTTGTCCTAGGGCTACATTCCACTACACTTTTCCTATTTTTGCATTCCAGGTCACTTGTCCTAGGGCTCTTTTCCAGTTCACTTGCCCTAGGGCTGCATTCCGGTTCATTTGTCCTAGGGCTCTTTTCCAGTTCACTTGCCCTAGGGCTGCATTCCGGTTCATTTGTCCTAGGGCTGCATTCCAGATCACTTGTCCTTGGGCTGCAATCCAATTCACTTGTCCTTGGGCTGCAATCCAGTTCACTTGTCTTAGGGCTGCATTCCAGTTCACTTGTCTTAGGGCTGCATTCCAGTTCACTTGTCCTAGGGCTGCATTCCAGGTCACTTGTCCCAGGGCTGCATTCCAGTACACTTGTCCTAAGCTGCCTTCCAGTACACTTGTCCTACGGCTGCGTTCCAGTTCAATTGTCCTTGGGCTGCATTCCAGGTCACTTGTCCTTGGGCTGCATTCCAGGTCACTTGTCCTAGGGCTGCATTCCAGGTCACTTGTCCCAGGGCTGCAATCGAGTTTACTTGTCCTAGGGCAGCATTCCAGGTCACTTGTCCTACGGCTGCATTCCAGTACACTTGTCCTACGGCTGCATTCCAGTTCACTTGTGCTAGGGCTGCATTCCATTTCACTTGTCCTAGGGCTGCATTCCAGGTCACTTGTCGTAGGGCTGCATTCCAGTTCTCTTGTCCTAGGGCTTTTTTCCAGTTCACTTGCCCTAGGGCTGCGTTCCAGTTCAATTGTCATTGGGCTGCATTCCAGGTCACTTGTCCTTGGGCTGCAATACATTTCACTTGTCCTTGGGCTGCATTCCAGTTCACTTGTCCTAGGGCTGCATTCCAGGACACTTGTCCTACGGCTGCATTCCAGTTCGCTTGTCCTAGGGCTGCATTCCAGTTCACTTGTCATTGGGCTGCATTCCAGTTCACTTGTCCTAGGGCTGCATTCCACTACACTTTTCGTAGGGCTGCATTCCAGGTCACTTGTCCTAGGGCTTTATTCCTGTTCACTTGCCCTAGGACTGCATTCCAGGTCACTTGTCCTAGGTCTGCATTCCAGGTCACTTGTCCCAGGGCTGCATTCCAGTACCCTTGTCCTAAGGCTGCATTCCAGTACACTTGTCCTACGGCTGCGTTCCAGGTCACTTGTCCTTGGGCTGCATTCCAGGTCACTTGTCCTTGGGCTGCATTCCAGGTCACTTGTCCTAGGTCTGCATTCCAGGTCACTTGTCCCAGGGCTGCAATCCAGTTTACTTGTCCTAGGGCTGCATTCCAGGTCACTTGTCCTACGGCTGCATTCCAGTACACTTGTCCTACGGCTGCATTCCAGTTCACTTGTGCTAGGGCTGCATTCCATTTCACTTGTCCTTGGGCTGCAATACATTTCACTTCTCCTTGGGCTGCAATCCAGTTCACTTGTTTTAGGGCTGCATTCCAGTTCACTTGTCCTAGGGCTGCATTCCAGGACACTTGTCCTACGGCTGCATTCCAGTACACTTGTCCTACGGCTGCATTCCAGTTCGCTAGTCCTAGGGCTGCAATCCAGTATACTTGTCCTAGGGCTGCATTCCAGGTTACTTGTCCTACAGCTGCATTCCAGTACACTTGTCCTAGTGCAGCATTCCAGATAACTTGTCCTACGGCTGCATTCAAATCCACTTGTCCTAGGGCTGCATTCCAGTTCACTTGTCCTAGGGCTGCATTCCAGTTCAGTTGTCCTAGGGCTGCATTCCAGTTCAGTTGTCCTAGGGCTGCATTCCAGTTCACTTGTTCTAGGGCTGCATTCCAGTTCACTTGTTCTATGGCTGCATTCCAGTTCACTAGTTCTAGGGCTGCATTCCAGAACACTTGTCCTACGGCTGCATTCCAGTACACTTGTCCTACGGATTCATTACAGTTCGCTTGTCCTAGGGCTGCATTCCAGTTCACTTGTCCTAGGGCTGCATTCCAGTTCACTTGTCATAGGGCTGCATTCCAGGTCACTTGTCCCAGGGCTGCATTACAGTTCACTAGTTCTAGGGCTGCATTCCAGTATACTTGTCCTAGGGCTGCATTCCAGTTCTCTTGTCCTAGGGCTTTATTCCAGTTCACTTGCCCTAGGGCTGCGTTCCAGTTCAATTGTCCTTGGGCTGCAATCCAGTTCACTTGTCTTAGGGCTGCATTCCAGTTCATTTGTCTTAGGGCTGCATTCCAGTTCACTTGTCCTAGGGCTGCATTCCAGGTCACTTGTCCCAGGGCTGCATTCCAGTACACTTGTCCTACGGCTGCATTCCAGTACACTTGTCCTACGGCTGCGTTCCAGTTCAATTGTCCTTGGGCTGCATTCCAGGTCACTTGTCCTTGGGCTGCATTCCAGGTCACTTGTCCTAGGGCTGCATTCCAGGTCACTTGTCCCAGGGCTGCAATCGAGTTTACTTGTCCTAGGGCAGCATTCCAGGTCACTTGTCCTACGGCTGCATTCCAGTACACTTGTCCTACGGCTGCATTCCAGTTCACTTGTGCTAGGGCTGCATTCCATTTCACTTGTCCTAGGGCTGCATTCCAGGTCACTTGTCGTAGGGCTGCATTCCAGTTCTCTTGTCCTAGGGCTTTTTTCCAGTTCACTTGCCCTAGGGCTGCGTTCCAGTTCAATTGTCATTGGGCTGCATTCCAGGTCACTTGTCCTTGGGCTGCAATACATTTCACTTGTCCTTGGGCTGCATTCCAGTTCACTTGTCCTAGGGCTGCATTCCAGGACACTTGTCCTACGGCTGCATTCCAGTTCGCTTGTCCTAGGGCTGCATTCCAGTTCACTTGTCATTGGGCTGCATTCCAGTTCACTTGTCCTAGGGCTGCATTCCACTACACTTTTCGTAGGGCTGCATTCCAGGTCACTTGTCCTAGGGCTTTATTCCTGTTCACTTGCCCTAGGACTGCATTCCAGGTCACTTGTCCTAGGTCTGCATTCCAGGTCACTTGTCCCAGGGCTGCATTCCAGTACCCTTGTCCTAAGGCTGCATTCCAGTACACTTGTCCTACGGCTGCGTTCCAGGTCACTTGTCCTTGGGCTGCATTCCAGGTCACTTGTCCTTGGGCTGCATTCCAGGTCACTTGTCCTAGGTCTGCATTCCAGGTCACTTGTCCCAGGGCTGCAATCCAGTTTACTTGTCCTAGGGCTGCATTCCAGGTCACTTGTCCTACGGCTGCATTCCAGTACACTTGTCCTACGGCTGCATTCCAGTTCACTTGTGCTAGGGCTGCATTCCATTTCACTTGTCCTTGGGCTGCAATACATTTCACTTCTCCTTGGGCTGCAATCCAGTTCACTTGTTTTAGGGCTGCATTCCAGTTCACTTGTCCTAGGGCTGCATTCCAGGACACTTGTCCTACGGCTGCATTCCAGTACACTTGTCCTACGGCTGCATTCCAGTTCGCTTGTCCTAGGGCTGCATTCCAGTTCACTTGTCATTGGGCTGCATTCCAGTTCACTTGTCCTAGGGCTGCATTCCACTACACTTTTCCTAGGGCTGCATTCCAGTTCACTTGTCCTAGGGCTGCATTCCAGGTCACTTGTCATTGGGCTGCATTCCAGTTCACTTGTTCTACGGCTTCATTCCAGTTCACTTGTGCTAGGGATACATTCCATTTCACTTGTTCTAGGGCTGCATTCCAGTTCACCTGTCCAAGGGCTGCATTCCAAGTCACTTGTCCTAGGTCTGCATTCCAGTATACCTGTCCTAGGGCTGCAATCCAGTTCACTTGTCCTACGGCTGCATTCAAAGCCACTTGTCCTAGGGCTGCATTCCAGTTCACTTGTTCTAGGGCTGTATTCCAGTTCACTTGTTCTATGGCTGCATTCCAGTTCAATAGTTCTAGGGCTGCATTCCAGAACACTTGTCCTACGGCTGCATTCCAGAACACTTGTCCTACGGCTGCATTCCAGTACACTTGTCCTACGGATTCATTCCAGTTCGCTTGTCCTAGGGCTGCATTCCAGTTCACTCGTCCTAGGGCTGCATTCCAGTTCACTTGTCATAGGGCTGCATTCCAGGTCACTTGTCCCAGGGCTGCATTCCAGTTCATTAGTTCTAGGGCTGCATTCCAGTATACTTGTCCTAGGGCTGCATTCCAGTTCTCTTGTCCTAGGGCTTTATTCCAGTTCACTTGCCCTAGGGCTGCGTTCCAGTTCAATTGTCCTTGGGCTGCATTCCAGGTCACTTGTCCTAGGGCTGCATTCCAGGTCACTTGTCCCAGGGCTGCATTCCAGTACACTTGTCCTAAGGCTGCATTCCAGTACACTTGTCCTACGGCTGCGTTCCAGTTCAATTGTCCTTGGGCTGCATTCCAGGTCACTTGTCCTTGGGCTGCATTCCAGGTCACTTGTCCTAGGTCTGCATTCCAGGTCACTTGTCCTACGGCTGCATTCCAGTTCACTTGTGCTAGGGCTGCATTCCATTTCACTTGTCCTAGGGCTGCAATCCAGGTCACTTGTCGTAGGGCTGCATTCCAGTTCTCTTGTCCTAGGGCTTTTTTCCAGTTCACTTGCCCTAGGGCTGCGTTCCAGTTCAATTGTCCTTGGGCTGCATTCCAGGTCACTTGTCCTTGGGCTGCAATACATTTCACTTGTCCTTGGGCTGCAATCCAGTTCACTTGTTTTAGGGCTGCATTCCAGTTCACTTGTCCTAGGGCTGCATTCCAGGACACTTGTCCTACGGCTGCATTCCAGTACACTTGTCCTACGGCTGCATTCCAGTTCGCTTGTCCTAGGGCTGCATTCCAGTTCACTTGTCATTGGGCTGCATTCCAGTTCACTTGTCCTAGGGCTGCATTCCACTACACTTTTCCTAGGGCTGCATTCCAGGTCACTTGTCCTAGGGCTTTATTCCTGTTCACCTGCCCTAGGGCTGCATTCCAGGTCACTTGTCCTAGGTCTGCATTCCAGGTCACTTGTCCCAGGGCTGCATTCCAGTACACTTGTCCTAAGGCTGCATTCCATTTCACTTGTCCTTGGGCTGCAATCCAGTTCACTTGTCTTAGGGCTTCATTCCAGTTCATTTGTCTTAGGGCTGCATTCCAGTTCACTTGTCCTAGGGCTGCATTCCAGGTCACTTGTCCCAGGGCTGCATTCCAGTACACTTGTCCTAAGGCTGCATTCCAGTACACTTGTCCTACGGCTGCGTTCCAGTTCAATTGTCCTTGGGCTGCATTCCAGGTCACTTGTCCTTGGGCTGCATTCCAGGTCACTTGTCCTAGGTCTGCATTCCAGGTCACTTGTCCTACGGCTGCATTCCAGTTCACTTGTGCTAGGGCTGCATTCCATTTCACTTGTCCTAGGGCTGCATTCCAGGTCACTTGTCGTAGAGCTGCATTCCAGTTCTCTTGTCCTAGGGCTTTTTTCCAGTTCACTTGCCCTAGGGCTGCGTTCCAGTTCAATTGTCCTTGGGCTGCATTCCAGGTCACTTGTCCTTGGGCTGCAATACATTTCACTTGTCCTTGGGCTGCAATCCAGTTCACTTGTTTTAGGGCTGCATTCCAGTTCACTTGTCCTAGGGCTGCATTCCAGGACACTTGTCCTACGGCTGCATTCCAGTACACTTGTCCTACGGCTGCATTCCAGTTCGCTTGTCCTAGGGCTGCATTCCAGTTCACTTGTCATTGGGCTGCATTCCAGTTCACTTGTCCTAGGGCTGCATTCCACTACACTTTTCCTAGGGCTGCATTCCAGGTCACTTGTCCTAGGGCTTTATTCCTGTTCACTTGCCCTAGGGCTGCATTCCAGGTCACTTGTCCTAGGTCTGCATTCCAGGTCACTTGTCCCAGGGCTGCATTCCAGTACACTTGTCCTAAGGCTGCATTCCAGTACACTTGTCCTACGGCTGCGTTCCAGTTCAATTGTCCTTGGGATGCATTCCAGGTCACTTGTCCTTGGGCTGCATTCCAGGTCACTTGTCCTAGGTCTGCATTCCAGGTCACTTGTCCCAGGGCTGCAATCCAGTTTACTTGTCCTAGGGCTGCATTCCAGGTCACTTGTCCCAGGGCTGCAATCCAGTTTACTTGTCCTACGGCTGCATTCCAGTACACTTGTCCTACGGCTGCATTCCAGTTCGCTTGTCCTAGGGCTGCATTCCAGTTCACTTGTCATTGGGCTGCATTCCAGTTCACTTATCCTAGGGCTGCATTCCACTACACTTTTCCTAGGGCTGCATTCCAGTTCACTTGTCCTAGGGCTTTATTCCTGTTCACTTGCCCTAGGGCTGCATTCCAGGTCACTTGTCCCAGGTCTGCAATCCAGTTTACTTGTCCTATGGCTGCATTCCAGGTCACTTGTCTTACGGCTGTATTCCAGTACACTTGTGCTAGGGCTGCATTCCATTTCACTTGTCCTAGGGCTGCATTCCAGGTCACTTGTCGTAGGGCTGCATTCCAGTTCGCTAGTCCTAGGGCTGCAATCCAGTATACTTGTCCTAGGGCTGCATTCCAGGTTACTTGTCCTACAGCTGCATTCCAGTACACTTGTCCTAGTGCAGCATTCCAGATAACTTGTCCTACGGCTGCATTCAAATCCACTTGTCCTAGGGCTGCATTCCAGTTCACTTGTCCTAGGGCTGCATTCCAGTTCAGTTGTCCTAGGGCTGCATTCCAGTTCAGTTGTCCTAGGGCTGCATTCCAGTTCACTTGTTCTAGGGCTGCATTCCAGTTCACTTGTTCTATGGCTGCATTCCAGTTCACTAGTTCTAGGGCTGCATTCCAGAACACTTGTCCTACGGCTGCACACACCAAACTTAAAGACAGGACGCAAACCAAAAAGGTAGAGCAACTAAAGGTGTTGATTCTACACATCTATCAAGACAACTGGAGCATTGGGCCAGACACTCTTAAATAGAACCTGGACCAGCTCAGGTGAAACACCTTCCCACTAACGAGATGGACAAGCCAGCACAGGTGTAACACATACTGACTAACGAGGTGCACCCTAAGTGCTATACCTGCTAACAAGCTATACCTGCTGAAGTACAACCTCAAAACATAATTGGAAAGACCAAAGCCTGTAACATCTTCGCCCTGTAGACAACAAATATATCCTATATTTTTGTTGGACATGTTTGCTCAACCCCAACAGAAAACAACTTCCATTTCACACCATCAACTACAATGCTTCTACAATATAAACATGGTTTCTACTGGCTGTCAACAATTAAAAACAAGAAAAAAACAAATTTCTAAATAATAATATACAATTATTACAAACACTGATCTCTTGGCTACACACTGATCTCTTGGCTACATAGCTGATGCACGCTGGACTGTCCATTAATCACGGTACTCCATTCTGCTTGTTTGTTTTATCTGTCGGCCCCGTTGCCTAGTCAACGCCATTTTACCTGCTGTTGTTGTGCTAGCTGATTAGCTGTTGTTGTCTCACCTACTGTTTTAGCTAGCTTTCCCAATTCAACACCTGTGATTACTGTATGCCTCGCTGTATGTCTCTCTCAAATGTCAATATGCCTTGTATACTGTTGTTCAGGTTAGTTATCATTGTTTTAGTTCACAATGGAGCCCCTAGTTCCACTCTTCATACCCCTGATACCTCCTTTGTCCCACCTCCCACACATGCGGTGACCTCACCCATTACAACCAGCATGTCCAGAGATACAACCTCTCTCATCATCACCCAGCGCCTGGGCTTACCTCCGCTGTACCCGCACCCCACCATACCCCTGTCTGCGCATTATGCCCTGAATATATTCTACCATGCCCAGAAACCTGCTCCTCTTATTCTCTGTCCCCAACGCTCTAGGCGACCAGTTTTGATAGCCTTTAGCCGCACCCTCATACTACTCCTTCTCTGTTCCGCGGGTGATGTGGAGGTAAACCCAGGCCCTGCATGTCCCCAGGCACCCTCATTTGTTGACTTCTGTGATCGAAAAAGCCTTGGTTTCATGCATGTCAACATCAGAAGCCTCCTCCCTAAGTTTGTTTTACTCACTGCTTTAGCACACTCTGCTAACCCTGATGTCCTTGCCATGTCTGAATCCTGGCTCAGGAAGGCCACCAAAAATTCAGAGATTTCCATACCCAACTATAACATCTTCCGTCAAGATAGAACTGCCAAAGGGGGAGGAGTTGCAGTCTACTGCAGAGATAGCCTGCAAAGTAATGTCATACTTTCCAGGTCCATACCCAAACAGTTCGAACTACTAATTTTGAAAATTACTCTCTCCAGAAATAAGTCTCTCACTGTTGCCGCCTGCTACCGACCCCCCTCAGCTCCCAGCTGTGCCCTGGACACCATTTGTGAATTGATCGCCCCCCATCTAGCTTCAGAGTTTGTTCTGTTAGGTGACCTAAACTGGGATATGCTTAACACCCCGGCAGTCCTACAATCTAAGCTAGATGCCCTCAATCTCACACAAATCATCAAGGAACCAACCAGGTACAACCCTAACTCTGTAAACAAGGGCACCCTCATAGACGTCATCCTGACCAACTGGCCCTCCAAATACACCTCCGCTGTCTTCAACCAGGATCTCAGCGATCACTGCCTCATTGCCTGTATCCGCTACGGAGCCGCAGTCAAACGACCACCCCTCATCACTGTCAAATGCTCCCTAAAACACTTCTGTGAGCAGGCCTTTCTAATCGACCTGGCCCGGGTATCCTGGAAGGACATTGACCTCATCCCGTCAGTTGAGGATGCCTGGTCATTCTTTAAAAGTAACTTCCTCACCATTTTAGATAAGCATGCTCCGTTCAAAAAATGCAGAACTAAGAACAGATACAGCCCTTGGTTCACTCCAGACCTGACTGCCCTCGACCAGCACAAAAACATCCTGTGGCGGACTGCAATAGCATCGAATAGTCCCCGCGATATGCAACTGTTCAGGGAAGTCAGGAACCAATACACGCAGTCAGTCAGGAAAGCTAAGGCCAGCTTCTTCAGGCAGAAGTTTGCATCCTGTAGCTCCAACTCCAAAAAGTTCTGGGACACTGTGAAGTCCATGGAGAACAAGAGCACCTCCTCCCAGCTGCCCACTGCACTAAGGCTAGGTAACACGGTCACCACCGATAAATCCATGATTATCAAAAACTTCAATAAGCATTTCTCAACGGCTGGCCATGCCTTCCGCCTGGCTACTCCAACCTCGGCCAACAGCTCCGCCCTCCCCGCAGCTCCTCGCCCAAGCCTCTCCAGGTTCTCCTTTACCCAAATCCAGATAGCAGATGTTCTGAAAGAGCTGCAAAACCTGGACCCGTACAAATCAGCTGGGCTTGACAATCTGGACCCTCTATTTCTGAAACTATCCGCCGCCATTGTCGCAACCCCTATTACCAGCCTGTTCAACCTCTCTTTCATATCGTCTGAGGTCCGCAAGGATTGGAAAGCTGCCGCAGTCATCCCCCTCTTCAAAGGGGGAGACACCCTGGACCCAAACTGTTACAGACCTATATCCATCCTGCCCTGCCTATCTAAGGTCTTCGAAAGCCAAGTCAACAAACAGGTCACTGACCATCTCGAATCCCACCGTACCTTCTCCGCTGTGCAATCTGGTTTCCGAGCCGGTCACGGGTGCACCTCAGCCACACTCAAGGTACTAAACGATATCATAACCGCCATCGATAAAAGACAGTACTGTGCAGCCGTCTTCATCGACCTTGCCAAGGCTTTCGACTCTGTCAATCACCATATTCTTATCGGCAGACTCAGTAGCCTCAGTTTTTCGGATGACTGCCTTGCCTGGTTCACCAATTACTTTGCAGACAGAGTTCAGTGTGTCAAATCAGAGGGCATGCTGTCCGGTCCTCTGGCAATCTCTATGGGGGTGCCACAGGGTTCAATTCTCGGGCCGACTCTTTTCTCTGTATATATCAATGATGTTTCTCTTGCTGCGGGCGATTCCCTGATCCACCTCTACGCAGACGACACCATTCTATATACTTTCGGCCCGTCATTGGACACTGTGCTATCTAACCTCCAGACGAGCTTCAATGCCATACAACACTCCTTCCGTGGCCTCCAACTGCTCTTAAACGCTAGTAAAACCAAATGCATGCTTTTCAACCAATCGCTGCCTGCACCCGCATGCCCGACTAGCATCACCACCCTGGATGGTTCCGACCTTGAATATGTGGACATCTATAAGTACCTAGGTGTCTGGCTAGACTGCAAACTCTCCTTCCAGACTCATATCAAACATCTCCAATCGAAAATCAAATCAAGAGTCGGCTTTCTATTCCGCAACAAAGCCTCCTTCACTCACGCCGCCAAGCTTAACCTAGTAAAACTGACTATCCTACCGATCCTCGACTTCGGCGATGTCATTTACAAAATGGCTTCCAACACTCTAATCAGCAAACTGGATGCAGTCTATCACAGTGCCATCCGTTTTGTCACTAAAGCACCTTATACCACCCACCACTGCGACTTGTATGCTCTAGTCGGCTGGCCCTCGCTACATATTCGTCGCCAGACCCACTGGCTCCAGGTCATATACAAGTCCATGCTAGGTAAAGCTCCGCCTTATCTCAGTTCACTGGTCACGATGGCAACACCCATCCGTAGCACCGCTCCAGCAGGTGTATCTCACTGACCATCCCTAAAGCCAACACCTAATTTGGCCGCCTTTCGTTCCAGTACTCTGCTGCCTGTGACTGGAACAAATTGCAAAAATTGCTGAAGTTGCAGACTTTTATCTCCCTCACCAACTTCAAACATCAGCTATCTGAGCAGCTAACCGATCGCTGCAGCTGTACATAGTCTATTGGTAAATAGCCCAACCATTTTCACCTACCTCATCCCCATACTGTTTTTATTTACACACCAATATCTCTACCTGTACATGACCATCTGATCATTTATCACTCCAGTGTTAATCTGCAAAATTATAATTATTCGCCTACCTCCTCATGCCTTTTGCACACAATGTATATAGACTCCCCCCTTTTTTTCTACTGTGTTATTGACTTGTTAATTGTTTACTCCATGTGTAACTCTGTGTCGTCTGTTCACACTGCTATGCTTTATCTTGGCCAGGTCGCAGTTGCAAATGAGAACTTGTTCTCAACTAGCCTACCGGGTTAAATAAAGGTGAAATACATTTTTTTTTTAAGTATTCTTAATAATTTTTCTTTCAATAGAATCCTAAAACCCACTAGCTTCTAGAACTCTTGTCCCCTTGGAACGAGACCAAACAAAACTCATCTCCAATAAGGAAAAACGTGCAGTCAAAATAAATTGTGATCCATGGCAACGCACTGGCTAAACTCAAAACTTGTTGACTGCCAACCCTTGAGACAATCAGCAACCAACCCCTGCAATATCCGTGGTAACTTTCCACCTTACTTCTCGCTCTCTTTTCAGGGTTCACTCGACAGGCATGTTGTTGGATCGGGCCCAATCCCCAATATCATGCATTTGGGTTAGCACATCTTAGAATGAATCCTGATATTCTAAAAGCAGGGCAACATTATCAATATAAGTGTACCCAAATATGGTCAGCTGGTTGCATAAATAATTATAATTACTAAATGTTACATAAATTGTAAATATGAAAATCAAAACCAAATGTACAGCACTTTGTTAATATGTATTGGCAATACTTCACTTAATGGTGAGGCATGGAATAATAAAACATGTATATTTTGTCAGGCTGAATGTTTGAAATACGAGCAGGTGATTTGAGTCATGCTTCTTGAGTAGTGGAATAAAGACAATTAGCATTTGAATGTTGTCAAGAAATACTGGAGTGATGTCAGATTGGTCTATAATCAATTTTGTTAACAATTTATTATACTGCTTTCATGTGTGTATATACACAAACGGCTGCAACAATTATCATATTACATGTCATTCTTAAACAAGCAGCTTTTTCAACTTGTAGAAAACAGCTAGCTACATTTTGAAGTGCTACATTTTGATTAAAGTGGGTCACCAATGCAGTAAGTGTAACACAGCTCTTTTTTTGTTAATCACTTTTTGTTAAATAATACTATTTCAATTCAGAGCCTGGATTTTCCCCTGAGGCTAATATCCATATCATGCTGCAATCAATTGAACAGGGCAAACGATAAGGTAGAACATCATTAAAATACTCCTACTACAATGTTAAAACATTCTACATTGTGACATCATTAAAATACTCCTATTACAGTGTTAAAACATTCTACATTGTGACCTCGTTAAAATACTCCTACTACAATGTTAAAACATTCTACATTGTGACATTTCATTGAGATCATGAAACAACTTCGTCATGTATGTGTTTTCTGATGTTTGATCAGAGATATTTTATCAGAGTATCTCTTGTCACATTAATCACAGCTATGAGAGTTCTCTCCTGTGTGTGTTCTCTGGTGTCGAATCAGATTGCTTGATCCGGTAAAACTCATCCCACATTGATCACAGCTATAAGGTTTCTCTCCAGTGTGTGTTCTCTGGTGTCGAATCAGATTGCTTGATCCAGTAAAACTCATCCCACATTGATCACAGCTATAAGGTTTCTCTCCTGTGTGTGTTCTCTGGTGTAATGTCAGACTGCTAGATGTAGTAAAACACCTCCCACATTGATCACAGCTATAAGGTTTCTCTCCTGTGTGTTCTCTCTGGTGTTGAGTCAGATGGCTAGATTGAACAAAACTCCTCCCACATTGATCACAGCTATAAGGTTTCTCTCCTGTGTGTTTTCTCTGGTGTAATATCAGACCGCTAGATGTAGTAAAACTCCTCCCACATTGACCACAGCTATAAGGTTTCTCTCCTGTGTGTGTTCTCTGGTGTATTGTCAGACTGCTAGATGTAGTAAAACTCCTCCCACATTGATCACAGCTATAAGGTTTCTCTCCTGTGTGTGTTCTGTGGTGTATTTTAAGTTCTGATGAAGATCTGCAACTTTTCCCACAGTCAGAGCAGCAATGAGATTTCTTCCCTGTGGGTCTCTGCTGGTGTTTCTGGAGGTGTTGTGACGTGGAGAGACTCTTCTCTGCCTCGTCAGCATCATAAGGTTGTTGAGGCCCCCCAGAGGATCCACAATAGTCACGTCTCTCTCCTGTGTGAACAAAAAGTCAGACAGGTGGTTTAAGGCCCACCACAGCAAAAATACTGTAAAAAGGTGATGCCAACAGCGTAGCCATAATGTTGTACAAACAATGTCTAATGAATGTTAATTATTTGACATTTGTCTTAAGACAGTCAAGTGAACAACAATAGTCATATTTTGTCTAGTTTTCCCATTAGTAGTAACATCGACGATTTTATGCAAGAAATACGATTTTAAAGTTGTTGAAATCCTAAGCAGTGTGCCAGACAACTTTTGGTCTCCAATATAGGCACCTTTCTGTAGGTCTATGTTGTTGTTAGGTGAAGTTATGGGTCCTACAGTAGGTCTATGGTATTGGTATAACTAGCGGTTTCAGCATTAGCATGGAGGAGTTTCTGCAACCAAATTGCGTTTTAGCAAACAGAGGGCAGAGAGCGATGCAGAGAGCGATGCACCTATTTGGGGATGTCTGATAGTATTTACGCACCACCACTAAGGATTTGTGGAGCTTCTCAAAGTCATTTTTTTCTTCACCTCAAACAGCAAGTAAACAAAGTCTTACAAAATACTTTGAGGAACTATTGATTAGAGTAAAATATTTCCAGCTCTCACTCTTGATAACCACTCGACATGAAAGGGAAAAATGTGATTACGTCTTATCCCTTTCACAAATAGCTTACAGCTGTGTCTGTCCCAAACTATTTTATACAATGTTGCTATCACGTTTCGGACATACCTAGGTGATAGAACTTTAAACAGTGTATCAACTATGTAGACAGGCAGCCAATGTGATTTATTTTTATCTGGATATTTGAGATGTTTTTATTTGTTGGCTTTATGTAGGCTACTTTTACATAGTTGGCAATGGCAATAAACATTATTTAGATTTATATCATTTTCAATTCTATAGAATGTAGATTAATCACAGACAATGATTTTGAGATACGATTATAAATTAAACTGTTCCAGTAAAATGTGAATATGAAAACCATAACTGGCACAAGATCAGTAGAAATGGTTAGATACATTTGCACTACAAATGCAAAAGGTTGATCTCTGGTTCCCGAGTCATTCGTGTGTCTCAATTATTTAATAAAACACGTGATTCCTATGTTGACGATGTAAATAATATTTGCTGCTCTGTGGTGTGTAATGAGGAGCAACCAGACACTGCACGCATTTATGAAATTGCTTGTTACTAATAAGCATGCACCCATTAAAAAAAATTACTGTACAAGCTGTTAAATCCCAGTGGAATGATTAGGAATGTAAAAAATGGTATGGTTAAGGGATGAGGCAAAAGGAATGGCAAATAAGTCTGGCTGTACAACCGATTGGCAAACGTCCTGCAAATTGAGAAATCATATGACAAACTGAATAAAAATAAAGAAAATGAAACAAAGATAAATGACAAAGAATGATAGTAAAAAAGCTTTAGAGAACCTTACATACAATGTTGGGAAAAAATTCACTGAATCAGATGGCTCATTCATCACAAAGCCCACTACTTTTATAATTTTTTAATTGGCAAGATTAGCAAACGTAGGCATGTCATACCAGCAACAAACGCTGACACTACACTTCCAAGTATATCTGTCCAAATTATGAAAGACAAGCATTGTAATTTAGAATTCCGTAAAGTCAGTGTGGAAGAGGTGAAAATAATTATTGTTGTTCATCAATAATGACAAGCCACCGGGGTCTGACAATCTAGATGGAAACTTACTTACTGAGGATAATAGCGGACGATATTGCCACTCCTATTTTCTGTATCTTTAATTTAAGCCTACTAGAGAGCGTTTGTCCTCAGGCCTGGAGGGAAGCTAAAGTCATTCGACATGCGCTGTTAGCTCCAGGTAAAATGTTGCACTTATTCAGCCATTCTGTGACCAAAAACAAGCTACATATGGACAGTACCAAAATAAACTGACTCTGGAAATAACAAAGCGCCTCGTAACCTAGCTGGAAATGGGACAAACGGACCCTTTCTGTGGTAACAGACTGGGACGATTTCTAATCAAATCTAATTCCCAGGAACGGGGTTCATACGAACCACAGAGACTGTGTGGGATAATAACATGGCCGTGTAGCTTGTTCCCTCGACTCAGCTACCAACCAGAAATCTCCAACAGGGCCTTCACCTGTATCAATAGACACTTCATAGTTAGCTACAGGTAGGAATCAGCAATGAATCCCAATAATGAGCCACCTATGGGAGGGGTATCCCTTTGTGGACAAATCTCAAAGTATTACTGCTACCCTGGGGAGGTTGCTATACCCCTTGAACATCGGCTCCAATCCTCGTCGGATATGGCAGGCATGCCACGTCAGACTACAAAGGGAAGCACAGCCAATAGCTGCCCAGTGACACAAGCCTACAAGACAAGCTAAATAACTTCTATGCTCGCGTCGAGGTAAGTAACACTGAAACATGCATGAGAGCATCAGCTGTTTCGGACGACTTTGTAATCACGCTCTCCGCAGCCGATGTGAGTAAGACCTTTAAACAGGTTAACATTCACAAGGCCGCAGGGCCAGACAGATTACCAGGACGTGTACTCCAAGCATGTGCTGACCAACTGACAAGGGTCTTCACTGACATTTTCATCCCGTCTGAGTCTGTAATAGCAACATGTTTCAGACCACCATAGTGTTCTTGGGCACAGGGACTAAGGCAACCTGCCTAAATGACTCCCGACTCATAGCACGCACGACTGTAGCCATGAAGTGCTTTGAAAGGCTGGTCATGGCTCACATCAACACCATTATCCCAGAAACCCTAGACCCACTCCAATTTGCATACCGCCCCAACAGATCCACAGATGATGCAATCTACTGCACTCCACACTGCCATTTCCCACCTAGACAAAAGGAACACCTATGTGAGAATGCTGTTCATCGACTACAGCTCAGCGTCCAACACCATAGTCCTTCAAAGCGCATCACTAAGCGAAGGACCCTGGAACTAAACACTCCCCCATTCTCATCGAAGGGGTTGTAGGGAAATGACAGCAAGTAGTGCAGACGAAAGGGTTAACAAGTTGGTAAAACAACAGATGTTCTGGAATGAAAACAATATAGGTGCTACTTTGAGAACGCAAACATCTTTCACAGCACAGAGCGAGGGAGTCTGGGGGATGACTGGAGGAGCAATGGAGGAAGCATTGAGGGATTATCTTGGCGTGAGTACAGTTGGTGAGACTGAGTGGACGATGGTGAAGAACAGTAGAGTGAAAAGGGCTAAAGTTGGTAATGAACAGCAGTTTAGGGTCAGAGTGGGAATCATCAGCAAGGGTGTTTTTGTGGGTGACCTGTTAACGGTCTCAAAGATGGTGAAGGATGAATTGGGTAAAGTGGAATCGGTTCGAGTGACCAGGAGTGGTATGATGCCGATTGTGTGTCAACAGCGCAAAAGGAGAAAGCTTTGTGTGGTTTAGGTTAAACATTTCAGGTAGACGCATGTGGATTAAAATGAATGATAGACGGAAGGTTTTACTGTGGTTTGGTGAAGTGGCTCTCCCATTTTATGTAAAACCTGGGTAAGTGAGTTACAGAAGCCGCTGCAGTGTTACAATTGTAAAAAAAAAAAGGTTGGACATGTGGCAAGTGCTTGTCGAAGGAATAAATATGTCATAGTCAGATAACATGTTGTAATTGTGATGGGAATCATGTTCCCGGGTTCCCGGAGTGCACTGTACGGATGAAGGAGGTCGTAGTAGCTAGGATGATCAGGCCCATCCAGCAAGTGTCCTATGTGGAGGCAGTGAAAATAGCCAAAGGAGTAGAGAGGAGAAGGTAGTTCATGTCCCACAGTCTGCAGTGAAGCCATGCAGGAGAAGGATCCCAACAGACAAATAGTGAAAGAGGTGGACTTCGTTGTGTTTATAGAGCAAGTGATAAACTGCATTAATAAATTAGTAACCTTCATCCAAAACTAGCAGTTTCCAAAATTGCGTTTGCATTGCCCTCACTGCCGCAGTGATAAATTGCATTAATAATAAACTAACAAAACATTTAAGAAGCTAGACATCATTGTGAAGGCGGCAAACAGATTTCTGGATCTCCAGGACTTCAGACAAAATGTTACAGGGAGTACTGAGTGAAGAAGTTCCCCCCTCCCAGGTTCCTGAACCTGTGTAGGGATCTGAATAGTACCATTTTTGTTTGAAATTCAGGGTAGTGGAGTGAATTTGGTTCGTGTTTATTTTTATATTTTACATAATTAGTATAATTTGTTTATCCCATTTTTTGGGGGCGTTTTGGTTATTTTTTAAAACACCGTACAGTAGGAGGCAGCAAAACACCTGATGAGTGTAGTCTGACTATAAACCTCAGAGAAGAAGACATGGTAAGAACCAAAGTGTTGGTAATTGTTTCCAGTTGACCCTAATTAGATGTTAGATTACATGTTGTTTTCTTACTTCATGTAGCCTGCTAGCTAACCAACATCTTCATCCTTCTCTTACTCCTCTCTGATAAGATACCGCTGCACAAACATGCTTATCTAGACCGACAACAGCACTTGAACCAGGCAGTATTAGCTAGCTACGTTTGCTCTGACTCTTACTACATTTAGCAAGCTAGCTAACCGCTAACTAGCGATTAGCAGCTAACTTTATTTGAGCAACACCTTGCTAAGAAAATACAATCTTTCGCCTTTAATGTAATGCATGAAAATAATTGCCAGAATATTATACAATGACTTATCAACAGCTCTAACAATTCGACCCCAACAGGCAATCTACACTGGCAGTTATAGAAAGACCCATTTACTATATAACCATTGATTCCACTGATTCTTCTAGAATATAACTTATAAATGCCTCATGTTTCAGCCTATTACCCCACCAGAAACCAAAACATAAGCTCTTATAACGCCACTGTTTGTAAACTAATACTATAAGGCTGAGGAGTAGGGTCGAGCCAAGCGTTCTGACCTCACAATGACAGTAAAGAACCCAAGCTACCTGGCTAACGTTGGATAGCTTGCTAGACACAAATCAGAGAAAACCCCACTCTTACCATTTTACTTGCCCTAGCAGAGCTGGTTAGGCTGTTATCCAACGCGTTGGTGACCAACTGTGCTGCTGGCAACCATGATCTTTTTTGCAGATATTTACTGACACCGGCCATATTCAACGGGTGTTGAGCGTTATTAAATTCATCAGTTATTCTGCTCTCTAATCAAGTCAAACATTGGGTAGTTAGTATAGTAACTATAGTCTAACTGGCAAGTTTGATGTATAAGTAGCCAACTAACGTTAGGTAGCTAGTTAACATACTGATACATACCGCTGGACAGATATGCTATGCGTTTTATAAGGATAGTGTAGCTAACATAACGTGTAACGTAATTTATTTGAAAAGTCATTACTTTATTACATTGCTCAACACTTGTCAATTATTTAAAGCAGTTAATTTGTATCCGCTCTCGTTGGACTATGGCTGAATATTTCCCTCCATTTTCTTCAAATCTGAAATCGATGTTAAGTCATACCCATTTCCTGAAGAATTGCATTATGGGTCCGTAAAGTACTGCGTGTATATGTCATATTTTGGCGAATTTAGTACGACATCCGGGAACTTTTGGCATACTAACTTCATCATACTATAATAAGCTAACTATATACTCAATTAACATTTGTATGAGTATTCTAACACAGCGCAGGTCTCTGGGCAGCCATTTAAAAAACCTTTTTTTTTAATTTTTTTAAACAGGTTGCCCCTTTAAAAAAGCCACACAATCAACCAATCTGCAGTTCAACCAATAACAAAGCTGTAATTACACCACTGTTTTGGTAATACGATGGAGGGGCTGGAGAAATGTAATTACTCTCAAATTCATAAACAGACCTATGGATGAAAGGACTGGCCATCCATGATATCAACATAGTTTTAACCATGTTTTGAGGCTATACAGTGTTGGTTTACATTGTTTCTAAACATTGGAGTTAAACATGCTTATTTGGGGTTCTGATGGGGTAAACAGTTGAACTAAGCTGATTAGGGATTGTAATATTCTTCAAGAATCAATGCCTATAAATAAATAATTTAAAAGTCAAAATAAGGATGTAGCAATTGCACATTTCCCCTCAGTTCAACAACCGCAGAGTTTGTACTTCTTAAGACAGTACTTACTAGTGTTAATCAGGGCCCGTTCATCGTTAGAACCATCGGACGCCTTAAGATGCGTTTGGGAAACCGGGCCAAGATATCCAGTTTCCTCTTCTTCATTGTTCGATGAGACAGTCACCTCCCCCTCCTCTTCTTCTTCTTTCACTCTTAACGAGTCTTCCTCTTCTTTAACCGAGACGTCTTTTTCTTCTTCTTTCACTGTAACAGCCTCAACCTCTACTTGTTGTTGTTGTTGTATTGTAACAGCCTCCTCCTCCTCCTCCTCTTTCACGAGAGCTTCTTTCTCCATCCAGCAGACCACCTCTTCTTCAGCAGGAACGGGGTTAAGTTTGAGACTGGAGTAATGAGGCATGTACTGAAATCGCTAAACAGTATAATTCAAAGCAGTGTCACTTTATCAGCAGCACGTGATCAATGACGTCTGAAGAATCATTTCGTCGAACACCTGATTGGCATTGATTAATTTGGGCTCGTTCGACATTGCAGCCGACAGTGCAGGTGGCTGCTGACTGCTGACTGACTAATTTACAAATCACCTTGCATCATAAATAACTACTCATTATTATTATCATCATCTATAATAATGTGGCTGTTCTAAATTCTGTGTCGCTCAAAGCCTTGAGTCATGAACCTATTTTTGACACAATTGGCTGGAAAGAGTCAATGCTGACTGATTAGAAAAGTATCATCCAACCATCGGGTATCTCAATGCATCTTCATATGCCATGTCTTGAAATATGCAGACAGACATATTTAAAGTAATTTTACATTATAATACTGTACTTCTGACAGCCAACTTTCTAACTCCTCCCAAAACTTTATGACATCATCACATTCCCAGAAGGCATGGATTATTGAGTCATTGTTAGTTTTACACTTAAGACATAACAGTCGTTATGCTGTAGAATTTGTGAATTTGACATGTCAGTTGGAATAATGATAGATTTCTGGAGGGACCATTGTCACTACAACCAATCAGTGAGCAGCTTCCCTTCCCCCACATCTCAGGCAGTTCTGTTACTCACAACACTTCCCCTGCTTTCCTCAACAATGGAAAAGCCCACTGAGCTAAAGCCTTGCCATTTTTACAAATATGAAATAATATTTCATGTTTTACTCGTACCTCAGCCAGCATTGTGAATGGTTAGCAAATAATATGTAATGTTTTACTCGTACCTCAGCCAGCATTGTGAATGGTATCTGAGGCGGTGACATACTAGACCATGGCAGTAAATCTAATACTTAGGTGTTTTTAGTTACGCATGAAAGTTCTGTGGTGGTTCTGTGGTTATAAGTTACTGACCTTGGAATACATTTCTGGCCATGCTGGCAGGGTCTGAATCAAACCCAATGCCCACCTGGCACACTGACAGGGTCTGAATCAAACCCAATGTCCACCTGGCACACTGGCAGGGTCTGAATCAAACCTAATGTCCACCTGGCACACTGACTGGGTCTGAATCAAACCCAATGTCCACCTGGCACACTGGCACGGTCTGAATCAAACCTAATGTCCACCTGGCACACTGGCAGGGTCTGAATCAAACCCAATGTCCACCTGGCACACTGACAGGGTCTGAATCAAACCCAATGTCCACCTGGCACACTGGCAGGGTCTGAATCAAACCTAATGTCCACCTGGCACACTGGCAGGGTCTGAATCAAACCTAATGTCCACCTGGCACACTGATGTATTGTTACACCATGTAGGAGCAGTATAGACCTAGTCTGTTCATTATTTACATCTACATGATGTATTGTTACACCATGTAGGAGCAGTATAGACCTAGTCTGTTCATTATTTACATCTACATGATGTATTGTTACACCATGTAGGAGCAGTATAGACCTAGTCTGTTCATTATATCCATCTACATGATGTATTGTTACACCATGTAGGAGCAGTATAGACCTAGTGTGTTCATTATATACATCTACATGATGTTTTGTTACACCATGTGTAAATGTTGATTTTGTGCCCAATTAACCATTCCTTCGTGGATGTTGATAAGTCTTGCTAGAAGATCCACTTATGGCCAAGTGTCAGCCTCCTAGCAGAGAGGTAACCAGATTTTGGGCTAAAATATCCTGGTAGTGGGTAAAGTTTATTTATTTTATACATACACTTTTGCTCATCTTTATCAAGGGTATCAATAACTAGGTGCTTATTTTGATATCTAGTTATTTGACTGAATCAGAAATACAGATGTGGAGTAGATGGAGAGTTTGTTTTAAATTCTCATAAAAAAAATCGGAACTAATCAAACAACAGTTGTTGCTCTTTGTACGTGTTGATATAATATTCATATTTAATGGAGTGGAAAAAAACGATTCCCTAAACTGCTTTATAATATTATAATTCAATGAAGAAAAGAAAAATAGTTTTCCCTCCTCAACTGCGTTTCCTCCCTCCAGACAGCAGATGATGATGATATGTGTCTTTCAGGCGATGTTTCTACTGTGACGTATAATCTAGTGGACGGAAAGCTTCTTCCGCAACTGCAGCCACCTCGGTAGCTCGCTAGACAACAAAGTCATTCAAGTTCTTTAGATAATTTCGTGGTTTATTTGCCACTATGATTTAAACATACTTATGTGGAAACAACTAGCTACCCCATGTAATTTAATATTTACGTTGTAAGTCAACTTGCTGGCTGGTTAAATTAGCACTAGTCTAGTCGCTAAAACTAACTAGCTATTTTTCCCGAACATGAGTTCACTAAGCTACTCTCCTCCTGTTTAAGAAGAGGGGGTCTGCTGGACGGAGAAAGAAGCTCACGTGAAAGAGGAGGCTTTTACAATACAAAAACAAGTAGAGGGTGAGGCAGTTACCGTGAAAGAAGAAGAGAAAGACGCCTTCAGAGTGGAGGATGAAGACGTTTTTGGAATGAAGAATGAAGAAGGGGAGATTACTGTCACATTAGAGTAGGACGAAGAAGAGAAGACTGGAGATCTGATTAACACCAGTAAATACAGTGAGTACTATCTTATGAAACAGGGACACAAACTCTGCAGTTGTTGAAGTAATGTGTGATTTTTTTAAAGGGGCATTCTACATTGTTCATAACGTCCTCCAGTGATTAAAAAAAAAAAAACTTTCAACTTCCTGTTGAAAGTGATATATAAATACAGTAAGAAAAATAGTGTTTTTTAGACAACTGCAAACTTGGAGTGAGTGATGTCATAGTAAGTCCTTCAAGGAGTTGGCTTGATGGGAAGTTGTGATGTCATCCAATAGGTGATGGATCTTCATGTGAATATTCATTATTCTTTTTTAAATCCTTCCTGTTCTGTCAAGTTGGATGTTGATCATTGCTAGAAAGCCATTTTCAAGTTTTGCCATAGACTTTCAAGACGATTTAAGTCCAAACTGTAACTAGGCCACTTGGGAACATTCAATGTCATCTTGGTAAGCTCCTCCAGTGTAGATTTGGCCTTGTAGTTTAAGTTATTTTCCTGTTAGGACAGTTTTTTTGTATTCAGATCTCTGAAATGCTCTCTAACTACGTAACATTTAGTGTCTCCTTATATTACGCTGGGTAAACAGTTATCAGGGGCACAGAAATCCTAAATCATTTCAGAGTTTGCAAAATCCAATGGTTCTAACCGAGAGTCACCTTAACTTTATTGACAACACCCAAATGGATACTGTCATTAATGCAGTTCTTCAATAATTACACATATTTAATTCTGTAGCTGTTTAGTTACAGTCACATGTTCAACTATCATCAGCTGATCCAGAAAATCATTTTCTGAATGACAGTCACATGACAAACATCACAACATGCAACAACAACCAAAGTGCTTCTTCATTCATTACTCTGGTAATGACAGTTATGCCGTGCTCCACATTGGATCCAACATCCCTAACAAATTGATGTTTATGATGTGTCTGCTTGATTTACAGTAGCGTCTCCTTAGTCTGTTTAGGCACAGAGATACTTAGCTGTGTAGAGAACGGTTCCTTGATGGATAGGCAATTATTTAACTAGGCAAGTCAGTTAAGAACAAATTCAAATTTTCAATGACGGCCTAGGAACCGTGGGTTAACTGCCTGTTCAGGGGCAGAACGACAGATTTGTACCTCGTCAGCTCGGGGATTTGAACTTACAACCTTCCGGTTACTAGTCTAACCACTAGGCTACCCTATTGAACAACACACAGCTATTTTCCTTTATTCAGGATATTTAGAATGACAACACATTACAGAGTAGACTAGTGGGATTATTCACAAAATTATCTGGTGATCAGGTTATGAAATGTCATGACAAAGACATTTTAGTTTCCATGTTTCACCTGAAATATTAAATGATTTATAGTCCTCGGTCTATGGTGTTAGGTGAAGTCATGGGTCCTACAGTAGGTCTATGTTGTTGTTAGGTGAAGTTATGGGTCCTACAGTAGGTCTATGTTGTTGTTAGGTGAAGTTATGGGCCAATTTGGCAAACACTTTGTTTACAAACCCTCATTGTCAGGCTGATGGAAAAGCTAGCTAAAGAGCATTTTACTGGTTGAAGTGTTTAAGTATGAAGCAGTTGATTTGAGACAAACACAAACATTACACTAAGCAGGAGATTCAAGCGAGCCTTACAATTATAATCCAAAAGTATTGGGAAATGCACTCATATTCAACCTGTAAATGGAGGCAATTTTTGCTGTCAGCCTATGAGAACTCCCCTGAGTTTTCCCCCACGGTGGTGAATTAGTGAATAGACACAGAGGTAATGTGAGTTTCCTGGAGTAGCACTCCTGATCTTGCGCTGTAATATTCAGAATACATTGTGAAAAACTAAAATCTTGGCTCACCATTTTTGCTCCAGGCAGATATACTACATCCATAACTATCGGTTTCCTCATTACCAGATATACTACATCCGTAACTAGCGGTTTCCTCATTACCAGATATACTACATCCATAACTAGCAGTTTCCTCATTACCAGATATACTACATCCATAACTAGCGGTTTCCTCATTACCAGATATACTACATCCATAACTAGCGGTTTCCTCATTACCAGATATACTACATCCATAACTAGCGGTTTCCTCATTACCAGATATACTACATCCATAACTAGCGGTTTCCTCATTACCAGATATACTACATCCATAACTAGCGGTTTCCTCATTACCAGATATACTACATCCATAACTAGCGGTTTCCTCATTAGCAGGGAGGAGTTTCTGCAACCAAATTGTGTGTGTGCCGCCCTTGTTCTGCAATTTTATTAAACACAGAAAGGGGCCAAAATTGGAGACTAAAAGTCGTCTGGCACATTGCTTAGAGTTTCAGCAACTTTAATAACTTGTTTCTAGCCTCCAATCATCGATGTTACTACTAATGTGAAAACAATACAAAATTGTTGCTCACTTGACTGTTTTAAGACATTTGTCAAATAATTTAACAGACGTCAATTGTTGTACAACTTCATGGGTATGCTCTGGGCATCACATTTTAACTCAAATAAACAGTGGATTTCTGCTGTTTTGAGCCTTTAACCATCTGTCTGACTTTGTTGTTCACACAGGAGAGAGACGGGTCTATCGTGGATCCTCTGGTGATCCTCAACAACATCATGATGCTGACAAGGCAGAGAAGAGTCTCTCCAGATCAGAACACCTCAAGAAACACCTACCGAGACCCACAGGGAAGAAATCTCACCACTGCTCTGACTGTGGGAAGAGTTACTCAAGATCAGATTCACTTAAACTACATAAGAGAATACACCAGCGAGTACACACAGGAGAGAAACCTCACCACTGTTTTGACTGTGGGAAGAGTTACTTAAAATCAAATTCACTTAAACTACACCTGAGAATACACACTGGAGAGAATCTTCACTTCTGCTCTGACTGTGGGAAGAGATTCACCTCTTCAGTAGACCTTAAAATACATCAGAGAATTCACACTGTAGAGAAACCTTTTGGCTGTAATCAATGTGGGAAGAGTTTTACTAAGCTAAGCAACTTGAAATCACACCAGAAAATACACACGGGAGAGAAACCTTATGGCTGTGATCAATGTGGGAAGAGTTTTACTCAGTCAAGCGGCCTGATATCACACCAGATAACACACACAGTAGAGAAACCATATAGCTGTACTCAATGTGGGAAGAGTTTTGCTACATCTGGCTATCTGAAGATACACCAGAGAATACACACAGGAGAAAAATCTTATAGCTGTAATCAATGTGGGAAGAGTTTTACTCAGTCAAGCAGCCTGAAATCACACCAGTGGACACACACATGAGAGAAACCTTATGGCTATGATCAATGTGACGAGATACTCTGATAAAATATATCTAACCAAACATCAGAAAATACATGGAGTTGTTTCATGATATCAATTAAATATTGTCACAATGTAGAATGTTGTAACATTGTAGAAGGAGTATTTGAATGAATTTCACAATGTAGCACCCTAAACGTTTGCCCCCTGTTCAATTTGATAAATTGATATTAGCCTCTGGGGAAGAATCCAGGCTCTGAATTGAATTAGTTCTATTTATGTGATTTAACAAAAAGATCAGGTGTGATGTTAATGTTTATGTTTTGTATTGTTTATAAAATATATATTTTCAGGTCTTTTTTCGTAACTTAATTTCAACGTACTTGCAGCTTATACACCTATAATCAATATTATTAACAATCCTACATCACTCCAGTATTTATTGACAACATTCAAGCGCTGATTGTCTTTATTCCACTACTGAAGAAGCATGACTCAAATCACCTCATATTTCAAACATTCAGCCTGACAAAGATATGTTTTATTTTTCCATGCCTCACCAATCACATTAGCTTTTGATATTTTTTCCAATTCATGTAACATTTAGTTTTTTGGGTTTCTTGATGGAGAACATAACAAACAATGGAGTAAAACAAGTTTATAATTTGTATTGGATGTTGCATCCAATTGTTAATATTTGAATCAATGACATTTCCTTAAAATGCTCAGTCTTTCGGTTAAGTTTGTTTGTTGTGTACTAAATATTTCAGGTTTTTTTTCTGTGAAGTCATTGTGTTGCATCCATGTCTGAAATGTACTATATAAATAAAGCTTGATCTGATCATATTGCAAAACAGATTAACCCAGTGACCAACCAATCAACTCTTGCTAAACCAATGAACCAATATGTGCAAAGGTCCATCTTAGACTGAATTTATATTGTTTTTCATGCTATCTTCTACCTTGTCATTATAGCGCATGGTCCATCTTAGTATGAAAAACAGTATCAATTCAGTGCATGGTATGTAAGTTTAGTATCACTTTTCAACCAACCCAGTGCATTTGTTGAAAATGAAAAATGTTGAAATGAACAATACATCAAAGGATCAAACTACTGAAAACTGAAAAAGACAAATGGATCAAACAGATCAATCCCACTTTTCCAGCCTGCTGAAGGCGTGGTGGAGTGGTAAACACCACCCCCGGCTCTACCAGGGGCTTGAGGTGATCTCCCACAGCTCTGCTTATGTCATGTTCTGTGGCCTTGCCGTTCCATTTATTGACTGCCCCCGCAACACAGAAATAAATATATTTAGTAATATTATATAAAACTCTCAAAGTAATGGATATGGAGCATTTATGGCCTCAGTTACACCTGGCACCTAAATGTGATTTCTGTCATCCGATCGCTCCATTAGGTTCAGATCTAACAGGATGGGCCTTCGACGCAGTCAGGCCACCAAATATGCATAAGCAATGTAGAGAAATGTGGGGAAAAGTAAATTCTACACAAATTACCTTCATAATATCAAAGAACAAATGTTTGTGTCTGAGGGGAAATTAACTTTCATACAGCCAAAAGGGGTGAGAAATTACACCAATATCAGTGGACAATTTGTACTAATGTAAATAAACATAGATGATGGAACATATTACCTTTTGCTTACGTGATGAACCACTAAGGGGACATAAATATTTACCATCTAAACCATGTGACCTCTCACCTCTCTGGCTGTAGAAGTGTTCTTCCTAACCAGTCCCTCAACAGCTCTCTGACTGAGCTCCAACCTCACTGGGTCTTCAGAGGAGAGGAAGACCGAGGAGGGTCAATAAAGTTTAGAGCTGCTGTCTATGCTGTCTGACATACAGTGCCTTGCGAAAGTATTCGGCCCCCTTGAACTTTGCGACCTTTTGCCACAATTCAGGCTTCAAACATAAAGATATAAAACTGTATTTTTTTGTGAAGAATCAACAACAAGTGGGACACAATCATGAAGTGGAACGACATTTATTGGATATTTCAAACTTTTTTAACAAATCAAAAACTGAAACATTGGGCGTGCAAAATTATTCAGCCCCTTTACTTTCAGTGCAGCAAACTCTCTCCAGAAGTTCAGAGAGGATCTCTGAATGATCCAATGTTGACCTAAATTACTAATGATGATAAATACAATCCACCTGTGTGTAATCAAGTCTCCGTATAAATGCCCCTGCACTGTGATAGTCTCAGAGGTCCGTCAAAAGCGCAGAGAGCATCATGAAGAACAAGGAACACACCAGGCAGGTCCGAGATACTGTTGTGAAGAAGTTTAAAGCCGGATTTGGATACAAAAAGATTTCCCAAGCTTTAAACATCCCAAGGAGCACTGTGCAAGCGATAATATTGAAATGGAAGGAGTATCAGACCACTGCAAATCTACCAAGACCTGGCCGTCCCTCTAAACTTTCAGCTCATACAAGGAGAAGACTGATCAGAGATGCAGCCAAGAGGCCCATTATCACTCTGGATGAACTGCAGAGATCTACAGCTGAGGTGGGAGATTCTGTCCATAGGACAACAATCAGTCGTATATTGCACAAATCTGGCCTTTATGGAAGAGTGGCAAGAAGAAAGCCATTTCTTAAAGATATCCATAAAAAGTGTTGTTTAAAGTTTGCCACAAGCCACCTGGGAGACACACCAAACATGTGGAAGAAGGTGCTCTGGTCAGATGAAACCAAAATTGAACTTTTTGGCAACAATGCATAACTTTGTTTGGCGTAAAAGCAACACAGCTGAACACACCATCCCCACTGTCAAACATGGTGGTGGCAGCATCATGGTTTGGGCCTGCTTTTCTTCAGCAGGGACAGGGAAGATGGTTAAAATTGATGGGAAGATGGATGGAGCCAAATACAGGACCATTCTGGAAGAAAACCTGATGGAGTCTGCAAAAGACCTGAGACTGGGACGGAGATTTGTCTTCCAACAAGACAATGATCCAAAACATAAAGCAAAATCTACAATGGAATGGTTCAAAAATAAACATATCCAGGTGTTAGAATGGCCAAGTCAAAGTCCAGACCTGAATCCAATCGAGAATCTGTGGAAAGAACTGAAAACTGCTGTTCACAAATGCTCTCCATCCAACCTCACTGAGCTCGAGCTGTTTTGCAAGGAGGAATGGGAAAAAATGTCAGTCTCTCGATGTGCAAAACTGATAGAGACATACCCCATGCGACTTACAGCTGTAATCGCAGCAAAAGGTGGCGCTACAAATTATTAACTTAAGGGGGCTGAATCATTTTGCACGCCCAATTTTTCAGTTTGATTTGTTAAAAAAGTTTGAAATATCCAATAAATGTCGTTCCACTTCATGATTGTGTCCCACTTGTTGTTGATTCTTCACAAAAAAAATACAGTTTTATATCTTTATGTTTGAAGCCTGAAATGTGGCAAAAGGTCACAAAGTTCAAGGGGGCCGAATACTTTCGCAAGGCACTGTAACTATTTTAGTCGTAAATTAAAGGAATTAAGGCTTTCTGACTGCTGAATACCAACTATTAATCACTTAGATCATGTATTTTCAGGTAGAGATAGATTCTTGGGACGTCACTAGCCTGTTGAAGTTGACATTTAAAATGGTTTGGGTAGGGGTGTCCCAAGGATCCCAGATAGAAGAATGCACAATGGTCAATGCTGTCTCTTTTACATAGCAGGTGATGGGTTCTGATTTCTGAACTTGAAAATATGAAATATCCTTATTATGTGAAATTGAATGAAACAATAATATATGTTGATGCTAATATGATGTACAATATTCCATGTTGTTTATATATGATAACAATAGAGTAATATTTAATATGCCATATACTCTTTTTTAACAGTTTCACTAATTAATTTAAATTAACTTAATCATTATGATTCAACATCCGTTCACAGTCTCATACTGTATTGGAGAAGCAGCAGCTGACTTGATCGTTGATACTAATCATCATGTTTTGAATCTGAGAGTAAATAGAGCCGACGTCAACTCTAAAAATGAAGGGTTCAACTGGAGTTGTTCTCAGATCCCCTAAGAACCGTAGGGTTCTTGGTAAATGGAAAACAGCCCCAAAAGGTTCTGCAAAGAACTTGTTAGAAGGTGGGTTCATCGAGGAACCTCAGCTGTTGCAGGACTTCTTCCGGGAACTTCGCAATTACAACTGAAAACGATGGTGACCAGTTTGGATGCGACAACAAGTTAAAAAGGTTAAGTTGGGTTGATGTTTGGCTCTGAATATGTCTCGAAATAATAATAATAATATAACATACTAATAATGAATAACGAAGACAATTCTGTTTTTCTGTGAATATCTTCCGTAATGTTACTATAGTTAATTACCGTAAATATTTGAAAGCCGGGTTTGACCGTCGGTGTTGTATGAGCTACAGTACAGTACCGTTATCTAGCTAGAGAACGTTATGTCCTAACTAGGCACAACTAGGTTTGGATTATTTCCCTCAACGATATCCGTTCCCATATATTGCATATCGTTTCCATAAAGCCAACATGGCTTTACACTCATTAACGTAATTTCTCAGTTTTGTGATAATGAACTAGCAAATGTTAACTAACTAACTAAATAAGGACGGTGACCTGTCCAGACGAGACGTTACAACGAACTGAATCGTCAATGGAGGTCTTCCTCTTTATATAGCCTGCTACAGCATGTAATACTATTAACTCACAAGGGGGCATAACGTCACATGTACAATACTATCCCATTTTGGAAACGTTACATGTCCGCGTTAATTATCTGAAATATCTTTTCAGATCTTCTCAGAAATTAATCCATGGAAGTCCATGGAATGGATACAGACAAAACGAGATTTCAAGGACTAGCAGAGGTAGAGAGGTAGGGGTGAGGACATCATCCTGGTATTTTGACAGTCCCTGAAGGACAATACAGAAGAGGTATTTGCTCTTATTCCTTCCCTTTCTCTAAAGTATTTTGTAATAAAATTAGCAAGTGTAGTAAGATCAATGCTTTACTTGGACTGGAGACCACAGCAGCGATTCTGCTCTTGCCCTACCTCTTCAAAGAGGACCCGAGTGGCCTTTGTTTCCGTGACAACGTATGCCTATGCACCAATCATCTATTTCTTCATAAACATAAGTGTGCATGCTTATATAAAACTACAGCTGAACATTTGTTATGTTCTTTGTTAATTGTATGTGTATTAATCTTTTCTTACTAATGTTGACACAGATTTCACCGCTCTTCACTCCTTTACTGCACATCAGCGGAACTTGGGGCTCTGCTAGGGCTGTATTTTTTTATTTTCCCTTAAATTTCCCAAAAATCACTTATGTTATTAAGTTACTGTGTTCTGGGGAGAAGAGAAGTTGGGGTGAAGTTACCAGGGCCGGTCATAAAGATGGCAAACTTACTAACATAACTAAGTGAATATGATACACACTAAAGCTGAAAAATCTGTATTTAGCATCAAGTCTACAATGTTGTTAGTTTACCTATGATTCTTTTTTGAATGTATGTTGTTTTTATTGTACATCATTATTTTTGGTAAATTGTTTTGTAAATATTAATTCACATGTGTGGTGCCACTAAATAAACAATTAATTATTTAAGTCAATATTGTCAATATTATTATAATATGTTTTTATGGGTGGACAGGGAGTTTAAAAAATGAACCCCAAAAGGTTATTTGAGGAACCATAAGGCGTTTTTCAAATATGTTCTTCAAATAACTTTTTTAGCTTTTTGTCTGAAAGTATTTTCTCAACTGCGATACCAACTCCAGTCAGAAGATGTGCGTCTTTCAGGTGATTCTGCCACTGTGATGTAGTGGACGGGACGCTCCTTCAACATCAACAGTTAGTCAGACACTTTGGTTCACTCTAACTTGATGGAAAAAAGGTTTAGTCAATAAATCTAGCAACTCCTCTCATACTGGAAAGACCCCCACAGGCCTTAAGGGCAGTTTTTTTTCAAATGTAGTACCCGTACGGAGAAAATCCAATAAGCCTTTTATAGTTTCATCCTTAGGGTAACTTATCCTAAAGTGGACACACTCCCATCAGTTTGAGACAACGGCCCAGACTTTGTAGACTGTTTAATAATGCTTAAACCTCATCTTTATCAAATTATCCATTAAAGATAAACTTAAAACCTACGTTTGTCTACATACGAGTTGCTTAAATTATATCTAATATTCCCAGTTTTACTTTATCAAATCTCTAGGAATCATTATACACACATACAATTAATCAAATTTTCATATATTCACAGAATCCATATAAAACATAAGAAAATCTTAGGTACTCACAAAAACCATTCAATTTGCTTTTTCAAGAACTCTCCATAGCGAAGAAGTAGCTCTCCAAACATACTCCCAGCAGAATAAAAAAAATAAACTTTTGTTTCCCAGACAATGACCATGGGATCATCAACGGATCTCTAACCTCCCAAACACCACGGGAAAATCAAGCCTCCCAGGAACTATAGACCTTCCGCTGCTTTCTAAAATATCATCCCGCTTATTATCCAAATTTCAATCATCTGAGTAAGCATATTTCTATATGTTACTATCCAAAC
Organism: Oncorhynchus mykiss; assembly: GCF_013265735.2. Classification (NCBI taxonomy): domain Eukaryota; kingdom Metazoa; phylum Chordata; class Actinopteri; order Salmoniformes; family Salmonidae; genus Oncorhynchus; species Oncorhynchus mykiss. The sequence goes on from NC_048577.1 coordinate 25,976,971, forward strand.
GTCTGTAACGGTTCTCTTGTTGTGAAGTAGAGGCGGACCAAAAAGCAGCGTGGTTGTTATTCATTGTACTTTAATAACGAAACTGTACATGAAAAAACAAATAAAACAACAAACGTGCGAAAACCTAAAAAACAGCCCTGTCTGGTGCAAAACACAGAGACAGGAACAATCACCCACAAACACACAGTGAAACCCAGGCTACCTAAGTATGATTCTCAATCAGAGACAACTAATGACACCTGCCTCTGATTGAGAACCATACTAGGCCGAAACATAGAAATACCCCAAAACATAGAAAAACAAACAGACTGCCCACCCCAACTCACGCCCTGACCATACTAAATAAATACAAAACAAAGAAAATAAAGGTCAGAACGTGACAACGTCAGATTAACACTCATTTCCACATTCACACAACTCTCATATAAGTCACACAATGCTATTCCCAAACATACCTAATCAATTAGTTGTTTTTCAACAATATTTTACCTGCAGGAATATTTTCACATTTCTATCTCATGGTTAGTTCCTAGGATAATGCAACTGATACATTCACATCTTTCAATACTTCTAAAATGGGGTCCAGGTTTTTTAAAAATTACAGGTGCACCTTACTATCTTATACTATATCATAAATGGTCTTAGATTCTAGTTTTCATCCAGTTCACACAGATAGCTGCCTCAGACCTGTTTACACCTCCAAGGTGCCCCCCTCACACAGGAATACACACTCAGAGCCTACGAGGCATTTCTAAAAACTCCACTGTACATGTTTCGCTCGTCTTTCTTTCAAAAGAAAACTGAGTTTGAGATGTGGTATCCACTCGGCTTGCTGCCTCTCAGATCAAAGGTGGGACCATCTGCTCCGTTCGCAAAGTGCGTTCTCCCCGAGATCATGTTTGAGGGATCCCTCATGCACGATTAACCTGGGTCGTCAGGAGCGGTCACCAAGTGAAGATTAACATCCCCATCGCCAAATGTGGTTAATTTCTTTAATATCAAATGAGACAAACTTATCACACAAGTCAGAGTTACATTTAAATATTTATTCACTTATTAAAATGGGAGCAGGTCAATACAAAGCACAAATATAAAGTGAATTAATTGAGTGCTCTACGATAATGATGGCTGGTCGACACATCACCCCCAGATGATTCATTGAGAGCCATGATACAATAGTACTAAGGTCTTTTACAGCCAAGACACACCCCTTTCAACCTACATGACCAACAACAGATGAATAGAACGGGTCACAAGGTTAAGATTTGTATGAAAGATACTTATAATTCTCAGCAGACAGTATCTGCTGTAAAAACAGTTAAACTCTTTGTGCAGAGACCAGGGTCTGGCCCTGAGGTAATCTCTCCCTGGTACCATATAGAACAGAAACATTAACTCATGCTCTGGAATGCTGTCTCTTTAGGTTTTATCACCCAAAATACTTTGTAAATCTCCTGTTAGTGTTATCTGCCAGAAGTCCATGGAACACACAGACACAATAGTTCTAAGAACCCTCTATTCTGTTGAATAAAACAACCATTTGATGCAATAAAAGTATTATAACATAATGTTGAAGTTTTGCTCTCAGTGTCCACTGAAAGTTGAATCGTAACAAATCAAATCAAATTTTATTTGTCACATACACATGGTTAGCAGATGTTAATGCGAGTGTAGTGAAATGCTTGTGCTTCTAGTTCCGACAATGCAGTAATAACCAACAAGTAATCTAGCTAACAATTCCAAAACTACTACCTTATAGACACAAGTGTAAGGGGATAAAGAATATGTACATAAAGATATGAATGAGTGATGGTACAGAGCGGCATAGGCAAGATACAGTAGATGGTATTGAGTACAGTATATACATGTGAGATGAGTATGTAAACAAAGTGGCATAGTTAAAGTGGCTTGTGATACATGTATTACATAAAGATGCAGTAGATGATATAGAGTACAGTATATACGTATACATATGAGATGAATAATGTAGGGTATGTAAACATTATATTAGGTAGCATTGTTTAAAGTGGCTAGTGATATATTTTACATCATTTCCCATCAATTCCCATTATTAAAGTGGCTGGAGTTGAGTCAGTGTGTTGGCAGCAGCCACTCAATGTTAGTGGTGGCTGTTTAACAGTCTGATGGCCTTGAGATAGAAGCTGTTTTTCAGTCTCTAGGTCCCACCTTTGATGCACCTGTACTGACCTCGCCTTCTGGATGATAGCGGGGTGAACAGGCAGTGGCTCGGGTGGTTGTTGTCCTTGATGATCTTTATGGCCTTCCTGTGACATCGGGTGGTGTAGGTGTCCTGGAGGGCAGGTAGTTTGCCCCCGGTGATGCGTTGTGCAGACCTCACTACCCTCTGGAGAGCCTTACGGTTGTGGGCGGAGCAGTTGCCGTACCAGGCGGTGATACAGCCCGATCGATGCTCTCGATTGCGCATCTGTAGAAGTTTGTGAGTGCTTTTGGTGACAAGCCAAATTTCTTCAGCCTCCTGAGGTTGAAGAGGCACTGCTGCTCCTTCTTCACGATGCTGTCTGTGTGGGTGGACCAATTCAGTTTGTCTGTGATGTGTACACCGAGGAACTTAAAATGTACTACCCTCTCCACTACTGTCCCATTGATGTGGATAGGGGGGTGTTCCCTCTGCTGTTTCCTGAAGTCCACAATCATCTCCTTAGTTTGGTTGACGTTAAGTGTGTGGTTATTTTCCTGACACCACACTCCGATGGCCCTCACCTCCTCCATGTAGGCCGTCTCGTCGTTGTTGGTAATCAAGCCTACCACTGTAGTGTCGTCCGCAAACTTGATGATTGAGTTGGAGGCGTGCGTGGCCACGCAGTCGTGGGTGAACAGGGAGTACAGGAGAGGGCTCAGAACGCACCCTTGTGGGGCCCTAGTGTTGAGGATCAGTGGGGTGGAGATGTTGTTACCTAACCTCACCACCTGGGGGCGGCCCGTCAGGAAGTCCAGTACTCAGTTGCACAGGGCGGGGTCGAGACCCAGGGTCTCGAGCTTGATGACGAGTTTGGAGGGTACTATGGTGTTAAATGCTGAGCTGTCGTCGATGAACAGCAATCTCACATAGGTATTCCTCTTGTCCAGATGGGTTAGGGCAGTGTGCAGTGTGGTTGAGATTGTATCGTCTGTGGACCTATTTGGGCGGTAAGCAAATTGGAGTGGGTCTAGGGTGTCAGGTAGGGTGGAGGTGATATGGTCCTTGACTAGTCTCTCAAAGCACTTCATGATGATAGAAGTGAGTGCTACGGGGCGGTAGTCGTTTAGCTCAGTTACCTTAGCTTTCTTGGGAACAGGAACAATGGTGGCCCTCTTGAAGCATGTGGGAACAGCAGACTGGGATAAGGATTGATTGAATATGTCCGTAAACACACCAGCCAGCTGGTCTGTGCATGCTCTAAAGGGCGCGGCTGGGGATGCCGTCTGGGCCTGAAGCCTTGCGAGTGTTAACACGTTTAAATGTTTTACTCACCTCGGCCGTGTCAGTAGCACTGTATTGTCCTCAAAGCGGGCAAAAAAGTTATTTATTCTGCCTGGGAGCAAGACATCCTGGTCAGTGATGGGGCTGGATTTCTTTTTGTAATCCATGATTGACTGTAGACCCTGCCACATACCTCTTGTGTCTGAGCCGTTGAATTGCGATTCTACTTTGTCTCTATACTGACGCTTAGCTTGTTTGATTGCCTTGCGGAGGGAATAGCTACACTGTTTGTATTCGGTCATGTTTCCGGTCACCTTGCCCTGGTTAAAAGCAGTGGTTCGCGCTTTCAGTTTCACCCGAATGATGCCATTAATCCACGGTTTCTGGTTTGGGAATGTTTTAATCGTTGCTATGGGAACGACATCTTCAACGCACGTTCTAATGAACTCGCTCACCGAATCAGCGTATTCGTCAATGTTGTTGTTTGACGCAATATGAAACATATCCCAGTCCACGTGATGGAAGCAGTCTTGGAGCGTGGAATCAGATTGGTCGGACCAGCGTTGAACAGACCTCAGCGCGGGAGCTTCTTGTTTTAGCTTCTGTAGGAAGGGAGCAACAAAATGGAGTCTTGGTCAGCTTTTCCGAAAGGAGGGCGGGGGAGGGCCTTATATGCCTCGCGGAAGTTAGAATAGCAATGATCCAAGGTTTTACCAGCCCTGGTTGCGCAATCGATATGCTGATACAATTTAGGGAGTCTTGTTTTCAGATTAGCCTGGTTAAAATCCCCAGCTACAATGAATGCAGCCTCAGGATATGTGGATTCCAGTTTGCAAAGAGTCAAATAAAGTTTGTTCAGAGCCATCGATGTGTCTGCTTGGGGGGGAATATATACGGCTGTGATTATAATCGAAGAGAATTCCCTTGGTAGATAATGCGGTCAACATTTGATTGTGAGGAATTCTAAATCAGGTGAACAGAAGGACTTGAGTTCCTGTATGTTGTTGTGACCACACCATGTCTCGTTAACCATAAAGCATACGCCCCTGCCCCTCTTCTTACCAGAAAGATGTTTGTTTCTGTCGGCGCGATGCGTGGAGAAACCAGCTGGCTGCACCGACTCCGATAGCGTCTCTCGAGTGAGCCATGTTTCCGTGAAGCAAAGAACGTTACAGTCTCTGATGTCCCTCTGGAATGCTACCCTTGCTCGGATTTCATCAACCTTGTTGTCAAGAGACTGGACATTGGCGAGAAGTATGCTAGGGAGTGGTGCGCGATGTGCCCGTCTCCGGAATCTGACCAGAAGACCGCTTCGTTTCCCTCTTTTACGAAGTCGTTGTTTTGGGTCGCCGGCTGGGATCCATTCCATTGTCCTGGGTGAAAGGCAGAACACACTTTCCGCTTCGCGAAAGTCATATTCCTGGTTGTACTGATGGTGAGTTGACGCTGCTCTTATATTCAGTAGTTCTTCTCGACTGTATGTAATGAAACCTAAGATGACCTGGGGTACCAATGTAAGAAATAAAACGTAAAAAAACTAAAAACTGCATAGTTTCCTAGGAACTCTTAATTAAGACAAAAAATATATTGTATATTTTTGTTGGACAAGTTTGCTCACCACCAACAAAAAACAATTTCCATTTCACCAATATAAACACGGTGTCTACAATTTTAAAAACTATTATTTAGCTTCTAGAACTCTCATCTTCCTAAAACTCACTAGATTCTAGAACTCTCTCCCTTTGGAACGAGCCAAAACAAAACTAATCTCAATACAAAAAAATGTGCATTCAAAATAAATTGTGATCCATGGCAACGCAAAACACAAAACTTTTTGACTGCCCACCCTTGAGAAAATCAGCAAGCAAGTTGTCCTTACCACAGACATGTCTGATTTCAAAAGGACTCCTGCAATATCTGTAACTTTCAGTTTTAATGTGTCCAAATCAATAACCAATATGCAGAAACAGTTTGGGATAAATTGAAAACCTAAACATAAAATGTGCTACAGACACTAACATCTGCAACAATAGTCATATTACTTGTATTTTTTTTAAACGAGCACCTTTAAAATGCACAAGCACCGAAAATGCTGTTGTTTTGAAAAGCAGCAATAAATCACTGATATTGATTAGGGGGAAAATCAGGCTGTACGTGCTGTTGAAACTAACAACAACAAAAAAAACACATGGAAATGTCATTTCAAAATCATTTGTGCGAGAGAAGGGAGATGAGGTTGCACGTCCTGTTAAAACTAACAACTCAAAAACCACACAGAATATGGGAATAATGTGTACATCCCTGGTTAGAGGACAACTTGGAGAAAACAGCTAGCTACATTTTGAAGTGTTGCATTTTGATTCACGTGGGTCAACAACGTGGTAAGTGTAACAACTATTTTTTTGTTAATCACTTTTAGTTAAATCTCAGAAATAGTACTCTTTCAATTCAGAGCTTGGATTTCCCCCCTGAGGCTAATATCCATATCATGCTGAAATCAATAGATCAGGGGACAAACATTTAGGGTCCTACATTGTGACATCATGAAAATACTCCTACTACAATGTTAAAACATTCTACATTGTAACATTAATTCATTGATGTTATGAAACAACTCCATGTATTTTCTAATATTTGATATGAGATCTTTTATCAGATTATCTCTGGTTACAGCTATAACATTTATCTCCTGTGTGTTCTCTGGGGTACTCTCAGACTGCTAGATTGAACAAAACTCTTCCCACATTGATTACAGCCATAAGGTTTCTCTCCGGTGTGTGTTCTCTGGTGTGATATCAGGTTGGTTGAATGAGTGAAACTCTTCCCACATTGATCACAGCTATAAGGATGCTCTCCTGTGTGTGTTCTTTGGTGAACAATCAGATTGCCAGATGTAGTAAAACTTCTCACATTGATCAGAGCTATAAGGTTTCTCTCCTGTGTGTGTTCTCTGGTGTGATATCAGGTTGCTTAGCTGAGTAAAACTTGTGTGTTATTTGGTGTATTTTAAGTGCTGATGAAGATTTGCAACATTTCCCACAATCAGAGCAGCAGTGAGATTTATGACCTGAATTCTCTGGTGTGGTTTTAGTGAATCTGATCTGGAGTAACTCTTCCCACAGTCAGAGCAGCAGTGAATTCTCTTCCCTGTGGGTCTCTGCGGGTGTTTCTTGAGGTGTTCTGATCTGGAGAGACTCTTCTCTGCCTCTTCAACATCATGAGGTTGTTGAGGCTCCCCAGAGAACACAAGATAGTCCCGTCTCTCTCCTGTGTGAACAACAAAGTCACACAGATGGTTAAAGGCCCACAACAGCAAAAAAACACTGTAAAAGGTGGTGCCAACAACGTAGCCATGATGTTGTACAACAATCGACGTCTGTAATGAATGTTACAATTATTTGACAATTGACCTAAAATGAGCAAGAATAGTCATATTTTATCTTGTTTTCACATTAGTAGTAACATCGATGATTGTAGGCTAGAAATAAGTTATTTGTGTTGTTGAAACTCTAAGCAGTGTGCCAGATGACTTTGGTCTCCAATATAGGTCCCTTTCTGTGGTTAATAAAATTGCGGCACGAGGGTGATGCCCACACAATTTGATTGCAGAAACTCCTCCCTGCTAATGAGGAAACCGATAGTTATGGATGTACTATATCTGCCTGGAGCAAAAATGGTGAGCAAAGATTTTAGTTTTTTAAAATATATTTTGAATGTGAACGGGGGAAAACTCAGGAGAGTAACCTCAATTTACAGGTTGCTTATGAGTGCATTTCACACTACTTTGGATTATAATTGTAAGGCTCGTTTGAATGTCCTGCTTAATATAATGTTTGTGTCATCATCGCAAATCAACCGCTTTGTATTAAAAAAAAACCAGTAAAATGCTTTTTTGGCTAGTTTTTCCATCATGTGGGGTTGTACACTGTTTGCCAAATTGCCCATAACTTCACCTAACAACAAATATACCTATGTTGTGATGTTTGTCATTTGATTGGCATTCAGAAAATTATTTCCTGGATCAGCTGATAGTTGAACATGTGACTGTAACTAAACAGCTACAGTATTAAGTGTCTATTATGATGTCATAATGACATAACCCTAAATCTATCTATGATGTCATAATGACATAACCCTAAATCTATCTTCAGAGTTTGTCCTGTTGCTTTATGCCACGCTTTATGTCTCTCTAATGTCAATATGCCTTGTATACTGTTGTTTAGGGTAGTTATCATTGTTTTATTTTACTGCGGAGCCCCTAGTCCCACTCAACATGCCTCAGAAAACTATTTTGTCCCAACTCCCACACATGCGTTGACCTCACCTAGCATAACTAATGCCTCCAGAGATGCAACCTCTCTTATCTTCACTCAATGCTTAGGTTTACGTCCACTGTACCCGCACCCTACCCGTCTGTACATTATGCCTTGAATCTATCCTACCACGCCCAGAAATCTGCTCCTTTTATTCTCTGTTCCCAACGCACTAGACGACAAGTTCTGATAGCCTTTAGCCATACCCTCATCCTACTCCTCTGTTCCTCATGTGATGTAGAGGTTAACCCAGGCCCCGTGTGTCCCCAGGCTCTCTCATTTGTTGACTTCTGTAACCATAAAAGCCTTGGTTTCTTGCATGTTAACATCAGAAGCGTGCTCCCTAAATTTGTTTTTTACTCGCTGCTTTAGCACACTCCGCCAACCCATTTCTATCCCCAACTACAACATTATCCGTCAAGATAGAACTGCCAAAGGGGGAGGAGTTGCAATCTACTGCAGAGATGGCCTGCAAAGTTCTATCATACTTTCCAGGTCCATGCCCAAACAATTCGAGCTTCTAATTTTAAAAATGAATCTCTCCAGAAAAAAGTCCTTCACTGTTGCCGCTTGTTATAGACCCCCCTCGGCTCCCAGCTGTGCCCTGGACACCATATGTGGATTGATTGCCCCCCCATCTATCTTCAGAGTTTGTTCTGTTAGGTTACCAAACTGGGATATGCTTAACACCCCTGCCGTCCTACAATCCAAGCTGAATGCCCTCAATCTCACACAAATTATCAAGGAACCCACCAGGTACAACACTAGATCCGTAAACATAGGCACCAAGCTCATAGATATTATCCTGACCAACTGGCCCTCCAAATACACCTCCGCTGTCTTCAATCAGGATCTCAGCAATCACTGCCTCATTGCCTGTATCCGTTATGGGTCCTCGGTCAAACGACCACCCCTCATCACTGTCAAACGCTCCCTAAAACACTTCTGCGAGCAGGCCTTTCTAATCGACCTGGCCCGGGTATCCTGGAAGGATATTGACCTCATCCCATCAGTAGAGGATTCCTGGTTGTTCTTTAAAAGTCATTTTAATCAGCTAAGACGACAACAACAGGTAAAATGGCGATGAATGGCAGAGAGGGGCAGTTAACTACACACAGGGCCGACAGATAAACAAAATAGAGTATCGAGTTTAATGAACAGTCCAACAGGCATCAGCTATGTAGCCAAGTGATCATAGGGTCCGGTGAACAGCAATATATGAAACAGGGAAGCTGTTAGGTAGTCGATACTATGCTAGCCAGGAGATGCGGCTGGCTCGAGGCTAACTGGTGCTAGCTTCAGGACAAGGGCGTTAGCTACTATAGCCAATCCAGTGCAAAGATCCAGAGCTTATGGCAGGAATCCGGTGATGTCGTGGCTTCTAGAAATCTTTGTGAAGAGTCTGGGAGGCATCAGCTGTGTAGGTGAGTGTTCATAGGGTCCACTGAGCAGGCCGGAAGATGGGCCTGGCTCAAGGCTAGCTTCGGGGCTGGGCCACTCGGTAGAAGCTAGCTAGCTGCGATTATCCAGTGTAATGGCAGGAATAAGGGGATGTAGTGGAGAAAAACAGTCCGATATGCTCAGGGTTGATATCGCGCTGTGCAGACTGGCAGGTATTAAAAAATAGTATAATCATTTAATTTAATAAATAATTTACAACAACAAACACGTCTTACTAGTTTTGGAATAGTTTTCATTTTTCAAACAGGTTTATTATTTTATTTCAGTTTACTAAATAGTTTTCCCCTAATTACTTTTTCTATATTAAGCATTTCCCCTATCAACCAGTCACAGGTACTGGCGACAAAGCACCTCGTAACCTAGCTGGGAATGGGACAGATGTAACACTTCTGTGGTAACAGACAGGGGCGATTTGAAATTAAATCTAATTCCCAGGAATGGGGTTCATATGAACCACAGAGACTGTATGTGGGATAATAACATGGCCGTGTCCAACCCTGCTCCTTCCCTCTCAAACAGGGCCCTTAACCTGTATCACTAGACACTTCATAGTGAGCTACAGGTAGGAATCAGCAATGAATCCCAATAATGAGACACCTCTGGGGAGGGGGTGTCAGAAACATTAAAATATATATTAAAATATATATTTAGTGTTTTATGACAAACCGTTTTTTTACAAATTCGTCAAGACACCAACTTAGTCTTTACCGTGAAATGCTTTACATACAAGCCCTTAAATAACAGTGCAGTTCAAGAAGAAGAAAACGTTTACCAAGTAGGCTAAAATAAAAAGTAATAATAAAAAAATAACACAATGAGAATAACGAGGCTATATACAGGGGGCACTGGTACCGAGTCAGTGTGCGGGGGTACAGGCTAGTTGAGGTAATCTGTACATGAAGGTGGGGGCGTAGTGACTATGCACAGGTAACAAACAACCAGCGAGTAGCAGCAGTGCACCAAAGGGAGGGGGATGGGGGGGGTCAATGTAAATTGTCCGGTGGCGATTTTATGAATTGTTCAGCAGTTTTAGGGCTTGGGGGTAGAAGCTGTTGAGGAGGCTTTTGGTCCTAGACTTGGTGCTCAGGCTTTCCGTGCGATAGCAGCGAAAACAGTCTATGACTTGGGTGACTGGAGTCTCTGACAATTTTGTGGGCTTTCTTCTGACACCGCCTATTATATAGATCCTGGATGGCAGGAAGCTTGGCCACAGTGATGTACTGGGCCATTCGCACTACCCTCTGTAGCGCCTTCACTGTCAGATCCCGAGCAGATGCCATACCAGGCGGTGATGCAACTGGTCAGGATGCTCTCGGTGGTGCAGGTGTATTACCTTTTGAGGATCTGGGGACCCATGCCAAATCTTTTCAGTCTCCTGAGGGGGAAAAGGTTTTGTTGTGCCCTCTTCATGACTGTCTTGGTATATACCCACGTTGGTGATTGAAAGATGAACTCAGGTCCACACTCCAGTCCAGTTGATGGTGGTAATGTACCTTAAAGTTGGTTGCCAACCGCCATTTAAAGTCCAAAGAAGAAAAAGAAGCCCGAAGGAAGGAGAAATTACGAGAAACCAATTTGGTTTACCGTTTGGGGCGTCGCAACTGGTTACCTATTTTGATGTGATATGAAAGTATTGTGTGAAATTATTTTGTTGTGATATCAAAGTATTATGTTAGTACAGCAGTTTGTTTCTAGAAATCACAATCGATTGAAGATCGATTCACATTTACATGGAATATTTGACTATTTTGGGTTCTGATGGGGTACGACAGTTGAACTAAGCTCATGAGGAATTTATAAGTGAATTCTTAAAGAAACAATAGGTGTCTACTGGCTGTCAACAATTAAAAACAAGAAAAAAAACACATTTCTAAATAATAATATACATTAGTATAATTTAAAAAAATAATTTTCTTTCAATAGAATCCTAAAACCCACTAGCTTCTAGAACTCTCGTCCCCTTGGAACGAGCCCAAACAAAACTCATCTCTAATACGGAAAAACGTGCAGTCAAAATAAATTGTGATCCATGGCAACACACTGGCTAAACGCAAAACTTATTGACTGCCCACCCTTGAGGCAATCAGCAACCAACTCCTGCAATATCCGTAGTAACTTTCCACCTTACTTCTCGCTCTCTTTTCAGGGTTCACTCGATAGGCATGTTGTTGGATCGGGCCCAGTCCCCAGTCCCCAATGTCATGCATTTGGGTTAGCACATCTGAGAATGAATCCTGATATTCTAAAAGCAGGGCAACATTGTCAATATAATTGTACCCAAATATGGTCAGCTGGTTGCATAAATAACTATGATTACTAAATGTTACATAAATTGTAAATATGAAAATCAAAACCAAATGTACACCACTTTGTTAAGTTATGGCTAGCGTTCCCATCGGGGAACCCCCCCCCCCCCATTCAGCTGAAAAGGTGGCAAGCCATTTTTCAGTCACAAAAGCAGAATAATAGATCAAATGAATCACTAACCTTTGATTATCTCCATCAGATGACACTCATAGGACATCATGTTATACATTTGTGTGTTTTGTTCGATAATGTGTAAATATATATATATATATAAAAAACTCAGTTTACATTGGCATGTTATGTGCAGTAATGTTTTGATTCCAAAACATCCGGTGATTTTGCAGAAATACTCAAAATAAACATTGATAAAAGATGCAAATGTTACTTACAGAATTAAAGATAAACGTATCCTCTATGCAACCGCTGTTACGGAAAAATAATAATCTGAGAACTGCGCTCAGAACCCAAATTAGCCAAAGAAATAGCAGCCATTTTGGCGTCAACAGAAGCTACAAAAAAACACTATAAATATTCACTTACCTTTGAATATCTTCATCCGAAGGCAATTCCAGGAGTCCCAGTTCGACAATGAATGACTGATTTGTTCCATAAAGCCCATTATTTAGCCACTTGTTGTTAGCTTGTTCAGCCCAGCATTCAATCCTCAAAAAGCACAAGCAATTCCTCTAGACAAAAACTCAAAAGGTTCCGTTACAGGTCGTAGAAACAAGTCAAATGATGTATGCAATCCATATTTAGGATGTTTTAAACATTAATCAGCAATAAGGTTCCAACCGGAGAATTTCATTGTCTGAAGAAACGCATTGGAACGGAAGAACACTCTCTCGTGACCGCGCGCAAGGAGACCAAGGCTTTCTGCCAGACCACCCACTCAAAGTAGAATCATACAACCAGAATCTAAAGACGGGGACATCTTGCGGAGCCCTAGGAAGTGCATGCTCATCCATATCTAAGATGGACATCAAATGGCAGTTTTCAAAATTGAGTTCTCACTTCCTGTTTGGATTTCTTCTCAGGTTTTTGTCTGCCATATGAGTTCTGTTATACTCACAGACATAATTCAAACACTTTTAGAAACTTCAGTGTTTTATATCCACCAGTAATAATAATATGCATATATTCCCATCTGGGAAAGAGTAGGAGGAAGTTTACTCTGGACACGCCTTTCATCCTAAAGTGAAAATGCTGCCCCCTAGCCCCAACAAGTTAATATGTATTGGTAATACTTCACTTAATGATGAGGCATGGAATAATAAAACATGTATATTTTGTCAGGCTGAATGTTTGAAATATGAGTAGGTGATTTGAGTCATGCTTCTTCAGTAGTGGAATAAAGACAATTAGCATTTGAATTTTGTCAAGAAATACTGGAGTGATGTCAGATTGTTAATAAAATTGATTATAGACCAATTTATTATACTGCTTTCATGTGTGTATATACACAAACATCTGCAACAATTATCATCTTACATGTCATTCTTAAACAAGCAGCTTTTTCAACTTGTAGAAAACAGCTAGCTACATTTTGAAGTGCTACATTTTGATTAAAGTGGGTCACCAACGCAGTAAGTGTAACACAGCTCTTTTCTTGTTACTCACTTTTTGTTAAATAATACTATTTCAATTCAGAGCCTGGATTTTCCCCTGAGGCTAATATCCATATCATGCTGCAATCAATTGAACAGGGCAAACGATAAGGTAGAACATCATTAAAATACTCCTACTACAATGTTAAAACATTCTACATTGTGACATCATTAAAATACTCCTATTACAGTGTTAAAACATTCTACATTGTGACCTCGTTAAAATACTCCCACTACAATGTTAAAACATTCTACAATGTGACATTATTCCATTGATATCATGAAACAACTTCATGTATGTATTTTCTGATGTTTGATCAGAGATCTTTTATCAGAGTATCTCTTGTCACATTGATCACAGCTATGAGGTTTCTCTCCTGTGTGTGTTCTCTGGTGTGAAGTCATCTGGCTAGATGTTAGAAAACACTTCCCACATTGATCACAGCTATAAGGCTTCTCTCCTGTGTGTGTTCTCTGGTGTTGAGTCAGATGGCTAGCTTGAACAAAACTCTTCCCACATTGATCACAGATATAAGGCTTCTCTCCTGTGTGTGTTCTCTGGTGTGAAGTCAGCTGGCTAGATGTAGGAAAAGTCTTCCCACATTGATCACAGCTATAAGGTTTCTCTCCTGTGTGTGTTCTCTGGTGTTGAGTCAGATGGCTAGCTTGACCAAAACTCTTCCCACATTGATCACAGATATAAGGCTTCTCTCCTGTGTGTGTTCTCTGGTGTTGAGTCAGATGGCTAGCTTGACCAAAACTCTTCCCACATTGATCACAGATATAAGGCTTCTCTCCTGTATGTGTTATCTGGTGTTGACTCAGATGGCTAGCTTGAACAAAACTCCTCCCACATTGATCACAGCTATAAGATTTCTCTCCTGTGTGTGTTCTCTGGTGTGAAGTCAGCTGGCTAGATGTAGGAAAAGTCTTCCCACATTGTTCACAGCTATAAGGGTTCTCTCCTGTGTGTGTTCTCTGATGTTGAGTCAGATGGCTAGCTTGAACAAAACTCTTCCCACATTGATCACAGATATAAGGTTTCTCTCCTGTGTGTTTTCTCTGGTGTATTGTCAGACCGCTAGATGTAGTAAAACTCCTCCCACATTGACCACAGCTATAAGGTTTCTCTCCTGTGTGTGTCCTCTGGTGTATTGTCAGACCACTAGATGTAGTAAAACTCCTCCCACATTGATCACAGCTATAAGGTTTCTCTCCTGTGTGTATTCTCTGGTGCATTTTAAGTTCTGATGAAGATTTGCAACCTTTCCCACAGTCAGAGCAGCAATGAGATTTCTTCCCTGTGGGTCTCTGCTGGTGTTGTGACGTGGAGAGACTCTTCTCTGCCTCGTCAGCATCATGAGGTTGTTGAGGCCCCCCAGAGGATCCACGATAGTCACGTCTCTCTCCTGTGTGAGCAAAAAGTCGGACAGGTGGTTTAAGGCCGACAACAGCAAAAATACACTATAAAAAGGTGATGCCAACAGCGTAGCCATTATGTTGTACAAACAATGACGTCTGTAAAGAATGTTAATTATTTTACATTCGTCTTAAGACAGTCAAGTGAACAACAATAGTCATTGTCTTGTTTACCCATTAGTAGTAATCAACGATTTTACGCAAGAAATACAATTTTAAAGTTGTTGAAATCCTAAGCAGTGCGCCAGACAACTTTTGGTCTCCAATATAGGCACCTTTCTGTAGGTCTATGTTGTTGTTAGGTGAAGTTATGGGTCCTACAGTAGGTCTATGGTATTGGTATAACTAGCGGTTTCTGCATTAGCATGGAGGAGTTTCTGCAACCAAATTGTGTTTTTGCGAACAGAGGGCAGAGAGTGATGCAGCTATTTGGGGATGTCTGATAGCATTTACGCACCACCACTAATGATTTGTCGAGCTTCTCAAAGTCATTTTTTCTTCAACTCAAACAGCAAGTAAACAAAGTCTTATAAATACTTTGAGGAACTATTGATTGGAGTAAAATATTTCCAGCTCTCACTCTTGATAACCACTCGACATGAAAGGGAAAAATGTAATGCTCTGATCCAGTGGAAATGTCAAACAATACCTGATTACTTCTTATCCCTTTCACAAATAGGTACAGCTGTGTCTGTCCAAAACTCACTTGTGCGGGAAACTGAGAGCCCAGAATATTTTATACAATGTTGCTATCACGTTTCGGACAGACCTAGGTGATAGAACTTGAAACAGTGTATCAACTATGTAGACAGGCCATGCGCAGCCAATGTGATTTATTTTTATCTGGATATTTTCTAGATGTTTTTATTTGTTGGCTTTATGTAGGCTATTTTTACATAGTTGGCAATGGAAATAAACATTATTTAGATATATATAATTTTCATTTCTATTTATATAGAATGTAGATTAATCACAGACAATGATTTTGAGATAGGATTATAAATTAAACTGTTCCAGTAAAAATTGAATATGAAAATCATAACTGACACCAGATCAGTAAAAATGGTTAGATAAATTTGCACTACAAATGGAAAACGTTGCTGACTGCCGTTGTAGCCTATTACTGGAAACTTCAGGATTATAATGTCAGAATTTACGAAGGCCATCAGCAGCGGGAGGAGGAAGAGTTTTTTTCTTATGGTTAGGCTATCTTGATCTCTGGTTCCCTCAAGTCATTTGTGTGTCTCAATTATTTAATAAAACATGTGATTCCTATGTTGACGATGTAAAGAATATTTGCTGCTCTCTGGTGTGTAATGAGGAATAACCAGACGCTGCACGCATTTCTGAAATTGCTTATTCCAGTTACTGATAAGCATGCACCCATTAAGAAAATGACTGTAAAAGCTGTTCAATCCCAGTGGAATGATGAGGAATTGAAAAATTGTATGGTTGAGAAGGATGAGGCAAAAGGAATGGCAAATAAGTCTGGCTGTACAACCGATTGACAAACGTCCTGCAAATTGAGAAATCATGTGACAAACTGAATAAAAAGCCAAAGACAATGAAACAAAGATAAATGACAAAGAATGATAGTAAAAAAGCTTTTGAGAACCTTACATACAATGTTGGGAAAAAATTAACTGAATCAGATGGCTCATTCAAAGCCCACTACTTTTATGATTTTTTCATTGGCAAGATTAGCAAACTTAGGCATGTCATACCAGCAACAAACGCTGACACTACACTTCCAAGTATATCTGACCAAATTATGAAAGACAAGCATTGTAATTTAGAATTCAGTAAAGTCAGTGTGGAAGAGGTGAAAAAATTATTGTTGTCTTTCAACAATGACAAGCCACCGGGGTCTGACAATTTTGATGGAAACTTACTGAGGATAATAGCAGACGATATTGCCACTCCTATTTTCCGTATCTTTAATTTAAGCCTACTAGAGAGCATGTGCCCTCAGGCCTGGAGGGAAGCTAGAGTCATTCGACATGCGCTATGCTCTGCATAGTTGGCTCCAGGAAAAATGTTGCACTTATTCAGCCATTCTGTGACCAAAAACAAGCTACATATGGACAATACCAAAATAAACTGACTCTGGAAATAACAAAGCGCCTCTTAACCTAGCTGGAAATGGGACAAACAGACCCCTTCTGTGGTAACAGACTGGGACGATTTCTAATGAAATCTAATTCCCAGGAACGGGGTTCATACGAACCACAGAGACTGTGTGGGATAATAACATGATCATGTCCAACTCTGTTTGTTCCCTCGACTCAGCTACCAACCAGCAATCTCCAACAGGGCCCTTTACCTGTATCACTAGACACTTCATAGTGAGCTACAGGTAGGAATCAGCAATGAATCCCAATAATGAGCCACCTATGGGAGGGGTATCCCTTTGTGGACAAATCTCAAAGTATTACTGCTACCCTGGGGAGATTGCTATACCCCTTGAACATTGGCTCCAACCCTCATCGGCTGTGGCATGCTTGCCACAGACTACAAAGGGAAGCACAGCCGATAGCTGCCCAGTGACACAAGCCTACAAGACGAGCTAAATAACTTCTACGCTCGCGGCGAGGTAAGTAACACTGAAACATGCATGAGAGCATCAGCTGTTTCGGACGACTTCGTGATCACCCTCTCCGCAGCCGATGTGAGTAAGACCTTTAAACAGGTTAACATTCAAAAGGCCGCAGGGCCAGACGGATTACCAGCTCAGCGTCCAACACCATAGTCCTTCAAAGCGCATCACTAACCGAAGGACCCTGGAACTAAACACTGAGCACGCCCCCATTCTCATCGAAGGGGTTGTAGTGGAGCAGGTTGAGAGCTTCAAGTTCCTTGGTATCTACATCCTTGGTGTCCACATTATAGGCTTAGTTAACTGGTGAACTGTTGAAATCATGGAAACATAAAGACGATTCTAATTCTAGATTTGGAACAGAATGTGCAGCACCTTTAATATATTGTTGTTTGACATGACTACCAATTAATAAACCAGGGAGGAATTACTGACCGAGTAGGAGCATGGTGGAGACATCCAAGAGAGGGAAATCGGGAAGGGAAATGACAGCAAGTAGTGCAGTCGAAAGGGTTAACAAGTTGGTGAAACAACATATGTGCTGGAATGAGAACAATATAGATGCTACTTTGAGAACACAAACTCACATCTTTCACAGCACAGAGTGAGGGAGTCCAGGGGATGACTGGAGGAGCAATGGAGGAAGCATTGAGGGATTCTCCTGGCGTGAGTACAGTTGGTGAGACTGAGTGGACGATGGTGAAGAACAGTGGAGTGAAAAGGGCTAAAGTTAGTAATGAACAGCAGTTTAGGGTCAGAGTGAGAATCATCAGCAAGGATGTTTTTGTGGGTGACCTGCTAACGGTCTCAAAGATGGTGAAGGATGAATTGGGTAAAGTGGAATCGGTTCGAGTGACCAGGAGTGGTATGATGCCGATTGTGTGGCAACAGCGCAAAAGGAGAAAGCTTTGTGTGGTTTAGGTTAAACATTTCAGGTAGATGCACGTGAAGTGGGTCTCCCATCTTATGTAAAATCTGGGTAAGTGAGATATACAGAAGCCGCTGCAGTGTTACAATTGTAAAAAAGGTTGGACATGTGGCAAGTGCTTGTCGAAGGAATAAATATGTCAGTCAGATGAAGCATGTTGTAATTGTGATGGGAATCAGTGCCCTGTACGGATGAAGGAGGTTGTAGTAGCTAGGATGATCAGGCCCATCCAGCAGGTGTCCTATGTGGAGGCAGTGAAAATAGCCAAAGGAGTAGAGAGGAGAAGGTAGTTCATGTCCCACAGTCTGCAGTGAAGCCATGCAGGAGAAGGATCCCAACAGACAAATAGTGAAAGAGGTGGACTTTGTTGTGTTTATAGAGCAAGTGATAAATTGCATTAATAAATTATTAGTAACCTTTGTCCAAAACTAGCAGTTTCCAAAATTGTGTTTGCATTGCCCTCACTGCCGCAGTGATAAATTGCATTAATAATGTTATATAAGTATTCATACACATAGCTCATATAAACAAAGACATTCCGTTGTAAGAACACATACACCCAGCCACAAGACTGACCCCCTCTATTGGTCGGATGCTCAGGATAAGGCTCTGCTGTGCACCAATGGGGCTTCTGCTCTGGCTAGAGCAAGGCCCGCCTCCAACCCTCCGACCAGTAAAGAAGACCGAAACGACAAGACTCCACCTACTTTATTCTATGTATAAAAATGAATGTAACCATTGTATAGGCCTCTTTTTCACCTGGCTCCTTACCGAGTTATGTGAACTAGGTCCGTGCACGTAAAACTGCGGGACAAGATATCTGACTCATTAAAACTGTCTTTTGTTACAACTGAAATCCACTCTGTCCAGCGTCCGTGATTTGGTCTCAACTCTCCAGTATTTGAACACACAAAATTGGTAGCAGAGTTTGGTTATTCTTGAATTCGATCTATTATAAGTTAGTGTGAGAGGACGAGACTGATCACGGCTAAAAAAATCAGACGGAAGAGTGACTTCCCCAGCCATTCATCTTGCCTCAGGAAATCTGATCGGAGCGCTCTATATCAGGTGAGCAGAGCCCGTTATATCGAAATCTGCATATTGTATTATAGCCTAAACCAAATTTTGATCAGAAAGTACTGGGCGTGAGTATGAATCGGTGCCCAAATTTTTACATAAGAACCTAAGACATTGATCGGGGAGATCTTGTTTTGCTCGTTTTTATTTTTTATTTGTATTTTTATTTTTTATCAATTGGCCTATTATTAGAAGTGTAGTATGCATGTAAAAGATCCTATTAAATAAGTGCTTACTGTTTAATTGGTTGTGGCTTAGAAGTGTAGTATGCATGTAAAAATTCCTATTGAATAAGTTCTAAACTGTTTAATTGGTTGTGTTTAGAGATTTAGTTAATTAATAGATCGACTGAATCTGCATGTAAAAGATCCTATTGAATAAGTTGTAAACTGTTTAATTGGTTATGTTAGAGGTGTAGTCGAATAGATATAGGATATGTAAGTTTGGCCTTCCACAAGACAGAGATCGGGAATGATGTGGCTATTGCACATCAAACAATAAACATAATATGAACCAGAGTTGACATTCCTTGATTTGGAGATGGGGGAAATTAAATTGAAAGAAACGTTTGTCGCGGAGTAGGTTGGGATACGTAACTGGGCTATTAGGCACACGTGCTGGTAGACAAAGCCACCTTAGTATCGAATGGCCGTGCAACTTTGATTGACAGCAGCCGGGCTGGAATACTGATTTTCGTTTTTTTCATTCCTGTTGATATTGCCTAAAGTTTAAAATTATTCTGACAATTGCTATAGAAATCGCTGGAATTTACTGATATAAGTTCATAAAGGAACTTACTGAATTGTTTCTAGAAAGTATTTAAATAATTCACTGAACAACTCTTAGTTGTCTAGAAATTCTATCTATATTTCCTAAAGAGCTAGAATTACTCTGAAAATTGTTATAGAACCGCATATATTCACTGATATATTGTTCTAAAAGGAAATCGCAGAATCATTTTTAGAAAATACCTAAACGAATCGCTGAACAAATTCAAATAAAATACCGGAGAAACAGACACGTGGCGGGCGTCACATACTGATAACCCCCTTTGTATGCGAGGGTGGGGGTAGAAGAGATAAGCCATTGCCAGTACAGCAGTATATCTAAGCATACAACGATAGAAATAAACACCACATAGTAAGGATTGAATATACCTAAATAACGCATTATACACATTATCAGACTAATTAGATAAAATGTCTGCAGCTACCACGCCCAAACTAAAATTCAATGAATATTTAGATCAGAGTATGATTGATAGAGCGGGAGGTAAAGAACAGTATGGGAAAGTGGAGAAAGTGTGGAAAGGATTACGGATAAGATGGACACAAGCAGGTTATTTTAGAGGAGGACCACCTACAGGGGGGAAACTCCAAGATATGCAGACAGAATTAGAGGACGCAGTAGAGCATGCAAAAGCGAGTGAGGCGGAGAGAAACAAGATACACAGGTTCAAAAAAGTAGGTACAAGAGAGAGAGAGAGAGCGGAGGGGGAGCTCAAGATAGGTACATGGGCCATACAGGAGAGTAGGAGGGTCCTACCCAAAAACACACCAGACATGATGTGCGTGGCTATTGTGGCGTCGGGGGATGTTAAAGCTCCGCCTGAGAACTTGCCCACGGCTCCCCCTGTTGCCGTTTCTCCCTCACTATATCCACAATTGACAATGGAGGCAGTTCAGCCCCAGCCATACTCAAAGGGACAAAATCACCGGAGCCCGTCACACAACCCATTCCTGCCCAGGGCACCTCCCACAATACAGGCTCCAGTTCTGAGAATAGACCAAGGGGAGTTAAAAGGGGAAATTACCCTGGGGATAACGGCTGGCCATATGTATGTATGTGAACAGTTCGAAACTGGGATTCCAGGAGCAGGAGACCTCCCCCAGGAACGGAGGCCGCAATGCTCCTCTGTGAACTCTCTCACCTCTGAAACCAGAGGACACCTACAAACAAGATTAGATTCAAACCACTTCTATCAGACGGATAGGGAGGACTGTCATCAGAACATGGATATCGAAAACAAAGAAGAAATTGACATGGTGCTCACCCCAGCTCCGATGGGAGCTCCAAACGTGACTAAGATGCAGGAGCTGCTGAAATCATCAATAGCTCGAGCTAAGGAACTCAGGGAGCTAATAGCTAACCAAGATGACAACAGAGAGGGAGCCTACCGTGTGGAAGGCATAATGAGAGGAACAGTAACCAAAGTTACCGAATCAATGGGGTCCGAAACACTCCGTCGGTCCTCCAGAATTGCTGATAGAAGAGAGCGAGAGCAGGAGATGGCAGGACAGTACCCCCTGCGACCGACACCAGGTGATGCACACACTGTGGAGTACCAGCCCTGGAAAATGACTGATTTAACAACACTGATGGGACAGATGCCTAGCCTACATGGAGGAGCTTCAGCGTGGCTACTTCAACTGCAGACACTTACGTCAGGCCTGCAACTCTGCCTAGGAGACATGAAAGCACTTCTAGCAAGAGCCACCGACCACGGAACCATGGAGGCCCTCATGACAGCAGCTGACCTTGGATGGCGGGCCCCAACACTGCCCATAGACCACTTCCGTACCAGATTATGGGAAGTTCTACGGAGAGCATACCCTACAGAAAGAAACCATGCCACCTTATCCTCCTTTACAATCAACCCAGGTGAGCAACCTGCAGCATACCTGGACAGGGCTAAGACCACATGGAGATCGGTCCACGAAGAACCATTCGATCACACTGATACCACACTCAGCATGTGGAAGGAAATGGTGGTCAACGGGTGTCCCGGAGATGTTAAAACCAAACTCAGAGGAACGGTAGGGTTGATTGCACTTCCTCTGACCCAATTCAACACTCATGTGCACCACCATGTGACCCAGCACAACAAGGAAAGAGGGGGTGCTGAGAGCCAGGTGCAGTCCCTCCAGGTACAACTCCTGAAACTCCAATTGAAGGAAGCACAACAAGGAGAAAAACCTAAGAAACAGATGGTGGCGGAAGAAACGAAGGAGACAGGCACCAAAACAGACATCTCTCAAATAGTGGCCCAGACTATCTCCCAGATGATTCAACAGCAGGCCGGTCCTCAACCAGCCAACCCGGGGCCTTGGTATCCCCCGCAACCACAATTTGCATACCAGCCGCAATGGATACCAGGCCATCCAAGAGGAGGGGTTTGTTTCAACTGTAGAACACCAGGGCACTACTCACGAGAGTGTCCATACCCACTCACACCACAACAACGCCAGTGGAACTCTACGAGAGGTCCATATAGGAAGGAAAGGGGTGGAAATAGACCTCAACAGTACGAACATCAGCAACCAGGACCCACACCCATGCATCAGCAACCCGCATACAACCAACCGCAGTTCCAGGGAATGACTGGGAACACCATCCCCTGGCCATAAAAATGCCCACCACCCACGGCAGAAGAAGGAAACAGCAACTCCCAGACGGTTCACATGTCACCCTTCAATCAGCCATCATCCCTCAACCAGCATCGGCCAAATTAGCTGAAATCATCGGATTGACGCAGGTCCTCAGAGGAAAAGGAAAGACTGAATATCTATACAGACTCAGCCCATGCCCATGAAGCAGGCCACACTGATGGACCCAGAACTTTTATGAGAAACACATGGCCCCACACACGAAGGCAAACTAAAGACCCTCCAAAAAGGCCTCGCACATCTGGTGGCACCCTCACATAAAAAATATGACTGACTTATTTTATGACAATGATTTATTTTGTGACGAATGCAATGGTTGTGACAGACACAACCCAAAGAAACCATGTCAAACACCAATGGGCTCATACGTAATACCTAATGCATGTTTTCAGGATATTAGTATAGACTACACCGACATGGGCCCCGAAAATTTATCTAAAGGCAAACTCTATCTCCTAGTCATAGTAGATAGGTTCTCCAAATGGGTAGAGGCAATACTAACAAAAGGGGAGGATGCTAGGTCAGTCTTTGAGTGGCTACAAACCAAACTAATACCCAGGTATGGCATCCCAAGACAAATCAAATTTGACAAATGGCTTACATTTAACAAACACCTGAGACAGGTGGAAGAAAGATTTGGCATAACCCACAGATTTGGATCTGTGTACAGGCCCCAATCCCAAAATCTGGTGGAACGTCAAACCAAAAGCAAAAGCTAAGATAGCTAAAGTATGTGCCTCATGGGATAATGACTGGTAGAGTCATGCATGGTCCACCAAGGGAGGGAGGTCATATGCCCGCCCTTGATGTACAACAAATTGTAATGTCTAATTATGTGAAAAAACTGACGGTTCTCTCTGCAGCACTCTCTACCCAGGTTCACAAGGTCCAGGAGGGGGAGCTGCCGGGGGACACGCCACTACTGAAGGTAAAGGTTGGTGACGGGGTGAGGGTTACAGTCCACAAGAGAAAGTGGCTGGAACCCAGGTGGACTGGACCGTACGAAGTGAAGGAGGTTACTTCACACTCAGTCCAGGTCAAAGGTAAATCAGGCACACCTTGGCACCGCCTTACACATTGCACCCCAGCCCCAATTCCTTCGAGAACACTGACTGAAGTCAGAGCTGATTTGAGCGGCCTAAATTCGATTCCAAATGAAGACACTCCTTCCTCAGGTGATGCGGCATCAAACTCCGCCTCCCCTGAGAAGGGAACCTCGCCCAGTTAGAGGGAAATTTCTCCCTCTCTGGGTGAGGCTGGGGATATCTGGTCCCTTATTTGTGATATTCCTACTGATATTTGGAGTAACCCTAGGACTTTCACATGGTTAATTGAACAACTATTTCACCCTGCCACATCACATATACCAACCCCTACACATGTCCCTAACTCCTTTCCTGATATCACTCCCTCCAATCACTCCCGTCCCAAACGTAGCACTACACCTACAGACCCACCATGCAAACCAGGCAAGGTTAGGAGCACCACCTTATGTATACCCACGATTGCAACCGCCACCTTTCTGCTATAGTTTTCACGTCTAATAGACGTGAAGAGAGGGATTTGTTATATAAGTATTCATACACATAGCTCATATAAACAAAGACATTCCGTTGTAAGAACACATACACCCAGCCACAAGACTGACCCCCTCTATTGGTCGGATGCTCAGGATAAGGCTCTGCTGTGCACCAATGGGGCTTCTGCTCTGGCTAGAGCAAGGCCCGCCTCCAACCCTCCGACCAGTCAAGAAGACCGAAACGACAAGACTTCACCTACTTTATTCTATGTATAAAAATGAATGTAACCATTGTATAGGCCTCTTTTTCACCTGGCTCCTTGCCGAGTTATGTGAACTAGGTCCGTGCACGTAAAACTGCGGGACAAGATATCTCTGACTCATTAAAACTGTCTTTTGTTACAACTGAAATCCACTCTGTCCAGCGTTCGTGATTTGGTCTCAACTCTCCAGTATTTGAACACTAACAATAATAAACTAATAAAACATCTAAGAAGCTAGACATCATTGTGAAGGTGGCAAATAGATTTCTGGATCTCCAGGACTTCAGACAAAATGTTACAGGGAGTACTGAATGAAGAAGTCCCCCCCAGGTTCCTGAACCTGTGTAGGGATCTGAATAGTACAATTTTTGTTTGAAATTCAGGGTAGTGGAGTGAATTTGGTTAGTGTTTATTTTTTATTTTACCTAATTAGTATGATTTGTTAATCTAATTTATTTTTGCGTTTTGATTATTTTTTACAACCCCGTACAGTAAGGTGGGAGCAATACACCTGATGAGTGTAGTCTGACAAACCTCAGAGAAGAAGACAAAGAAGACCAAAGTGTTGGTCATTGTTTCAAGTTGACCCTAATTAGATGTTACATTACATGTGGTTTTCTTACTTCATGTAGCCTGCTAGCTAGCCAACATCTTCATCCTTCTCTTACTCCTCTCTGATAAGATACCGCTGCACAAACATGCTTATCTAGGCCTACAACAGCACTGGTACCCGGCAGTATTAGCTAGCTGCGTTTGCTCTGACTTAATACATTTAGCAAGCTAGCTAGCCCGCTAACTAGCGATTAGCAGCTAACATTATTTGAGCAACACCTTGCTAAGAAAAGACAATATTTCGCCTTTAATGTAATGGCATGAAAATAATTGCCAGAATATTATCCAATGACATAACAGCTCTAACAATTTGACCATAACAGGACATCTACACTGGCAATTATAGAAAGACCCATTTACTATATAACCATATATAACCAGTATGACATCCGGGAACATTTGGCATATTAACTATTTCACACTATGACCAATAAGCATACTATATACTCAATTAACATCACAAATAGTACAGTTAATATGAGTATTCTAACACAGCTAATGACTTTAACAGCTCTATCAATTTGACCCTAACAGGAAATCTACACTGGCAGTTATAGAAAGACCCATTTACTATATAACCACTGATTCTTGACGAATATAACTTAAATGCCTCAAATGTTTCAGCCGTATTACCCCACCAGAAACCAAAACATAAGCTCGTATAACGCCACTGTTTGTAAACTAATACTATATGGCTGAGTAGGGTCGATCCAAGCATTCTGACCTCACAATGACAGTAAAGCACCCAAGCTAACTGGCTAACGTTGGATAGCTTGCTAGACACAAATCAGAGAAAACCTCATTCTTACCACTTTACTTGCCCTAGCAGAGCTGTTTAGGCTGTTTTCATGTTATCCAGAGCGTTGGGGACTAACTGTGCTGCTGGCAACAAATTAATTTGAGAATTTTTGCAGATGTTTACTGACACCGGCCATATTCAACGGGTGTTGAACGTTATTAAATTCATCAGTTATTCTGCTCTCTAATCAAGTCAATAAACATTGGGTAGTTAGTTTGAATATAGTTACTATACTGGCAAGTATGATGTATAAGTAGCCAACTAACGATAGGTAGCTAGTTAACATACCGATAAATACTGCTGGAAAGATATGCTATGCGTTTTGTAAGGATAGTGTAGCTAACATAACGTGTAACGTAACTTATTTGAAAAGTCATTACATTATTACATTGCTCAACATTTGTCATACTTATTTAAAGCAGTTCATTTGTATCCGCTCTCGTTGGACTATGGCTGAATATTTTCCTCCATTTTCTTCAAATCTGAAATCGATGTTAAGTCACGCCCATTTCCTGAAGAGTTGCATTATGGGCCCTAAAGTACTGCGTGTATATGTCATATTTTGGCGAATTTAGTACGACATCCGGGAACTTTTGACATACTAACTACATCATACTATAATAAGCAAACTATATACTCAATTAACATCACAAATAGTATGGTTAGTATGAGTATTCTAACACAGCTCAGGTCTCTGGGCAGCCATTTTGTTTGTTTAAAAACTTGGTTGCCCCTTTGAATGTTGTGTGGCTTTTTCAATCAACCAATCTGCAGTTCAACCAATAACAAAGCTGTAATTACACCACTATTTTGGTAATAAGATGGATGGGGCTGGAGAAATGTAACTACTCAAATTCATAGACAGACCTATGGATGCAAGGACTGACCATCCATGATATCAACATTATAGTTTTAACCATGTTTTGAGGCTATACAGTGTTGGTTTACATTGTTTCTAAATATTGGAGTAAAAAAAGCTTATTTGAGGTTCTGATGGGGTAAACAGTTGAACATTGCGTTATATTCTTCAAGAATCAATGGCTATAAATAAATCATTTAGAAATCAAAATATGGATGCAATTGCAAATTTCCCCTTTAACACCACACATCAGTTCAACAACCGCAGAGTTTGTGCTTCTGTTTTTAAGACAGTACTTACTAGTATTAATCAGTGCCCGTTCATCGTTAGAACCATCCGACGCCTTGAGATGCGCTTGGGAAACCGGGCCCAGATATCCAGTTTCCTCTTCTTCATTTTTCGATGTGACAGTCACTTCCCCCTCCTCTTCTTTCACTGAAACGTCGTCGTCCTCTTTAACTCTGAACGAGTCTTCCTCTTTTTTAACTGAGACGTCTTTCTCTTCTGCTTTCCCGGTAACAGCCTCAACCTCTACTTGTTTTTGTATTGTAACAGCCTCTTCCTCCTCCTCCTCCTCCTCTTCTTTCACGAGAGCTTCTTTCTCCATCCAGCAGACCCCCCTCTTCTTCAGCAGGAACGGGGTTAAGTTTGAGACTGGAGCTATGAGGCATGTACTGAAGTCCCTAAGCGGTATAATTCAAAGCAGTGTCCCTTTATCAGCAGCACGTGATCAATGACGTCTGAAGAATAATTTCGTCGAACACCTGATTGGTTTGGTATTGGGCTCGTCTGACATTGCAGCCGACAGTGCAGGTGGCTGCTGACTAATTTACAAATCACCTTGTACCATAAATAACTACTCATTATTTTTTATAAATCAGTCAGGCAGTCAGTCACCGTTTACCCACAATGCAGCATGGACTTGATGCTCTCGATCAAGGCCCGTGGTTTCGTAGAATACATCATTGCTAGGCTGCTACGGTGTGGGACGTCATCTTTAAAAAATGTGGCTGTTCTAAATTCTGTGTCGCTCAAAACCTTGAGTAATGAACCTTTTTTTTTAAAAATTTTAAACAATTGTCTGGAAAGAGCCAATGCTTCAGGAAGCTTTGTTTCACCATCACTACTTTTTAGCATGTTTTCTGTGAATTCGACTACGGGAGTTTTGTAACTTTTTCCACCTTGGCTTACTGTTAGTTGTGTTCTAACTGGTCTCCGGTAGTTGGTCTCGCTGACCATAACCGTGCTGGTTGGCTACGCTGTTTAGGCTAATATCTAGTTGGCTAAATAACTAACGTTAGCTGGCTGGATGGCTGGCTGGCTAAGATAACTGCATATAGCTAACATTCTTTGATTGGTTAGATGGCATTATGTATTTCCAAAACGTTGGTTTACTTTAATCACTCAAGTCATGAGTGCAAACGATTGGTTTAATTTAAAGTTATACATTTTAAGTTATTTCTGTTGTAGTTAACATCATAGGTAAGGATTGGTTGATTTCCAGTTTTTAAGTATGGTATTTAAGATGATTGATGAGAAAAGTATTGTCCAACCATCTGGTAACTTGTTTCATGAGCATTAAAGGTGAGGGTGAATTTCCGATGTTCCCTGCTTGTATTGATGAAGGAGTGGAATGATGAAGTTCCTCTGCTGTGCCCTGGAATAGAAGGAACACGTCATCAAAGAAGCCTTTTTCAGAACCTGATGAGGTGCTAGAATGGATTGTTAGGGCTGACAATCACATTCTTCTCTAACAAACCTTCATACAGTTACACATAATTAGATGCTATTTTTTAAAACTACAATGACCGTAATGACCTGAGCGCCTACTTGTCTTGTCTGTTTCTTTTAAACCTGCTACGTAAAAGAGACCGACACTTCCGTCCCTCTCCTCGCCCCTACTTGGGCTCGAACCAGGGACTCTGCACACATCAACAACTGCCTCCCACTTAACATCGTTACCATCGCTGTTAGTGCACACCCCACTAACTAGCTAGCCATTTCACATCGGTTACAAATGCACGATGGTCATTGCTATCTGGGATTCTTTGGACATCCCTACCCTAAACCCTAACTTAACCATTTTAAATGTCAACTTCAATGGGCTAGGGAAGTCCCAAGGATGTATCGCTACCTGAAAATACAAGATCTAAGTGATTGATAGTTGGTATTCAGCAGTCATAAAGCCTTATTTACATTAATAAACGACTAAAATAGTGATTTTGTCAGACCGCACCTCTACACTTTATTGACTGACTGATCCATCCATCCTTCCATCCCTCCTCGGTCTTCCTCTCCTCTGAAGACCCAGTGAGGGTGGAGCTCAGTCAGAGAGCTGTTGAGGGACTGGTTAGGAAGAACACTTCTACAGCCAGAGAGGTGAGAGGTCACACATGATTTAGATGGTAAATATTTATGTCCCCTTAGTGGTTCATCACATCAGCAAAAGGGAATATGTCCCATCATCCATGTTTATTTACATTAGTGCAAATTGTCCACTGATATTGGTGTAACTTCTCACCACTTTTGGCTGTATGAAAGTTAATTTCCCCTCAGACACATTTGTTCTGCACTATTATGGTCATTTGTGTAGAATGTACTTTTCCCCACTCATTCACCCCACCTCTTTACGTTGCTTATTTATATTCAGTGGCCTGACTGCGTCCAGACTGTCAAAGGCCCATCCTGGTAGATCTGAACCTAATGCAGTTTGGAGTGATCAGATGACAGAAGTCACATTTAGGTGCCAGGTGTAACTGAGGCCATAGACGATCCATATCCATTACTTTTAATGTTTTATATAATATGACTGAATGTGTTTATTTCTGTGTTGCAGGGGCAGTCAAGAAATGTAATGGCAAGAACACTGAGCATGACATAAGCAGAGCTGTGGGAGACCACCTGAAGCCCTTGGTAGAGCCGGGGGTGGTGTTTACCACTCCACCACGCCTTCAGCAGGCTGGAAAAGTGGGATTGATACCGTTTTTCATACTAAGAGGGACCAAGAGTCTGTTGATTGGTCAGTCTTTGGTTTAATTTGTTGAAATCAAATCAAGCTTTATTTATACAGCACATTTCAGACATGGATGCAACACAATGGCTTCACAGGAAAAAAATGAAAATAGACAAAAATATTTAGTACACAACAAACAGAAGATTAACAACTGAAAGACTAATGATCATTAAGGAAATTCCATTGATTAAAATATTAATTGGATGCAATATCCAACCCAAAATATGAGCTTGTTTTTTAGGAGGGGCTCTGAAAGACACTATGGGGGTGTCCACTGGAAGTTGACTAGTAACAACAACTGGGACATAAGACACCCACCATGAGACCCACTAAATCTGTCCAAGAAGAGGGAAACAAATGAAAAATGTAAAAACAGGAAGTAAACCAAAAAGGTGGTTAAAATAATGTATTACAATCAATACCATTCATACTATTACAAAATCATAATACTCATTCATTCTTAATTAATTATGTTTACAAAAACAAACCTCAGGGGAGCATCGTCCCTCCCCGTCATACCTAAACAATACCTAACCCTTTCCCTAGCTCCCCTTCCCTAATCTATCCCCTTACCAAACTCACTCTAACACTCCCAGCCCTAAACCCCCTTTCCACCTCTCCCGTGCCGCATGCTTCCCCCACTTCCTCTCCTCCCTCTTCATCTTCCCCCTCAAATCACCTTCCACCCTTCTCACTATCCCTTCCACCCCCCAATCTCTCCCTGTCTTGACTAAATTCTGCCTGGCTTCCCACAGTCCCTTTTTAAAGAGACTCATGAGAAGCCAGAGCAGAAACCTGTCCCTATCCGTTCCCTTTGCTCTCCCTACGCCTCTCTCTAGCCTAGCCCATGTCAAAACAAAATCACTCCTAACCACACCTAGCATTACCCCTGCCCTAGCCCAGACTAGTCCGGCAAAGGCACAGTCCCAGAAGGCATGGCGCACAGTCTCCTCCCTGCCACAAGAGGATCTTGGACAGGTGGGGGATTGCACCAAACTATACCGGTACAAGATGGCACGTACCGGCAAGCACTTATGGAGGCCCAACCAATTCAGGTCCTTGAGCCTGTTGTCCAGGCCCCGCGCCTGCACTCCCTCCCAGACCACTGACGAGATGCCCGCTACAGGCGCAGGGCTCCCTGCCTGCCTGACCTCCTCGTACAGGTGCCTGTGGTCTAAACCTACTCGGGCAACTTCAACCTCGGGGTGCGCACGCGAGGACCCGCGTTAGACCACACCATTACGCTTCTCGCCTTATACGAGAAGAACACCCGCAGGAGGTAACCGGACGGGTGTATAACCGATCATGCGTGCCCTGGCGACCCACTCGCACCTGCCACTCCACATAAACTGAAACACAAGCCTCACTAGAGGCCTCCTCAGACAAGCCGGCAATGGGTAGATGTATGCCACGTACAAAAGAGACGGCAACACATCCACCTTTAGGACCAGGACTTTGCCCATAAGAGACAAATACCTAGCCTTCCACATTGCTAGCTTCCTCTGTACCACTGCGATACGCATGTTCCAGTTTAGCGTCGCTGAGCCGGTCTCAAAATGAACCCCGAGAATCCTCAGGGCCCCTTCACAGAGAGATAACCCCCCAGTCACATCCGTTCTACCGCGCCATCTTCCGAAAAACTTGACGGAAGACTTTGCATGGTTCAGAACCGCTCCCGACGCTCGGATGAAATCCCCAAAGATGGCAAGGGACCTTGTCAGGCACAAGTCCTTGCACAACAGCAAGGAAGTGTCGTCGGCGTACTGCGTCATCTTAACACGCAGCCCACCGCTTCCAGGGATCAACAAGCCTTCCACCCCTGTGTCTGCCCTAATGGCAGCCCCCAGAGGCTCCATGTACAGAACGAAGAGGAGAGCCGAGAGTGGGCATCCCTGCCTGACCCCAGACGAGAGGTCAAAAGCGTCACCTAAGTGACTATTTACACTAACTCGACACCCCGCTCCGACATATAAAGTACGGATCCATCCTATAAACTTCTCCCCAAATCCTAATCTACCTAACACCCTGAATAGAAAAGATCTATTCACGCGATCAAAAGCTTTCGCCTGATCTAGCGCTGCTACCATTAAAGGCAGCCCTCTATCTTCAACCCAAGCGATGGAATCCCTGATCAACTGTAGGTTCCATCTTATAGAGCGGCCCTCTACCCCGCACGTCTGATCCTCGTGGACGACGTAGGGAAGGGCTGTGCGCAACCGGTCTGCTAAAACCTTTGCAAGAATCTTGTAATCTACGCACAGCATGGTCAATGGCCGCCAGTTGCCAAGGTCAGTTGCTTCCCCCTTCTTATAAAGAAGTGACAGCACACCAACAGCCATTGATCCCCCTGGGACCCCCGTCTCAAGGATGGCCTTCAAGACTTTGAGAACCACTGGTCCAAGTATACTCCAAAACTTGAGGTAAAACTCAGCCGGCAGCCCATCCATCCCAGGCACCTTCCCTTTTCCCATCCTCCTAAGAGCGCTCTCAACCTCTTCTAGTGAGATCTGCCTTGGGCTCGTCACACTCCTTGGCCTCGTGCTCTTCCGACCCACAAAAACAACATTTCTTGGCGCTGCACGAGGCCAGGATATGGTCGTAGGCCATACAACGCCTGCAGAACGGGGGCTGACGTGCATAGTAGAGTGTTCCCCTGTCAGCCCCCAGGGAGAACATCGCCGGAGGATGGAGGTAGCCATCCACACTCTTCGGGGACTCCCTGAGTAACGCCTGGAACCCTCTCCTCCCGTTCCAGAAACCCACGGAGTCCCTGAGGTACCTCGCTGAGGAGACATTGTCCATGTATCTCCCCAGAAAGGCCCTCACTTCTTCATCCTTCACGTGCGGATTGTACATGTTTACGGTGACCACCCTGAAGTTGTTCTTTGCCAGGCTGGTCACCGCATAATGGCACAGGGGTCCTTTTCTTTCCGCTTCCTTTGCCATCTTCAATACATCATCATGTTTCTCTTGCTTGTGAAACGTCACATCAAAACCCTTTTCATTTGGGTTGCCTTGAAGGCAGAGTACTTCCTTCACCTCTATCCTGAGGCATCCTATCAATATGGTCCTTCCAAAAGTTTCCCTGCCCCAAGGTTCCATCTCCTTTTCAGTCCATGAAAATCTTACGGTATTTGCTATACCAATCCCTGGAACCGACCAGGTTTGCTTGTTTGTATTCATTTTTCTTCTTTAAAAAAAAGCTCTCTTCAGAAAGAAGCTTCAACCTGAAATGAAAACATCTTAAACCAAAAAGGTGGATCAACTAAAGGTGTTGACTCTCCACATCTATCAAGACAACTGGAGCACTGGGCCAGACACTCTTAAATAGAACCTGGACCAGCTCAGTTGAAACACCTTCCCACTAACGAGATGGACAAGCCAGCACAGGTGTAACACATACTGACTAACGAGGTGACACCAATCAGCTAACGAGCTACACGTGCTAAAGTCCAACCTCAAAACATAAATGGAAAAACCAAAGCCTGGAACACCTTCCCCCTTAAGACAACAAATATATCCTAGATTTTGTTGGACAAGTTTTCTCACCACCAACAGAAAACTATTTCCATTTCACATTATAATCAACTACAATGCTTCACCTTCACCAACATAAACATGGTGTACACTGTCAACAATTAAAAACAAGAAAAAACACCTATTCCTAAATAATAATAAACAATCGTGTTATTTTTTTCTCATTTTTCTTTCTATATAATCCTAAAACTCACTAGCTTCTAGAACTCTCGTCCCCTTGGAACGAGCCCAAACAAAACTCAAATTAAATTGTATTAGTCACATGCGCCGAATACAACAGTGAAATGCTTCCTTACGAGTCTCTAACCAACAGTGCAGTTTCAATACGGAAAAGAATAAGAGATAAAACTACAAATAAATTGTGATCATGGTAACACACTGGCTAAACGCAAACACAAATCTTTTTGACTGCCCACCCCAGAGATAATCAGCAACCAAGTTGTCCTTACCACGGACATGTCTAATTTCAAGAGGTAACTCCTGCGATATCCGTAGTAACTTTCCACCTCACTGCAGAGCTTCTCTCTCTTTTCAGGGTTCACTCGATACGATAGGCATATTGTTGGATCGGGGCCCAGTCCCCAATATCATGCTCTAGTACATTTGGTTTGGCACATGTGAGAATTAACCCTGGTATTCTAAAAACAGGGCAACAATGTCAATATAATTGTACCAAAAAATTGTCAGTTGGTTGCATGAATAAATATCACTACCAAATGTTACATGAAATGTAAATATGAAATATTTGATTGCATAGTCATGTTTTTAACGTCTTTTCTTTTTTCTTTTACTCTTTTTATTACGTTTTACACACACACAGACAAGACAAAGCAATATAAATAATATACTCAACTAGAAAAAAAATACAAATAAAAAAAATAGCTTTAATGATACCATACTTTAGACAAGTTAAACACGCCAGGCCGAAGGCTACAGAGGTTAAAGGGCAATCTATAGTACAGGGACAGAGCAAACACCTCACCATTGTTCCTGTAAACAGTCAAGGGATAAGGGTGGAGAAATGCAACCACTCACAGAGAGTCATGGCCACAGACTGACCCTCCACTGGACCAAAAATAAAGTTTACAATGCTTTAAAATAAAAAAATTAAAAAAATAGAATGATTATTCATGTAGGCGTGAACAAAATGTAAAAATAACTGGGAAAAACAAGCTCACACTTCAGTCTCTGCCCGGGCAAGATGAACAAGGCATCTGCGGATCACAATCAATAAGCACATGGACCTTAATGCCCCCCCAGCAAAAACACAGAGAGAAGCTCCTCCAACCCTTAAGTCACAGACTTATTTTAG
This sequence comes from Oncorhynchus mykiss, assembly GCF_013265735.2. Taxonomy (NCBI): domain Eukaryota; kingdom Metazoa; phylum Chordata; class Actinopteri; order Salmoniformes; family Salmonidae; genus Oncorhynchus; species Oncorhynchus mykiss. The sequence continues at coordinate 26,011,481 of NC_048577.1, forward strand.
TATTAATTGGAATGCCATCAGAGGATGGACTGTTTAAAGTAAGACCGGAATGGAGCCCAAGCCTCATTAAACAGTTTGGGGTTCCCACGTGAGTTGAATTTAATTTTTTCTAGTTTCAGAGAGCACAACACATCCCTCACCCAATATTTATAAGATGGGGGAGCTGCCATCTTCCAGTTCTGTAGTATTAGCCGTCTAGCTAAAAGAGTTGTATAAGCAACAGTGTCCGACTGGATTCTTGATAGGGGGGTACCCATGGGCAGTACTCCAAAAAGGTCTGTAAGGGGAGACGGATCTATAACAGTGTCATATATATCAGAGAAACATTTAAATATTAATTCCCAGAAACCTGACAGTTTATGACAGCCCCAAAACATATGCAACAGTGTGGCTGGTTCCACTTTACATCTGACACAGGTAGGATCAAAATCAGAGAATATTCTTCCAAGTTTAGCCCCCGACCAGTGGATACGGTGAACCACCTTGAATTGAATGAGGCTGTGTCTAGTGCTAAAAGAGGACGAGTGTACCCTGTGCAGCACAGATTCCCAGGCGTCCTCCCCAAGTTCCTCCCCCAAATCCTTTTCCCATCGAGTCTTTAAAGGCACCAAAGAAAGGTCCTGTAAGTCATGAATGATTGCATATACATCTGAAATTGCGCCCCTAGGAAGCTTGTTCAGCTCCAAGATGCTCTCTATAGCTGTATTCGCAGGCCTATTGGGAAATCCAGGTGTGTTAGCTCTGACAAAGTTTCTAGTCTGGAGATAGCGGAAAAAGTGGGATTGGGGGAGATTGAACTTTTCCTGCAGCTGAGAAAAAGAGGCAAATGTATCATCACAGAATAATTGGGCTAGCGAGGAGAGGCCTAGTGAGTGCCAAATGCCAAAAGCCCCATCATTCAAAGATGGTGGAAATAAAATGGTCTGATTGATTGGGCCTGATAGAGAAAAGCCTCGGAGGCTAAAGGCTAAACGGAACTGATTCCAAATTTTAAGAGACTGCTTTACAATTGGGTTGACACACCTTTTGCCTAGGGACACTGGGAGAGACGAGCACAGCACAGAGGAAAGTGCTGCAGGTTTACACGATTCAGACTCCATCTGGACCCAGAGTGGTCTAGGGCCAGTAGGATCAGTCTGCAACCAGTACAGAACGGCTCTGAAATTTGCAGCCCAGTAGTATGTCTGAAAATGTGGTAGAGCTAAACCCCCCAATGACCTAGGCTTCTGTAAATGTTTTCTACCAATCTGTGGTACCTTGCCATCCCAAATAAAATGCATGAATGTTTGATCCAGTGAAATAAAAAAAGATTTTGGAATAAAAATGGGTAAACATTGAAATAAATATAAAAATTTGGGCAACACATTAATTTTAATGACATTAATCCTTCCGATAAGAGAAAGGGGTAGCAAATTCCAAAAATGTAAAGATTGTTTCAATCTGTCTGCTAGAGCAACAAAGTTTTCCTGAAACAATTTTGAATATTTCCTTGTCACTTTTACTCCCAAGTAGGTGAATTGAGCCCGGACAATCCTAAGCTGAGAACTTGTAAAAGAGCACTTTAAAGCAGCCTTGTTTACCGGAAAAAGCTCACTCTTGCCTAGATTCAGCTTGTACCCTGAGATTGATCCAAACTTTTTAAGAACAGATAGGGCACGTGGCAATGAGGTATCGGGGTTGGAGATAAACAAAAGGAGGTCGTCAGCATATGGCGAGACTTTCTGCTCCCAGCCCGCCCTGATTATGCCTTGAATGGCATCATTAGAGCGTAGTGCAATGGCGAGAGGCTCGATTGCCAAAGCAAACAACAAGGGGGAGAGTGGGCAACCCTGTCTGGATCCGCGGTGCAAGGGAAAATAGTCAGAGGACAAGTTATTAGTCCGTACCGAAGCCATGGGGGAAAAATAAAGAATCTTTATCCATGCCATGAATTTGGGGCCAAAGCCAAATCTATAAAGGGCAGCTGTTAGGTAATCCCACTCAACGCGGTCAAATGCTTTTTCGGCATCAAGTGAGACCACCACCTCTGGGTCCTCCGACGCTGGGGAGTACAGTATATTCATAAGGCGCCTAATATTGAAAAATAAATGCCTATTTCTCACAAAGCCAGTCTGGACAGAGTGTATTACTTGGTGCAGCAAGCCTTCCATACGGATGGCTAAAAGCTTAGCTTGGATTTTGTAATCACAGTTTAAAAGCGAGATTGGGCGATAGGATCCACATTCCAGGGAGTCTTTGTTTTTCTTTAGTAGTAATGAAAATGAAGCCTGATAATGACTAGGCGGTAGCTTTGAAGTATTAAGGCCCTCTGCAAATAGTCGAGACAAGAATGGGCAAAGCAGACCAGAAAACGTCCTGTAAAATTCGGTTGGAAAACCGTCCGGACCCGGTGATTTACCACTTTTCATTGCGGACACTGCTGTGGCAATCTCCTCAAGCGTAAATTCTTCTTCTAGACAGTCATGGGAGTCTGTATCAATTGAAGGCATATTCAAGCCATTAAAGAAGGAGTCAATCAGCAAAGGGTCTTGAGGGGATTCAGAGGTGTATAGCGCAGAGTAAAATGGTTTAAATTGATCATTGATCTCTTTATGTATAACTGTGGTGGCACCAGACGGGGTCCTTATTTGTGGGATTAAACGTGAGGCCTCAGATTTACGGATCTGATGTGCAAGGAGTTTACTGGCCTTGTCGCCTTGTTCATAGACTTTGTATCGAGCTCGCAAGAGTAACTGTTCAGCTTGCCTGGTAGAAAGCTCATCAAAATCAGATTGGAGTAGTTGGCGCTCTTTATGCAGATCAGTGGAAGGATCCGTAGCATACTTCTCATCCAATGTGGCTATGGACTCGCTCAGGTCCCGAAGTCGCTGGGAGCGAACTCTGTTTTGGTTGGCTGTATAAGAAATAATTTGGTCACGTAGGTATGCTTTGAGCAGGACATACCTGGTGTTGAATTAGTTTCTAGGAATAAGGTGATTTCAGAAGAAATGAAATTGACAAACTCCTTATCTGAGAGTAAAATGGGGTTGAGACGCCATTGATAACACATAGGAGGTCGCTGGGGAAACTCTAGTTCAAGCACTAATGGTGAATGGTCAGAGATAACAATACTCTCGTAGTTACACTGCCGAAGGTTAGGCAGAAGTTTTTTGTCCAAAAATAAGTAATAAATCCGGGAGTATGTTTGATGAACTTGAGAATAAAAGGAATACTGTCTATCTGTAGGATGTAGGAAACGCCAGGCCTCAAACATAGCATATTTCTGAAGAAAGGATTGAATAAGTAGGGCACATTTAGATGGGCCTGTATTTGTTTGTGAGGACTTGTCAAGAACAGGGGACATTTTACAGTTGAAATCCCCCCCTAAAATCAACAAATGAGAATCTAAATTGGGAATAGCAGACAGAAAGGACGAAATGAAACTTGTGTCATCCCAGTTGGGAGCATAAACACTAGCCAAAACAAGAGGGGTAGAAAACAGTTCACCGGTTACTATGACGTATCGTCCCTTAGGATCAGCAATAACCTCAAAGCTACAAAGGGAGTAGCTTTATCAACCAGAATAGCAGCACCTCTTGATTTACTATGAAAGTTTGAGTGGAACACTTGACCAACCCAGTCCTTACGCATCCTAAAATGCTCACCAGTCCTCAAGTGAGTCTCTTGTAGAAATGCAATATTTGCATTCAAACCCTTTAAGTGTGTCAACACCCTCTTACGCTTCACCGGGTTGTTAACCCCTTTGGTGTTCCATGAAATGTACTTGATCGCATTATTTCGGCCCCTCTGGGCATTCCCGTTATTCAACCCTGTCATTAGAGCATAGAATGGAAAAGCAATGAGTGCCCAAAACCCCCAGAATAACTTGTCTCAGAGTAATAATGTACGGTGGTAAATGTTTGGAAAAAGTACAGGAAAAAAAACAGGGAAAAAAACTAAAAAGACAAAATGACAACCCCAAAAACCGTGTAGCCTCGGGAGACATTTACTGTTTACTGGGTCAATGCAAACGGATGCAGTAAACAAATAACAAAAAATATTTTGAGTCACTGAGACAATTGTGTAAACAAACTAAATAGGTGAGCGAGACAGCCTAGAGACACAGGAGTTAAGTAAAACCTCAATACAATTAAATTAAAATGACTGAATGCTTGTAAGGCATGATCAAAACATTAGATCACATCAAATAAGCCTGAATAGTTTCGCCAACTATATAAGACTAGCCTGCTATATCTAAACATAATTGTACCACCCTGAAACGAAATCCGTGGCGCGATACATTTCCGCTGACTCTGGGACCGATACAAGTCTCAGATTATCGCGGCGAGAGAATAGCTCTAAACTCACACAGCTCTCCTTCACCTTTTTCAAATCCGCAGCTAGGTGTTTAATTTCAGCCTCCAGGGATGTACAGTGCCTTGCGAAAGTATTCGGCCCCCTTGAACTTTGAGACCTTTTGCCACATTTCAGGCTTCAAACATAAAGATATAAAACTGTATTTTTTTGTGAAGAATCAACAACAAGTGGGACACAATCATGAAGTGGAACGACATTTATTGGATATTTCAAACTTTTTTAACAAATCAAAAACTGAAACATTGGGCGTGCAAAATTACTCAGCCCCTTTACTTTCAGTGCCTCAAACTCTCTCCAGAAGTTCAGTGAGGATCTCTAAATGATCCAATGTTGACCTAAATGACTAATGATGATAAATACAATCCACCTGTGTGTAATCAAGTCTCCGTATAAATGCACCTGCACTGTGATAGTCTCAGAGGTACGTTAAAAGCGCAGAGAGCATCATGAAGAACAAGGAACACACCAGGCAGGTCCGAGATACTGTTGTGAAGAAGTTTAAAGCCGGATTTGGATACAAAAAGATTTCCCAAGCTTTAAACATCCCAAGGAGCACTGTGCAAGCGATAATATTGAAATGGAAGGAGTATCAGACCACTGCAAATCTACCAAGACCTGGCCGTCCCGCTAAACTTTCAGCTCATACAAGGAGAAGACTGATCAGAGATGAAGCCAAGAGGCCCATGATCACTCTGGATGAACTGCAGAGATCTACAGCTGAGGTGGGAGACTCTGTCCATAGGACAACAATCAGTCGTATATTGCACAAATCTGGCCTTTATGGAAGAGTGGCAAGAAAAAAGCCATTTCTTAAAGATATCCATAAAAAGTGTCGTTTAAAGTTTGCCACAAGCCACCTGGGAGACACACCAAACATGTGGAAGAAGGTGCTCTGGTCAGATGAAACCAAAATTGAACTTTTTGGCAACAACGCAAAACGTTATGTTTGGCGTAAAAGCAACACAGCTCATCACCCTGAACACACCATACCCACTGTCAAACATGGTGGTGGCAGCATCATGGTTTGGGCCTGCTTTTCTTCAGCAGGGACAGGGAAGATGGTTAAAATTGATGGGAAGATGGATGGAGCCAAATACAGGACCATTCTGGAAGAAAACCTGATGGAGTTTGCAAAAGACCTGAGACTGGGACGGAGATTTGTCTTCCAACAAGACAATGATCCAAAACATAAAGCAAAATCTACAATGGAATTGTTCAAAAATAAACATATCCAGGTGTTAGAATGGCCAAGTCAAAGTCCAGACCTGAATCCAATCGAGAATCTGTGGAAAGAACTGAAAACTGCTGTTCGCAAATGCTCTCCATCCAACCTCACTGAGCTCGAGCTGTTTTGCAAGGAGGAATGGGAAAAAATTTCAGTCTCTCGATGTGCAAAACTGATAGAGACATACCCCAAGCGACTTACAGCTGTAATCGCAGCACAAGGTGGCGCTACAAAGTATTAACTTAAGGGGGCTGAATAATTTTGCACGCCCAATTTTTCAGTGTTTGATTTGTTAAAAAAGTTTGAAATATCCAATAAATGTCGTTCCACTTCATGATTGTGTCCCACTTGTTGTTGATTCTTCACAAAAAAATACAGTTTTATATCTTTATGTTTGAAGCCTGAAATGTGGCAAAAGGTCGCAAAGTTTAAGGGGGCCGAATACTTTCGCAAGGCACTGTAGTTAAATCGGAGACATTAGTAGCGGAGGTCTCCAGTGCTGCAATCGTTGTAGTGTGTGACACAGTTGTTGTTTTGAGTAATGTGATTTCTGGCACAGTCTCGTTCCGCAGGATGGTTAAATCTGCTTTTAAAGTATCAGAAACCTCCTGTATTCTGGCCTCAATCATAGCAACCACCTGTGTTTTCATTTCAACTATCTCAGAGCGTAGTAGTTTGATGGCCTCGAGAATGTTAATTTCAGCGCCGCCAGGCCAAGCCGCACCCCCGGGTAAAGTGTGCGTCCCCGGGCCCTCAGACTCAGGAGAGGGCGGTGATGAGAGCGGGTCTTGTAGGCTGGGTTTTCTCAAAGTCATGCTTTTGGCCTTATGTTTGGTCGACATGCTGACATTCGGAAGCAAAGTAGTCTTGGTTTTTACGGAAAGGGATCACCAAATTAATATTTGAAAATAAATACGGTTCTGCTGCAAAATTCACATAAACTTTAAGAATACCACGGGAGCAAACGGAAAACACGTCAGTCGCACATGGCGTCCCCTACCATCCCCCTTAACGTCTTTTCAATGACATTTTGCTAGGTGGTATAGCCCAATTTCAAAACACAGTTTTAACATGTCCAACTCAATAACCAATATGCAGAAACAGTTTGGGATAAATTGAAAACCTAACATGTGCTATATACACAAACATCTGACACAATAATCACATTACTTGTATTTTTTAAAACAAGCTCCTTATAAACTGCATAGGCACCAAAAACGCTGTTGTTTTGACAAGTAGTAATAAATCACTGATATCGATTTGGGGGGACAAAACACATGGAAATGGGCGATATATTTTACCTCACTGGTTAGAGGACAACCTGCAGAAGAGTCAGCTACATTTGGGAGTGATGCATTTAAATTTAGGGGTCGCTAAACAAGGGAATGCAACACTTATTTGTCATCACTCATCAATATCATGCAAAAATCATTTGTGCGAGAGGAGAGAGATGAGGTTGCACGTCCTGTTAAAACTAACAGCTCATAAACCACACGGAATCTGGAAGTAATGTGTACATCCCTGGTTAGAGGACAATTTGTAGAAAACAGCTAGCCACATTTTGAAGTGTTGCATTTTGATTCAAGTGGGACACCAAGGTGGTAAGTGGAACACAACTCCTAATTGTCCCTAGAATTTCTAAGCAAACAGCTGGAGGCAGGGCTTTCTCCTATAGATCTCCATTTTAATGGAATGGTCTGCCTAACCATGTGAGAGAAGAAGACTCGGTCTCAACCTTCAAGTCTTTACTGAAGACTCATCTCTTCAGTAGGTCATATGATTGAGTGTAGTCTGGCCCAGAAGTGTGAAGGTGAACGGAAAGGCTCTGGAGCAACGAACCGCCCTTGCTGTCTCTGCCTGGCCGGTTCCCCTCTCTCCACTGGGATTCTCTGCCTCTAACCCTATTACAGGGGCTGAGTCACTGGCAAACTGGTGCTCTTTCATACCATCATTAGGAGGGGTGCGTCACTTGAGTGGGTTGAGTCACTGACGTGATCTTCCTGTCTGGGTTGGCACCCCCCCTTGGGTTGTGCATTGGCGGAGATCTTTGGGGGCTTGTCTCAGGATGGTAAGCTGGTGGTTGAAAATATTCCTCTACAGGTGTGGGGGCTGTGCTTTGGCAAAGTGGGTGGGGTTATATCCTTCATGTTTGGCCCTGTCCGGGGGTATCATCAGATGGGGCCAGCGTCTCCTGACCCCTCCTGTCTCAGCCTCCAGTATTTATGCTGCAGTAGATTGTGTCGGGGGGCTAGGGTCAGTTTGATATATCTGGAGTACTTATCTTGTCTTATCCGGTGTCCTGTGTGCATTTAAGTATGCTCTCTCTAATTCTCTCTTTCTTTCTCTCTCGGAGGACCTGAGCCCTAGGACCATGCCTCAGGACTACCTGGCATGATGACTCCTTGCTGTTCCCAGTCCACCTGGCCGTGCTGCTGCTCCAGTTTCAACTGTTCTGCCTGCGGCTATGGAACCCTGACCTGTTTACCTGACGTGCTACCTGTCCCAGACCTGCTGTTTTCAACTCTCTAGAGACAGCAGGAGCGGTAGAGATACTCTTAATGATCGGGAATGTAAAGACAACTGACATTTACTCCTGATGTGCTGACCTGTTGCACCCTCGACAACTACTGTGATTGTTATTATTTGACAATGCTGGTCATTTTTGAACATCTTGGCAATGTTCTGTTACAATCTCCACCCGGCACAGCCAGAAGAGGACTGGCCACCCCTCATAGCCTGGTTCCTCTCTAGGTTTCTTCCTAGGTTTTGGCCTTTCTAGGGAGTTTTTCCAAGCCACCGTGCTTCTACACCTGCATTGCTTGCTGTTTGGGGTTTTAGGCTGGGTTTCTGTACAGCAATTTGAGATATCAGCTGATGTAAGAAGGGCTATATAAATACATTTGATTTTAAATATTTTTTTGTTTGTCAATTTTGTTAAATCACATAAATAGTACTCTTCCATTTCAGAGCATGGATTTTTCGCCTGGGGCTAATATCCATATCATGTTGAAATCAATTCATAAGGGGGAAAACGTTTAGGCTTCTACATTGTGAAATCATTATAATACTCCTACTACAATGTTAAAACATTCTACATTGTGACACTATTAAAATACTCCAACTACAATGTGTTAACATTTTACATTGTGACATCATTAAAATACTCCTAATACAACGTTAAAGCATTCTACATTGTGACACTATTACTTGATATGATGAAACAACTCCTTCCTGTATTTTCTGATGTTTAGTCAGAGATCTATTATCAGATTATGTTTAGTCACAACTATACGGTTTCTCTCCTGTATGTGTTCTCTGGTGTGATATCAGGTTGAATTGCTGAGTAAAACTCTTCTCACATTGATCACAGCTATAAGATTTCTCTCCAGTATGTGTTCTCTGGTGTGATATCAGGCGTGATGAATGACTAAAACCTTTCCGACATTGAGTACAGCTATAAGGTTTCTCTCCTGTGTGTATTCTCTGGTGTGATATCAGGCTGCTTAGCTGAGTAAAACTCTTCCCACATTGAGTACAGCTATAGGGTTTCTCTCCTGTGTGTGTTCTTTGGTGAGGAGTAAGATTGCTCGATGAAGTTAAACTCTTCCCACATTGATCACAGCTATAAGATTTATCTCCTGTGTGTGTTCTCTGGTGTAATGTCAGACAGCTAGATGTAACAAAACTCTTCCCACATTGACCACAGCTGTAAGTTTTCTCTCCTGTTTGTGTTCTCTGGTGTAATGTCAGCTGGTCAGATCGAACAAAACTCTTCCCACATTGAGCACATACATACGATTTCTTTCCTGTGTGTGTTCTCTGGTGTGATATCAGGTTGCATTGTTGAGTAAACCTCTTCCCACATTGAGTACATCTATAAGATTTCTCTCCAGTATGTGTTCTCTGGTGTGATATCAGGCGTGATGAATGACTAAAACCTTTCCGACATTGAGTACAGCTATAAGGTTTCTCTCCTGTGTGTATTCTCTGGTGTGATATCAGGCTGCTTAGCTGAGTAAAACTCTTCCCACATTGAGTACAGCTATAAGATTTCTCTCCTGTGTGTGTTCTCTGATGAATTTTAATACCTGATGAGGAGAATCTCTCCTCACAGTCAGAGCAGCAGTGAGTTCTCTGCAGGTGTTTCTTGAGGTGTTTTAATGTGGAGAGACTCTTCTCTGCCTTGTCAGCATCATGAGGTTGTTGAGGCTCCCCAGAGGACCCACGGTAGTCTCGTCTCTCTGCTGTGTGAACAACAAAGTCAGACAGATGGTTAAAGGCCCACAACAGCAGAAATCCACTGTAAAAGGTGATGCTAAAAGGTAATGATTATTTGACAATTGTCTTAAAATGAGCAAGAATAGTCATATTGTCTTGTTTTCACATTAGTAGTAACATCGATGATTGTAGGCTAGCAATAAGTTATTAAAGTTGTTGAAATCCTTAGAAGTGTGCCAGACGACTTTTGGTCTCCAACATAGGCACCTTTCTGTGTTTGCTAAAATTGCGGCACGAGGGCGATGCACATGCAATTTGGTGGTAGAAACTCGTCCCCCTAATGAGGAGCAAAAATGGTGAGCAAAGATTTTGGTAATGTAATGAATGAAGAGGCACTTTGGTTGTTGTTGCATGACACACATAGTGTACTCTAGGACTCATAACAATAACATAGGCCTACTGTAGGACCCATAACTTCAACTAACAACATAGACCTACTGTAGGACCAATAACTTCACCTAAGAACAAATATAGGAAAATAGCTGTGTGTGTTGTTCAACAGTCTATCTATCAAGGAACCGTTCTCTACACAATATGAGCTAAGTATCTCTGTGTGAAAACAGACTAACGAGACCCTACTGTAAATCAAGCAGACAATAACATTATAAACATACATTTGTTCGGGATGTTGGGTCCAACGTGGAGCACGGCATAACTCTCTTTACCAGAGTAAAGGATGAAGAAGCACTTTGGTTGTTGTTGCATGTCGTGATGTTTGTCATTTGACCGGCATTCAGAAAATGATTTCCTGGATCAGCTGATGATAGTTGAACATGTGACTGTAACTAAACAGCTACCGTATTAAGAATTGTGTGTAATTATTGAATAACAGCGTTAATGACAGTGTCGATTTTTCACCTTTATTTAACCAGGTAGGCCAGTTGAGAACAAGTTCTCATTTACATTTGTGACTTGGCCAAGATAAAGCAAAGCAGTTCGACAAAAACAACACCACCGAGTTACACGTGGGATAAAAAAACGTACAGTCAATAGCACAATAGAAAAATCTATATACAGTGTGCAAATGGAGTAAGGAGGCACGGCAATAAATAGGCCATAGTAGCGAAGTAATTACAATTTAACAAATTAACACTGGAGAGATAGATGTGCAGATAGATGATGTGCAAGTAGAAATACTGTTGTGACAAAAGAGTACAAAAAGTAAAAAACATGGGATGAGGTAGGCAGTTGGATGGGCTATTTACAGATGGGCTGTGTACAGCTGCAGCGATCTGTAAGCTGCTCTGATAGCTGATGCTTAAAGTTAGTGAGGGAGATTTAAGTCTCCAACTTCAGTGATTTTTGCAATTTGTTCCAGTCATTGGCAGCAGAGAAGTGGAAGGAAATGCGGCCAAAGTAGGTGTTGGCCTTGGGGATGACCAGTGAGATATACCTCCTGGAGCACGTGCTATGGTTGGGTGTTGCTATGGTGACCAGTGAGCTGAGTGAAGGCGGCCTAGCAAAGACTTATAGATGACCTGGAGCCAGTTGGTTTGCTACGAACACGTAGCGAGGGCCAGCTAACGAGAGCATACAGGTCACAGTGGTGGGTGGTATATGGGGCTTAGGTAACAAAACGGATGGCACTGTGATAGCAAACTGGATGCAGCCTGAGTAAAGTGTTGGAGGCTATTTTGAAAATGACATCGCCAAAGTCAAGGATCGGTAGGATAGTCAGTTTTACGAGGGTATGTTTGGCAGCGTGAGTGAAGGTAGCTTTGATGCGAAATAGGAAGCCAATTCTAGATTTAATTTTGGATTGGAAATACTTAATATTAGTCTGGAAGGAGAGTTTACAGTCTAGCCAGACACCTAGGTATTTATAGTTGTCCACATATTCTAAGTTAGAACCGTCCAGAGTAGTGATGCTGGACGGGGGGGTGCGGGCGGCAATCGGTTGAAGAGCATACATTTAGTTTTGCTAGCGTTTAAGAACAGTTGGAGGCCACGGATGGAGTGTTGAATGGCATTGAAGCGCGTTTGGAGGTATGTTAACAGTATCCAAAGAAGGGCCAGATGTATACAGAATGGTGTCGTCTGCATAGAGGTGGATCAAGGAATCACCCGCAGAAAGAGCAACATTGTTGGTATATACAGAGAAAAGAGTCGGTCCGAGAATTGAACCCTGTGGTACCTCCATAGAGACTGCCAGAGGTCCAGACAACAGACCCTCCGATTTGACACACTGAACTTTGTCTGAGAAGTAGTTGGTGAACCAGGCGAGTCAGTCATTTGAGAAACGAAGGCTGTTGAGTCTGACGATAAGAATACGGTGATTGACAAAGTCGAAAGCCTTGGCCAGGTTGACATAAACGGCTGCACAGTACTGTCTTTTATCGATGGCTGTTATATCGTTTAGTACCTTGAGCGTGGCTGAGGTGACCCGTGACCAGCTCGGAAACCGGATTGCACAGCGGAGAAGGTACGGTGGGATTCAAAATGGTAAGTGATCTGTTTGTTAACTTGACTTTTGAAGACTTTAGAACAGCAGGGCAGGATAGATATACGTCTGTAACAGTTTGGGTCTAGAGTGTCACCCCCTTTAACTTCTAAACCTGTTGAACGATTTAATTTGATTGCTTTTCTGATTTTCGTGACCAGGTTGCCTGCTGCTAGCTAGGCATAATGCTTTGCTAGGCTATCGATAAACTTACACAAATGCTGGTCTTGGTTTGGCTGTAAAGCATATTTTCAAAATCTGAGATGACAGGGTGATTAACAAAAGGCTAAGCAGTGTTTCAATATATTTCACTTGTGATTTCATGAATATGAATATTTTCTAGTAATATTTATGTCCGTTGCGTTATGCTAATTAGTGTCCGTTGATGACAACGCTCCCGGATCCGGGATGGGTAGTACCAAGATTAAGGTATAGGGGGCAACATTTTCACTTTGGAGAAATAGCGTGCCCAATTTCAACTTCCTGCTACTCATGCCAAGAATATAAGATATGTATATTATTAGTAGATGTGGATAGAAAACACTCTGAAGTTTCTAAGACTGTTTGAATCATGTCTGTGAGTATAACATAACTTATGTAGCAGGCAAAACCCAGAGGACTAAACGTTCAGAAATTGTTATTTTTAGGTCTCTGTCTGTTCAATGGGTTCCCATGGGGAAATTACATTTCTTTTTCAGTTCCTACCGCTTCCACTGGATGTCACCAGTCTTTGGAATTTGGAAGAGGTTATTCATTTGTGCAATGAAGAAGTAGGCCATCTAGGAACAACGTAACACTGTTGAGAGTTGGGCAAGATGTGAAAAGTAGCTTGGTTTGTTGTTTTCCTGTATTGAACACAGAGACCCGTCTTCAATTTGATCGATTATTAACGTTTAAAAATACCTAGAGTTGTATTACAAAAGTAGTTTGAAATATTTTGGCAAAGTTCATAGGCAAATTTCGAAATATTTTGTAGTGACGTTGCGCATTTTGGAAGCTGTTTTTGTCTGGATCAAACGCGCCAAATAAATGGACAAAATTGATATATATGGAGGGAATTAATAGAACAAAAGGACCAATTGTGATGTTTATGGGACCGACTGCTGGTGTAGTCTATTACTGAACATTTCAGGAGCAGAACGGCAGAATTTACAAAGTCCAGCAGCAGACGGGGCTCTCTCTGGTCGGGTTATGTTGACGGCCGGCTCCCTCTGGTCAGGTTGTGTTGACGAGCGGTTCCCTCTGGTCGGGTTATGTTGACGAGCAGCTCCCTCTGGTCAGGGTTATGTTGACGAGTACAACATGTAGCAATTGCAGATTTCCGCCTTAACACCAAACATCAGTTCAACTGCAGAGTTTGTGCCTCTGTTGTTAAGACAGTACTTACTAGTGTTAATCAGGGAACGGTTTCTCAAAACCATCTTATGGCTAAATTCTTCGTTAGAACCATTGGATGCCTTAAGATGCGTTTGGGAAACCGGGCCCAGATATCCAGGTTTCTCCTCCTTTTTCGATGTAACAGTCATCTCCTCCCCCTCCTCTTTCATGCCATAAACTGCATCTTCCTCTCCTTTAACATCATCCTCCTCTTTCACTCTGAACGCGTCCTCCTCTTCTTTCACAGTAACGGCCCCACTCTCTACTTCTTGTTTTACTGTGATATCCTTCTCTTCGTTAGAAGGAGAGTAGCTTGGTGACCACACGGTCGGGGATGTTAATTAACCAGACCGCTAGCTGACTAATAACAACACCGTAAATATGAAATTAAATCGGATAACTAACTAGACGACAGAAGTGGGTTTAAAACTGGGGAATAGCTTAGTGACCGCATGGTCGGGGATGTTAGCTAGGCTAATGCTAACTTAACCAGACCGCTAGCTGACTAATAACAACACCGTAAATATGAAATTAAATCAGATAACTAACTAGACTATAGAAGTGGGTTTAAAACACAGTGGCTAATATACACTAAAGCGTCTAAAGTAATGTATTGTTTCGGCTATTTTGTCAAGCAAGCTACCGAGGTGTCTGACTAACTGTTGCTGCTGTTGAAAGAAGCGTTCCGTCCACTAGATTATACGTCACACCAACAGCATAACCTTAAATTCCCAGACCGCCCTCTGCTGACTGGAGTGGGTAACGCAGTTGAGTAAAATGTATATTTTATCTTCAGATAACAAGTTAAAGTGTAGGAAGCATGAATTTTTACTCACCAGTGTAACAATACAGTGTGGTTAAAGACTTAGTAAGCTAGTTGTCGTCGCGATATGGTTACCTATAAGGACAAACAGTTATGTTCTTGCGTTATTACATATTTATTAACTTATTTTGTGAACTCTTCCAAACTACCCACAATGCAGTATTTCTTCACGTCATATGGATGATCAACTCTGTGCTACTGAGTTTGTATGCCAGTGTAACGGTGTAATGAAGTTACAATTTTAAAATATATTTAACCTTTATTTAACTAGGCAAGTCAACAAATTATTATTTACATTGACGGCCTGCCCCTGCCAAACCCTAACCCAGAGACGATGCTGGGCCAATTGTGCGCTGCCCTATGCGACTCCAAATCACGGCTTGTTATGATACAGCCTGGTTTTGAACAAGGGGCTGTAGTGACGCCTCTAGCACTGAGATGCCATACCTTAGACTGCTGCACTGCTCGTGTGTTTACATTACACTCAGTGTAATACACTCAGTGATAAAGGTATGGGATTCTGGGTAATCCACAGCAGATTTTTGGAGAATTTGAAAATTGAGTGGTCCTGGGATAGAAATGTATACACTTGACATTACATTATGTTTATTAGTGAATTTATTAACTTATTTCCGGATATCTTCTAAACTACCCACAATGCAGTATTTCTCAACGTCATATCAAATCAAATCAAATCAAATGTTATTTGTCACATACACATGGTTAGCAGATGTTAATGCGAGTGTAGCGAAATGCTTGTGCTTCTAGTTCCGACAATGCAGTAATAACCAACAAGTAATCTAACTAACAATTCCAAAACTACTGTCTTATACACAGTGTAAGGGGATAAAGAATATGTACATAAGGATATATGAATGAGTGATGGTACAGAGCAGCATAGGCAAGATACAGTAGATGGTATCGAGTACAGTATATACATATGAGATGAGTATGTAAACAAAGTGGCATAGTTAAAGTGGCTAGTGATACATGTATTACATAAGGATGCAGTCGATGATATAGAGTACAGTATATACGTATGCATATGAGATGAATAATGTAGGGTAAGTAACATTATATAAGGTAGCATTGTTTAAAGTGGCTAGTGATATATTTACATCATTTCCCATCAATTCCCATTATTAAAGTGGCTGGAGTTGAGTCAGTGTCAGTGTCAGTGTGTTGGCAGCAGCCACTCAATGTTAGTGGTGGCTGTTTAATAGTCTGATGGCCTTGAGATAGAAGCTGTTTTTCAGTCTCTCGGTCCCAGCTTTGATGCACCTGTACTGACCTCGCCTTCTGGATGATAGCGGGGTGAACAGGCAGTGGCTCGGGTGGTTGATGTCCTTGATGATCTCTATGGCCTTCCTGTAACATCGGGTGGTGTAGGTGTCCTGGAGGGCAGGTAGTTTGCCCCCGGTGATGCGTTGTGCAGACCTCACTACCCTCTGGAGAGCCTTACGTTTGAGGGCGGAGCAGTTGCCGTACCAGGCGGTGATACAGCCCGCCAGGATGCTCTCGATTGTGCATCTGTAGAAGTTTGTGAGTGCTTTTGGTGACAAGCCAAATTTCTTCAGCCTCCTGAGGTTGAAGAGGCGCTGCTGCGCCTTTTTCACGATGCTGTCTGTGTGAGTGGACCAATTCAGTTTGTCTGTGATGTGTGTGCCGAGGAACTTAAAACTTGTTACCCTCTCCACTACTGTTCCATCGATGTGGATAGGGGGGTGTTCCCTCTGCTGTTTCCTGAAGTCCACAATCATCTCCTTAGTTTTGTTGACGTGAAGTGTGAGGTTATTTTCCTGACACCACACTCCGAGGGCCCTCACCTCCTCCCTGTAGGCCGTCTCGTCGTTGTTGGTAATCAAGCCTACCACTGTTGTGTCGTCCGCAAACTTGATGATTGAGTTGGAGGCGTGCGTGGCCACGCAGTCGTGGGTGAACAGGGAGTACAGGAGAGGGCTCAGAACGCACCCTTGTGGGGCCCCAGTGTTGAGGATCAGCGGGGAGGAGATGTTGTTGCCTACCCTCACCACCTGGGGGCGGCCCATCAGGAAGTCTAGTACCCAGTTGCACAGGGCGGGGTCGAGACCCAGGGTCTCGAGCTTGATGACGAGCTTGGAGGGTACTATGGTGTTAAATGCCGAGCTGTAGTCGATGAACAGCATTCTCACATAGGTATTCCTCTTGTCCAGATGGGTTAGGGCAGTGTGCAGTGTGGTTGAGATTGCATCGTCTGTGGACCTATTTGGGCGGTAAGCAAATTGGAGTGGGTCTAGGGTGTCAGGTAGGGTGGAGGTGATATGGTCCTTGACTAGTCTCTCAAAGCACTTCATGATGACGGAAGTGAGTGCTACGGGGCGGTAGTCGTTTAGCTCAGTTACCTTAGCTTTCTTGGGAACAGGAACAATGGTGGCCCTCTTGAAGCATGTGGGAACAGCAGACTGGTATAGGGATTGATTGAATATGTCCGTAAACACACCGGCCAGCTGGTCTGCGCATGCTCTGAGGGCGCGGCTGGGGATGCCGTCTGGGCCTGCAGCCTTGCGAGGGTTAACACGTTTAAATGTCTTACTCACCTCGGCTGCAGTGAAGGAGAGACCGCATGTTTTTGTTGCATGCCGTGTCAGTGGCACTGTATTGTCCTCAAAGCGGGCAAAAAAGTTATTTAGTCTGCCTGGGAGCGAGACATCCTGGTCCGTGACTGGGCTGGATTTCTTCCTGTAGTCCGTGATTGACTGTAGACCCTGCCACATGCCTCTTGTGTCTGAGCCGATGAATTGAGATTCTACTTTGTCTCTGTACTGACGCTTAGCTTGTTTGATAGCCTTGCGGAGGGAATAGCTGCACTGTTTGTATTCGGTCATGTTACCAGACACCTTGCCCTGATTAAAAGCAGTGGTTCGCGCTTTCAGTTTCACGCGAATGCTGCCATCAATCCACAGTTTCTGGTTAGGGAATGTTGTAATCGTTGCTATGGGAACGATATCTTCAACGCACGTTCTAATGAACTCGCACACCGAATCAGCGTATTCGTCAATATTGTTATCTGACGCAATATGAAACATATCCCAGTCCACGTGATGGAAGCAGTCTTGGAGTGTGGAGTCAGCTTGGTCGGACCAGCGTTGGACAGACCTCAGCATGGGAGCCTCTTGTTTTAGTTTCTGTCTGTAGGCAGAGATCAACAAAATGGAGTCGTGGTCAGCTTTTCCGAAAGGGGGGCGGGGCAGGGCCTTATATGCGTCGCGGAAGTTAGAGTAACAATGGTCCAAGGTCTTTCCACCCCTGGTTGCGCAATCAATATACTGATCAAATTTAGGGAGTCTTGTTTTCAGATTAGCCTTGTTAAAATCCCCAGCTACAATGAATGCAGCCTCCGGATGAATGGTTTCCAGTTTGCAAAGAGTTAAATAAAGTTCGTTCAGAGCCATCGATGTGTCTGCTTGGGGGGGGGATATATACGGCTGTGATTATAATCGAAGAGAATTCTCTTGGTAGAATTTGGTAGAATATGGATGATCTTCTCTGTGCTACTGAGTTTGTATGCCAGTGTAACGGTGTAATGAAGTTACATTTTTAAAATATTTGTATCCTCTATTTAGCTAGGCAAGTCAGTTAAGAACAGTGCCTTAGACCGCTGCGCCGCTCGTGTGATAAAGGTATGGGATTCTGGGTAATCCACAGGAGATTTATGGAGAATTTGAAAATGTAGTGGTCCTGGGATAGAAATGTATAAAATTGACATTACATCATTAAATCCACGTTTTAAATCATACATTAGCAATTTATGTTTTAGTAACTACTGTTGTTGGTTTGGTGTCAAGTCAGCCTCTCTTTATATGTTATTTGCCGAATCTCAGTTTTCCATGTGGGTTTTATGCTAAAGTTCCCTCTTTCAAGTTGGTATCTAACTGGAAAATGGATCTTCTTTAGGAGTGCTATTTTTACCCTGTCGACTACTGATCATTCATCCACACTGTGTGTCTCATAAATGCAGGTCATTTATGACAAATGTATTAAGTATATGTTTTACAAACTCATTAACACCAGCGAGTTTATTAGCCCGGTTTTGTTAGTTTAGGTGTATTATATTTATTCGCCACCAGAGGGGGACATTGAGTAATATTTCAGGTTAATTTGATAATTTTTGATACTAAAATGGATGACAGTTTATTCTGATGTACTGAATATGAGACACACGGAAATAATGTATTTATTTTTATTATAGTAAATTAGGAATTAGCAGGAAATGTTAAATCCACTATATGATCAAAATAACTTTGATAGACATTTCAACTGTTTTTTTGTTAGTATATTATAGGGCAGATTTATGTAGAATTGCTGTGGGAGTGCTATTTATATCCCGTCACTACTGATCATTCATCCATACTGTGTGTGTCCCATCATTGCAGCTTTGGAAATAAATGAACTATCCATTCATTGCTCCTTCCTGACAGACTCACTAAACAGAGAACATCCCTGGTCGTCCCTACTGCCTCTGATCTGACGGACTCACTAAACACAAATGCTTCGTTTGTAAATTATGTCTGAGTGTTGCAGTGTGCCCCTGGCTATCTGTAAATAAAACAACAAGAAAATGGTTCCGTCTGGTTTGGTTAATATCAGGAATTTGAAATTATTCATACTTTTACTTTTGATTCTTAAGTATATTTAAAACCAAATACTTTGACTTTTACTCAAGTAGTATTTTACTGGGTAACTTTCTATTAAGGTATCTATACTTTTACTCAAGTATGACAATTGGGTACTTTCTCCACCACTGATTATGAGTCTAATCTGCTCTCCTTCAACATGGTCAGCCTCATTATGAGTCTAATCTGGTCTCCTTCTACATGGTGAGCCTCATTA
This sequence comes from Oncorhynchus mykiss, assembly GCF_013265735.2. NCBI lineage: Eukaryota > Metazoa > Chordata > Actinopteri > Salmoniformes > Salmonidae > Oncorhynchus > Oncorhynchus mykiss. Next base: position 26,030,849 of record NC_048577.1, read on the forward strand.
TGAGTCTAAACTGGTCTGCTTCAACATGGTCAGCCTGATTATGTGCCTCATTAATTGTCTGATGAAAAAGAAAACCCACACACTGATCAGTATCAATCAGCCTTTTGTTTTCTTTCAAGTTATTAACTAATGATTAGCACACACAAGTTCTCAGATGTGTGAGTGCTTTACCTATTTCTAACAGTATCATTTCAAATGGAGAAAACAACTCAGCAACATGGAAACAATGTGGGAGGATTAGCAAATCCTGTTTCAGTATCGAAATTACAAACCACATGAACAAGTGCATTGGACATGTCTATGAGGTCAATACTAATCCATCATGTCTGCATTGGACACACCTATGGGCCAGCAGGTAGCCTAGTGGTGAGAGCATTGGGCCAGAAACCAAAAGGTTGATGGATCGAATCCCGAGCTGACAAGGTAAAAATCGGTTGTTCTGCCCCTGAACAAGGCAGTTAACCCACTGTTCCCCGGTAGGCCGTCATTGTAAATAAGAATTTGTTCTTAGTTAAATGAATAAAATCACTTTTTAAATGTAGCAGAATTAAATATCCACAACATTCATTCTGTGGGTACTAGATTGACTCAGTTCACAGACTGTCAGCCAGACAGTGATTGTGCAATATCATCAGACTAAATTAGAGTAACAACCAAATAAAAAAGACAAACAGGGAATGTTCAATGACCCCAAAACACACTACACTTCATTCAAAGAATCAACACTTTATTTCATATCATGAAGAACACCTGTGGAAATGGGCAGTGGGTTTAGTCATCCATCTGACTCCAAAACAAGCCATGATTGAATAGTGTCTAATCCAAATAATCAGCACAATGTCAGCTGTTAGTGCAGGGCTGGAACAGAAACCTGCACACCCAGTAGCTAGATCTCTAGCAGCAAGGTTGGCCATGTATTTTCTAGGTCTCTGCATCGTCTCTTTAACAGTATTGGTGTAGTCATACAACTTATTATAACAGTAAACCAACAGCATATTTAGAAAGTATTCAGACCCCTTGACTTTTTCCAATTTTTTTTACATTACAGCCTTATTCTAAAATGTATTAAATAATATTGTGTTCCTCATTAATCTACACACCATTCCCCATAATGACATAACACCCCATAATGACAAAACAGAAATACCTTATTTACATAAGTATTCAGACCCTTTGCTATGGGACTCGAAATTGAGCTCAGGTGCATCTTGTTTCCATTGATCATCCTTGAGATGTTTCTACAACTTGATTGGAGTCCACCTGCGGTAAATTCAATTGATTGGACATGATTTGGGCACACCTGTCTATATAAGGTCCCACAGTTGACAGTGCATGTCAGAACAAAAACCAAGCCACGAGGTCAAAGGAATTGTCCGTAGAGCCCCGAGACAGGATTCTGTAGAGGCACAGATCTGGGGACCAAAAAATGGGTACCAAAAAATGTCTGCGGTATTGAAGGTCCCCAAGAACACAGTGGCCTCCATCATTCTTAAATGTAAGAGGTTAGGAACTACCAAGACTCTTCAAACAGATCAGTCAGGGGAGAAGGGTCTTGTTCAAGTATGTGACCAAGAACCTGCTGGTCACTATTATGACAGAGCTCCAGAGTTCCTCTGTGGAGATGGGAGAACCTTCCAGAAGGACGACCATCTATATAGCACACCTCAGTAAAAGGCACATGACAGCCTGCTTGGTGTTTGCCAAAATGCACGTAAAGGACTGACCTTGAGAAATAACATTTTCTGGCCTGATGAAACCAAAACGTAACTCTTTGGCCTGAATGCCAAGCATCACGTCTGGAGGAAACCAGACACCATCCCTACGGTGAAGCACGGTGGTGGCAGCATCATGCTGTGGGGATGTTTTTCAGTGGCAGGGACTGGCAGACTCATCAAGATCAAGGGAAATATGAATGGAAAGTACAAAGATTTTCCCACTGATATCCATATCATGCCGAAACCAATTGATAAGGGGGCAAACATTTAGGGTTCTACATTGTGACATCATTAAAATACTCCTACTACAATGTTAAAACATTCTACATTGTGACATTATTTCATTGATATCATGAAACAACTCCTTTATGAATGTATTTTCTGATGTTTGATCAGAGATCTTTTATCAGAGTATCTCTTGTCACATTGATCACAGCTATAAGGTTTATCTCCTGTGTGTGTTCTCTGGTGTACTGTCAGATCACTAGATGTAGTAAAAATCTTCCCACATTGGTCACAGCTATACGGTTTCTCTCCTGTGTGTGTTCTCTGGTGTGATATCAGGGTGCTTAACTGAGTAAAACTCTTCCCACATTGATTACAACTATGAGGCTTCTCTCCTGTGTGTGTTCTCTGGTGTGATACCAGGGTGCTTGACTGAGTAAAACTCTTCCCACATTGATTACAACTATAAGGCTTCTCTCCTGTGTGTGTTCTCTGGTGTCGAATCAGATGGCTTGATGTAGTAAAACTCTTCCCACATTGATTACAGCTATAATATTTCTCTCCTGTGTGTTTTCTCTGGTGTGATAACAGGTTGCTTGACTGACTAAAACTCTTCCCACATTGAGTACAGCTATAAGGTTTCTCTCCAGTGTGACTTCTCATGTGTACTTTTAGTGAATCTGATCTTACATAACTCTTCCCACATAGATTACAGCTATAAGGCTTCTCTCCTGTGTGTGTTCTCTGGTGTATTTTAAGTTCTGATGAAGATTTGCAACCTTTCCGACAGTCAGAGCAGCAATTAGATTTCTTCCCTGTGGGTCTCTGCTGGTGTTTCTTGAGGTGTTCTGATATGGAGAGACTCTTCTCTGCCCTGTCAGCATCCTGAGGATGTTGAGGCCCCCCAGAGGATCCACGATAGTCACATCTCTCTCCTGTGTGAACAACAAAGTCAGACAGATGGTTAAAGGGCCACAACAGCAGAAATCCACTGTAAAAGGTGATGCCAACAGCGTTGCCATGATGTTGTACAAACAATGACATCTGTAATGAATGTTCAAATTATTTGACATTTGTCTTAAGACAGTCAAGTAAGCATCAAAAGTCATATTTTGTCTTGTTTTCACATTAGTAGTAACATCAATGATTGTAGGCTAGAAATAAGTTTCCAAAGCAGTGTGCCAGACGTCTTTTGGTCTCCAATATAGGCCCCTTTTCTGAAGGTCTATGTTATTGTTAGGTGAAGTTATGGGTCCTACAGTGGGTCTATGTTATTGTTATGGGTCCTACAGTAGGTCTATGGCAAGACTTGAAAATTGATTTCTAGATCAACAACCAACTTGACAGAACATTAAGGATTTTAAAAAGAATAATGAATATTCACGTGAAGATCAGTCACCTATTGGATGACATCACGGCTTCCCATCTAGCCAACTCCTTGAAGGCCTTATTATGACATCACTCACTCCTTCTAGTTTGCAGTTGTCTAAAAAAACACGATTTTGCTCAAAACATTTATTTGTTTCCCTTTAATGTTTATACTTTACTGTATTTATATATCACTTTTCAACTGGAAAAGTTTTTTAAAAATCACTGGAGGACGTCATGAACAATTCCGACAGTACAAAAACATATTTAAGTGTAGAATGCCCTTTTAAAAATCACACATTAGTTCAACAACTGCAAAATTTGTGTCCCTGTTTTATAAGACAGTACTCACTGCATTTACTGGTGTTAATCAGATCAATGTCCCTGTTTTATAAGATAGTACTCACTATCTGCCAGCAGCATACCACCGCTGGCTTGCTTCTGAAGCTAAGCAGGGTTGGTCCTGGTCAGTTCCTGGTTGGGAGGCCAGATGCTGCTGGAAGTGGTGTTGGAGGGCCAGTAGGAGGCACTCTTTCCTCTGGTCTAAAAAAATATCCCAATGCCCCAGGGCAGTGATTGGGGGACACTGCCCTGTGTAGGGTGCCGTCTTTCAGATGGGACGTTAAACGGGTGTCCTGACTCTCTGAGGTCATTAAAGATCCCATGGCACTTATCGTAAGAGTAGGGGTGTTAACCCCGGTGTCCTGGCTAAATTCCCAATCTGGCCCTCAAACCATCACAGTCACCTAATAATCCCCAGTTTACAATTGGCTCATTCATCCCCCTCCTCTCCCCTGTAACTATTCCCCGGGTCGTTGCTGCAAATGAGAACGTGTTCTCAGTCAACTTACCTGGTAAAATAAAGGATAAATAAAAACTATATTTACTGGTGTTAATCAGATCAAGGTCCCTGTTTTACAAGATAATACTCACTGTATTTACTGGTGTTCATCAGATCTCCAGTCCTCTCTTCTTCGTCCTCCTCTAATGTGACAGTAATCTCCCCCTCTTCATCCTTCATTCCAAAAACGTCTTCATCTTCTTTCACTTCATCCTCCACTCCAAAAACCGAATATTCCTCTTCTTTCACAGTAACATCTTCCTCCTCTTTCACTCTGAAGGCGTCTTTCTCTTCTTCTTTCACAGTAACAGCCTCACCCTCTACTTGTTTTTGTATTGTAATAGCCTCCTCTTCCTCCTCCTCTTTCACGAGAGCTTCTTTCTCCGTCCAGTAGACCTCATCTTCTTTAGCAGGAGGAGAGAAGCTTAGTGAACTCATGGTCGTGGATAATAGCTAATTAGCATTAGCGACTAGACTAGTGCTAACTTAACCAGCCAGCAAGTTGACTTACAAAGTAAATATTAAAGTAAATGGGGTAGCTAGTTGTTTACACATAAGTATGTTTAAATCATAGTGGCAAACAAACCAGGAAATTGTCTAAAGAACTTGAATGTTCCGACTTTGTTGTCTAGCGAGCTACCGAGGTGGCTGCAGTTGTTGAAGAAGCGTTCCGTCCACTAGATTATACGTCTCAGTAGAAACATCGCCTGAAAGACATATATCGCCATCTGCTGTCTGGAGGGAGGAAACGCAGTTGAGGAGGGAAAACTATTTTTCTTTTCTTCATTCTTCATTCTTCATTCATTCATTATAATATTATAAAGCAGTTTAGGGAAACGTTTTTGTTTCCTATCCATTAAATAAGAATATTATATCAACACGTACAAAGAGCAACAAGTGTTTGATTAGTTCAGATTTTTTTATGAGAATTTAAAACAAACTCTACATCTACTCCACATCGGTATTTCTGATTCAGTCAAATAACTAGATATCAAAATAAGCACCTAGTTATTGATACCCTTGATAAAGATGAGCAAAATGTATGTATAAAATAAATAAATAAACTTTACCCACTGCCAGGATATGTTAGCCCAAAACCTGGTTACCTCTCTGCTAGGAGGCTGAAACTAGGGCCATAAGTGGATCTTCCAGCAAGACACATCAACATCCATGAAGAATTGGTTAATTGGGCACAAAATCAACATTTTCTATGGCCATCACAGTCTTCGGGCTTCAACTACATTGAAAACCTGTGGTTTGAATTGAACAGGGCAGTCCATAAGCGCAGACAAAATTAATCAAGGACCTTGAGAGATTCTGTATGGAGGAATGGTCTAAGATCCCACCCAATGTGTTTTCTAATCTCATAAAACATTTCAGTGTCGTTATCCTCCCAAGGCAAAGGTGCTGGAGTATTGAAAACATGGTTGTTATTTTTTTTACATACAATATATCTCAGTATTTGAAATCTTTTTTTAATAGAGTCATTTATCTCATCTTTATCAAGGGTGTCAACAATTTGTCCCCCACTGTACCTCCATACTGCTGCTACATGGTGTAACAATACATCATGTAGATGTATATAATGAACAGACTAGATTTATACTGCTCCGAAATGGTGTAACAATACATCATGTAGATGTATATAATGAACAGACTAGATTTATACTGCTCCTACATGGTGTAACAATACCATTCAAAAGTTTGGGGTCACTTAGAAATGTCCTTGTTTTTGAAAGAAAAACTAGTTTTTTGTCCATTAAAATAACATCAAATTGATCCGAAATACAGTGTTGGCATTGTTAATGTTGTAAATGACTATTGTAGCTCGAAACAGCTGATTTTTTTATGGAATATCTACATAGGCGTACAGAGGCCCATTATCAGCAACCATCACTCCTGTGTTCACTCCTGTGTTGAGTTAGCTAATCCAAGTTTATCGTTTTAAAAGGCTTATTGATCATTAGAAAACCCTTTTGTAATTATGCTAGCACCACTGAAAACTCTTGTGCTGATATAACAAAGCTTTTGTAAACAGTGTTTTTCAATAACAATCATGCAGTAGAACAACAATAATCATCCCCCTGTTGACCCCCTTCTTAAGACGTGAAAACTATAGCAGAAAGGAGAAGGAGGATATAACGAAAACAAGAAGCCCCCTCAAGTCCTAATCCTCTTGTCTCCCCATGTCCCCCAAGGTAGTGCAATGGTGGTGGTTGCATTCGTGGGTATACATAAGGTGGTGCTTCTAACCTTGTCTGGTGTGCATGGTGGGTCTGTAGGTGTAGTGCTACGTTTGGTGCGTGTGAGATTGAAGGGAGTGGTGCTAGGAATGTTATCAGGGATAGGGGTTGGGGTGAGAGGGGTTGATGCTTTAGTATGTGTTTGTTGTTCTATTAACCATGTGAGAGTGCCTAGGGTTACTCCAAATATCAGTAGGAATATCACAAACAGTGGTTCAGATATTCCTAGCTTTGCCCAGGGAGAGAGAAATATCCCTTTAACTGGGCGAGGTTCCTTTATCAGGGTTAGAGGGGTTTGATGCCCCATCACCTGAGTCAGGAATTTATTCATTTGGAATCAAATTTAGGCTGTTCAAATCAGCTCTGACTTCAGTCAGTGTTCTGGAAGGAGTTGGGGCTGGGGTGCAATGTGTAAGGTGGTGCCAAGGTGCGCCTGATTTACCTTTGACCTGGACTGAGTGTGAAGTAACCTCCTTCACCTCGTACGGTCCAGTCCACCTGGGTTCCAGCCACTTTCTCTTGTGGACTTTAACCCTCACCCAGTCACCAACCTTTACCTTCAGTGTTGGCGTGTCCCCCGGCAGCTCCCCCTCCTGGAACTTGTGAACCTGGGTAGAGAGTGCTGCAGAGAGAACCGTCAGTTTTTTCACATAATCAGACATTACAATTTGTTGTACATCAAGGGCGGGCATATGACCTCCCTCCCTTGGTGGACCAGGCATGACTCTTCCAGTCATAATTTCATGAGAAGAGAGATGGGTGCCTGCTCCTGGTGAGGCTCTCATGGCCATCAACGCCAGAGGCAGGGCTTCAACCCATGTCAACTTCGAACCTGCACACACTTTAGCTATCTTAGCTTTCAGATTTTGGTTTGACGTTCCACCAGACCTTGAGATCGGGGCCTGTACACAGATCCAAATCTGTGGGTTATGCCAAATCTTTCTTCCACCTGTCTCAGGTGTTTGTTACTGAAATGTGAGCCATTTGTCAAATTTGATTTGTCTTGGGATGCCATACCTGGGTATTAGTTTGGTTTGTAGCCACTTAACGACTGACCTATCATCCCCCTTTGCTGTTGGTATTGCTTCTACCCATTTGGAGAACCTATCTACCATAACTAGGAGATAGTGTTTGTCTTTAGATACATTGTCGGGGCCCATGTCGGTGTAGTCTATACTAATGTCCTGAAAACATGCATTAGGTACTGGGTATGAGCCCATTGGTGTTTGATATGGTTTCTTTGGGTTGTGGCTGTCACAAACATTGCATTCGTCATAAAATAAGTCAGTCATATTTTTCATGTGAGGGTGCCACCAGATGTGCAAGACCATTTGGAGGGTCTTTAGTTTGCCTTCGTGTGTGGGGCCATGTGCTTCTCGTAAAAGTTCTGGACAAAGGTTTGCTGGGGCTACCTGTGCCGGTAATGGTACTGATGCTATTAGTCTCTCCATCTGTGTCTTGTGTTTGATTGGAAGATTTCCTGTTGTGGTAAAGTTTCTGCTTACCCACTGTGGTCCATCAGTGTGGACTGCTCCATGGGCACAGGCTGAGTCTGTATAGATATTCACAGTCTTTCCTTTTGCTCTGATGAGGGCCTGGGTCAATCCGATGATTTCAGCTAATTGGGCAGATGCTGGTTGAGGGATGATGGCTGATTCAAGGGTGACATGTGAGCCGTCTGGGAGTTGCTGTACCACCGCATAGGCTGCTATGTTTCCTTCTTCTCCTTTGTAGCAGCAGCCATCAGTGTACAGCCGTTGGTCGGGATTAGTCAGTGGTTCATTCTTCAGGTCTGGTCTCAGTTTTAGTTCTTGTTCCGCTCTTTCAGCACACGAGTGGGGCAGTCCTTCTTCTGCGTTGAGTGCATCTGCCATGTTTTTTTGTCAGTGTTCACAAACGTGATAAGTGACTGTGTGCATTTGTTCTGGATCTTGGTTTTTCTTTCAGCACTGAACGTGAATTCTTTGCTCATCAGATATGCAGCAACGCCATGATGGGTGTGGATCTACAATGGATGACACATCACGAGGTGAGCTGTTTTTTCAATAGCTTTTGCTACTGCAGCAACGTATCTGGAGCATGTTGTCTGTCCTACCTCAATATGGTCAAGTTTGGAAGAGTGGTACATCAAGACCCTTCTCTCCCCCTCTTGTTTCTGGAATAGGACGGATGAGGTGAATACCTTCCTTTTCAGAAACATCCAAATGGAACTTGTTCTTGTAGTCAGGTGCAGTCAGAGCTGCTGCCGCTGATAGATGATCTGTTTTCAGGAGTGCAATGGCTGTTGATGCTTCAGCCGTCCAGGCCAGGGGAGAATGGAGGTTCCTGGGTCCAACATCACGCACTATTTCCCTCAGGGGTTCAGTTCTGGATGTGTGTGCCACCGATATGGAATCAGATGACAGCATTTGAGGGAACTTGATAGCAGAATAGGTGCATCCTGTGTCTACCAGGAACTGATGGGGAACACCCTCAACTTCACACATCATAGTTGGTTCAGTATATAGTTGAAAATATCGGCTCCCCCCTCCTGCCGCAGGTGGTGGGCATCTTCATGGCCAGGGCATGGTGTCCCCAGCCATTCCCTGGAACTGCGGTTGGTTGTAGTGTAGATGAGGGGGTCCTCCTCTTCCTCTTCCTCTCCACTGCTGTTGCTGCGGGGAGAGTGGTTTCATGCAATCTCTGGCAAAGTGACCGGGAATTCCGCAGTTAAAACACTGGTAGTTTCCCCCTCTGTATAGTCCAGTGTAGGGGCCCCGTTGAGCTCATTGTGGCTGTTACTGTTGCAAGATATACTGCTGTGGGGGAGGGTATTGGGGTGGTGGGGCCCCCATAGGGGCAGTGAGTGGGGCTGCCTGCTGTTGGATCATCTGAGAGACAGTCTGGGCCACTATTTGAGAGATGTCTGTTTTGGTGCCTGACTCCTTCGTTTCTTCCGCCACCATCTGTTTCTTAGGTTTTTCTCCTTGTTGTGCTTCCTTCAATTGGGGTTTCAGGAGTTGTACCAGGAGGGACTGCACCTGGCTCTCAGCACCCCCTCTTTCCTTATTGTTGTCACATGGTGGTGCACATGCGTATTGAATTGGGTCAGAGGAAGTGCAATCAACCCTACCGTTCCTCTCAGTTTCGTTTTCACATCTCCAGGACACCCGTTCACCACCATTTCCTTCCACATGCTGAGTGTGGTGTCTGTGTGATCGAATGGTTCTTCGTGGACCGATCTCCATGTGGTCTTAGCTCTGTCCAGGTATGCCGCAGGTTGCTCACCTGGGTTGATTGTAAAGGAGGATAAGGTGGCGTGGTTCCTTTCTGTAGGGTACGTTCTCCGGAGTGTTTCGGACCCCATTGATTCGGTCACTTCGGTTACTGTTCCTCTCATTATGCCTTCCACACGGTAGGCTCCCTCTCTGTTGTTTTCGTGGTTAGCCATAAGCTCCCTGAGTTCCTTAGCTCGAGCTATTGATGATTGCAGCAGCTCCTGCATCTTAGTCACGTTTGGACCTCCCCTTGGAGCTGGGGTGAGCACCATGTCAATTTCTTCTTCGTTTTCGGTATCCATGCTCTGATGACTGTCCTCCCTATCCGTCTGATAGAAGTGGTTTGAATCTATTCCTGTGAGTAGGTGTCCTCTGGTTTCAGAGATGAGAGAATTCACAGAGGAGCATTGCGGTCTCCGTTCCTGGGGGAGGCCTCCTGCGCCTGGAGTCCCGGTTTCGAGCTGTTCACATACAATATGGCCACCCGTTATCCCCAGTGTCATTTCCCCTTTTAGCTCCCCTTGCTGTACTCTCAGAACTGGAGCCTGTATTGCGGGAGGTGCCCTGGGCAGGAATGGGTTGTTACCGTGGAATGGGTTGTGTGACGGGCTCCGGTGATTTTGTCCCTTTGAGTATGGCGGGGGCTGAACTGCCTCCATTGACAATTTTGGATATAGTGAGGGAGAAGCGGCCTCAGGGGGAGCCGTGGGCAAGTTCTCAGGCGGGGCTTTAACATCCCCCGACGCCACAGTAGCCACGCACATCATGTCTGGTGTGTTTTTGGGCTGCACCCTCCTACACTCCTCTATAGCCCATGTCCCAACCTTCAACTCTGCTTCTGCCCGTTCTTTCTCTCTTGTCCCTTTCTTTTTGAACAAATGAGCTTTGTTCCTCTCTGTCTCACTTGCTTTTACATGCTCTACTGCGTCCTCTAGTTCTTTCTGCATATCTTGGAGTTTCCCCCCTGTAGGGGGTCCTCCTCTAAAGTAACCTGCTTGTGTCCATTTTAGCCGTAATCCTTTCCACACTTTCTCCACTTTCCCATACTGTTCTTTACCTCCCGCTCTATCAATCATACTCTGATCTAAATATGAATTGAATTTGAGTTTGGGCGTGGTGGCTGCAGACATTTTATCTAATTAGTCTGATAATGTGTATAATGCGTTATCTAGGTTTTAGTCAGTCCTTTGTGTGGTGTTTATTTCTATCTTTGTATACTCAGCCCGTCCTTGATCGAGACCAGGGATGTACTGCGGTGCTGGCTCAGGCTTATCTCATGCGCCCCCACCCTCGCACAGAAAGATTTTATCAGTAATGTGGTGGCAGTTACGTGTGTGCCTCTCCGGCATGTAATTTGAATTTGTTCAGCGATTTATTTAGGTATTCTCTAGAAATGATTCGGCGATTTCCTTTTGGATTAGTATATTAGTGAATTTAGGCGGTTCTAGCACAAATGTCAGAGTAATTCTATCTCTTTAGGAAATACCGATAGAATTTAGAAAAAACAAAAATTGTTCAGCGAATTATTTAAATACTTTCTGAGAATAATTGAGCAATCACCTCTTGGAACAATATGTTTAACAAATTCAAGCGGTTCTATAGCAATTGTCAGAATAATTCTAGTACTTTAGGAAATATAAAAAAATAGAAAAACTAAAGTAAATTGTTCAGCAAATTATTTAAATACTTTCTGAAAATAATTGAGCAATCACCTCTTGGAACAATATGTCAGACAATTCAGGCGATTCTATAACAATTGTCAGAATAATGATATCTCTTTAGGAAATATCGATAGAAATAGAAAAACCAAAAATCAGTGTTTAGCTCAGCATCTGTCAATCAAAGTCAGTACTCAGCTCGGCGGCTTATTTAAGTACTTTCTAGAAATAATTCAGTAACTTCCTTTTGGAACAATATGTCAATAAATTCAAGCGGTTCTATAACAATTTTCAGAATAATTTTAGTACTTTAGGGACCGTTTTTTTTATTCGGATTTGTTCAGTGATTTATTTAAATACTTTCTCCAAATAATTCAGCAATCACCTTCAGGGACAATATATCAGAAAATTCAGGCGATTCTATAACAATTGTCAGAACAATTTTAACACTTTAGGCAATACCAACAGAATAGAAAAACTGAAAATCAGTGTTTAGCCCGGCGGCTGTCAATCAAAGCGGCACAGCGATTCGACTACTAGTTGGCTAGCCTAGCAGTACGAGTACATAAAAGCCCAGTTACGTAACTTAGCCACGGCGGTTACTCCGCAACAAACGTTTCTTTCAATTTAATTTCCCCGGTCTCAAAATCGTGGAACGTCAAACCTGGTTCATATATTGTCTCAATACCACATTCATTCGTATGAAATTCTCATTGAATTTCCAATATCCATTATTGTGTCCTTTACGTGTTAGAACACAGCCACTATTTAACTTCACCTCTATACACAACCCAATACATATATAATTAGGACAGTTTTCTATGCAGATTTCAGAACAAATAGGGTCCCAGAAGGAATCTAACACATTGGTCAATCACAATTCACACATTCCTATTAAAATAACTCACACAATAGTCAAATTAATAAAAAACAAGTATTTTTTTTTTTTTTTTTAGGAAAACAAGATCTCTTTGATCAATGCCTTAGGTTCTTATGTAAAAATAATTTGGCAACGATTCATACTCACACTCAGTACTTCTGATCAAAATTTGGTTTAGACTATAATATAATATGCAGATTTCGATTTAACAGGTTCTGCTTACCTTTTGGTAGAGCGCTCTGATCAGGTTTCCTGAGGCAAGACGAATGGTTGATGGTTTCCTGTACTACCGATCACTCTTCCGCCGCTGATTTGTCTCGCCTCTCACACCAACTTATCATAGATCGAATTCAGGAATAACCATCCTCATGCAACCAAGTTTGTTAGTGTTCAAATACTGGAGAGTTGAGACCAAATCACGGACGCTGGACAGAGTGGATTTCAGTTGTAACAAAAGGCAGTTTATTAAGGTCAAAGATATCTTGTCCTGCAGTTTAACGTGCACGGACTTAGTCATATGACTCAGTATGGAGTCAGCTGAAAAAGGAGTTAGACAAAGGTTACAGCAGTTTTTATACATGGAATAATGTAGGTAGAATCTTGTCGTGTCGCCTTCTGAATGGTCCCGAAGGGTTGGAGGCGGACCTGCTCTAGCCAGAGCAGGAGCCCCATTGGTGCACAGCAGAGTCTTCTGCTCTGGGCACCCGACCAGTAGAGGGGGGATGAAGTGTGTGTGTTTATGCAAGAAGGTATTTGTGTGTCAGGGGATCGTGGGGTAGGGAGAACTGAGAGGGGCAGTTTTATGGCTGGGTGTGTGTGTTCGTGCGATGGAATGTCTATGTGTGTCCTGGGGTCGTGAGACAAGAGAACTGAGAGGGGCAGTTTATTGTTGGGTATATGTGTTCGTTCCTGTTTGGGCAGGGATACGTGCAATGACTTGAGTCAGGCAGATTAATTTGGCGCTGTATAATATATGAGCTATGTGTATGAATATATGTATATATGACATTAGCTTCTGGAGGTTCTTGAGTGTGTTCTAAAAATTAAAAATAATAGCGATTCCGTATCACATTGGGTGAGGCAGGTTACCGGAAGGTATAAACAAATTAAACATCGAAAAGAGATAGAAAGTAAATATGGGTCCAGTGAGTGTTTGGGACGCGGCGATTCAGACGGTTAGCAGGCCTGTGCTAACAAGCTAGCAGTTAGCAGGCCAAATTAGCAAGCAAGGAGATAGCAAGGGCTAGAGAGAGAGTTAGCTTTTGGGGGACGTCGCGATGGGGTGAGTCTGTTTATTCCTCTTCATGCGGTGACATCGATAGACCGGTCGTGGGTCCGGGTATTGTAGCCCAGGATTATGCTACGGTGGTAGCACAGGGGCTCTGGCCGGGCTAGCTTCAAGCTAAGTGGGTGGAAACGCTAGCCAGGAGTAATCATCCGGGGTTGCGGTTTAGCGCTAGTTGTGAAGATCCAGCTGAAAAATTTTCCGTTTGCGGTGGGAATCCGGGGATAAAAAAATAAATAGGTCCGTTATGCTCTGGTTAGAGTCGCGTTGTTTGAACTGGCGAGAGCTTTCCAAGCTAAAGGTTAGCTGATGACCGGTTAGCTGAAGACCGCTAGCATAGCTGGTAGTTAGCTGGCTAGCTTCAGTTGAGGGGTTCCGGGTCCGAAGTAAATATAAATACTTTAGAAAAAAATAGCTACATTGGGTGAGGCGGGTTGCAGGAGAGTATTTAGAAGCTGAGGTTTAGTAGAATGTTTTAAAAGATATGCGAAGAAAAATATGTAAAAACGAAAAAAAAAGAAAAAAAAACGATATATACAAGGGACACGACACGACAGGTCTTACTGCTACGCCATCTTGGGGGTTGGCAGTTCTGGTAACCTGTCTCCCCCCTTCATCTACACAGATTGAAGTGGATTTAATTGGTGACATCAGTAAGGGATCATAGCTTTAGCCTGGATTCACCTAGTCTTTCTAAGTCATGGAAGGAGCAGCTGTTCTTAATGTTTTGTCTACCCAGTGTAAAGCACTACAGATAATCAAGTGCTATTTGCATGTGATGCATTTGTTCTGTTGTTTACAGGATGATGTGTATCTTATAGAGCGTGGCTTTAAGGGAATAGTATGGTCACAGGTAGATAAAAAAGAATGTGAAAAATTAACAGAGAAAATGTATATCAACACACTACCTATTCATAAAAGTATTTATTAATCATCTACATATTCATATTGAGCTTCTACGTCTGTGTACAGGAACGTATTATTTGGAAGAGAAAATGTATCAGCTTATTGTTAAATAATTATGACGTTCTTTCCAATACAAAAAGTGTAGTAACTATTGTTTCCAAACTGCGTTACCCACTCCAGACAGCAGATGGCGACGAGCATCTTTCAGTTGACTCTTCTTTCGTGACGTATAATGGACTGGACTGGACACTTCGTCAGGAACAACAAGGCGCCAACTCTTTCAACCACGTCGGTAGCTTGCTAGCCAACATAAAACTGAAAGATTGACGTTTTAGACCATGTTAATGTACATTATCTAATCTCAGTGTTTTAAACGATTTTCGGTTGACGTATCAACTGGTTCAATTTGCAAACGTGTTAAAGATTGATACTGAGCCTAGCACTAGGCTAGACGCTAATGCTAGCTAGCTAACATCCCTGACCATGAGCTCACTAAACTACTCCTCCCTTGCTAATGAAGAGGGGTTCGGCTGTTTGGAGAAATCATTTTTCAGAATTAAAAAGGAGGAAGAGGAGGCTGTTATAGTGAAAGAAGAGAAAGATCCGTTTAGAGAGGAAGAGGATGCTATCTCAATAAAGGTGAAGAAGGAAGACGTTTTGGCAGTGAAAGGAGGAGACAGAATATCAGATTAACACCAGTGAGTACTGTCTTAAACAGGGGCACAAACTATGCCGTTGTTGAACTAATGTGTGGTTTTAAAGGGGCATTCTACTGAAGTTCTACACTTGAATATGTTGTTCAGTACTGTAGGAATTGTTAAAGGGTCAATCTGCCATTGGTTCATATATTTTTGGGACTTTTCAATTAGATGTATTGAATTCTCCATGTGGTCTATAAAGTTCCCCTCATCTAATATAACATGCTTTAAAATTCTATATTGGTGCATATTTTCTACTTAAAATAACAAAGGCCACCCATTTTGTGGAACGACCCTTTTACATTTGCATCACAAACAATATTTTAGGAAATCATGATGGAAGTGGCCATTTTAGACTCTTGTAAGACTCTATGATTGCAATAGATGGTCATAAGTTTACCATCTGTTTGATGTTCTCATTCACACAGGAGAGACACATGACTATCGTGGATCCTCTGGGAAGCCTCAACAACATCCTGATGCTGACGAGGAAGAGAAGAGTCTCTCCAGATCAGAACACCAGATGGTACAGCTTGGTCTGGTCTAGCATACAGCTTGGTCTGGTCTAGCATACAGCTTTCTCTATCGGGCTCTGGGTCTGGGATGGGTTTCTGTAGAGCACTTCATGACAACAGTGACATCAGCATCCATAATGATGTGCGTCTGTGTCCCCTCTTTATGGTTACCAGGACAACACTAGCCCTTCCTCCCTCCCGGAGTCCCCGTGTCATGCCTCTCCTGTTAGCACCTTACTGCTGGGTATGAAGAGGTTGTCTGTGCTGCTGGTGGACTGCAGGAAAACAACGGGGCTGAGTGGAACTGTGGGAGGAGGAGAAGAGAGGAAAGGATCAGATTTGACTCAAAGTAAGTGCTGTAGTTCAGTTTGAACAAATAAATAGATATATTCATTGGTATCTGTTACCAGGACAACCAGCACTGTTCTGTTCGTTTTCAGGAAGATAGACTGGTGAATATGGATGTTATGAATATCATAACACTGAAAAAGGATTCTGCCAATGAAAAGAGAGAAAGCAGTAGACCATATAAAACCTTGATGAAAGTTAGATTTAGAGAGAAAGTTTCAAGATGATCCATTGTAAGGTGCTTGTTTTACATAAATGTTTTCTCAAAACATTATGGATGTTACATTGCCTGTCCCAGTCAACCCCCCTATCTTTACTAGACTGTAGAACAGGCAAACCAAACTCAAGACACTGTTAATTAATTAACTAATACTGGAGGAAAGCTGTGATCAGGCTGCCTACTCAAGAGAAAGCTTCAAACTGTAACCAGTGCCTGCAACCTGGTTCAGGTTATCAATCAACCTACCAGGGTAGTTACAAACAGTACAGAAATTGAATCAACATATTTTGATCATATCTTTACTATTGCTGCAGAAATGTGTTTGAAAGCAGTATTCAAATTCATCGGATGTTGTGATCACAATATAGTAGTCATATCTAGGAAAACCAAAGTTCCAAAAGGCTAGGCCTAGTGTTCTATATAAGAGGTCATACAATTGTTTGTGGTGATTCCTATGTTGTTGATGTTATTAGGTTGTTTTTTTTCACAGTAAATAACTCACGAACACTAGAGAAGCTTTAACCAAGTTTAATAATTCCCAAAGGTTCTGTACATCTGTAATTCAGACAACCCAACATTTGTTCCATCCAGATATATATCCCACTTAAGACACTCCTCCTTCTCTCCAATCCTTACATCTTATGGTTCCACAGGAAGAGAGTAAAGAGGGTAACAGGATACCAGACCTTTATCTCCCTGATGAGAATCTGTCCTGACCTCAACCCCTCCTTCATCTAATCCACAGATGTTCATCTGTCTCCCCTGTTTAACACTTTGCTCTCCTCTCGTCCACCCAACACATTCCAAAGCCATCTGTCTTTCTTCAGAGAACCATTAACTTCTGACATAACACCCAGTCTCTTTCACTTCCTATCACTTCTTTAATGTCTCCATGTTCAAAGTTTAGCCGATTCCAACAATGGAAACAATATTTGTTGGTCCGTGGTGTGTAATGACGAGCAACCAGACGCTGCCCTTGACACGTTTATGAAATTGCTTATCCCAGTTACTAATAAGCAAGCACCCATTAAGAAAATGACTTTAAAAACTGTTAAATCCACATGGATTGATGAGGAATTTAAAAATGGTATGATGAAGAGGGAGGCAAAAGAGATGGCATATAGGTCTGGCTGAATAACTGATTGGCAAACCTATTGCAAATTGAGAAATAATGTGACTAAACTGAGTAAAACGAAGAAACTACACTATGAATTACATGAAGAATGATTGTAAAAAGCTTTGGAACTCCTTTGATGCAATTTTGGGCAAAAAATCAACAATGACATGTCACTGGTGTCTGACAATGTGGATGGAAAATGATTGAGGATAATTGCGGCCGATTTTGCCAGTTCTATTCGCATTATCTTCAATTTAAGCCCACAATTTAAGCCCAAGTGTGTTCCCTCATGCTTGGAGGGAAGCTAAAGTCATTCCACTCCCCAAGAATAGTAAAGCTCTCTTTACTGGTTTAAATAGCCATCCAATCAGCCTGTTACCAACCCTTACATGAAAATTAAAAAAAAATGGTGTTTGACCAGATACAATGCTATTTTACAGTAAACAAATATAGACTTTCAGCTTATAGGGAAGTTCATTCAACTAGCACAGCCCTTACAAGTGACTGATTGGCTGAGATAAATTGATGATACAAATATTGTTGGGGCTGTTTTGTTTGTGTCAGTGCGGCTTTTGACATTATCGATCATAGTCTGCTGCTGAAAAAAAAACGTATGGCTTTACACCCCCTGCTATATTGTGGATAAAGAGTTTTTCTTTAAAATGTAACCTTTATTTAACTAGGCAAGTCAGTTAAGAACACATTTTTTTTTTCAATGACGGCCTAGGACTGCCTTGTTTAGGGGCAGAACGACACAGTTTTACCATGTCAACTCGGGGATTCGATCCAGTAATCTTTCGGTTACTGGCCTACCACTCTAACCGCTAGGCTACCTGCCGCACCAGAGCTACCTGTCTAACAGAACACAATGTTCTTTAATGGAAGCCTGTACAACAAAATCAAGGTAGAATCAGGAATTCCCCAGGGCAGCTATTTGGCACCTTCTCTTCATCAATCCTTACAAACAACATGCCAATGACATTTGAGTTAAGCCAGTGTGTCTATGTATGCGGATGACTCAAACCTGTACACGTCAGCTACTACAGCGACTGAAATGACTGCAACACTTAACATAGAGCTGCAGTTAGTTTCAGAATGGGTAGCAAGGAATAAGTTAGTCCTAAATATTTCTGATTACCTTAAGTTACATGGCCTACTATGCTAATTCTGTAGCGGTATTGTTAGAGGGGGTAAATATGAAGATTTTGTTGGTGTGCCAGGCAGGTATTAACCCTAGTTAATAAAGTTAGTTATTACCTATTTTAACATTATTATTAAATATTATTAAAACCGAAAGGATGAGAGTAGAATAGATTAGCGCTTCCAGACACATTCTAAACATGACGGGGACTTAAAGGAGGACTGTAGCATCTAATGATGAAACATTATGGAGTCTTAAAGGAGGACTGTAGCATCTAATGATGAAACATTATGGAGTCTTAAAGGAGGACTGTAGCATCTAATGATGAAACATTATGGAGTCTTAAAGGAGGACTGTAGCATCTAATGATGAAACATTATGGAGTCTTAAAGGAGGACTGTAGCATCTAATGATGAAACATTATGGAGTCTTAAAGGTGCCCCCTAGTTTCAAGAGTTAATGTGCCATAACAGGTTTTAATGTGTTTGAGCCAATCAGTTGTGTTGTGACAAGGTAGGGGGGTATACAGAAGATAGCCCTATTGGGTTAAAGACGAAGTCCATATTATGTCAAGAACAGCTCAAATAAGCAAAGAGAAGCAACTGTCCATCATTACTTTAAGGACCACCACAATAATGGAAGACCCAGAGTTACTTCTGATGCATAAGTTCATTAGAGTTACCAGCCTTAGAAATTGCAGCCCAAATAAATGCTTTAGAAGTTCAAGCAACAGACACATCTCAACATCATCGGTTCAGAGGAGACTGCGTGAATCAGGCCATCATGGTCAAATTGCTGCAAGGAAACCACTACTAAAGCACACCAATAAGAAGAAGACTTGCTTGGGCCAAGAAACACGAGCAATGGACATTAGACCGGTGGATATCTGTCCTTGGGTCTGATGAGTCCAAGTTTGAGATTTTTGGATCCGAGTGTCATGTCTTTGTGAGACGAGGAGTAGATGAACAGATTATCTCTGCATGTGTGGTTCCCACCGTGAAGCATGGAGGAGGAGATGTGATGGTGTGCGGGTGCGGGTGCTTTGCTATTGACAATGTCAGTGATTTATTCATTCAAGTCACACTTAACCAGCATGACTACCACAGCATTCTGCAGCGATATGCCATCCCATCTGGTTTGGGCTTAGTCCCACTGTCATTTCTTTTTCAACAGGACAATGACCCAACACACCTCCAGGCTGTGTAAGAGCTATTTGACCAAGATGGAGTGCTGCATCAGATGACCTGGCCTCGACCTCACCCAAATCGAGATGGTTTGGGATTAGTTGGATCGCAGAGTGAAGGAAAAGCAGCCTACAAGTTCTCAGCATATATGGGAACTCCTACAAGACTGTTGGAAAAGGATTCCAGGTGAAGCTGGTTGAGAGAAAGCAAGGGTGGCAACTTTTGAAGAATAAAATATATATTTTGATTTAACACTTGTGGTTACTACATGATTCCATGTGTTTTTTAATCATTTTGATGTCTTTATTATTCTACAATGTAGAAAATTGTAAAAATAAAGAAAAACCCTTGAATGAGTAGGTGAGTCCAAACTTTTGACTGGTACTGTACATTCAATTCCCTGACAACAGCTCCAGTGGACATTCCTGCAGTCAGCATGCCAATTGCCCACTCCCTCAGAGATCTGTGGCATTGTTGTGTGACCAAACTGCACATTTTCGAGTAGCCTTTTATTACCCCCAGCACAGGGTGCACCTGTGTAACAATCACGCTGTTCAATCAGCTTCTTGATATGCAACACCTGTCAGGTGGATGGATTATCTTGGCAAAGAATAAATGTTGACTAACAGGGATGTAAAAAATTCTGCAAGACTCGGAGGAACCAAAGCCAGGGACGTCCAAACCAGCAAGACGACACCAGTGCTCCCACTGTGGAAAGAGTTTTAACCAGAAAACACCTGAAAGCTCACGAGAGAATACACACAGGGGAGAAGCCTTACCGCAGCTCCCAGTGTGGAAAGTGTTTCAAACGGCCTTTTCATCTGAAACAACATGGTAGAATACACACAGGAGAGAAGCCTTACCACCTCTCCCAATGTGGAAAGTGTTTCAACAAGAGAGGACTCCTGAAACGGCATGAGAGAATACACACAGGAGAGAAGCCTTACTACTGCTCCCAATGTGGACAGGGTTGTAGTGCGTTATGGCACCTGAAACAACACGAGAGAACACACACGGGGGAGAAGCTTTACCACTGCTCCCAGTGTGGAAAGTGTTTCAGCCAATCAGGGACGCTGAAACGACATGAGAGAATACACACAGTGCAGAAGCCTTACCACTCCTCCCAGGGTGCAAAGCTTTTGCCCATTTAGGAAGCCTGAAAGAACACATTAAACTGCACACAGAGGAGAAGGCTTAGAAAAGCTCAGACTGTGGGAAAACATATTACTCATAACAGTCATTTAAACGTCATTAGAGAATCCACACAGGAAAGAGAAATTACTTCTCTTAGCGTGTATATTGATATACATCACATTGACTTAAAATTCATCAGAGAACATACACAGTGCTCCCGTTGTCTTATATTGTTGACTGACAATGTGTTTACCTGTCTTTACCAGATGAAATTAAATGGTACAGGGTATACTCAAACATATATTTGTTTGTTTTTATTAGAAAACATGAAGTGAATATGGAGTCTGTCAGTTTGAATATAAAGAAGATCAGGTTCCTTCTTTTAAACGGTCCTTTTTTAAAACTATTTGTGTGTGTTTATCTGGGTGTGTCATTCCTCCAGCACTACAGATAATCAAGTGATATTTGGATGTGATGCATTAGTTCCATTGTTGACATTTGCATTGTTGGCCCACTGATGATTTAATGAAATGAAAATGTTCAGACTCTAATGGAAAATTTTAATTGTTTGTGTGTCCACATAACTGAGTATGTGACTAACCTTGTGAAACTGTCCTATTATAAGCTCCTGTTCTTGGGAGTATCATCCTGTGTTGCAAACCAATTTGCACCTGTGTCCTTGTATGAATAAAGTCCCGCCCAGGAACAGGAAACTATAAAGATATGTGCTCATTCCCCAATGCTTCAGGAATTCAGACTGTCTACACTGCGCTGTGTAACTCTGTTATTCTCTCTGAGCTCAGAAATAAAGAATCTTGGTTTGACTTGGACTCCAGCAGATCCTTATTTTATAATATCCACCACAACTCTCCCAAGGATTGCTGTTTATCATTGTCTCAATGAAGAGTTCCTCTTTCGACTTTCCTGGGGGCATTTACAAACCTCCCACTGGTTGAATAAAAGTTTTTACCCGAATGATGAGATTATTATTTTATTTGTCAAATGGCAACCAATCATCGATCATCATGTCACCAGATTAAGACCCTCAAAATGTATTGGAATTGAGCATCAAGCTCATCACATGTAGTTTCACCACCCTGTGAAGTTCATAACTTATTTCATCTGTAGCCTAATAAACTACATGGTTTTCCAAGTTTTAGAGGGAGGACCACACAACATATCATCACGTGACTCCAAGTTAACTAAGACATGATGGTTATTATATAAATATTTGTACATAAAGGAGTTTCCAACGCCATTTCTCACTAAAACGTTTTTACTGACACAACCCACCATGTCAAACGAAATGTCGCCATTTATAAAAATGTTCAGGCATATCCTGTTTCCATCAGCCCGGTCATTACTTTTGAAATGGTTGGATCAATATCCACCTTCATGATATGGATGAAGCCTGATTTGGAATGTCTGAGTAGTTCTATATGATGTCATAATTCACCCCTCTGATAATCAAGTGATATTTGGAATGTCTGAGTAGTTCTATCTGATGTCATAATACACCCCTCTGATAGTGATACACAGGGCACCACTGCCCCTGACCAGCTGAATGCAGGTGGGCTCTCCTGTCAACATGGGGCTCCTGCTGCAGGTAGCCTAGCGGTTAACAGTGTTGGGCCAGTAACTGAAAGATCCCTTGTTTGAATCCCAGAGAGGACTAGGTGGAAAATCTGTCAATGTGCCCTTGAGGGCTGCAACAGGAGCCTCATGTTGACAGGAGAGACCACCTGCACTCAGTTGGCCAGGTGTCTTAACAGGAACAAACTTTGGCACACCTGTATTTTTTCCCATTCTTCTCTGCAGATCCTCTCAACCTCTGTCAGGTTGGATGGGGAGCGTCGCTGCACAGCTATTTTCAGGTCTCTCCAGAGATGTTCGATCGGGTTCAAGTCCAGGCTCTGGCTGGGCCACACAAGGACATTCAGAGACTTGTCCCGAAGCCACTTCTGCGTTGTCCTTTGTCTGTGTGCTTAGGGTTGTTGTTCTGTTGGAAGGTGAACCTTTGCCCCAGTCTGAGGTCCTGAGTGCTCTGGAGCAGGTTTTCATCAATTATCTCTCTGTACTTTATTTTTATTTAATTTATTTATTATTGAACCTTTATTTAACTTGGCAAGTCAGTTAAGAACAAATTCTTATTTACAACGGTGGCCTACCAAAAGGCAAAAGGCCTCCTACGGTGGCTGGGATTCAAAACAAGAATACATCCCTAGCCAAGGTCCTTCTTCAGTGGCTTCTTCCTTGCTGAGCGGCCTTTCAGGTTATGTTGATATAGGACTAATTTTACTATGGATATAGGTATTTTTGTACCTGTTTCCTCCAGCATCTTCACAAGGTCCTTTGCTGATGTTCTGGGACTGGTTTGCAATTTTCGCACCAACGTATGTTGATCTCTAGGAGACAGAACAAGTCTCCTTCCTGAGCGGTATGACGGCTGTGTGGTCCCATGGTGTTTATACTTGCATATACTATAGTTTGTCAACAAGACATTTGTGGAGTGGTTGAAAACCGAGTTTTAATGACTCCAACCTAAGTGTATGTAAACATCCCTTGTATAGCCTCCACTCTGTACTGGTACCCACTGTATATAGTCTCCACATTGACACTGTACCGGTACCCCCTGTATATAGTCTCCACATTGACACTGTACCGGTACCCCCTGTATATAGTCTCCACATTGACACTGTACCGGTACCCCCTGTATATAGTCTCCACATTGACTCGGTACTGGTACCCCCTGCATATAGTCTCCACATTGACTCTGTACTGGTATCTCCTGTATATTGCCTCCACATTGACTCTGTACTGGTACCTCCTGTATATTGTCTCCACATTGACTCTGTACTGGTATCTCCTGTTTATAGCCTCCACATTGACTCTGTACTGGTATCTCCTGTATATAGCCTCCACATTGACTCTGTACTGGTACCCCCTGTATATAGCCTCCACATTGACTCTGTACTGGTATCTCCTGTATATAGCCTCCACATTGACTCTGTACTGGTACCCCCTGTATATAGCCTCCACATTGACTCTGTACTGGTATCTCCTGTATATTGCCTCCACATTGACTCTGTACTGGTACCTCCTGTATATTGTCTCCACATTGACTCTGTACTGGTATCTCCTGTATATAGCCTCCACATTGACTCTGTACTGGTATCTCCTGTATATAGCCTCCACATTGACTCTGTACTGGTACCCCCTGTATATAGCCTCCACATTGACTCTGTACTGGTATCTCCTGTATATAGCCTCCACATTGACTCTGTACTGGTACCCCCTGTATATAGCCTCCACATTAACTCTGTACTGGTATCTCCTGTATTTTGCCTCGTTATTGTTTTTTTATTGTGTTACTTTTTTTTATTTAGGAAACATTTTCTTAACCCTTATTTTTCTTAACTACATTGTTGGTTAAGGCTTGTCAGTAAGCGTTACACCTGTTGTATTCAGCGCATGTGACAAATAATATTTGATTTTAACTAAATATGGAGTAGAGTTTGACCGATCATGATTTTTCAACTTAATATAATACATCAATAAAAATCAATTTAGCCTCAAATAAATAATGAAACATGTTCAATTTGTTTTAAATAATGCAAAAACAAAGTGTCGGAGAAGTATATAAATGGCAATATGTGCCATGTAAAAAAGCTAACGTTTGAGTTCCTTGCTCAGAACATGAGAACACATGAAAGCTGGTGGTTCCTTTTAACATGAGACTTCAATATTCCCAGGTAAGAGGTTTTAGGTTGTAGTTAATATAGTATTTATAGAACTATTTCTCTCTATACCATTTGTATTTCATTTACCTTTGACTATTGAATGTTCTTATAGGCACTCTAGTATTGCCAGTGTAACAGTATAGCTTCCGTCCCTCTCCTCGCCTCTACCGCCTCTACCTGGGCTCGAACCAGGAACACATCGACAACAGCCACACTCAAAGCAGCGTTACCCATTACTCCACAAAAGCCGCAGGCCCCTACTCCAAGTCTCAGAGAGAGTGACGTTTGAAATGCTATTAGCGTGCGCCCGCTAACTAGCTAGCCTCATTTTGAAAACAAAACGTTTATTATTTCAGTGAAATACGGAACCGTTCGGTATTTTATCTAAAGGGTGGCATCCCTAAGTCTAAATATACTTGTTACATTGCACAACCTTCAATGTTATGTCATAATTACTTAAAGTCCTGCCAAATTAGTTTGCAATGAGCCAGGCTGCCCAAACTGTTGCATATACCCTGACTCTCGCAAGAGAAGTGACACAATTTCACCTGGTTAATATTGTCTGATAACCTGGATTGCTTTTAGCTAAATATGCAGGTTTAAAAATATATACTTCTGTGTATTGATTTTAAGAAAGGCATTGGTGTTATGGTTAGGTACACATTGGAGCAACGATACGCACCGCATCGACAGGACATGCTAGATAAACTAGTAATATCATCACCCATGTGTAGTTATAACTAGTGATTATGATTGATTGATTGTTTTTATAAGAAGTTTAATGCTAGCTAGCAACTTCTACTACATTCGTGTAACAGGCAGGATCCTCATGGAGTGTAATGAGAGGCAGGTGGTTAGAGCGTTGGACGAGTTAACTGTAAGGTTGCAAGTTTGGATCCCCCGAGCTGACAAGGTGAAATTCTAGCGTTCTACCCCTGGACAAGGCAGTTAACCCACCGTTCCTAGGCCGTCATTGAAAATAAGAATGTGTTCTTAACTGACGTGCCTAGTTAAATAAAGATTAAATAAAGGTGTAAAAAAAAAAAATTATACAAACTTGAAATCGGCCCTAATTAATCGGTCTACGTCTAATATGAAGTATGTCAGTTTCAATGTTACGGTCTTTGATTTAATTATATTTTTGAAACTCAGGCTGTGTGTGTTTATCTGCGTCATTCCTTGATCATTCCTTGTGGTCCTGCTTGTTAAATCAGGGTAGTGGGTTTGATTCCTGGGACCATCCATATGTTAATTGTTTGCAAACATGACTGCAAATCCCTTTAGATAAAAGTGACTGCTAAATGGCAGATATATCCACTGATTATACCAAACATTTCGAACACCTTCCTAATATGAAGTTGGACCCTCCTTTCTCCCTCAGATTAGCCTCAATTCGTCGGGGCATGGACTCTACAAGGTGTCGAAAGCTTTCCACAGGGATGCTGGCCCATGTTGACTCCAATGCTTCCCACAAAAGTTGGCTGGATGTCCTTTGGGTGCAGGGGAGGCTCCTCAGAGGAGGAAGGGGATGCTCCTCAGAGGAGGAAGGGGAGGCTCCTGAGAGGAGGAAGGGGAGCTTCCTCAGAGGAGAAAGGGGAGGCTCCTCAGAGAAGGAAGTGGAGGCTCCTGAGAGGAGGAAGGGGAGGACCCCTTTATAAAAATAAAAATGATAAAACATGTAAAAAAGTTTAATCCTTTTTAGATATTAGAAATTACGGTACGTTCTTTCCAATACAAAAGTGTAGTGTAGTGTATTGTTTCCAAACTGCGTTACTCACTCCAGACAGCAGATGGCGATGAGCGTCTTTCAGGTGATGATTCTTCGGGGACGTATAATGGACTGGACGGACGCTTCTTCAGGAACAACAACGCGGCTACTCTTTCAACCACCTCGGTAGCTTGCTAGCCAAAATAAAAGTGAAAGATTGACGCTTTAGACCATCTTTATGTACATTATCTAATCTCAGTGTTTTAAACACAGTTCTGTTGACGTATTAACTGGTTAACTGTAACCTAATTTGCAAACTTGTTAAAGATTGATGCTGAGCCTAGCACTAGGCTATTCGCTAATGCTAACGAGCTAGCTAACATCCCTGACCATGAGTTCATTAAAGTACTCATCCCCTGCTATAGAAGAGGAGGTCTGCTGTTTGCAGAAAGAAGCTCTGGCAATGAACATTGAAGAAGAGGAGGAGGTTACAGTGAAAGAAGAGAAAGAACCTTTTAGAATGAAAAAGGAGGAAGAGGAGACTGTTATAGTGAAGGAAGAAGATGCTGTTATAGTGGAAGAACATTTCAGAATGAAAAAGGAGGAAGATGAGACTGCTATAGTGAAGGAAGAAGATGCTGTTATAGTGGAAGAACATTTCCGAATGAAAAAGGAGGAAGAGGAGACTGTCATAGTGAAAGAAGAAGATGCTGTTATAGTGAAAGAACATTTCAGAATGAAAAAGGAGGAAGAGGAGACTGTTATAGTGAAGGAAGAAGATGCTGTTATAGTGAAAGAACATTTCAGAATGAAAAAGGAGGAAGAGGAGGCTGTTATAGTGATAGAAGAGAATGAACCTTTTAGAGAGGAAGAGGATGCTGTCTCAATAAAGGTGAAGGAGGAAGACGTTTTGGGAGTGAAAGAGGAGGAGACAGAATATCCGATTACCATCAGTGAGTACTGTCTTAAAAACAGGGGCACAAACTATGCAGTTGTTGAACTAATGTGTGGTTTTTAAGGGGCATTCTACTGAAGTTCTACACTTGAATATGTTGTTCAGTACTGTAGGAATTGTTAAAGGGTCAATCTGCCATTGGTTCATATATTTGAGGGACTTTTCAATTAGATGTATTGAATTCTCCATGTTGTCTATATTAAAGTTCCCCTCATCTAGTATAACAGGCTTTTAAAATGCAATATTGAAGCATATGTTCTACTTAAAATATCAAAGGGAGTTTACTACTCATTTTGATGTTCTCGTTCACACAGGAGAGAGACATGAATATGGTGGATCCTCTGGGGAGCCTCAACAACATCCTGATGCTGACGAGGCAGAGAAGAGTCTCTCCAGATCAGAACACCAGATGGTACAGCTTGGTCTGGTCTAGCATACAGCTTGGTTTGGTCTAGCATACAGCTTGATCTGGTCTAGCATACAGCTTGGTCTGGTCTAGCATACAGCTTGTTCTGGTCTAGCATACAGCTTGCTCTCTCTGGGCTGGGTTTCTGTAAAGCACTTCATGACAACAGTGGCATCAGCATCCATAATGATGTGCGTCTGTGTCCCCTCTTTATGGTTACCAGGACAACGCTAGCCCTTCCTCCCTCCCGGAGTCCCTGTGTCGTGCCTCTCCTGGTAGCACCTTACTGCTGGGTATGAAGAGGTTGTCTGTGCAGCTGGTGGACTGCAGGAAAACAACGGGGCTGAGTGGAACTGTGAGAGGAGGAGAAGAGAAGAAAGGATCAAATTTGACACATCAAAGTAAGTGCTGTAGTTTAGTTTGAACAAATACAATAGATCTGCCCACTGGTATCTGTTACCAGGAAGATAGACTGGTGTCTGTTATCAGGACAACCAGCAGAGTTCTGTTAGTTGACAGGAAGATAGACTCGTGTATATGGATGTCATGAATATCATAACACTGAAAAGGATTCTGCCAATGAAAAGAGAGAAACCAATTGACCATATAAATCCTTGATGAAAGTTAGCTTTGGAGAGAAAGTTTCAAGATGATCCAATGTAAGGTGCTTGTTTTACAAAAACTTTTCCTTAAAACATTATGGATGTTACATTGCCTGTCCCAGTCAACGCCCCTATCTTTACAAGACTGTAGAACAGGCAAACTAAACTCAAGACTTTGGTCATTAATTAACTAGTACTGAAGAAAAGCTGTGATCAGGCTGCCCACTCAAACGAAAGCTTCAAGCTGTAACTGTTGCCGGCAACCTTGTTCAGGTTATCAATCAACCTACCAGGGTAGTGACAAACAGTAGAGGAATGAAATCATCAACATGATTTCATCAGTGATATCATCATTCATATCTTTACTAATGCTGCAGAAATTAAAGCAGTATCCAGATCCATCAGATGTAGTGATCACAATATAGTAGCCATGTCTAGGAAAACCACAGTTCCAAAGGCTGTGCCTAATATTGTGTATAAGAGGTCATACATTTTTTTGTAGTGATTCCTATGTTATTGATGTAAATAATATTTGTTGGTCTGTGGTGTGTATTGAGGAGCAACCAGACACTGTTACTAGTAAGCATGCACCCATTAAGAAAATGACTGTAAAAACTGTTAAATCCACGTGAATTGATGAGGAATTTAAAAAATGGTATGATGAAGAGGGAGGCAAAAGAGATGGCATATAGGTCTGGCTGTATAACTGATTGGCAAACCTATTGCAAATTGAGAAATCATGTGACTAAACTGAATAAAAAGAATAAAGTACACAATGAAACAAAGATAAATGGCATGAAGAATGATAGTAAAAATCTTTGGAGCATCTTCAATGAAATTTTGCGCAAATAAAATCTACAATGATAAGTCACTGGTGTCTGACAACGTGGATGGAAAATTGAGGATAATAGCGGCCGATATTGCCATTCCTATTTTCCTTGTCTTTAATTTAAGCCTACTAGAAAGTGTGTGCCCTCAGGCCTGGAGGGAAGCTAAAGTCATTCCACTACCCAAGAATAGTAAAGCTCCCTTTACTGGCTTAAATAGCTGACCAATCAGCCTGTTACCAACCCTTACAATTTTGACCAGATACAATGCTATTTTACAGTAAACAAATCTAGACTTTTAGCTTATAGGGAAGTTCATTCAACAAGCACAGCACTTGCAAATGACTGATTTGCTGAGAAAAATTGATGATAAAAATATTGTTGGGGCTGTTTTGTTTGACTTCAGTGCAGCTTTTGGCATTATCGATCATAGTCTGCTGCTGAAAAAGACGTATGGCTTTACACTCCCTGCTATATTGTGGATAAAGAGTTTTTCTTTTAAAATGTAACCTTTATTTAACTAGACAAGTCAGTTAAGAACAAATTCTTTATATCAATGACGGCCTAGGACTGCCTAGTTCAGGGGCAGAACGACACAGTTTTACCTTGTCAACTCAGGGATTCGATCCAGCAATCTTTCGGTTACTGGCCTACCACTCTAACCACTAGGCTACCTGCCGTCCCAGAGCTACCTGTCTAACGGAACACAAAGAGTGTTCTTTAATGGAAGCCTGTACAACAAAATCAAGGTAGAATCAGGAATTCCCCAAGGGCAGCTGTTTGGCACCTACTTTTTTCAATCTTTACCAACAACATGCCAATGACATTTGAGTAAAGCCAGTGAGGCTATGTATGCGGATGACTCAACACTGTACACTTCAGCTACTACAGCGACTGAAATTACTGCAACACTTAACATAGAGCTGCAGTTAGTTTCAGAATGGGTGGCAAGGAATAAGTTAGTCCTAAATATTTCTGATTACCTTAAGTTACATGGCCTCTTATGCTAATTCTATAGTGGTATTGTTAGAGTGGGGTAAATATGAAGATTTTGTTGGTGCGCAGGTATTAACCCTAGTTATTAAAGTTAGTTATTACCTATTATAACATTATTATTATTGTTATTAAATATTATTAAAACCGAAAGGATGAGAGTGGAATAGATAGAGTAGCGCTTCTAGGTAGTCACCGGGAAGTCATTTCAATTAACATGTGTGCCTTTTTAGAAGTTAAGTTGTGGAATTTCTTGCCTTATAAATCCTGTTTGGGATAGGGGGCAGTATTTTCACGTCTGGATGAAAAGCGTTCCCAAAGTAAACTACCTGCTACCTGCCCAGAAGCTAGGATATTTATATAATTGGTAGGTTTGGATAGAAAACACTCTAACGTTTCTAAAACTGTTAAAATAATGGATGTGAGTATAACATAACTTATTTGGCAGGTTAAACCCCAAGGACAAACCATCCAAGAGGAATTTTTTGTTGTTGAGGTGACTCTGTTTTCAAATGTTTTTTTGTGGAACTTTTCTGTGGCACTTGGTTGCAGTTCCTATTGCGTCCACTAGATGTCAACAGTCTTTAGAAATTGGTTGATGTTTTTCTTTAGAGAAATGAAGAAGTACGGCTATTCAGAATGAGGGTCCAGCCTAGTGCTCTCTAATGTTTTGATGCGCGCTCCAGGTCACGCGCTTCACATTGTTTTTATCCGGTATTGAACACAGTTTATCCCGTCTTAAATTTTCTCGATTATTTACGTTTTAAAATACCTAAAGTTGGATTAGGAAAGTTGTTTCAAATGTTTGGACAGCGTTTACAGGTAACTTATTAGATATTTTGTAGTGATGTTGGGCGAGTTGGAACCAATGTTTTTTTTTTTATCAAACGCTCCAAATAAATTGACATTTTGGAGATATAACGACGGAATTAATCGAACAAAAGGACTATTTGTGATGTTTATGGGACATATTGGAGTGCCAACAGAAGAAGCTCTTCAAAGGTAAGGCACGAATTATATTGTTATTTCTGAGGTTTGTGTCGCGCCTGGTGGGTTGAAATATGATTGTCATGTGTTTGTTTGATGGGGTGCTGTCCTCAGATAATCGCATGGTTTGCTTTTGCCGTAAAGCCTTTTTGAAATCTGACACGGTGGCTAGATTAACAAGAAGTTAAGCTTTGCACTTGTGAATGCATGAAAGTTAAATATTTCTAATAAATAAATAAATATTTTGCACTCAGCAATTTCACCCGGTTTTGTCAGCTAGCTGGTTTTAATGTGTTTTAACCTTTTGGAACTACTCCTCCCGGATCCGGGATAATTGTCATCAACTACACTAATTAGCATAACGCAACGGACAAAAAATCCTACTAGAAAATATTAATTTTCATGAAATCACAAGTGAAATATAGTGAAACACAGCTTAGCCTTTTGTTAATCACCCTGTCATCTCAGATTTTGAAATGATGCTTTACAGCCAAAGCAAGACAAGCATTTGTGTAAGTTTATTGATAGCCTAGCATAGCATTATGTCCAACTAGCAGCAGGGAGCTTGGTCACAAAAATCAGAAAAGCAATCAAATTTAATCATTTACCTTTGATGAGCTTCGGATGTTTTCACCCACGAGACTCCCAGTTAGACAGCAAATGTTAATTTTGTTCCATAAAGATGATTTTTTATAGCCAAAATACCTCCGTTTATTCTTCACGTTTTGTTGAGAAATCCACCGGAAGTTGCGGTCACGACAACGCCGAAAAAACTCAAAATTAGATCCATAATATCGACAGAAACATGGCAAACCTTTTTTATAATCAATCCTCGAGGTGTTTTTCAAATATCTATTTGATAATATATCAACCAGGACAATGGGCTTTTCACTAGGAGCGAGAGGCACAATGGTCGCCTTTGTCTATTACGCACAAATCAATCTGAGAGCCACCACCTGACCACAGACGCAATGTTGTCGTTCACGCACATTTAAAAAAAAAAAAAGCCTGAAACTATGTCTAGTGACTGTAGACACATTAGGGAAGCCATAGAAAAAGGAATATGGTTGATATCCCTTTCAATGGTCAATAGGGATGCATAGGAACGCAGAGGTTTCAAAATAAGAGTCACTTCCTGATTGGATTTTTCTCAGGCTTTCGCCTGCAATATCAGTTCTGTTATATTCACAGACAATATTTTTACAGTTTTGGAAACTTTATAGTGTTTTCTATCCTAAGCTGTCAATTATATGCATATTCTAGCACCTGGTCCTGAGAAATAGCCCGTTTACTTTGGGAACGTTATTTTTCCATAAATTAAAATAGTGCCCCCTAGTTTCAAGAGTTAATGTGCCATAACAGGTTTTAATGTGTTTGAGCCAATCAGTTGTGTTGTGACAAGGTAGGGGGGGTATACAGAAGATAGCCCTATTGGGTTAAAGACAAAGTCCATATTATGTCAAGAACAGCTCAAATAAGCAACAGTCCATCATTACTTTAAGGACCACCACAAGAATGGAAGACCCAGAGTTACTTCTGATGCATAAGTTCAGTAGAGTTACCAGCCTTAGAAATTGCAGCCCAAATAAATGCTTTAAAAGTTCAAGCAACAGACGCATCTCAACATCATCGGTTCAGAGGAGACTGCGTGAATCAGGTCTTCATGGACAAATTTCTGCAAGGAAACCACTACTAAAGCACACCAATAAGAAGAAGACTTGCTTGGGCCAAGAAACACGAGCAATGGACATTAGACCGGTGGATATCTGTCCTTGGGTCTGATGAGTCCAAATTTGAGATTTTTGGTTCCGAACGTCATGTCTTTGTGAGACGAGGAGTAGATGAACAGATTATCTCCGCATGTGTGGTTCCCACCGTGAAGCATGGAGGAGGAGATGTGATGGTGTGCGGGTGCGGGTGCTTTGCTATTGACAATGTCAGTGATTTATTCATTCAAGTCACACTTAACCAGCATGACTACCACAGCATTCTGCAGCGATATGCCATCCCATCTGGTTTGGGCTTAGTCCCACTGTCATTTGTTTTTCAACAGGACAATGACCCAACACACCTCCAGGCTGTGTAAGAGCTATTTGACCAAGATGGAGTGCTGCATCAGATGACCTGGCCTCGACCTCACCCAAATCGAGATGATTTGGGATTAGTTGGATCGCAGAGTGAAGGAAAAGCAGCCTACAAGTTCTCAGCATATATGGGAACTCCTACAAGACTGTTGGAAAAGGATTCCAGGTGAAGCTGGTTGAGAGAAAGCAAGGGTGGCAACTTTTGAAGAATAAAATATATATTTTATTTTAACACTTGTGGTTACTACATGATTCCATGTGTTTTTTAATAATTTTGTTGTCTTCTCCATTATTTTACTATGTAGAAAATAGTAAAAATAAAGAAAAACCCTTGAATGAGTAGGTGAGTCCAAACTTTTGACTGGTACTGTACATTCAATTCCCTGGCAACAGCTCCAGTGGACATTCCTGCAGTCAGCATGCCAATTGCCCGCTCCCTCAGAGATCTGTGGCATTGTTGTGTGACCAAACTGCACATTTTCGAGTAGCCTTTTATTACCCCCAGCACAAGGTGCACCTGTGTAACAATCACGCTGTTCAATCAGCTTCTTGATATGCAACACCTGTCAGGTGGATGGATTATCTTGGCAAAGAATAAATGTTGACTAACAGGGATGTAAAAAATTC
The DNA here is from genome assembly GCF_013265735.2 of Oncorhynchus mykiss. Taxonomy (NCBI): domain Eukaryota; kingdom Metazoa; phylum Chordata; class Actinopteri; order Salmoniformes; family Salmonidae; genus Oncorhynchus; species Oncorhynchus mykiss. Next base: position 26,064,513 of record NC_048577.1, read on the forward strand.
TGCAATCTTTTTTTTCAGCTCATGAAACATCCAACACTTTACATGTTGCATTTATATTTTTGTTTATTGTTGTTACTATCAGTTTTAGGAAAATTTACCCAAATATTTCACCTTATTTTTTACTTTACCCAAAATATGACATCAGCGATAATCAAAATGTTGAAAATCTGTGAACGTCTAAATAAGAAATTGGTCCAATTAAACAGCAATGTGTCGAACCCTTTCAACAACGGGGAGATGTTACTGATGTGCTTTGTATCTGTGACGTAAAAACAAGTTTTGGAATTCCACACAAAATTACTTCTTTAGTAATTTTATGTTTAAGGAAGTGTGTAGGTCACATTCTGTATCGTAATGTAAACATAGCAGTAGTTACCAGGAAGCCTTGTTTTTTGATTTGTTTTAAAATCACACTAAGATTGTTAAAACTGGCCTCGGGTTATTGAGAGATCTGATTTAGGATTTACCCTCGTAGCAAGGTTGTTTTATCATGTGGTTTCATTCGGGTCTCTATTTAAAAATAACACTATCTTTGGCAGGACAAAGACCAGACTCAGAGGAACCAGAGCCAGGGACGTCTAAACCAGCAAGACGACACCAGTGCTCCCACTGTGGAAAGAGTTGTAACCAGAAAGCACAACTGAACGCTCATGAGAGAATACACACAGGGGAGAAGCCTTACCACTGCTCCCAGTGTGGAAAGGGTTTCAACCAGCCAGGGGTGCTAAAACAACATGAGATAATACACACAGGAGAGAAGCCTTACCACTGCTCCCAATGTGGAAAGTGTTTCCTCCGTAAGGGGGAGCTGAAACTACACGAGAGAATACACACAGGAGAGAAGCCTTACCACTGCTCCCAATGTGGAAAGTGTTTCGTCCGTTCGGGGGAGCTGAAACGGCATGAGAGAATACACACAGGAGAGCAGCCTTACAACTGCTCCCAATGTGGGAAGCGTTTCAACCAGTCGGGGGGGCTGAAACTACATGAGAGAATACACACAGGAGAGAAGCCTTACCACTGCTCCCAATGTGGAAAGTGTTTCAACCGGTCGGGGATGCTGAAACAACATGAGAGAGTACACACAGGAGAGAAGCCGTACCACTGCTCCCAATGTGGAAAGTTTTTCAGCCAGAGAGGATACCTGAAACAACATGAGAGAATACACACAGGGGAAAAGCCTTACCACTGCTCCCAGTGTGGAAAGTGTTTCAACGATTCAGGGACGCTGAAACGACATGAGAGAATACACACAGGGCTGAAGCCTTACCACTCCTCCCAGGGTGCAAAGCTTTTGCCCATTTAGGAAGCCTGAAAGAACACATTAGACTGCACACAGAGGAGAAGGCTTAGAAAAGCTCAGACTGTGGGAAAACATATTACTCATAACAGTCATTTAAACGTCATTAGAGAATCCACACAGGAAAGAGAAATTACTTCTCTTAGCGTGTGTATTGATATTTCACATCACATTGTCTTAAAATTAATCAGAGAACATACACAGTGCTCCCATTGTCTTATATTGTTGACTGACAATGTGTTTACCTGTCTTTACCAGATGAAATTAAATGGTACAGGGTATACTCAAACATATATTTGTTTGTTTTTATTAGAAAACATGAAGTGAATATGGAGTCTGTCAGTTTGAATATAAAGAAGATCAGGTTCCTTCTTTTAAACTGTCCTTTTTTAAAACTCTTTGTGTGTGTTTATCTGGGTGTGTCATTCCTCCAGCACTACAGATAATCAAGTGATAATTGGATGTGATGCATTAGTTCCATTGTTGACATTTGCATTGTTGGCCCACTGATGATTTAATGAAATGAAAATGTTCAGACTCTGTAATGGAAAATGTTAATTGTGTGTGTGTCCACATCAAATCAAATCAAATCAAATTTATTTATATAGCCCTTCGTACATCAGCTGATATCTCAAAGTGCTGTACAGAAACCCAGCCTAAAACCCCAAACAGCAAGCAATGCAGGTGTAGAAGCACGGTGGCTAGGAAAAACTCCCTAGAAAGGCCAAAACCTAGGAAGAAACCTAGAGAGGAACCAGGCTATGTGGGGTGGCCAGTCCTCTTCTGGCTGTGCCGGGTGGAGATTATAACAAAACATGGTCAAGATGTTCAAATGTTCATAGATGACCAGCATGGTCGAATAATAATAAGGCAGAATAGTTGAAACTGGAGCAGCAGCACAGTCAGGTGGACTGGGGGCAGCAAGGAGTCATCATGTCAGGTATTCCTGGGGCATGGTCCTAGGGCTCAGGTCCTCCGAGAGAGAGAAAGAGAGAATTAGAGAGAGCATATGTGGGATGGCCAGTCCTCTTCTGGCTGTGCCGGGTGGAGATTATAACAGAACATGGCCAAGATGTTCAAATGTTCATAAATGACCAGCATGGTCGAATAATAATAAGGCAGAACAGTTGAAACTGGAGCAGCAGCACAGCCAGGTGGACTGGGGACAGCAAGGAGTCATCATGTCAGGTAGTCCTGGGGCATGGTCCTAGGGCTCAGGTCCTTCGAGAGAGAGAAAGAGAGAAGGAGAGAATTAGAGAACGCACACTTAGATTCACACAGGACACCGAATAGGACAGGAGAAGTACTCCAGATATAACAAACTGACCCTAGCCCCCCGACACATAAACTACTGCAGCATAAATACTGGAGGCTGAGACAGGAGGGGTCAGGAGACACTGTGGCCCACTCCGAGGACACCCCCGGACAGGGCCAAACAGGAAGGATATAACCCCACCCACTTTGCCAAAGCACAGCCCCCACACCACTAGAGGGATATCTTCAACCACCAAATTACCATCCTGAGACAAGGCTGAGTATAGCCCACAAAGACCTCCGCCACGGCATAACCCAAGGGGGGGGGGGGGGGGGCGCCAACCCAGACAGGATGACCACATCAGTGACTCAACCCACTCAGGTGACGCACCCCCTCCAGGGACGGCATGAGAGAGCCCCAGTAAAGCCAGTGACTCAGCCCCTGTAATAGGGTTAGAGGCAGAGAATCCCAGTGGAAAGAGGGGAACCGGCCAGGCAGAGACAGCAAGGGCGGTTCGTTGCTCCAGAGCCTTTCCGTTCACCCTCCCACTCCTGGGCCAGACTACACTCAATCATATGACCCACTGAAGAGATGAGTCTTCAGTAGAGACTTAAAGGTTGAGACCGAGTTTGCGTCTCTGACATGGGTAGGCAGACCGTTCCATAAAAATGGAGCTCTATAGGAGAAAGCCCTGCCTCCAGCTGTTTGCTTAAAAATTCTAGGGACAATTAGGAGGCCTGCGTCTTGTGACCGTAGCGTACGTGTAGGTATGTACGGCAGGACCAAATCAGAGAGATAGGTAGGAGCAAGCCCATGTAATGCTTTGTAGGTTAGCAGTAAAACCTTGAAATCAGCCCTTGCTTTGACAGGAAGCCAGTGTAGAGAGGCTAGCACTGGAGTAATATGATCAAATTTTTTGGTTCTAGTCAGGATTCTAGCAGCCGTATTTAGCACTAACTGAAGTTTATTTAGTGCTTTATCCGGGTAGCCGGAAAGTAGAGCATTGCAGTAGTCTAACCTGGAAGTGACAAAAGCATGGATTAATTTTTCTGCATCATTTTTGGACAGAAAGTTTCTGATTTTTGCAATGTTACGTAGATGGAAAAAAGCTGTCCTTGAAATGGTCTTGATATGTTCTTCAAAAGAGAGATCAGGGTCCAGAGTAACGCCGAGGTCCTTCACAGTTTTATTTGAGACGACTGTACAACCATTAAGATTAATTGTCAGATTCAACAGAAGATCTCTTTGTTTCTTGGGACCTAGAACAAGCATCTCTGTTTTGTCCGAGTTTAAAAGTAGAAAGTTTGCAGCCATCCACTTCCTTATGTCTGAAACACATTCTTCTAGCAAGGGCAATTTTGGGGCTTCACCATGTTTAATTGAAATGTACCGCTGTGTGTCATCCGCATAGCAGTGAAAGTTAACATTATGTTTTCGAATAACATCCCCAAGAGGTAAAATATATAGTGAAAACAATAGTGGTCCTAAAACGGAACCTTGAGGAACACCGAAATTTACAGTTGATTTGTCAGAGGACAAACCATTCACAGAGACAAACTGATATCTTTCCGACAGATAAGATCTAAACCAGGCCAGAACTTGTCCGTGTAGACCAATTTGGGTTTCCAATCTCTCCAAAAGAATGTGGTGATCGATGGTATCAAAAGCAGCACTAAGGTCTAGGAGCACGAGGACAGATGCAGAGCCTCGGTCCGATGCCATTAAAATGTAATTTACCACCTTCACAAGTGCCGTCTCAGTGCTATGATGGGGTCTAAAACCAGACTGAAGCATTTCGTATACATTGTTTGTCTTCAGGAAGGCAGTGAGTTGTTGCGCAACAGCCTTTTCTAAAATTTTTGAGAGGAATGGAAGATTCGATATAGGCCGATAGTTTTTTATATTTTCTGGGTCAAGGTCCACATGACTGAGTATGTGACTAACCTTGTGAAACTGTCCTATTATAAGCTCCTGTTTTTGGGACTATCATCCTGTGTTGCAAACCAATTTGCACCTGTGTCCTTGTATGAATAAAGTCCCGTCCAGGAACAGGAAACTATAAAGATATTTGCTAATCACTCAATACTTCAGGAATTCAGACTGTCTACACTGCGCTGTGTAACTCTGTTATTCTCTCAGAAATAAAGCTCAGAAAGAGCTCAGAAATAAAGAATATTGGTTTGACTTGGACTCCAGCAGATCCTTATTTTATAATATCCACCACATCTCCCACCTCTCCCAAGGATTGCTGTTTATCATTGTCTCAAAGAAGAGTTCCTCGTTCCACTTTCCTGGGGGAATTTACAAGCCTCCCACTGATTGAATAAACATTGTATCCACAGGTAACATTTTGTATTTCACCCAAACAGCAACCGATATCCAATGACAGGTAACTTTTTGTGTTTCACCCAACTTGCAACCTAAATCCAATGACAGGTGACATTTTGTGTAGATTTCATGTTAAATTCACTTTAGTTGACGAATCAAAGAAATGTAAATAGAAACTAGATGTTGAACTGACGTCTGTGCCCAGTGGGCTGGTTTGAATAAGCAGCAGGTGTTGGATCGATATCCACCTTAGTAGCTAAGTTTCCATGTAATTTGAGACAGATTTTCATGTGAATATTCTCAAATCTGCATAAAACAATATATACATTTTCCCACCAGAAATGTTTCTATCAAACAGATTTATTGCGGATTAAAGGCTTTGCGTGACAAATAAATAACTTTTGTTGTTGAATTCCCAATGGTTTCTATCGCATTTTCAACTCTACTGATGGTTTAACAAAACTGTTGCACTATATAGCAAAAATTATCTTGTCCCGTGCACTGTAGCCAGCAGCTCATAGATACAGTGTTGGTAGGCTACCTACATGATGAGATTATTATGGATGAGAGCAATATTATTTTATTTGTCAAATGGCAGCTAAGCATCGATCATCATGTCACCAGAATAAGACCATCAAAATGTATTGGAAAGGAGCATCAAGCTCATCACGTGCACTTTCACCACCCTGTGACGTTCATAACTTATTTCATCTGTAGCCTAATAAACTGCATGGGTTCCCAAGTCGTAGTGGGAGGACCACACAACATATCATCACGTGACTCCAAGTTAACAAAGATGTGATGGTTATTATATAAATATTTGCTCATAAAGGAGTTTCCACCTCCATTTCTCGCTTATACATTTTTACTGACACAAAAAGTCCCCACCATGTCAAACGAACTAACATATAGTTTGTCGGCTTTTATAAAATTGTTCAGGCATAACCTGTTTCCGTCAGCCTGGTCATTACTTTTGAAATGGTTGGATCAATATCCACCTTCATGATATGGATGAAGCCTGATTTGGAATGTCTGAGTAGTTCTATATGATGTCATAATACACTCTGATAATCAAGTGATATTTGGAATGTCTGAGTAGTTCTATCTGATGTCATAATACACCCCTCTGATAGTGATACATTTGCTACATTGTTTCCATGTCAGTTGGTTTCCCACTCTGATGATTTATATCTGACAGAGGGGCTTTAAAGGAATAGTATGGTGACATCTTAGTGGGGCTTGAAGTAAATAGGATTATTAATCATAAACTCCTACAGCAACAATACACTGTGGCGTTGAAGTCAAGATGAGAACGGTCTGATGGGTGGTGGTGCTACTCTATAGGTAAGGCTGTTCAATATGAATGTTCAATCCACACAATAGGTTGATCAGTAGCCAGTTAGCTAGCTGTACAGTCCTATATGAATTTTCAATACACACAATAGGTTGACTGGGGAGGTGATGTACCACAGTCAAAGTTCTGCAATAAGAGCTAAGAGACTAATATTTGTGTTAACTATACATTGTTGTGTTCTGTAGTTGTCACTGAGTTGGCTGATATCCCATTTTATAGGGTCACTCCACAGTTAAGGCTGTACAGTGCCTATACAAAGTCTACACTTTGCTCCTTTCATATTTCTTTTGATCCTGACAAACTCACCAGTCCCTGCCGGTGACAAGCATACCCATAACATGATGCTGCCACCACAATACTTATTGTGTGGTTAATGTGTGGTCTATCTCCAGGTCATCAGACTGTTAAATAGTCACCTCTAGCCGGCCTCCGCCCAGTACCCTGCCCTGAACTTAGTCACTGTTACTAGCCGTCTACCACCCAGTACTCCACCCTGTATACTAGTCAAGGCTCATCCTATATAACTACTACTGTACACACCTTTTATATTCATATACGGTCCATAATGTCTAGACACACCATCATATACATTGTAAACCAGCTATATATATTTATATTCCAGACATTCCTCGTTCTACATTTTCTATATTTCTAAATCCTTAAAAGAAATTGTAGGGAAAATCATTAGGTCACACAAATGACTATTTCTAAACAAAGATAATAGACAAGTAGAATGGGAGAGGTTTCTTAAACTATCTTTACTTACTCGGTGAATAGACTCCAGGGATGGTGATGAAGGCTGTAGGAATGAAGATCAGACAGTGAAGAGACTCCAGGGACGGTGATGAAGGCTGTAGGAATGAAGATCAGACAGTGAAGAGACTCCAGGGATGGTGATGAAGGCTGTAGGAATGAAGATCAGACAGTGAAGAGACTCCAGGGACGGTGATGAAGGCTGTAGGAATGAAGATCAGACAGTGAAGAGACTCCAGTGGTTAAGGGCGCTGTGCATCTTTTTTTTTAAACAAAACTATTTATTTTACTTAACAAGTATTTTTCTTAACTGCATTGTTGGTGAAGGGCTTGTAAGTAAGCTTTTCACTAAGGTCTACACCGGTTGTATTTGGCACGTGACAAATAATATTTAATTTGATTTTCATACTTTTCAAATTTTTATTTTAAATTTTTATTTCACCTTTATTTAACCAGGTAGGCTAGTTGAGAACAAGTTCTCATTTGCAACTGCGACCTGGCCAAGATAAAGCATAGCAGTGTGAACAGACAACATAGAGTTACACATGGAGTAAACAATTAACAAGTCAATAACACAGTCGAAAAAAAAGGGGAGTCTATATACATTGTCTGCAAAAAGGCATGAGGAGGTAGGCGAATAGTTACAATTTTGCAGATTAAAACGCAGATTAAAACACTTTTCAACCCATTTCAACCCATATGATCTATTACATAATAAAAGTCTTAAAAAAACGTATACAAATATCATGTCATAATGAATTCATGACATGTGAACAAACAAGCCTTTTCATACTTTATAATATACAGTGGGGAAAACAAGTATTTGAAACACTGCCGATTTTGCAGGTTTTCCTACTTACAAAGCATGTAGAGGTCTGTAATTTTTATCATAGATACACTTCAACCGTGAGAGACAGAATCTAAAACAAAAATCCAGAAAATCACATTGAATGATTTTTAAGTAATTAATTTGCATTTTATTGAGACCCAGAGTTACTTCTGCTGCAGAGGATAAGTTCATTAGAGTTACCAGCCTCAGAAATTGCTGCCCAAATAAATGCTTCACAAAGTTGAATGAACAGACACATCTCAATATCAACTGTTCAGAGGAGACTGTGTGAATCAGGCCTTCATGGTCGAATTGCTGCAAAGAAACCACTACTCTAGGACACCAAAAAGAAGAAGAGACTTGGGCCAAGAAACATGAGCAAGCCTTCACATTGACCCTGTACAGGTACCTCCTATATATAGCCTCCACATTGACTCTGTACTGGTACCTCCTATATATAGCCTCCTGTATATAGCCTCCACATTGACTCTGTACTGGTACCTCCTGTATATAGCCTCCTGTATATAACCTCCACATTGACCCTGTACTGGTACCTCCTATATATAGCCTCCACATTGACTCTGTACTGGTACCTCCTGTATATAGCCTCCTGTATATAGCCTCCACATTGACTCTGTACTGGTACCTCCTGTATATAGCCTCCTGTATATAACCTCCACATTGACCCTGTACTGGTACCTCCTATATATAGCCTCCACATTGACTCTGTACTGGTACCTCCTGTATATAGCCTCCACATTGACTCTGTACTGGTACCTCCTGTATATAGCCTCCACATTGACTCTGTACTGGTACCTCCTATATATAGCCTCCTGTATACAGCCTCCACATTGACTCTGTACTGGTACCTCCTGTATATAGCCTCCACATTGACTCTGTACTGGTACCTCCTGTATATAGCCTCCACATTGACTCTGTACTGGTACCTCCTATATATAGCCTCCTGTATACAGCCTCCACATTGACTCTGTACTGGTACCTCCTGTATATAGCCTCCACATTGACTCTGTACTGGTACCTCCTGTACATAGCCTCCACATTGACTCTGTACTGGTACCCCCTGTATATAGTCTCCACATTGACTCTGTACTGGTACCCCCTGTATATAACCTCCACATTGACTCTGTACTGGTACCCCCTGTATATATCCTCCACATTGACTCTGTACTGGTACCCCCTGTATATAACCTTCACATTGACTCTGTACTGGTACCTCCTATATATAGCCTCCTGTATACAGCCTCCACATTGACTCTGTACTGGTACCTCCTGTATATAGCCTCCACATTGACTCTGTACTGGTACCTCCTGTACATAGCCTCCACATTGACTCTGTACTGGTACCCCCTGTATATAGTCTCCACATTGACTCTGTACTGGTACCTCCTGTATATAGCCTCCACATTGACTCTGTACTGGTACCTCCTGTATACAGCTTCCACATTGACTCTGTACTGGTACCCCCTGTATATAGTCTCCACATTGACTCTGTACTGGTACCCCCTGTATATAACCTCCACATTGACTCTGTACTGGTACCCCCTGTATATAACCTCCACATTGACTCTGTACTGGTACCCCCTGTATATAACCTCCACATTGACTCTGTACTGGTACCCCCTGTATATAACCTCCACATTGACTCTGTACCGGTACCCCCTGTATACAGCCTCCACATTGACTGTGTACTGGTACCTCCTGTATATAGCCTCCACATTGACTCTGTACCGGTACCCCCTGTATACAGCCTCCACATTGACTCTGTACCGGTACCCCCTGTATACAGCCTCCACATTGACTCTGTAGCCACTGTATAGTTTTTTTTATTGTGTAACTTTTTTTCCTACCTCTTATTTGTAGCTTTGTAGCGTAGCTTTAAGGGAATAGTATGGTCACATCTAGATACAAAATTAACAGAGTAAATGTGTATAAACACACTTCCTATTCATGGAGGAATTTATTCATCATCTACATATTCATATTACACTTCTACGTCTGTGTACAGGAAAGTATTAGTTGTAAGACGTAAGAGAAAATATATCAGCTTATTGTTAAATAATTATGACGTTCTTTCCAATACAAAAAGTGTTGTAACTATTGTTTCCAAACTGCGTTGCCCACTCCAGTCAGCAGATGGCGATGAGCGTCTTTCAGTTGACTCTTCTTGTGTGACGTGTGATGAACTGGACGGGACGCTTCTTCAGGAACAACAAGGCCCCAACTCTTTCAACCACCTCGATAGCTTGCTAGACAACATAAAACTGAAAGATTGACGTTTTAGGCCATGTTAATGTACATTAGCTAATCGCAGTGTATAAAACACATTTCAGTTGACGTTAACTTGAACCTAATTTGCTTTTTCAAGTTGCAAATTTGTTAAAGATTGATACTGAGCCTAGCACTAGGCTATTCGCTAATGCTAACTAGCTAGCTAACATCCCTGACCATGAGCTCATTAAACTACTCATCCCCTGCTGAAGAAGATGATGTCTGCTGTCCGGAGAAAGAAGCTCTGGCGCTGAACATTGTCGTGAAAGACGAAGAGGAGGATATTACAGTGAAAGGAGAGAAAAATGCTCTGGCGCTGAACATTGTCGTGAAAGACGAAGAGGAGGATATTACAGTGAAAGGAGAGAAAGAACCTTTCGGAATGGAAGAGGAGGCTGTTATAGGGAAAGAAGAGAAACCCTCCTCTTCCTCTCTAAAAGGTTCTATCTCAGTAAAGGTGAAGGAGGAAGACGTTTTGGGAGTGAAAGAGGAGGAGACAGAATATCAGATTAACACCAGTGAGTACTGTCTTAAAAACAGGATCACAAACTTTGCAGTTGTTGAACTAATGTGTGGTTTTTAAGGGGCATTCTACTGAAGTTCTTCACTTCAGTATGATGTTCAGTACTATATAAATTGTTAAAGGGTCAATCTGCCATTTCTACATATATTTTTGGGACTTTTAAATGAGATTTAATTATATATAACAGGCTTTTAAAATGTAATAATGGAGCATAATTTATACTTAAAATATCAAAGGGACACAAAAGGCACCCAATTAATTTAGAGATATTAATGCCTCTGATAAGACCCTATGACTGTAATAGACAGTAATAATTGATGATGGTAATAAGTTTACCATCTGTTTGATGTTCTCGTTAACACAGGAGAGAGACATGACTATCGTGGATCCTCTGGGGAGCCTCAACAACATCCTGATGCTGACGAGACAGAGAAGAGTCTCTCCAGATCAGACCACCAGATGGTACAGCTTGGTCTGGTCTAGCATACAGCTTGCTCTATCTGGGTCTGGGTTTCTGTAAGGCACTTGATGACAACAGTGACATCAGCATCCATAATGATATGTGTCTGTGTCCCCTCTTTATGGTTACCAGGACAATGCTAGCCCTTCCGCCCTCCCGGAGTCCCTGTGTCGTGCCTCTCCTGGTAGCACGTTACTGCTGGGTATGAAGAGGTTGTCTGTGCTGCTGGTGGACTGCAGGAAAACAACGGGGCTGAGTGGAACTGTGAGAGGAGGAGAAGAGAAGAAAGGATCAGATTTGACACATCAAAGTAAGTGCTGTAGTTTAGTTTGAACAAATAAAATAGATCTGCCCATTGGTATCTGTTCCCAATAGGGCTGTCCCAGACTAAAACAAAAACAACTCTGCACACTCTTGGTATTCTCTCAACCAGCTTAACCTGGAATGCTTTTCCAACAGTCTTGAAGGAGTTCCCACATGCTGGGCACATGTTGGCTACTTTTCCGTCACTCTGCACTCCAACTCATCTCAATTCATCTCAATTTGGGTTGAGGTCGGGTGATTGTGAAGGCCAGGTCATCTGATGCAGCACTCCATCACTCTCCTTCTTGGTCAAATAGCACTTACACAGCCTGGTTGTGGTTGGGTCATTGTCCTGTTGAAAAACAAATGATAGTCCCGCTAAGCACAAACCAGATGGGATGGTGTATCGCTGCAGAATGCTGTGGTAGCGATGCTGGTTAAGTGTGACTTGAATTCTAAATAAATCACAAACAGTGTCACCAGCAAAGCACCATCACTCATGAATGCTCATCAATGCTTCACGGTGGGAAACACACATGTGGAGATCATCCGTTCACCTACTCTGCGTCTCACAGACATGTCGGTTGGAACCGGAAATCTCAAATTCGGACTCATCAGACCCAAGGACAGATTTCCACCTTGGGAAATCCTCCTCATTGCTCATGCTTCTTGATTCACACAGTCTCCTCTGAACAGTTGATGTTGAGATGTCTCTTAATTGAACTCTGTAAATCATTTATTTGGGCTGCAATTTCTGAGGCTGGTAAGTAAATGAAGTAACTGGTCTTCCTTTCCTGTGGAGGTCCTCATGAGAGCCAGTTTCATCACAGCTTTTGATGTTTTTTGCGACTGTACTGAAAGAAACTTTCAATATTCTTGAAATATTCGGTATTGACTGACCATGTCTTCAAGTAATGATGGGCTGTTGTTTCTCTTTGCTTATTTGAGCCATTTGGACTTGGTCTTTTACCAAATAGGGCTGTCTTCTGTATACCCCTTTAACTTGTCACAAGACAACTGATTGGCTCAAACGCACTAAGAAGGAAAAACACAAATTAATATTTAAACAAGGCACACCTGTTAATTGAAATGCTTTCCAGATGACTACCTCATGAAGCTGGTTGAGAGAATGCCAAGAGTGTGCAAAGCTGTCATCAAGACAAAGGGTGGCTACTTTGAAGAATCTCAAATATAAAATATATTTTGATTTGTTTAACACTTTTTGTTTACTACATGATTCCATTTGTGTTATTTCATAGTTTTGATGTCTTCACTATTATTCTACAATGTAGAAAATAGTTTTAAAAAATAAAGAAAAACCCTTAAATGAGTAGGTGTGTCCAAACTTTTGACTGGTTCTCTATACACAGTGGGGAGAACAAGTATTTAACACACTGCCGATTTTGCAGGTTTTTCCTACTTACAAAGCATTTAGAGGTCTGTAATTTTTGTCATAGGTACACTTCAACTGTGAGAGACGGAATCTAAAACAAAAATCCAGAAAATCGCATTGTATGATTTTTAAGTAATTAATTTGCATTTTATTGCATGACATAAGTATTTGATACATCAGAAAAGCATAACTTAATGTTTGGTACAGAAACCTTTGTTTGCAATTACAGAGATCATATGTTTCCTGTAGTTCTTGACCAGATTTGCACACACTGCAGCAGGGATTTTGGCCCACTCCTCCATACAGACCTTCTCCAGATCTTTCAGGGCTGTCACTGGGCAATATGGACTTTCAGCTCGCTCCAACGATTTTCTATTGGGTTCAGGTCTGGAGACTGGCTAGGCCACTCCAGGACCTTGAGTGGCTTCTTACGGAGCCACTCCTTAGTTGCCCTGGCTGTGTGTTTCGGGTCGTTGTCATGCTGGAAGACCCAGCCACGACCCATCTTCAATACTCTTACTGAGGGAAGGAGGTTGTTGGCCAAGATCTCGCGATACATGGCCCCATCCATCCTCCCCTCAATACAGTGCAGTCGTCCTGTCCCCTTTGTAGAAAAGCATCCCCAAAGAATGATGTTTTCACCTCCATGCTTCACGGTTGGGATGGTGTTCTTGGGGTTGTACTCATCCTTCTTCTTCCTCCAAACACAGCGAGTGGAGTTTAGACCAAAAAGCTCTATTTTTGTCTCATCATACCACATGACCTTATCCCATTCCTCCTCTGGATCATCCAGATGGTCATTGGCAAACTTCATACGGGCCTGGACATGCGCTGGCTTGAGCAGGGGGACCTTGCGTGCGCTGCAGGATTTTAATCCATGACGGCATAGTGTGTTACTAATGGTTCTTTTTGAGACTGTGGTCCAAGCTCTCTTCAGGTCATTGACCAGATCCTGCCGTGTATTTCTGGGATGATCCCTCACCTTCCTCATGATCATTGATTCCCCACAAGGTGAGATCTTTCATGGAGCCCCAGACCGAGGGTGATTGACCGTCATCTTGAACTTCTTCCATTTTCTAACAATTGCGCCAACAGTTGTTGCCTTCTCACCAAGCTGCTTGCCTATTGTCCTGTAGCCCATCCCAGCCTTCTGCAGGTCTACAATTTTATCCCTGATGTCCTTACACCCTCTCTGGTCTTGGCCATTGTGGAGAGGTTGGAGTCTGTTTGATTGACTGTGTGGACAGGTGTCTTTTATACAGGTAACGAGTTCAAACAGGTGCAGTTAATACAGGTAATGAGTGGAGACCAGGAGGAATTCTTAAAGAAAAACTAACAGGTCTGTGAGAGCCGGAATTGTTACTGGTTGGTAGGTGATCAAATACTTATGTCCTGCAATAAAATGCCAATTAAATACTTAAAAATCATACAATGTGATTTTCTGGATTTTAGTTTTAGATTCCGTCTCTCACAGATGAAGTGTACCTATGATAAAAAATGACAGACCTCTACGTGCTTTGTAAGTAGGAAACACTGCCGATTTTGCAGGTTATCAAATACTTGTTCTCTCCACTGTATGTATATACTGAACAGATATGAAAACAACAATTTCAATGATTTACAGTTCAAATTAGGAAAGTAGTCAACGTAAATACATTCATTAGGCCCTAATCTATGGACTTCACATGACTGGGCAGGGGCGCAGCCATTGGTGGGTCTGTTGGGGCGTAAGCCCACCCGCTTGGGAGCCAGGCCCATCGAATCAGAATTAGTTTTCCCCACAAAAGGGCTTTGTTAAATAGTCCTCAAGGATAAATACTCCTCAGTTTCATCAGATGTCCGGGTGGCTGATCTCAGACGATGTGGAGGTCCTTGATCTGCGGTTGTGAGGCCTGTTGGACGGACTTCCAAATTCTCTAAAAAGACATTGGAGGCGGCTGATGGTAGAGAATGCAACATTCAATTCTCTGGTAGCAGCTCCAGTGGATATTCCTGCAGTCCCCAATCCATTTGCACACTCCCTCAAAACTTGAGACATCTGTGGCATTGTGTTGTGTGACAACTGTACATTTTAGAGTGGCTTTTTAGTGTCCCCAGCACAAGGTACACCTGTGTAATGCTGTTTAATCAGCTTTTTGATATGCTACACCTGTCACGTGGATGGATTATCTTGGCAAAGCAATGTAAACAATTTTACACAAAATTGGGGAGTGGAGGTTTCATTCTGGTCTCTTTTTATATAAACACTGTCTTTGGCAGGAGGAAAACCAAACTTGGAGGAACCAAAGACCTCCACAACATCAAGACGATACCTCTGCTCCCAGATCAAGTTAGGAAGCCTGAAAAGACCTGAGAGGACACACACAGGAGAGAAGCCGTACCATTGCACCCAGTGTGGAAATAGTTTTAGCCGGTTAGGAAGCCTCAAAGCTCATGAGCGAATACACACGGGAGAGAAGCCATACCATTGCGGCCAGTGTGGAAAGAGTTTTAGCCTGTTAGGAAGCCTGAAAGCTCATGAGAGAATACACTCAGGAGAGAAGCCATACCATTGCGGCCAGTGTGGAAATAGTTTTAACCAGTTAGGAAACATGAAAAGACATGGGAGAATACACACAGGGGAGAAGCCATACCACTGCTCCCAGTGTGGAAAGAGTTTTACGGCGTTAGTTAAGCTGGAAGCTCATGAGCGAATTCACACAGGGGAGAAGCCTTACTACTGTTCCCATTGTGGAAAGAGTTTTAACCATTTAGTTAACATGAAAAGACATGAGAGGATACACACAGGAGTGAAGCCTCACCATTGCTCCCAGTGTGGAAAGAGTTTTAAGCGGTTAGACACCCTCAAAGATCATTTGCGAATACACACAGGGGAGAAGCCTTTCCGTTGCGCCCAGTGTGGAAAGAGTTTTAGCCGGTCAGGAAGCCTGAAAGAGCATGAGCGAATTCACACAGGAGAGAAAACTTACCACTGATCCCAGCGTGCAATGCGTTTTTACCCAATTAGGACACCTGAAAGAAGACCGCACATGGGGGAGAAGCCTTACAAATATTCAGACTGGGGGGAAGGCATTTTACTCATCAGTAGCGTAAAAAACATGTGCGAATCCACACAGGAGAGAATAATGACTTCTCCTTGTGTGTAAATGTATATTTCACATCACACTGACTTAAAATTCACCAGAGAACATACACAGTGCTCCCAATTGTCTTATATTGTTGACTGAGAATGTGTTTACTTGTTTATACCACATGAAATTGAATGGTAAAGTATACTCAAAAATATATTTGTGTGTTTTTATTAGAAAATATGAATTCAATATTGTCGTGTCTTTGCCATCATTAAAAGTGAAGACTTATTTTATTAAGTCAATTCTCTGTAATTATTATTACGTGATTAAACCAATCGTGTACATTTAATTAACTAGGAAGTCGGGGCACCACGGAAAGACCTCAGATTACAAAGTTATACTTTTCCGAATGTAACTCTTCTGATATTTTATTATATTTTCAATTAGTTTTATATTAATGAATTATTCTTTACCTCACATCAGTCTCATTCCAAACGTCGTAAATTGTTGGTTATCTGCACGAACCCAGACTTTTTTTAAAATAAATCATCCATACACCAATTGGCGTAATCATTTATTTACAAACTAAATAATAATTTATTTACAAACTAAATAATAATTTATTTACAAACTAAATAATCACAGAAATGCGCAAACAAACAGTAGATACTGGTTACTAACGAATAATAGGGAAGATTCCCTACTGGGCTAAGCCGATATGACGGCTTGGTGGACAAAGGGAAGTGGGTGTGGACTGAGAAACAAACAGTAGATACTGATTACTAACGAATGATAGGGCAGATTCCCTACTGGGCTAAGCCGATATGACGGCTTGGTGGACAAAGGGAAGTGGATGTGGACTGAGAAAGAAGCGGGAAGACAAAAGGGTTCATTACACACAGTTGATAAGTACAGTTGAAGTCGGAAATGTACATACATTGGGGCAAAAAAGTATTTAGTCAGCCACCAATTGTGCAAGTTCTCCCTCTTAAAAAGATGAGAGAGGCCTGTAATTTTCATCATAGGTACACTTCAACTATGACGGACAAAATGAGAAGAAAGAAATCCAGAAAATCACATTGTAGGATTTTTAATGAATTTATTTGCAAATTATTGTGGAAAATAAGTATTCAGCTTACACCGATGTATGCGTTGTCTAAACTATTCGCAATCACAGCGCTCAGTCTGAAGAGGATTTTTTTCTAGGAGGGGCTTTTATTCGAAACAATAGGATAGGCGGTTCCATGATGCCAGATCATGTCTGTGCCCTCGGGGACGGACCAATGACTTAGTTAAACTTTTAAAGGAATACAATTCTCTCACATTAAAGGTTTAACATCACATTACATCATTTCATATATAGTTGCATCTTTACTCATTCATTTTATACAAGAATTAGATGCAAACCCCATAATTGAGAAATGTACACATTGAGACATAGTTATGTGTGTTTCCTGTCCTCTCTGAGGTCACCAAATGAAACACACTCAACTTAAGTGTCCACAGACCCTTCCCACACTCCCAAAGGTGGACATATAGTTTAATTTTGCCATTTTGGGGAGATTAGGAGTTCGGCCATGTGAATTCCTTTGTTCACTCTGTGGTCTCTCTCTGTATGAAAAGGGGGAGAGAGTCTCTGCCAGGAATTTACGACCTGAGATAACAGAACCTGGGTGTAGGAGAGGGGGAAGCCACAATCTATACCCAGAAAAGGCCACATCATGACAGAATGGAGTATGTCAGTTTGAATATAATGTAAATCAGTTTCCTTGTGTTCAAATGTAGGATAGATCAGATTCCATGTGTTTAAATGGTCCTTTTTTAAACTCTGATTGTCTGTTTATCTGGGTGTGTCATTCCTCCAGCACTACAGATAATCAAGTGATATTTGGATGTGATGCATTTGTTCCATTGTTGACATTTGCATTGTTGGCCCACTGATGATTTAATGAAATGAAAATGTTCAGACTCTGTAATGGAAAATGTTAATTGTTTGTGTGTCCACATAACTGAGGATGTGACTAACCTTGTGAAACTGTCCTATTATAATCTCCTGTTCTTGGGAGTATCATCCTGTGTTGCAAACCAATTTGCACCTGTGTCCTTGTATGAATAAAGTCCCGCCCAGTAACAGGAAACTATAAAGATATGTGCTCATCACCCAATGCTTCAGGAATTCAGACTGTCTACACTGCACTGTGTAACTGTTATTCTCTCTGAGCTCAGAAATAAAGAATCTTGGTTTGACTTGGACTCTGGGTTCTGGATGCATGCCAACAAAGACTACAACTGCTTCAAACAATGGGAGAGGCTACCATTGACAACCACACTTTCTTTCATAATCAGGAAGCCCATGTTGAGCCATCAGTGTTCTCACTATGGAAGAGGGAGCAGGATGCCGTCATCCAGTCTCAAGGACAAAGGTGCAGCACTGGTGTTAGTAGCTGATGACAGAAGTGACAGCCTGGACACACAGCAAAGTTTGACGCGATCAGTGTTGTTGAGCAGAGAATCAACCAGATTGATTCACAGTCAGTGTTGTTGAGCAGAGAATCAACCAGAGAATCAACTAGATTGATTCACAGTCAGTGTTGTTGAGCAGAGAATCAACCAGAGAATCAACCAGATTGATTCACAGTCAGTGTTGTTGAGCAGAGAATCAACCAGAGAATCAACCAGGTTGTTGAAGTTATTCAGGTGCATAATACATTTGATTTGTTTAATTCTGTTTTATTCAATTAGAATAATTTACTCTGAATGAGAACAGGCACATCTGTGAGCTTTATGCATTATAACATTGATTGACTAAATTATGACGTTGACAGATTTGTAGTAAAACCAGGGTTGGAGTGAAATCCATTTCATTTCCAGTCAATTCAGAAAGTAAACCAAATTCCACATTTTCCTCATTGAAAACCATAGAAGAGAATTGGAATTTTCAGTTTACTTCCTGAATTTATTGGAATATTCTAAAATTGATTAAATTGGGAGGTTTTCCTCATGAATCTGCACAACAACACCCTATAATGATGAAGCAAAAACAGGATTTTAGAAAAGTTTGCAAATGCATTTAAATATTAAAACTGAAATATCACATTTAAATAAGTATTCAGAACCTTAACTCTGTGCTTTGTTGAAGCACTTTTGGCAGTGATTATAGCCTCAAGCCGCCCTGGGTATGACACTACAATCTTGGCACCCCTGTATTTGTGGAGTTTCTCCCATTCTTCTCTGCTGATCCTCTCAAGATCTGTCAGGTTGGATGGAGAGCGTCAATGCGCAGCTATTTTCAGGATTTCTTCAGAGTTGTTCGATCGGGTTCAAATCCGGGCTCTGGCTGGGCCACTCAAGGACATTCAGAGACTTGTCCCAAAGCCACTTCTATGTTGTCTTCGCTGTGTGCTTAGGTTCGTTTTCCTGTTGGAAGGTGAACCTTTGCCCCTGTCTGAGGTCCTGAGTGCTCTTGAGCAGGTTTTCAACAATTATCTCTCTGTACTTTGATCCGTTCATCTTTCCCTCGATCCCGACTAGTCTCCCAGTCCCTGCCGCTGAAAAACATCCCCACACCATGATGCTGCCACCACCACGCTTCACCGTAGGGATGGTGCCAGGTTTCCTCCAGACCTGACGCTTGGCATTCAGGCCAAAGTGTTTAATCTTGGTTTCATCAGATCAGATAATCTTGTTTCTCATGGTCTGAGAGTCCTTTAGGTGCCTTTTGGCAAACTCCAAACAGACTTTCATGTGCCTTTTACTGAGAAGTGGCTTCCGTCTGGCCACTCTACCAAAAAGGCCAAATTGGTGGAGTGCTGCAGAGATGGTTGTCCTTCTGGAAGGTTCTCCCATCTCCACAGAGGAAGTCTTGAGCTCTGTCAGAGTGACCATCGGGTTCTCAGTAACGTCCCTGACCAAGGCCCTTCTCCCCCAATTGTTCAGTTTGGCTGGGCGGCCAGCACTAGGAAGTCTTGGTGGTTCCAAACTTCCAAACTTTCCATTTAAGAATGATGGCGGCCACTGTGTTCTTTAGGACCTTCAATGCTGCAGAAATGCTTTGGTCCACTTCCCCAGATCCGTGACACAACCTGTCTCGAAAGGATTATATCACAACAAATAAAGGCTACTTAAAGTTCACGAGAGAACACGCATATGCTCGTACACTTGTCTCATGTTTACAAAAATAGAATTGTGCTTTTGGTCATTAAGCCTCATTAAATCAAACTGTATGAAGTTGTATGTATTTTATTTCAACACCTGCTCCTGATCTGTACCTCAGTACATTGACTCTGTACTGGTACCCCCTGTTTATAGCCTCCACATTGACTCTGTACTGGTACCCCCTGTATATAGCCTCCACATTGGCTCTGTACTGTTACCCCCTGTATTTAGCCTCCACATTGACTCTGTACTGGTACCCCCTGTATATAGTCTCCACATTAACTCTGTACTGGTACCCCCTGTTTATAGCCTCCACATTGACTCTGTACTGGTACCCCCTGTTTATAGCCTCCACATTGACTCTGTACTGGTACCTCCTGTATATAGCCTCCACATTGACTCTGTACTGGTACCCCCTGTATTTTGCCTCGTTATTGTTTTTTATTGTGTTACTTTTTTGAACTTTTTATTTTGGGAATATTTTCTTAACCCTTATTTTTCTCATCTACGTTGTTGGTTAAGGGCTTGTCAGTAAGCATTTCACGTTAAGATCTACACCTGTTGTATTCAGCGCATGTGACAAATAATATTTGATTGTAACTAAATATGCAGTTTCAATGTTACGGTCTTTGATTCAATTATATTTTTGAAACTCAGGCTGTGTGTGTTTATCTGCGTCATTCCTTGATCATTCCTTGTGGTCCTGTTGCTCAGTTGGTGGAGTATAGTGCTTGTTAAACCAGGGTAGTGGGTTTGATTCCTGGGACCACACATATGTAAAGTGTTTGCACACATGACTGCAAATCCCTTTGGATAAAAGTGTCTGCTAAATGGCAGATATATCCACTGATTATACCAAACATTTGGAACAACTTCCTAATATGGAGTTGGACCCTCCCCTTTTCCTCTCAGAACAGACTCAATTCGTCGGGGCATGGACTCTACAAGGTGTCGAAAGCATTCCACAGGGATGCTGGCCCATGTTGACTCCAATGCTTCCCACAATTGTGTCAAGTTGGCTGGGTGTCCTTTGGGTTCAGTGGGGTCTCCTCAGAGGAGGAAGGGGAGGACCATCGTTATTTTCAGAAAAACAAAAATGGTAAAATATTTAAAAGTGGTCCTTTTTAGATAAAACTATACTAAATATATTCACGTCACCAAATAATTTATTAAAACATACTATTTTGCATCCTCCTCTGGGTATATTGACCACAATACAAAACATAGGAGGATTATGGTTCTCAAGGCTTCCATAGACTTACACGGTTATTATGACAACTTCCAGAGGACATCCTCCAACCTATCAGAGCTCTTGCAGCATGAACTGACATGATGTCCAACCAATGAAAGGATCAGAGAATGTATCTAGTACTGAAAGCATAAGCTACAGCTAGCTAGCACTGCAGTGCATAACATGTGGTGAGTAGTTGACTAAAAGAGAGAAAAATACAATAGTTGAACAGTTTTTAACAAATGATTTTATTCCAAAATGAAGGAGAAGCGAGAGAGAGATATTTCGTCATTTATTTTCCACTTTCAGTTTCACTTACTTAGCTAGCAAATGCAGCTATCTAGTTTAGTCTACTCAAACACTTGGCTCAAACAAAGGGATGTTATGTTAGCTAGCTGGCTATGACTATCCAACACAACACTGGAACTCTTCCAAGTCAAGGCAAGCTTTTGGTTTGACTAATTTATTGCCACTGGGACCCGCCAAGGTAAGTGCTAAACTGCTTACTGACTGTACACTGTAACGGTACTGCATGATTGTAGCAGGTTTACTAACGAGTTAGTTCTATTAGCTCTGTTGACTATGATGTTATTTTAGCTAATATGGTGACAACAATGTAAGCTGTGTGTAGCAGTTATTAAATGGTTTGGCTGATTTGTTGTGCATTGAAGTGCAGAAACAAAGGGAGAAGGTGATAAGAGGAGAGCACATAGATGCAAGAAGGAATACAACGTGTCTGTAATGAAAGTGAACTGTGTTTATGCATGATCAGGGGTGTATTCATTCCGCCGATTCTGTTGACAAACGTTTAAATGGAACAAAACGGGGATAAACATACCTGAATTTGTCTAGTAATATCTCTATTTCAGCTAGATGCAGGCGAGAGTGTGCAAGGCAGTATTGAATGTGTCACTGTCTGTCTATGTGTCACTGTCTGTCATCGCAAAATGTTCTCTCGACCTGTGTGAACCTACATTCTAAACTTTCATTCATAGGCTAGGTTGCTACCTCATGATGGGTATAGGGACAATTAGAGTATCATGTAGTAGCCTAAACCTATTGCTGTTACATTGAACAGGGTGAGTGAAATATGAATGACAGTCGTCCAATATGCTGTAATAGAATTAAGGCCATGCTCATGAAAAAACAAATCGTCCTGCCTCATCTTAAACGGCACTGACCTCCACTGTTTGGGTGGTGGACCACTCTTGGTACACATGGGAAACTGTTGAGCTGAAAAACCCAGCAGCGTTGCAGTTCTTGACACAAACCGGTGCGCCTGGCACCTACTACCATACCCCGTGCAAAGTAACTTAAATATTTTGCCTTCCCCATTATCTCTCTAAATGGCACACATGCACAATCCATGTCTCATGTCTCAAGGCTTAAAAATCCTTATTTAACCTGTCTCCCCCCTTCATCTACACGGATTGAAGTGGATTTAACTAGTGACATCAGTAAGGGATCATAGCTTTAGCCTGGATTCACCTAGTCTTTCTAAGTCATGGAAGGAGCAGCTGTTCTTAATGTTTTGTCTACCCAGTGTATAGCACTACAGATAATCAAGTGCTATTTGCATGTGATGCATTTGTTCTGTTGTTTACAGGATGATGTGTATCTTATAGAGCGTGGCTTTAAGGGAATAGTATGGTCACAGGTAGATAAAAAAGAATGTGAAAAATTAACAGAGAAAATGTATATCTTTTGCACACAATGTATATATAGACTCCCCTTTTTTCTACTGTGTTATTGACTTGTTAATTGTTTACTCCATGTGTAACTCTGTGTTGTCTGTTCACACTGCTATGCCTTATCTTGGCCAGGTCGCAGTTGCAAATGAGAACTTGTTCTCAACTAGCCTACCTGGTTAAATAAAGGTGAAATAAAAAAATAAAAAAAAATATCAACACACTACCTATTCATAAAAGTATTTATTAATCATCTACATATTCATATTGAGCTTCTACGTCTGTGTACAGGAACGTATTATTTGGAAGAGAAAATGTATCAGCTTATTGTTAAATAATTATGACGTTCTTTCCAATACAAAAAGTGTAGTAACTATTGTTTCCAAACTGCGTTACCCACTCCAGCCAGCAGATGGCGATGTGCGTCTTTCAGTTGACTCTTCTTGCGTGACGTATAATGGACTGGACGGGACGCTTCTTCAGGAACAACAAGGCGCCAACTCTTTCAACCACGTCGGTAGCTTGCTAGCCAACATAAAACTGAAAGATTGAGTTTTTAGACCATGTTAATGTACATTAGCTAATCTCAGTGTTTTAAACAAGTTTCGGTTGACGTATCAACTGGTTCAATTAGCAAACGTGTTAAAGATTGATACTAAGCCTTGCACTAGGCTAGACGCTAATGCTAGCTAGCTAACATCCCTGACCATGAGCTCACTAAACTACTCCTCCCTTGCTAATGAAGAGGGGGTCTGCTGTTTGGAGAAATAATATTTCAGAATGAAAAAGGAGGAAGAGGAGGCTGTTATAGTGAAAGAAGAGAAAGAACCGTTTAGAGAGGAAGAGGATGCTATCTCAATAAAGGTGAAGAAGGAAGACGTTTTGGCAGTGGAAGAGACAGAATATCAGATTAACACCAGTGAGTACTGTCTTAAACAGGGACACAAACTATGCCGTTGTTGAACTAATGTGTGGTTTTAAAGGGGCATTCTACTGAAGTTCTACACTTGAATATGTTGTTCAGTACTGTAAGAATTGTTAAAGGTTCGATCTGCCATTGGTTCATATATTTTTGGGACTTTTCAATTCGATGTATTGAATTCTCCATGTGGTCTATATTAAAGTTCCCCTCATCTAATATAACAGGCTTTTAAAATTCTATATTGGTGCATATTTTCTACTTAAAATAACAAAGGCCACCCATTTTGTGGAACGACCCTTTTACATTTGCATCACAAACAATATTTTAGGAAATCATGATGAAAGTGGCCATTTTAGACATATGCATGCCTCTTGTAAGACTCTATGATTGCAATAGATGGTCATAAGTTTACCATCTGTTTGATGTTCTCATTCACACAGGAGAGACACATGACTATTGTGGATCCTCTGGGGAGTCTCAACAACATCCTAATGCTGACGAGGCAGAGAAGAGTCTCTCCAGATCAGAACACCAGATGGTACAGCTTGATCTGGTCTAGCATACAGCTTTCTCTATCGGGCTCTGGGCTGGGTTTCAGTAAAGTACTTTATGTCAACAGTGGCATCAGCATCCATAATGATATGTGTCTGTGTCCCCTCTTTATGGTTACCAGGACAACACTAGCCCTTCTTCCCTCCCGGAGTCCTCGTGTCGTGCCTCTCCCGGTAGCACCTTACTGCTGGGTATGAAGAGGTTGTCTGTGCTGCTGGTGGACTACAGCAAAACATTGGGGCTGAGTGGAACTGTGGGAGGAGGAGAAGAGAGGAATGGATCAGATTTGACTCATCAAAGTAAGTGCTGTAGTTCAGTTTGAACAAATACAATAGATCTGTCCACTGGTCAGGACAACCAGCAGAGTTCTGTTAGTTGACAGGAAGATAGACTGGTGTATATGGGTGTTATGAATATCATAACACTGAAAAAGGATTCTGCCAATGAAAAGAGAGAAACCAATAGACCATATAAAACCTTGATGAAAGTTAACTTTAGAGGGAAAGTTTCAAGATGATCTGATGTAAGGTGCTTGTTTTACAAAAACGTTTCCATAAAACATTATGGATGTTACAATGCCTGTCCCAGTCAACCCCCCTATCTTTACTAGACTGTAGAACAGGCAAACCAAACTCAAGACACTGTTAATGAATTAACTAATACTGGAGGAAAGCTGTGATCAGGCTGCCTACTCAAGAGAAAGCTTCAAACTGTAACCAGTGCCTGCAACCTGGTTCAGGTTATCAATCAACCTACCAGGGTAGTTACAAACAGTACAGAAATTGAATCATCAACATATTTTGATCATATCTTTACTATTGCTGCAGAAATGTGTTTGAAAGCAGTATTCAAATTCATCGGATGTTGTGATCACAATATAGTAGTCATATCTAGGAAAACCAAAGTTCCAAAAGGCTAGGCCTAGTGTTCTATATAAGAGGTCATACAATTGTTTGTGGTGATTCCTATGTTGTTGATGTTATTAGGTTGTTTTTTTCACAGTAAATAACTCACGGACACTAGAGAAGCTTTAACCAAGTTTAATTATTCCCAAAGGTTCTGTACATCTGTAATTCAGACCACCCAACATTTGTTCCATCCAGATATGTCTCACTTAAGACACTCCTTCTCTCCAATCCTTACATCTTTTGGTTCCACAGGAAGAGAGTAACAGGATACCAGACCTTTATCTCCCTGATGAGAATCTGTCCTGACCTCAACCCCTCCTTCATCTAATCCACAGATGTTCGTCTCCCCTGTTTAACACTTTGCTCTCCTTTCGTCCACCCAACACATTCCAAAGCCATCTGTCTTTCTTCAGAGAACCATTAACTTCTGACATGACACCCAGTCTCTTTCACTTCCTATCACTTCTTTAATGTCTCCATGTTCCAAGTTTTGCCGATTCCAACAATGGAAACAATATTTGTTGGTCCGTGGTGTGTAATGACGAGCAACCAGACGCTGCCCATGACACGTTTATGAAATTGCTTATCCCAGCTACTAATAAGCATGCACCCATGAGGAAAATGACTGTAAAAACTGTTAAATCCACATGGATTGATGAGGAATTTAAAAATTGTATGATGAAGAGGGAGGCAAAAGAGATGGCATATAGGTCTGGCTGAATAACTGATTAGCAAATTGAGAAATGTGACTAAACTGAATAAAAAGAAGAAACTACACTATTAAACAAAGATAAATGACATGAAGAATGATTGTAAAACGCTTTGGAACACCTTCAATGAAATTTTGGGCAAAAAATCAACAATGACGTGTTGTCATGGTGTCTGACAACGTGGATGGAAAATGATTGAGGATAATAGCGGCCGATATTGCCAGTTCTATTCGCATTATCTTCAATTTAAGCCTACTAGAAAGTGTGTTCCCTCAGGCTTGGAGGGAAGCTAAAGTCATTCCACTCCCCAAGAGTAGTAAAGCTCTCTTTACTGGTTTAAATAACCAACCAATCAGCCTGTTACCAACCCTTACAATTTTGACCAGATACAATGCTATTTTACAGTAAACAAATATAGACTTTTAGCTTATAGGGAAGTTCATTCAACAAGCACAGCACTTGCTGATTGGCTGAGAAAAATTGATGATAAAAATATTGTTGGGGCTGTTTTGTTTGACTTCAGTGCAGCTTTTGGCATTATCGATCATAGTCTGCTGCTGAAAAAAACGTATGGCTTTACACCCCCTGCTATATTGTGGATAAAGAGTTTTTCTTTTAAAATGTAACCTTTATTTAACTAGACAAGTCAGTTAAGAACAAATTCTTTTTTTCAATGACGGCCTAGGACTGCCTTGTTTAGGGGCAGAACGAAACAGTTTTACCTTGTCAACTCGGGGATTCGATCCAGCAATCTTTCGGTTACTGGCCTACCACTCTAACCACTAGGCTACCTGCCGTCCCAGAGCTACCTGTCTAACGGAACACAAAGAGTGTTCTTTAATGGAAGCCTGTACAACAAAATCAAGGTAGAATCAGGAATTCCCCAGGGCAGCTGTTTGGCACCTACTTTTTTCAATCTTTACCAACAACATGCCAATGACATTTGAGTAAAGCCAGTGAGGCTATGTATGCGGATGACTCAACACTGTACACGTCAGCTACTACAGCGACTGAAATGACTGCAACACTTAACATAGAGCTGCAGTTAGTTTGAGAATGGGTGGCAAGGAATAAGTTAGTCCTAAATATTTCTGATTACCTTAAGTTACATGGCCTACTACGCTAATTCTGTAGCGGTATTGTTAGAGGGGGGTAAATATGAAGATTTTGTTGGTTACCCTAGTTATTAAAGTTAGTTATTACCTATTATAACATTATTATTATTAAATATTATTAAAACTGAAAGGATGAGAGTAGAATAGATAGAGTAGCACTTCCAGACACATTCTAATCACAATGGAGACTTAAAGGAGGACTGTAACAGCTAATGATGAAGCATTTTAGAGTCTTAAAGGAGGACTGTAGCATCTAATGATGAAACATTATGGAGTCTTAAAGGAGGACTGTAGCATCTAATGATGAAACATTATGGAGTCTTAAAGGAGGACTGTAGCATCTAATGATGAAACATTATGGAGTCTTAAGATTTAATTTGTGGTATTGCACGTGTGAATGCATGAAAGTTAAATATTTCTAAAAAATATATATATATATATTTTGCACTCTGCAATTTCACCGGATGTTGTCGAAATGTTCCGCTAGCGAAATCCCTAGCCATAACAGGTTTTAATGTGTTTGAGCCAATCAGTTGTGTTGTGAAAAGGTAGGGGTGGTATACAGAAGATAGCCCTATTGGGTAAAAGACAAAGTCCATATTATGTCAAGAACAGCTCAAATAAGCAAAGAGAAACAGTCCATCATTACTTTAAGGACCACCACAAGAATGGAAGATCCAGAGTTACTTCTGATGCATAAGTTCATTAGAGTTACCAGCCTTAGAAATTGCAGCCCAAATAAATGCTTCACAAAGTTCAAGTAACAGACACATCTCAACATCATCGGTTCAGAGGAGACTGCGTGAATCAGGCCTTCATGGTCGAATTGCTGCAAGGAAACCACTACTAAAGGACACCAATAAGAAGAAGAGACTTGCTTGGGCCAAGAAACACGAACAATGGACATTAGACCGGTGGATATCTGTCCTTGGGTCTGATGAGTCCAAATTTGAGATTTTTGGATCCGAGCGTCATGTCTTTGTGAGACGAGGAGTAGATGAACAGATTATCTCCGCATGTGTGGTTCCCACCGTGAAGCATGGAGGAGGAGATGTGATGGTGTGCGGGTGCTTTGCTGTTGACAATGTCAGTGATTTATTTATTCAAGTCACACTTAACCAGCATGGCTTCCACAGCATTCTACAGCTATATGCCATCCCATCTAGTTTGGGCTTAGTCCCACTGTCATTTGTTTTTCAACAGGACAATGACCCAACACACCTCCAGGCTGTGTAAGAGCTATTTGACCAAGAAGGAGAGTGATGGAGTGCTGCATCAGATGACCTGGCCTACACAATCCCCCGACCTCAACCAAATCAAGATGGTTTGGGATGAGTTGGATCACAGAGGTGAAGGGAAAGCGGCCTACAAGTTCTCAGCATATGTGGGAACGCCTACAATAATGTTGGAAAAGGATTCCAGGTGAAGCTGGTTGAGAGAAAGCAAGGGTGGCAACTTTTGAAGAATAGAATATATATTTTGATTTAACACTTGTGGTTACTACAAGATTCCATGTGTTTTTTAATCATTTTGATGTCTTTATTATTCTACAATGTAGAAAATAGTCAAAATAAAGAAAAACCCTTGAATGAGTAGGTGAGTCCAACCTTTTGACTGGTACTGTACATTCAATTCCCTGACAACAGCTCCAGTGGACATTCCTGCAGTCAGCATGCCAATTGCCCGCTCCCTCAGAGATCTGTGGCATTGTTGTGTGAACAAACTGCACATTTTCGAGTAGCCTTTTATTATCCCCAGCACAAGGTGCATCTGTGTAACAATCACGCTGTTCAATCAGCTTCTTGATATGCCACACCTGTCAGGTGGATGGATTTTCTTGGCAAAGAATAAATGTTGTCTAACAGGGATGTAAAAAATTCTGCCATCTTTTTTGTTCAGCTCATGAAACATCCAACACTTTACATGTTGCGTTTATATTTTTGTTTTTTGTTGTTACTATCAGTTTTAGGAACATTTACCCAAAATATGACATCAGCGATAATCAAAATGTTGAAAATCTGTGAATGTCTAAATAAGAAATTGGTCCATTTAAACAGCAATGTGTCGAACCCTTTCAACAACGGGGAGATGTTACTGATGTGCTTTGTATCTGTGACATAAAAACAAGTTTTGGAATTCCACACAAAATTACTTCTTTAGTTATTTTATGTTTAAGGAAGTGTGTAGGTCACATTCTGTATCATACAGCTATGAAAGTTATATATTTAGAACCACCTGTTCAATTGGAATCCAGCGACGTCTGTGTCTTCAGTGTCCTAGAACTGTCTAGTTTTTTTGTGTTCTGACTTGTAAAACAGGATGAATAAGTAATGTAAACAGCAGTAATTACCAGGAAGCTCTACATTTGTTTTAAAATCACACTAAGATTGTTAAAACTGGCCTCAGGTTATTGAGAGATCTGATTTGGGATTTACCCTCCGTAGCAAGGTTGTTTTATCATGTGGTTTCATTTGGGTCTCTTTAAAAATAACACTATCTTTGGCAGGAGAAAGACCAGACTCAGAGGAACCAGAGCCAGGGACGTCCAAACCAGCAAGACGACACCAGTGCTCCCAGTGTGAAAAGAGTTTTAAACAGAAAGCACAACTGAAAACACGCAAGAAAATACACACAGGGGAGAAGCCTTACCACTGCTCCCAGTGTGGACAGTGTTTCGTCCGTCCGGGGGAGCTGAAACAACATGAGAGAATACACACAGGAGAGAAGCCTTACCACTGCTCCCAGTGTGGAAAGAGTTTCAAACGGAAAACATGCCTGAACCAACACGAGAGAATACACACAGGAGAGAAGCCTTACCACTGCTCCCAATGTGTAAAGTGTTTCAGCCAGAAAGCATACCTGAAAAAACATGAGAGAATACACACAGGAGAGAGGCCTTACCACTGCTCCCAATGTGGAAAGTGTTTCGTCCGTTCGGAGGTGCTGAAACGGCATGAGAGAATACACACAGGAGAGAAGCCTTACCACTGCTCCCAATGTGGAAAGTGTTTCAGCCAGAAAGCATACCTGAAAAAACATGAGAGAATACACACAGGAGTGAGGCCTCCCAGGGTGCAAAGCTTTTGCCCATTTAGGAAGCCTGAAAGAACACATTAGACTGCACACAGAGGAGAAGGCTTAGAAAAGCTCAGACTTTTGGAAAACATATTACTCATAACAGTCATTTAAACGTCATTATAGAATCCACACAGGAGAGAGAAATTACTTCTCTTAGTGTGTATATTGATATACATCACATTGACTTAAAATTCATCAGAGAACATACACAGTGCTCCCGTTGTCTTATATTGTTGACTGACAATGTGTTTACCTGTCTTTACCAGATGAAATTAAGGGGTACAGGGTATACTCAAATATATATTTGTTTGTTTTTATTAGAAAACATGAAGTGAATATGGAGTCTGTCAGTTTGAATATAAGTTGTCCTTTTTTTTAAATCTTTGCGTGTTTATCTGGGTGTGTCATTCCTCCAGCACTACAGATAATCAAGTGATATTTGTGTTGTGATGCATTTGCATTTGTTCCATTGTTGACATTTGCATTGTAGCCCACTGATGATTTAATGAAATGAAAATGTTCAGACTCTGTAATGGAAAATGTTAATTATTTGTGTGTCCATATAACTGAGTATGTGACTAACCTTGTGAAACTGTCCTATTATAATCTCCTGTACTTGGGACTATCATTCTGTGTTGCAAACCAGCTGCACCTGCATCCTTGTATGAATAAAGTCCCTCCCAGGAACAGGAAACTATAAAGATATGTGCTAATCACTCAATGCTTCAGGAATTCAGACTGTCTCCACTGTGCTGTGTTACTCTGTTATTCTCTCTGAGCTCAGAAATAAAGAATCTTGGTTTGATTTGGACTCCAGCAGATCCTTAGTTTATAATATCCACCACAACTCTCCCAAGGATTGCTGTTTATTATTGTCTCAATGAAGAGTTCCTCTTTCGACTTTCCTTGGGGCATTTACAAACCTCCCACTGGTTGAATAAAAGTTTTTACCCGAATGATGAGATTATTATTTTATTTGTCAAATGGCAACCAAGCATCGATCATCATGTCACCAGAATAAGAACCTCAAAATGTATTGGAAAGGAGCATCAAGCTCATCACATGCACTTTCACCACCCTGTGATGTTCATAACTTATTTCATCTGTAGCCTAATAAACTACATGGTTTCTCAAGTCATAGTGGGAGGACCACACAACATATCATGTGACTCCAAGTTAACTAAGATGTGGTTGTTATCATTAAGGAGTTTCCACAGCCATTTCTCGCTTAGACATTTTTACTGACACAAATATACAAACAAATTGTCAAACGGAGTAACAAATAGTCTGTTGGCATTTATAAAAGTGTACAGGCATATCCTGTTTCCATCAGCCCGGTCATTACTTTTGAAATGGTTGGATCAATATCCACCTTCATGATGTGGATGAAGCCTGATTTGGAATGTCTGGAGTAGTTCTATATGATGTCATAATTCACCCCTCTGATAATCAAGTGATATTTGGAATGTCTGAGTAGTTCTATCTGATGTCATAATACACCCCTCTGATAGTGATACATTTGCTACATTGTTTCCATGTCAGTTGGTTTCCCACTCTGATGATTTATATCTGACAGAGGGGCTTTAAAGGAATAGTATGGTGACATCTTAGTGGGGCTTGAAATAGGATTATTAATCATAAACTCCTATAGCAACAATACACTGCATCTTTGACAGCAAGAAGAGAATGGGCTGATGGGTGGTGGTGCTACTCTATAGGTAAGGCTGTTCAATATGAATTTTCAATACACACAATAGGTTGACTGGGGAGGTGATGTACCACAGTCAATGTCCTGCAATAAGAGCTAAGAGACTAATATTTGTGTAAACTATACATTGTTGTGTTCTGTAGTTGTCACTGAGTTGGCTGATATCCCATTTTATGGGGTCACTCCACAGTTAAGGCTGTACAGTGCCTATACAAAGTCTACACTTTGCTCCTTTCATATTTATTTTGATCCTGATAAACTCCCCAGTCCCTCCCTGCCAGTGACAAGCATACCCATAACATGATGCTGCCACCACAATACTTATTGTGTGGTTAATGTGTGGTCTATCTCCAGGTCATCAGACTGTTAAATAGTCACCTCTAGCCGGCCTCCGCCCAGTACCCTGCCCTGAACTTAGTCACTGTTCCTAGCCGTCTACCACCCAGTACTCCACCCTGTATTCTAGTCAAGGCTCATCCTATATAACTACTACTGTACACACCTTTTATATTCATATACGGTCCATAATGTCTAGACACACCATCATATACATTGTAAACCAACTGTATATATTTATATTCCAGACTCTGACATTCCTCGTTCTACCATTTCTATATTTCCAAATCCTTAAAATAAATTGTAGGGAAAATCAGTAGGTCACACAAATGACTATTTCTAAACAAAGATAATAGACAAGTAGAATGGGAGAGGTTTCTTAAACTATCTTTACTTACTCGGTGAAGAGACTCCAGGGATGGTGATGAAGGCTGTAGGAATGAAGATCAGACAGTGAAGAGACTCCAGGGGCGGTGATGAAGACTGTAGGAATGAAGATCAGACAGTGAAGAGACTCCAGGGGCGGTGATGAAGACTGTAGGAATGAAGATCAGACAGCAATACTGGTCCTGTGGTCAGGTGGGGGAGTGGTCGATCCAGACAATGATTGTGAGTAAGCATGCGGGGAACAGGCTTCTTTCTACTACCATTCTGGGGTCTGGATACATGCCAACAAAGACTAAAACTGCTTCAAACAATGGGAGAGGCTACCATTGACCACCACACTTTCTTTCATAACCAGGAAGCCCATGTTGAGCCATCAGTGTTCCCACTATGGAAGAGGGAGCAAGATGCCTTCATCCAGTCTCTCAGAAAACCATGTTGAGCCATCAGTGTTCTCACGATGGAAGAGGGAGCAGGAAGCCGTCACCCAGGGACAAGGACAAAGGTGCAGCACTGGTGTTAGTAGCTGATGACAGAAGTGACAGCCTGGACACAAAACAAAGTTTGACGCGATCAGTGTTGTTGAGCAGAGAATCAACCGGATTGATTCACAGTCAGTGTTGTTGAGCAGAGAATCAACCAGATTGATTCATAGTCAGTGTTGTTGAGCAAAGAATCAACCAGATTGATTCACAGTCAGTGTTGTTGAGCAGAGAATCAACCAGGTTGTTGAAGTTATTCAGGTGCATAATACATTTGATTTGTTTAATTCTGTTTTATTCAATTAGAATAATTTACTCTGAATGAGAACAATCACTTCTATGAGCTTTAGGCATTATAACATCGATTGACTAAATGATGACGTTGACAGATTTGTAGTAAAACCAGGGTTGGAGTCAAATCCATTTCATTTCCAGTCAATTCAGAAAGTAAACGAAATTCCACATTTTCCTCATTGAAAACCATAGAAGAGAATTGGAATTTTCAGTTTACTTCCTGAATTTACTAGAATATTCTAAAATTGATTAAATTGGGAGGTTTTCCTCATGAATCTGCACAACAACACCCTATAATGACGAAGCAAAAACAGGATTAGAAATGTATGCATATGCATTTAAATATTAAAACTGAAATATCACATTTAAATAAGTATTCAGAACCTTAACTCAGTGCTTTGTTGAAGCACCTTTGGCAGTGATTATAGCCTCAAGCTGCCTTGGGTATGACACTACAATCTTGGCACACCTGTATTTGTGGAGTTTCTCCCATTCTTCTCTGCAGATCCTCTCAAGATCTGTCAGGGTGGATGGGGAGCGTCGCTGTGCAGCTATTTTCAGGATTTCTTCAGAGTTGTTCGGTCGGGTTCAAATCCAGGCTCTGGCTGGGCCACTCAAAGACATTCAGAGACTTGTCCCAAAGCCACTTCTATGTTGTCTTCGCTGTGTGCTTAGGGTCGTTGTCCTGTTGGAGTGTGAACCTTTGCCCCAGTCTGAGGTCCTGAGTGCTCTTGAGCAGGTTTTCATCAATTATCTCTCTGTACTTTGCTCCGTTCATCTTTCCCTCGATCCTGACTAGTCTCCCAGTCCCTGCCGCTGAAAAACATCCCCACACCATGATGCTGCCACCACCACGCTTCACCGTAGAGATGGTGCCAGGTTTCTTCCAGACCTGACGCTTGGCATTCAGGCCAAAGAGTTTAATCTTGGTTTCATCAGATCAGAGACCCACTCAAATTTGCATACCGCCCCAACAAATCCACAAACGATGCAATCTCTATTGCACTCAACACTGCCCTTTCACATTTGGACAAAAGGAATACCTATGTACAGTCGTGGTCAAACTTTTTGAGAATGATACAAATATAAATGTTCACAAAGACTTTTGGAGGATGGCCTGTTGTCAAGAAGGGCAGCAAAGACGCCACTTCTCTCCAGGAAAAACATCAGGGACAGACTGATATTTTGCAAAAGGTACAGGGATTGGACTGCTGGGGATTGGACTGCTGAGGACTGGGGTAAAGTCATTTTCTCTCATGAATCCCATTTCCGATTGTTTGGGGCATCCGGGAAAAAAGATTGTCCGGAGAAGACAAGGTGAGCGCTACCATCAACCTTGTGTCATGCCAACAGTAAAGCATCCTGAGACCATTCAAGTGCGGGGTTGCTTCTCAGCCAAGGGAGTGGGCTCACTCACAATTTTTCCTCAGAACACAGCCATGAATAAAGAATGGCACCAACACATCCTCCGAGAGCAACTTCTCCCAACCATCCATGAACAGTTTGGTGATGAACAATGGCTTTTCCAGCATGATGGAGCACCTTGCCATAAGGCAAAAGTGATATCTAAGTGGCTCGGGGAACAAAACATCGATATTTAGGGTCCATGGTCAGGAAACTCCCCAGACCTTAATCCCATTGAGCATTGGTGTTCAATCCTCAAGAGGCGGGTGGACAAACAAAAACCCACAAATTCTGACAAACTCCAAGCATTGATTATGCAAGAATGGGCTGCCATCATGTGGCCCATAAGTTAATTGACAGCATGCCAGGGTGGATTGCAGAGGTCTTGAAAAAGAAGGGTCAACACTGCAAATATTGACTCTTTGCACCAACTTCATGTAATTGTCAATAAAAGCCTTTGACACTTATGAAATGCTTGTAATTATACTTCACTATTCCATTGTAACATCTGACAAAAATATCTAAAGACACTGAAGCAGCAAACTTTGTGGAAATTAATATTTGTGTCATTCTCGAAACTTTTGGCCATGACTGTAGAAGCGGCAGGTGGTTAGAAAATTGTGCCAGTAACCGTAAAGGTGCTAGATCGAATCTCTGAGCTAACAAGGTAAAAATCTGTCTTTCTACCCGTCAACGTGGCAGTTATGTTACGGCTTCTAGGAATGTTGGGTGGAGGAGTCAAGCGCAGAGAGCAGGTTAGTTCCGAACGTGGATCTTTATTCCAAAGACAGCGAGAACAGACATGCAAAACACAAGGGCGCATGAAACAAACAGTCCAAACAAACAGGACTAAACTGTCTGGAAAAATAGAGACCACAAAATAAACCAACACCATAAAACAGAGAACAAGCCCGCACAATAGCCAGCGGGCCTAGTGCCCTTAAATAGCCTACAAACAAAACTAAACTCAAAACAGGTGTTACCAATTAGACCCAACTAACAGAAACAAAATGGAAAGGGAATCGATGGCAGCTAGTAGGCCGGCGACGACCGAACAGGAAGAGGCACCATCTTCGGCGGGATTCGTGACAAGTTAACCCACTTTCATAGGCTGTCATTGTAAATAAGAATTTGTTCCCTAACTGACTTGCCTAGATAAAAAATTAAAAAAGGTGAGAATGCTATTCATTGACTACAGCTCCGCTTTCAACACCATAGTGCCCTCAAAACTCATCTCTAAGCTTAGGAACCTGGGACTAAACACCTCCCTCTGCAACTGGATCCTGGACTTCCTGACGGGCCAACCTCAGGTGGTAAGAGTAAGTAACAACACATCTGCCACGCTGATCCTCATCACGGGGAGCCCCTCAGGGGTGCATGCTCAGCCACCTCCTGTACTCCCTGTTCACTCATGACTGCATGGCCAGACACGACTCCAACGCCATCATTGACACAACAGTGTCATCAGGCCTGATCACTGACAACAACAAGAAAGCCTACAGGGAGGAGGTCAGAGACCTGGTCGTGTGGTGCCAGGACAGCAACCATTCCCTCAATGTGATCAAGATAAAGGAGATGATTGTGGACTACAGGAAAAGGAGGACCAAGCACGCCCCATTCTCATTGACGGAGCTGTAGTGGAGCAGGTTGAGAGTTTCAAGTTCCTTGGTGTCCGCATCACCAACAAACTATCATGGTCCAAGCACACCAAGACAGTCGTGAAGGGGGGCACGACAAAACCTATTCCCCCTCAGGATACTGAAAAGATTTGTCATGGGTCCTCAGATCCTCAAAACGTTCTACAGCTGCACCATCGAGAGCATCCTGACTGATTGCATCACTGCCTGGTTTGGCAACTGCTCGGCCTCTGACCGCAAGGCACTACAGAGGGCAGTGCGTCACTAGGGCCAAGCTTCCTGCCACTCAGGACTTCTATACCAGGCGGTGTCAGAGGGACTGCCCGCCCCCCCCCCCCACCCCCCCCCCACCCCACCCCTTTACGCTGCTGCTACTCTCTGTTTATTACCTATGCGTAGTCACTTTAACTCTACCTACATGTGCATATTGCCTCATTTACCTTGACTAACCGGTGCCCCGGCACATTGACTCTGTACCGGTACCCCCTGTAAATAGCCTCCACATTGCCTCGCTATTGTTATTTTACTGCTGCTCTTTAATTATTTGTTACGTTTATTTCATCTTTTTTTTTAAACATAACTATTTTTTTACTTAACAAGTATTTCTCTTAACCTGTTATTGCTGCATCCCTTTGTTCTCAATTTCTGCCTGAAGACATACCCTAATCTAACTGCCTGTAGCTCAGCCCCAGAGGCAAGGATATGCATATTCTTGGTATCATTTGAATGGAAACATTCTGAAGTTTGTGGAAATGTTAATTGAATGTAGGAGAATATAAACACAGTAGATCTGGTGGAAGAAAAGAGAAAGAAAGAGCATATACGTTTTCTGTTTTTTATTGTTGTAGTATCATCTTTCACATGTACTAGAATAGCCACACAGTCAGATAGGATGCTGGAGATAATTTTGATGGATATCACAAGAGGGCAACTGTAGGTGTGCAAAGTTTCAGACTGATGACTTCAGTAATGGGTGAGATACATGACATTTAGCATGAAGGCACCCAGGTGTCCCACACAAGTTGCCCAAATGTGCCCAAGTGTCCGAATTGGTGAAATGACCTATAACTATATACAGCAGTGCAAATAACTATATACACAACATATCAAAAAGCAATTCTAACACACACACAAAAAAAAATGTTTAAAAAAATATTAGAAAATAAATATTTTTAAAAAAAGTACACCCTTTGGAAGTCCTCGTCACAATATTTTGCTGCTTGTGCCATGTCCCGTAGCAGTCTCTTTCTGATGTAAAGGAGAGGCAAACTGAACAAGTGGTGCATTTCATGCGACACAGAACACAACGACGCCTCCATGCTGTGCCCTTTTGGCCCTGAGGCACAGTAATGCCTGCAGTAATGAACTGTGGCATATGAACACCACTGGGGGCAGAGGTAGAGCGGGCAGCTTGGCACCGGGGGCTCCCAGTCGGAGTCGCTATCACTGTGAAAGAAAACATTAAAAAAATATTTGTATTCTATGAGCCTTTTAATCATCACATAAAATCAACAGATATGTATTGTATAGAGCAGAGCGAACAGTCACTAAGGTGAAGTGCTGTTCCATTCAACTGTGCTGTTCCATGTTGTGGGCCTGCCCTCTCCTGAACAGCACCCAATGGCTATTTCATATGGAAATGGAGAGGAGAAGCAGGCAGTGGCCATGTGTGTGTTTGCTGTTCTACTCCATTCCATTTGAATTAAAAAATGGAAAATATAATATGACATGGGAAAAAAAGTGTCATATATATATATATATACACATACACACACACACACACACACACACACAAACTTCCGGCGCCGACAGAGATGGCCGCCTCGCTTCGCGTTCCTAGGAAACTATGCAGTGTTTTGTTTTTTTACGTGTTATTTCTTACATTAGTACCCCAGGTCATCTTAGGTTTCATTACATACAGTCAAGAAGAACTACTGAATATAAGATTAGCGTCAACTCACCATCAGAACGACCAAGAATATGTTTTTCGCGACGCGGATCCTGTGTTCTGCCTTTCACCCAGGACAACGGAATGGATCCCATGCAGCGACCCAAAAAAAACGACTCCGAAAAAGAGGGAAACGAGGCGGTCTTCTGGTCAGACTCCGGAGACGGGCACATCGTGCACCACTCCCTAGCATTCTTCTCGCCAATGTCCAGTCTCTTGACAACAAGGTTGATGAAATCCGAGCAAGGGTAGCATTCCAGAGGGACATCAGAGACTAACATTCTTTGCTTCACGGAAACATGGCTCACTGGAGAGACGCTATTGGAGGCGGTGCAGCCAGCGGGTTTCTCCACGCATCGCGCCGACAGAAACAAACATCTTTCTGGTAAGAAGAGGGACGGGGGCGTATGCCTTATGGCTAACGAGACATGGTGTGATGAAAGAAACATACAGGAACTCAAATCCTTCTGTTCACCTGATTTAGAATTCCTCACAATCAAATGTAGACCGCATTATCTACCAAGAGAATTCTCTTCGATTATAATCACAGCCGTATATATCCCCCCCCCCCAAGCAGACACATCGATGGCTCTGAACTAACTTTATTTGACTCTTTGCAAACTGGAATCCATTTATCCGGAGGCTGTATTCATTGTAGCTGGGGATTTTAACAAGGCTAATCTGAAAACAAGACTCCCTAAATTTGATCAGCATATCGATTGCGCAACCAGGGGTGGAAAAACCTTGGATCATTGTTACTCTAACTTCCGCGACGCATATAAGGCCCTGCCCCGCCCTCCTTTTGGAAAAGCTGACCACGACTCCATTTTGTTGATCCCTGCCTACAGACAGAAACTAAAACAAGAGGCTCCCACGCTGAGGTCTGTCCAACGCTGGTCCGACCAAGCTGACTCCACACTCCAAGACTGCTTCCATCACGTGGACTGGGACATGTTTCGTATTGCGTCAGATAACAATATTGACGAATACGCTGATTCGGTGTGCGAGTTCATTAGAAGGTGCGTTGAAGATGTCGTTCCCATAGCAACGATTAAAACGTTCCCTAACCAGAAACCGTGGATTGATGGCAGCATTCGCGTGAAACTGAAAGCGCGAACCACTGCTTTTAATCAGGGCAAGGTGACTGGTAACATGACCGAATACAAACAGTGCAGCTACTACCTCCGCAAGGCTATCAAACAAGCTAAGCGTCAGTACAGAGACAAAGTAGAATCTCAATTCAACGGCTCAGACACAAGAGGCATGTGGCAGGGTCTACAGTCAATCACGGACTACAAGAAGAAATCCAGCCCAGTCACGGACCAGGATGTCCTGCTCCCAGGCAGACTAAATAACTTTTTTTGCCCGCTTTGAGGACAATACAGTGCCACTGACACGGCCTGCAACGAAAACATGCGGACTCTCCTTCACTGCAGCCGAGGTGAGTAAGACATTTAAACGTGTTAACCCTCGCAAGGCTGCAGGCCCAGACGGCATCCCCAGCCGCGCCCTCAGAGCATGCGCAGACCAGCTGGCCGGTGTGTTTACGGACATATTCAATCAATCCCTATACCAGTCTGCTGTTCCCACATGCTTCATGAGGGCCACCATTGTTCCTGTTCCCAAGAAAGCTAAGGTAACTGAGCTAAACGACTACCGCCCGTAGCACTCACTTCCGTCATCATGAAGTGCTTTGAGAGACTAGTCAAGGACTATATCACCTCCACCCTACCCGACACCCTAGACCCACTCCAATTTGCTTACCGCCCAAATAGGTCCACAGACGATGCAATCTCAACCACACTGCACACTGCCCTAACCCATCTGGACAAGAAGAATACCTATGTGAGAATGCTGTTCATCGACTACAGCTCGGCATTCAACACCATAGTACCCTCCAAGCTCGTCATCAAGCTCGAGACCCTGGGTCTCGACCCCGCCCTGTGCAACTGGGTACTGGACTTCCTGACGGGCCGCACCCATGTGGTGAGGGTAGGCAACAACATCTCCACCCCGCTGATCCTCAACACTGGGGCCCCACAAGGGTGCGTTCTGAGCCCTCTCCTGTACTCCCTGTTCACCCACGACTGCGTGGCCACGCACGCCTCCAACTCAATCATCAAGTTTGCGGACGACACAACAGTGGTAGGCTTGATTACCAACAACGACGAGACGGCCTACAGGGAGGAGGTGAGGGCCCTCGGAGTGTGGTGTCAGGAAAATAACCTCACACTCAACGTCAACAAAACTAAGGAGATGATTGTGGACTTCAGGAAACAGCAGAGGGAACACCCCCCTATCCACATCGATGGAACAGTAGTGGAGAGGGTAGCAAGTTTTAAGTTCCTCGGCATACACATCACAGACAAACTGAATTGGTCCACTCACACAGACAGCATCGTGAAGAAGGCGCAGCAGCGCCTCTTCAACCTCAGGAGGCTGAAGAAATTCGGTTTGTCACCAAAAGCACTCACAAACTTCTACAGATGCACAATCGAGATCATCCTGGCGGGCTGTATCACCGCCTGGTACGGCAACTGCTCCGCCCACAACCGTAAGGCTCTCCAGAGGGTAGTGAGGTCTGCACAACGCATCACCGGGGGCAAACTACCTGCCCTCCAGGACACCTACACCACCCGATGTTACAGGAAGGCCATAAAGATCATCAAGGACATCAACCACCCGAGCCACTGCCTGTTCACCCCGCTATCATCCAGAAGGCGAGGTCAGTACAGGTGCATCAAAGCTGGGACCGAGAGACTGAAAAACAGCTTCTATCTCAAGGCCATCAGACTGTTAAACAGCCACCACTAACATTGAGTGGCTGCTGCCAACACACTGACACTGACACTGACACTGACTCAACTCCAGCCACTTTAATAATGGGAATTGATGGGAAATGATGTAAATATATCACTAGCCACTTTAAACAATGCTACCTTATATAATGTTACTTACCCTACAATATTCATCTCATATGCATACGTATATACTGTACTCTATATCATCGACTGCATCCTTATGTAATACATGTATCACTAGCCACTTTAACTATACCACTTTGTTTACATACTCACCTCATGTATATACTGTACTCGATACCATCTACTGTATCCTGCCTATGCTGCTCTGTACCATCACTCATTCATATATCCTTATGTACATATTCTTTATCCCCTTACACTGTGTATAAGACAGTAGTTTTGAAATTGTTAGATTACTTGTTGGTTATTACTGCATTGTCGGAACTAGAAGCACAAGCATTTCGCTACACTCGCATTAACATCTGCTAACCATGTGTATGTGACAAATAAAAAAATACACATACCCAAACAAACCAACACACACACACACACAAACAAACCACACATTTCATTGCAAAAAAAATAATATTTTATTCATAATATATATATATATTTTTATATTTCATAAAACGGCATTATCACTTACCCATCCAGAAGTACGTCCTGTCCTTGCAGAAACAACTCCCCAGTTTGTTTGAATCATAACACTCCAAGATTCCTCAAACAAAAAATCTGTCTCACTTTCACTTTTTCACTTTCACTTTAGACTTTGACTTCGCTTTTCCTGATTTATTCGCCATGATATCTTCAATGAAATCGTTGAAACTACAACTTTCCGAAATACAGCTGCGCGTAAAAAGCCTTACAGCAACTCCTCTGATCGTCAAGGCGAGAATGGAGGTCCTTGCGCATGCGATTCCAAACAAGGAATGGTGGTCCAACCCAAAACCATTACATACTGGCGTTTACCTCAGCTCATTGGCTATCTACCCAGCTAGATTTCAAGAAGATCAGTGGTCATTGTGCAGAAATATAGTCAATCAATGAAGCTTCGCTAAAATTATTGGTGCGTAAAGGTAGTCATTGCTCGTTGTCTTCAAATCAGTTCACTTGGTCAATACTCCCAGCAAAAAAAACACTGACTAGATTAACGATTGTTTACGGTGTGTAATCACGTCAAATGCTCCGTAAAAAAAATTGATAGAGATGGAATTCATGGCACAAACGGTTTACAAAATGTTTCGATTTAGGCTATAAAAATGGATTATATCAAAGAAAACGGCACTTCATTTGATCACTGGTACCCTCAGGAAGAGAAATAAGAGCAAGATATCAGAATGTAAGTCATAATTTTACCTTCAGATGTGAATGTGTAAAAACTGTCATGGTGGAAAATGTTTCTGTTGTTGATTGCTCTTCTCAAACAAAAGCATGGTATTTGTTCTCTGTAATAGCTATTTTAAATTGGAAAACGTAGTTTGATTACCAACATTCTAATCTTTTGAAGGGTGTAAGACACTTGCATTTTCAAGAATGTTTAATGTTACGAAGTGTTAGATTTGCGTCAATTCGAATCTGGTATCAGGATAAATATGACAATGAGTCACAGATTGTATATTATTTATTTTGTATTAGCTAAGCAATAAGTGGTAAATGCAATTTTCGTATATACGGGCTCTCTGTCCCTGTGATATTATAATATACTCTGATGACAGAAATAGTTCCTGCTTCCGAGCCGGCCTGTCAGAGTAGAGACTGGGCGTGGTTTAAACTCACCCAGCGTATCGTTGATTGTTGGCGCAGAGGCTGGTCCCAGCCCCCTAAACGCTTCAGTTGATAGATGTAACTGTTGCTGTGAAGAATATCTATGCGCTCATACTCGATACCATTATCTCGCACCTGGCTCCTGTTATCTAACAAAAGACTGTTTGTTCTCGCAACACTACGTTCTGAATGTGCCCCCCCAACTCATTGCACAGTTCCTGTCTTCATGTTATTCTGTATTTTTCCATCATGAGAAAGGCCCATGGCCCTGAAACTGTTAACAATGTTTCAAGTCAGCTATGTTGCAAAACACATACATACATCCACACAAGCCAACAGCAGATAATATTCAATCACATATATGGTAACGGGCTATAGTGCATAACACAGAATCCTCATGGAAGTTGTATTTTTAGTTGTCACTCTGAAATGTCCCCTGATGTTGATCCCTGTACAGGGATCGCAGTCATAACATTGGATTTGATTCAGACCCTGTCAGTGTGCCAGGTGGACATTGGGTTTGATTCAGACCCTGCCAGTGTGCCAGGTGGACATTGGGTTTGATTCAAAATATTACAAATAGCTCAATTCAATCCAGCTGGGCCTTTTTAACACAGACAGTTGTTCCTGCTGTAGATGGTATGCCTTTGTACAGATCTAGGATCAGCTCTACTCCACAATGCATATACAGTACCGGTTAATTTTTTGGACACACCTACAAATTCAATGTTTTTTATTTTAACTATTGTCTACATTGTAGAATAATAGTGGAGACATCGAAACTATGAAATAACTCCTATGGAATCATGTAGTAACCAAAACAAACGTGTTAAACAAATCAAAATATATTTTATATTCTCCAAGTTTATCATTTTAAAAGGCTAATTGATCATTAGAAAACCCTTTTGCAATTATGTTAGCACAGCTGAAAACTGTTGTTCTGATTAAAGAAGCAATAC
This sequence comes from Oncorhynchus mykiss, assembly GCF_013265735.2. Lineage (NCBI taxonomy): Eukaryota > Metazoa > Chordata > Actinopteri > Salmoniformes > Salmonidae > Oncorhynchus > Oncorhynchus mykiss. The sequence continues at coordinate 26,108,450 of NC_048577.1, forward strand.
AACTGGCCTTCTTTAGACTAGTTGAGTATCTGGAGCATCAGCATTTGTGGGTTTAATTACAGGCTCAAAATGGCCAGAAACAAATCATTTTCTTCTGAAAATCGTTAGTCTATTCTATTTCTGAGAAATGAAGGCTATTCCATGTGAGAAATTGCCAAGAAACTGAAGAACTCGTACAATGCTGTGTACTACTCCCTTCACAGCGCAAACTGGCTCCACAGCGCAAACTGGCTTTAACCAAAATAGAAGGAGGCACCAGTGCACAAGCAAGAAGACAAGTACATTAGTGTCTAATTTGAGAAACAGATGCCTCACAAGTTTTCAACTGGCAGCTTTATCAAATAGTCCCTGCAAAACACCAGTCTCAATGTCAACTGTGAAGAGGCGACTCCGGGATGTTGGACTTCTCGGCAGAGTTGCAAAGAAAAACCCATATCTCAGACCGTTTAAAAATAAAGAAAAGATTAAGATGGGCTAAATAACACAGACATTGGGCAGAGGGTTTATGGAAAAAAGGGTTTATGGACAGACAAATCTAAGTCTGAAGTGTTTGGATCACAAAGAGGAACAGAGATGCAGAAAAAAATGAAAAGAGGCTGGGGGAGTGCTTGACACCTTGGGAGATTTATACAGGGTAAAAGGGATCTTGAAGAAGGAAGGCTATCACTCCATTTTGCAGCACCATGCCATACCTGTGGACAGCGCTAAATTTCCTCCTACAACAGGATAATGACCCAAAGCACAGGTCCAAACTATGCAAGAACTATTTAGGGAAGAAGCAGTCAGCTGGTATTCTTTCTTTAATGGAGTGGTCAGCACAGTCACCGGATCTCAACCCTATTGAGCTATTGTGGGAGGAGCTTGACCGTATGACACGTAAGAAGTGCCCATAAAGCCAATCAAACTTGTGGGAGATGCTTCAGGAAGCATGGGGTGAAATCTCTTCAGATTACCTCAACAAATTGACAACTAGAATGCCAAAGGTCTGCAAGGCTGTAATTACTGCAAATGGAGGATTCAACGTTTGAAGGACACAATTATTATTCCAATGAAAAATCATTATTTAAAACCTTGTCAACATCTTGACTATATTTCCTATTCATTATGCAACTCATTTCATGTATGTTTTCATGGAAAACAAGGACATTTCTAATTGACCCCAAACTGTTGAATGGTAATGTAGGTTAAACAGGTTTGAGCAACACAGAATTTAGAACAGTCACATTATTATAGATGACGCCCTAGAGCGTGCACAGCGTAGCCTTTATGTCATCTACTAAACCACTAGCGGTGTTTGAGAGCATCAAATCCAAGCTGCATTGTGGGTAAATGGTGACTGGCTGACTGATTTATTAATAATAATGAGTAGTTATTTATGATGTAAGGTGGTTTGTAGATCAGTCAATTGCCAGTCGCCTGTAGTGTCGAACAAGCCCAAAACCAAACCAATCAGGTGGTTGTTCGATGAAATGAAGCTTCAGACGTCATTGTTCACGTGCTGCTGATAAACTGATACAGGCATCAGCACACTACTTTGAAGTTTACTCCTTAGCGATTTGGACGCATACCTTGTAGCTCCGGTATCAAACGTAACATCCCTACCGAAAAGTTGACAAAACAAAAAGGATCAAGCAGAACATGCTTCCTACACTTTAACTTGTTGTCTGAAAATTAATTATACGTTTTACTCAACTGCGTTACCCACTCCAGTCAGCAGATGGCGGTCTGGGAATTTATGACAATGCTGCTGGTGTGACGTATAATCTAGTGGACAGAACGCTTCTTTCAACAGCAGCAACAGTTAGTCAGCCACCTCGGTAGCTTGCTATACAAAATAGCCGAACCAATAAAGCTCTTTAGACGCTTTAGTGTATATTAGCCACTGTGTTTTAAACCCACTTCTGTCGTCTAGTTGGTTATCCGATTTAATTTAATATTTACGGTGTTGTTGTTATTAGTCAGCTAGCGATCTGGTTAAGTTAGCATTAGCCAAGCTAGCCAACATCTCCGACCTTGCGGTCACTAAGCTACGCTCCTGCTAAAGAAGATGAGGCCTGCTGGATGGAGGAAGAGGAGGATATCACAGTCAAACAAGAAGTAGAGGGTGAGGCTGTTACTGTGAAAGAAGAGGAAGACGCTTTCAGAGTGAAAGAGGAGGAGGATGTTACAGTAAAAGGAGAGGAAGATGCAGTTTATGGCGAGGAGCAGGAGGAGATGACTGTTACATCGAAAAAGGAGGAGGAAGAAGAGGAGGAAACTGGATATCTGGGCCTGGTTTCCCAAACGCATCTTAAGGCATCCAATGGTTCTGACGGTGAACTTAGCCATAAGTCCCTGATTAACACTAGTAAGTACTGTCTTAAATACAGAGGCACAAACTCAGCAGTTGTTGAACTGATGTTTGGTGGTAAAGCGGAAATCTGCAATTGCTACATCCATATTATGACTTTGAAATGATTTATTTATAGCCATTGATTCTTGACGAATATAACACATGCTTCATGAGCTTAGTTCAACTGTTGTACCCCATCAGAACCCCAAATTAGCTTTTTTTTACTCTGTTTAAAAACAATATAAATCAACACTGTATCGCCTCAACATGGTTAAAACTACAATGTTGATATCATTGATGGTCAGTCCTTGCATCCATACCAAACCAAGTCTCTGGGCAGCCATTTTGTTGCTATTTAAAAACAAACACACAACCCAGCAATCTGCAGTTCAAACAACAACATCTGTCATTCCACCACTGTTTTGAATTTTGAAAGTAGTTACATTTCTCCAACCCCATCATCTTATTACCAAAACAGTGCTGGAATGGCCTGAAGAACCCTCCCGCTCCGCTCCCCGGACTTCGTAAATTCTGCCGTTCTGCTCCTGACGTTTTCAGTAATAGACTAATAGACTACAGATAGACTAAAAGACTAGTAATAGACTATAGATAGATAGACTAATAGACTAGTAGTAGACTACACCAGCAGTCTGCAACCTTTTCCAGTTGGAGTGCCAATTTATCTGACCATTTCTGCTAATCTGTGTGCCAGTTATGATTTTCATATTCACATTTTCGTGGAAGTTTAATTAAAATAGTATCTCAATATTATTGTCTGTGATTAATCTACATTCCAAATAAATAGAAATTAAAATTATACAAATCTAAAAGTAACTTTTATTGCCATAGCCAACTATGTAAAAAAAAAAATGCCTACATAAAGCCAACAAATAAAAACATTGCATTCGGCAGTTAGAAAATATCCTGATAGAAATAAATATACTAGAAATGACTTTGGCTGCACATGGCCTGTCTACAACAAACTTGAAACGTATCAACTATCAACTGGGTCAGGAAACTCGGATAGCAAGCTTGCAACATTGTATAAAATATTCTAGGCCGTCAGTTTCCCGTGCCAGTGAGTTCTGGACAGACACAGCTGTCGGCTATTTGTGAAAAGAATAAGAAGGAATCAGGTATTTTATGACATTTCCACTGGATCAGAGCATTACATTGTTCCCTTTTATGCTGAGTGGTTATCGAAAGGGCAAAAGCTGGAAATATTTTATGAAAATACTTTTGAGGAGCTATTGTCATACGCAATTGATTTTGATTAGACTTTGTTTGCTTGCTGTTTGAGGTGAAGAAAAATTACTTTGAGAAGCTCCACAACTTATTAGTGGTGCAGCATTAAGACAATGAGAAATACTATCCCCAAATGGGCACATTTCTAGAGCTGCATTTGCACAAAGGCCAGGTAGACTAAATCCTACTTCTCAAATCAAATTTTACTTGTCACATGCGCCGAATAGAACAGGTTCAAACTTACAGTGAAATGCTTATATATGTGTAATCAGGTGTGAGTCCTTACTCAACATTGACAGGAGTGTTTCAAACTAATGACAATGAATAAATTGACAAAACTGACGCATCTTGCGGGGTCAGGTCTGGGTGGTCTGCCATGGGCCGTTTAATTTAGTATCCGTTTGGGTCGGCATGAGGAATGAATCTATTTCCCCGTAGTGTGTTCTACCGAAGTTGACCGCCTGAAAGGGAGTGTAACTTTATGACTTTAACTACTGTTCCCTGAAGGAGAGAAACAAGGTACAACACCTGTTTGGCCCTGCCCCTTCCTGGTCGGTAAAGATTTAAGGAATACATTTAAGCCTCACGCTCATCACCTGTGGAAGGCGGGGCTTCCAGCGAGGCGTGGATTTAATAGTATGTTGTACCTAGTTTTCCTGCGGTAGGTTTATTTGAACAGTGAGGGGACAGAATAACAACAAAAAAATCCAGAAAAACGCATGTCAAAAATGTTATAAATTGATTTGCATTTTAGTGAGGGAAATAAGTATTTGACCCCCTCTCAATCAGAAAGATTTCCAGCTCCCAAGTGTCTTTTATACAGGTAACGAGCTGAGATTAGGAGCACACTCTTAAAGGGAGTGCTCCTAATCTCTGTTACCTGTATAAAAGAAACCTGTCCACAGAAGCAATCAATCAATCAGATTCCAAACTCTCCACCATGGCCAAGACCAAAGAGCTCTCCAAGGATGTCAGGGACAAGATTGTAGACCTACACAAGGCTGGAATGGGCTACAAGACTATCGCCAAGCAGCTTGGTGAGAAGGTGACAACAGTTGGTGCGATTATTCGCAAATGGAAGAAACACAAAATAACTGTCAATCTCCCTCAGCCTGGGGCCCCATGCAAGATCTCACCTCGTGGAGTTGCAATGATCATGAGAACGGTGAGGAATCAGCCCAGAACTACACGGGAGGATCTTTTCAATGATCTCAAGGCAGCTGGGACCATAGTCACCAAGAAAACAATTGGTAACACACTAGGCCGTGAAGGACTGAAATCCTGCAGCGCCCGCAAGGTCCCCCTGCTCAAGAAAGCACATGCCTGTCTGAAGTTTGCCAATGAACATCTGAATGATTCAGAGGACAACTGGGTGAAAGTGTTGTGGTCAGATGAGACCAAAATGGAGCTTTTGGCATCAACTCAACTCGCTGTGTTTGGAGGAGGAGGAATGCTGCCTATGACCCCAAGACATCATCCCCACCGTCAAACATGGAGGTGGAAACATTATGCTTTGGGGGTGTATTTCTGCTAAAGGGACAGGGCAACTTCACCGCGTCAAAGGGACGATGGACGGGGCCATATACCTTCGGTGAAAACCTCCTTCCCTCAGCCAGGGCATTGAAAATGGGTCGTGGATGGGTATTCCAGCATGACTATGATCCAAAACACACGGACACGGCAACAAAGGAGTGGCTCAAGAAGAAGCACATTAAGGTCCTGGAGTGGCCTAGCCAGAGCTGAAGGTTCGAGTTGCCAAACGTCAGCCTCGAAACCTTAATGACTTGGAGAAGATCTGCAAAGAGGAGTGGGACAAAATCCCTCCTGAGATGTGTGCAAACCTGGTGGCCAACTACAAGAAACGTCTGACGTCTGTGATTGCCAACAAGGGTTTTGCCACCAAGTACTAAGTCATGTTTTGCAGAGGGGTCAAATACTTATTTCCCTCATTAAAATGCAAATCAATTTATAACATTTTTTACATGCGTTTTTCTGGATTTTTGTTGTTGTTATTCTGTCTCTCACTGTTCAAATAAACCTACCATTAAAATTATAGACTGATCATTTCTTTGTCAGTGAGCAAACGTACAAAATCAGCAGGGGATCAAATATTTTTTTCACCATTTTTGTTCCAGGCACATCCACTACATCCATAACTAGTGGTTTCCTCATTACCAGATATACTACATCCATAACTAGTGGTTTCCTCATTAGCAGGGAGTCTCTGCAACCAAATTGTTTGTGCATCGCCCTCGTGCAGCAATTTTAGCAAACACAGAAAGGGGCCTATATTGGAGACCAAAGTTAATCTGGCACACTGCTTAGAGTTTCAACAACATGAATAACTTATGTATAGTCTACAATCTTAGGTGTTACTACTAATGTGAAAACAAGAAAAAATATGACAATTCTTGCTCATTTTAAGACAAATAATTTTAACATTCATTACAGATGTCAATTGTTTGTATAACATGGCTACGCTGTTGGCAGCACCTTTTTCCTCAAATAAACAGTGGATTTCTGTTTTGGGCCTTTAACCTCTGGTACAAGTGTGACGTAGCGTCCCACCTCGACAACAGCCAGTGAAATTGCAGGGCGCCAAATTCAAAACAATAGAAATTCCATAAATATAATTCCTCAAACATACAAGTATTATACACCATTTTAAAGAAAATCCAACTACAGTGTCCGATTTCAAAAAGGCTTTACTGCGAACGCGCACCATGTGATTATGTTAGGTCAGCGCCTAGTCACAGAAAACCATACAGCCATTTTCCAGCCAAGGAGAGGACTCAAAAAAGCCAGAAATAGTGATGAAATGAATCACTAACCTTTGATGATCATCAGATGGCACTTCCAGAGTCCCTAACCCATGTTAGACAATAAATGTGTCATCTTTATGTTCAAAAACCTCATTTGAAATCGGCACGTTTAGTCCTGTAATCCAAATGCACAATGTGTGGGCACCAAGTCCAGACGAAAAGTCAAAATAGTTCCCTTACAGTTTGTAGAAACATGTCAAACGATGTATAGAATCATACTTTAGGATGTTTTTATCATAAATCTTCAATAATATTCCAACCGGACAATTCCTTTGTCTTTAGAAATGAAAGGGAACGGAGCTCGTGCTCACAGCCGCGTGTGTGACTAAACTAAAGGCTTTCAGCCAGACCACTGGTTAAAACAGCTCTTATTCTCTCTCCTTTCATAGTAGAAGCCTGAAACAACATTCTAAAGACTGTTGACATCTAGTCAACAGGCCCTAGGAAGTGCAATCTGGCCCCAAAGACACATATAGGATATCACTTGGAAAAATCACTTGGAAAAACTGATTCCTCAGGTTTTCGACTGCCATATCAGTTCTGTTATACTCACAGACATTATTTTAACCGTTTTGAAAACTTAACAAATCTACTAATTATATTGCATATCCTAGCTTCTGGGCCTGAGTAGCAGGTAGATTTAATTTGTGCACGCTTTTCATCCAAAATTCCGAATGCTGCCCCCTACCCTAGTGAAGTTAACCATCTGTCTGACTTTGTCGTTCACACAGGAGAGAGACGTGACTATTGTGTATCCTCTGGGGATCCTCAACAACCTCATGATGCTGAAGAGGCAGAGAAGAGTCTCTCCAGATCAAAACACCTCAAGAAAAACCTGCAGAGATCCACAGGGAAGGGAACTCACTTCTGCTCTGACTGTGGGAAGAGATTCACCTCATCAGGCATTAAAATTCATCAGAGAACACACACAGGAGAGAAACATTATAGCTGTGGTCAATGTGGGAGGAGTTTTACTATATCTGGCCAGCTGACTCAACACCAGAGAACACACAGGAGAAAAATATTAGAAAATACATACATGAAGGAGTTGTTTCATGATTTCAATGAATTAATGTCACAATGTAGAATGTTCCAACATTGTAGTAGGAGTATTTTAATGGTGTCACAATGTAGAAGCCTAAACGTTTTCCCATCTTTATGAATTGATTTCAACATGGATATTAGCCTCAGGGGGAAAATCCAGGTGAAAAACCCAGGCTCTGAAATGGAAGAGTACTATATATGTGATTTAACAAAAATTGACAAACAAAAAAAGAGTATTTATATAGGGCTTCTTACATCAGCTGATATCTCAGTGCTGTACAGAAACCCAGCCTAAAACCCCAAACAGAAAGAAATGCAGGTGTTGAAGCATGGTGGCTAGGAAAAACTCCCTAGAAAGGCCAAAACCTAGGAAGAAACCTAGAGAGGAACCAGGCTACGAGGGGTGGCCAGTCCTCTTCTGGCTGTGCCGGGTGGAGATTGTAACAGAACATGGCCAAGATGTTCAAATGTTCATAAATGAACAGCATGGTCAAATAATAATAATCACAGTAGTTGTCGAGGGTGCAACAGGTCAGCACCTCAGGAGTAAATGTCAGTTGGCTTTTCATAGCCGATCGTTGAGAGTATCTCTACCGTACCTGCTGCCTCAAGAGAGTTGAAAACAGAAGGTCTGGGACAGGTAGCACGTCCGGTAAACAGGTCAGGGTTCCATAGCCGCAGGCAGAACAATTGAAACTGGAGCAGCAGCACGGCCAGGTGGACTGGGGACAGCAAGGAGTCATAGGTCATAGGTCCTAGGGCTCAGGTCCTCCGAGAGAATTAGAGAGAGCATACTTAAATTCACACAGGACACCGGATAAGACAGGAGTACTCCAGATATTTCAAACTGACCCTAGCCCCCCGTCACATAAACTACCTCAGCATAAATACTGGAGGCTGAGACAGGACGAGTCAGGAGACACTGTGGCCCCATCCGATGATACCCCCGGACAGGGCCAAACAGCAAGGATATAACCCCACCCACTTTGCCAAAGCACAGCCCCCACACCACTAGAGGGATATCTTCAACCACCAACTTACCATCCTGAGACAAGGCCGAGTATAGACCACAAAGATCTCCGCCACGGCACAACCCAAGGGGGGGTGGGGGGCGCCAACCCAGACAGGAAGATCACGTCAGTGACTCAACCCACTCAAGTGACGCACCCCTCCTAGGGACGGCATGTAAGAGCACCAGTTTTCCAGTGACTAGGGTTAGAGGCAGAGAATCCCAGTGGAGAGAGGGGAACCGGCCAGGCAGAGACAGCAAGGGCGGTTCGTTGCTCCAGAGCCTTTCCGTTCACCTTCACACTCCTGGGCTAGACAACACTCAATCATATGACCTTCTGAAGAGATGAGTCTTCAGTAAAGACAAAGGTTGAGACCGAGTCTATATCTCTCACATGGATAGGCAGACCATTCTATTAAAATGGATATCTATAGGAGAAAGCCCTGCCTCCAGCTGTTTGCTTAGAAATTCTAGGGACAATTTTGAGTTGTTACACTTACCACGTTGGTGACCCACTTGAATCAAAATGCAACACTTCAAAATGTGGCGAGCTGTTTTCTACAAATATTCCTCTAACCATTACTTCCAGATTCCGTGTGGTTTTTGAGCTGTTAGTTTTAACAGGACGTGCAACCTCTTCTCCCTCCTCGCACAAATGATTTTAGCATGATATTGATGAGTGATGACAAATAAGTGTTGCATTCCCTTGTTTAGCGACCCCTAAATGTAAATGCATCACTCCCAAATGTAGCTGACTCTTCTGCAGGTTGTCCTCTAACCAGTGAGGGAAAATATATCTCCCATTTCCATGTGTTTTTTTGTTGTTGTGTTCGTTTCAACAGCATGTAGAACTGATTTCCCCCCTAATCGATATTAGTGATGTATTGCTACTTGTCAAAACAACAGTGTTTCTGGTGCGTGTGCAGTTTATAAGGAGCTTGTTTTAAAAAATACAAGTAATGTGATTATTGTGGCAGATGTTTGTGTATATAGCACATGTTAGGTTTTCAATTTATCCCAAACTGTTTCTGCATATTGGTTATTGATTTGGACACGTTAAAACTGTGTTTTGACATTGGGCTATCCCACCAAGCAAAATGTAATTGAAAAGACGTTGAAAATATGACTATGCAATCAAATATTTCATATTTACATTTCATGTAACATTTGGTAGTGATATTTATTCATGCAACCAACTGACAATTTTTTGGTACAATTATATTGACATTGTTGCCCTGTTTTTAGAATATCAGGGTTAACTCTCACATGTGCCAAACCAAATGTAGTAGAGCATGACATTGGGGAATGGGCCCAGATCCAACAACATGCCTATTGAGAGAACCCTGTAAAGAGAGAGAAGCTCCGCAGTGAGGTTGAAAGTTACTACGGATATTGCAGGAGTTTCCTCTTGAAATCAGACATGCCCGTGGCAAGGACAACTTGGTTACTGATTATCTCTTGGGTGGACAGTCAAAAAGATGTGTGTTTTGCGTTTAGCCAGTGTGTTACCATGATCACAATTTATTTGGAGTTTTATCTCTTATTCTTTTCCGTATTGAAACTGCACTGTTGGTTAGAGACTCGTAAGGAAGCATTTCACTGTTGTATTCGGCGCATGTGACTAATACAATTTGATTTGAGTTTTGTTTGGGCTCGTTCCAAGGGAACGAGAGTTTGAAAAGCTAGTGAGTTTTAGGAAGACGAGAGTTCTAGAAGCTAGTGAGTTTTTGGAAGACGAGAGTTCTAGAAACTAGTGAGTTTTAGGATTCTATGGAAAGAAAAAGTAGAAAAAAATAATACGATTGCTTATTATTATTTAGTAATAGGTGCTTTTTCTTGTTTTTAATTGTTGACAGCCAGTAGACACCATGTTTAAATTGGTGAAGGTGAAGCATTGTAGTTGATTATAATGTGAAATGGAAGTTGTTTTCTGTGTGGTGAGCAAACTTGTCCAACAAAAATATAGGATATATTTGTTGTCTTAAGGGGGAAGGTGATCCAGCCTTTGGTTTTTCCATGTATGTTTTGAGGTTGGACTTAAGCACATGTAGCTCGTTAGCACTGATTGGTGTCACCTCGTTAGTCAGTATGTGTTACACCTGTGCTGGCTTGTCCATCTCGTTAGTGGGAAGGTGTTTCACCTGAGCTGGTCCAGGTGAAGCTGGTCCAACCTGTAGTGACACCCCATCCCGTGAACGGGACAGTTGTCATCATCTGACACTAATTAGCATAACGCAACGGACATAAATCTTCCTAGAAAATCTTCCTATTCATGAAAATCACAAGTGAAATATATTGGCCTTTTGTTAATCACCCTGTCATCTCAGATTTTCAAAATATGCTTTACAACCAACGCATTTGACAAGCATTTGTGTAAGTTTATCACAGCCTAGCATAGCATTATGCCTTGCTAGCAGCAGGCAACCTTGTCACGGAAATCATAAAATCAATCAAATTAAATCGTTTACCTTTGATGAACTTCGGATGTTTTCACTCACGAGACTCCCAGGTAGATAGCCAAAGTTCATTTTTCCCAAAATATTATTTTTGTAGGCGAAATAGCTCAGTTTGTTCTTCACGTTTTGCTGAGAAATCGCCCGGAAATTGCGGTCACCACAACGCCGAAAAATATTCCAACTTAGCTCCATAATATCGACAGAAACATGGCAAACGTTGTTTAGAATCCATCCTCAAGGTGTTTTTCTAATATCTATTCGATAATGTATCCGTCGGGACAATTCGTTTTTCACTAGGACTGATTGGAGTAATGGCTACCTCTGTATTTTTACGCGAGAATCTCTCTCGGAGCCACCATGTGACTACTAAAACTACGTCACAATGCTGTAGACACCTTGGGGAATACGTAGAAAGTGTAAGCTTGTTGATGGCACATTCACAGCTGAATAGGGAGTCATTGGAATGCAGCGCTTTCAAAACCTGGGGTACTTCCGGATTGGATTTTTCTCAGGCTTTCGCCTGCAACATCAGTTCTGTTATACTCACAGACAATATCTTTACAGTTTTGGAAGCGTTAGAGTGTTTTCTATCCAAAGCTGTCAATTATATGCATATTCTAGCATCTTTTCCTGACAAAATATCCCGTTTAAAACTGCAATGTTTTTTTTCTCCAAAAGGTTTTAAGAGTGTCTGGCCCAGTGCTCCAGTTGTCTTGATAGATGTGGAGAGTCAACACCTTTAATTGCTCCACCTTTTTGGTTTGCTTCCTGTCTTTAAGTTTGTTGTGGGTTTTTCTTTTGTTTGCCTCTTCTTGGGCAGATTTAGTGGGTCTCGTGGTGGGTGTCTTTTAGGTCTCAGTTGTTGTTACTAGTCAACTTCCAGTGGACACCCCCATAGTGTCTTTCAGAGCCCCTTCTAAAACACAAGCCAATATTTTGGGTTGGGATATTGCATCCAATTAATATTTTAATCAATGGAATTTCCTTAATGTTCATTAGTCTTTCAGTTGTTAATCTTCTGTTTTTGTGTACTAAATATTTTTGTTTATTTTCATTTTGTTTTTTCCTGTGAAGCCATTGTGTTACATCCATGTCTGAAATCTGCTGTATAAATAAAGCTTGATTTGATTTCAACAAATGAACCCAACAACTGACCAATCAACAGACTATTGGTCCCTCTTTATTATGAAAAACAGTATCAATCCCACTTTTCCAGCCTGCTGAAGGCGTGGTGAAGTGGTAAACACCAAACACCACCCCCGGCTCTACCAGGGGCTTAAGGTGGTCTCCCACAGCTCTGCTTATGTCATGCTCTGTGGCCTTGCCGTTCCATTTCTTGACTGCCCCTGCAACACAGAAATAAACACATTTACTCATATTATATAAAACAGTTTAAGTAATGGATATGGAGTGTCTATGGCCTCAGTTACACCTGGCACTTAAATGTGACTTCTGTCATCCAATCACTCCAAACTAAATTAGGTTCAGATCTACCAGGATGGGCCTTTGACAGTCTGGACGCAGTCAGGCCACTGAATATAAATAAGCAACGTAAAGAGGTGGGGTGAATGAGTGGGGAAAAGTACATTCTTCACAAATTACATTCATAATAGCAAAGAACAAATGTGTGTCTGAGGGGAAATTAACTTTCATACAGCCAAAAGGGGTGAGAAATTACACCAATATCAGTGGACAATCTGCACTAATGTAAATAAACATAGATGATGGGACATATTCCCTTTTGCTTTTCCCTTTTCCCTCCCCTTTCCAGTCCCTCAACAGCTCTCTGACTGAGCTCCACCCTCATTGGGTCTTCAGAGGTGAGGAAGGCTGAGGAGGGATGGAAGGATGAATGGATCAGTCAGTCAATAAAGTGTAGAGCTGCTGTCTGACAAAATCACTATTTTAGTAGTTAATTAAAGGAAATAAGGCTTTATGACTGCTGAATACCAACTATCTATCACTTAGATCATGTATTTTCAGGTAGCGATACATCCTTGGGACGTCCCTAGCCCATTGAAGTTGACATTTAAAATGGTTAAGTTAGGGGTTAGGGTTTAGGGTAGGGATGTCCCAAGAATCCCAGATAGCATTGACCATTGTGCATTTGTAACCGATGTGAAATGTCTAGCTAGTTGGTGGGGTGTGCACTAATAGAGATGGTAACGTTAGTTCGTAGGTGTCAGTTGTTGATGTGTGCAGAGGGTCCCTGGTTTGAGCCCAGGTAGGGGCGAGGAGAGAGACGGAAGCTATACTGTTACACATTCTTCGGTCTCTTTTACGTAGCAGGTGTAAAAGAAACACAGACAAGACAAGTAGGCGCTCAGGTCATTATGGTCATTGTAGTTTAAAAAAAATAGCATCTAATTATGCCAATCTGCATGTGGGGTTGTTAGAGAAGAATGTGATTGTCAGCCCTAACAATCCATTCTAGCACCTCATCAGGTTCTGAAAAAGTCTTCATTGATGACGTGTTCCTTCTATTCCAGGGGGCAGCAGAGGAACTTCATCGATTCTACTCCTTCATCAATACAAGCCGTGAACATCTGAAATTCACCCTCACCTTTCATGCGCATGAAACAAATTACCTCATGGTTGGACTATACTTTTCTCGTCAATCATCTTAAATACTATACTTAAAAACTTAACTTAAAAACAACAAATCCTACATTGTTAATGCAATAGAAGGTCAAATGCTTTATTGTCTAAAAATGTAAAGTGCTTGGCGACGGTGAGAAATAAAATGGTGATGCAGGAGCTGGAGAAGGAGGTGTGTTCTAGTGGGTCTGTGCAGGTGTGACGTAGTTAATGAAGATGGAGGTGTGTTCTAGTGGGTCTGGGCAGGTGTGATGTAGTTAATGAAGATGGAGGTGTGTTCTAGTGGGTCTGGACAGGTGTGACGTAGTTAGTGAAGATGGAGGTGTGTTCTAGTGGGTCTGTGCAGGTGTGATGTAGTTAATGAAGATGGAGGTGTGTTCTAGTGAGTCTATGCAGGTGTGACGTAGTTAATGAAGATGGATGTGTGTTCTAAGTGGGTCTGTGCAGGTGTGACGTAGTTAATGAAGATGGGGGTGTGTTCTAGTGGGTCTGGGCAGGTGTGATGTAGTTAATGAAGATGGAGGTGAGTTATAGTGGGTCTGGGCAGGTGTGATGTAGTTCATGTTTGTATGATGTTGTTTGTATGTGTATGTTTTGTATTGTATTGTTTATAAAATAAAATATTAAAACATTTCCAATGCAACATAACACCTCACAGTTCTATGTTTGGAGTTATTACATTAAACCAATCAGAATTCAGAAAAATGCCAAAGTCAGGTGTGATGTAATATGGAGGACCAGCCTATTCCCTATAATGAAAACTACAACAGAAATAACTTAAAATGTATAACTTTAAATTAAACCAATAATTTGCACTCATGACTTGAGTTATTACAGTAAACCACAGTTTTGGAAATACATAACGCCATCTAACCAAATATCAAATAATATTAGCTATATGCAGTTATCTTAGCCAACCAGCTAACGTTAGCTATTTAGCCCACTAGCTATTAGCCTAAACAGCGTGGCCAACCAGCACGGTTATGGTCAGCAAAACCAACTACCGGAGACCAGTTTGAACCCAACTAACAATAAGCCAAGGTGGAAAAAGTTACAAAACTCCCGTAGTCGAATTCACAGAAAATATGCTGAAAAGTAGTGATGGGGAAAATAAGCTTCCTGAAGCATTGACGCTTCAGGAAAAAATAGGTTCATTACTCAAGGCTTTGAGCGACACAGAATTTAGAACAGCCACATTTTTATTGATGAAGTCACACACCGTAGCAGCGTAGCCATTATGTCATATATTACACCAGATGATTAGTAAATTAGTCAGTCAGCAGCCACCTGCACTGTCGGCTGCAACGTCGAACGAGCCCAAATTAATCAATACCAATCAGGTATTCGACGAAATTATTATTCAGACGTCATTGATCACGTGCTGCTGATAAAGTGAGACTGCTTTGAATTTTACCGCTTAGCGACTTCAGTACATGCCTCATAGCTCCAGTCTCAAACTTAATAACCCCGTTCCTGCTGAAGAAGAGGTGGTCTGCTGGATGGAGAAAGAAGCTCTCGTGAAAGAGGAGGAGGAAGAGGAGGCTGTTACAATACAAAAACAAGTAGAGGGTGAGGCTGTTACCGTGAAAGAAGAAGAGAAAGACGTCTCAGTTAAAGACGAGGAAGACACGTTCAGAGTTAAAGAGGAGGACGACGACGTTTCAGTAAAAGAAGAGATGACTGTCACATCGAAAAATTATGAAGAAGAAGAGGACGGAACTGGATATCTGGGCCCGGTTTCCCAAGCGCATTTTAAGGCGTCGGATAGTTCTAACGATGAAGGTGTTTCACCTGATCTGGTCCAGGTTCTATTTAAGAGTGTCTGGCCCAGTGCTCCTGTTGTCTTGATAGATGTGGAGAGTCAACACCTTTAGTCGATCCACCTTTTTGGTTTGCTTCCTGTTTTTAAGTTTGGTTTGGGTTTTTCTTTTGTTTGCCTCTTCTTGGGCAGATTTAGTGGATCTCATGGTGGGTGTCTTTTAGGTCCCAGTTATTGTTACTAGTCAACTTTCAGTGGACACTGAGAGCAAAACTTCAACATTATGTTATAATACTTTTATTGGCTCAAATGGTTGTTTTATGCAACAGAATAGAGGGTTCTTAGAACTATTGTGTCTGTGTGTTCTACTGATGATTGGCCTCTGGGAGATAACACTGACAGGAGATTTACAATGTCTTTTGGGTGATGAAACCTAAAGAGACCGCATTCCAGAGCATGAGTTAATGTGTCTGTTCTATATGGTACCAGGGAGAGATGACCCCAGGGCCAGACCCTGGTCTCTACACAAAGACTACTGTTTTTACAGCAGATACTGTCTGCTGTGAATTATAAGTATTTTTCATACAAATCTTAACCTTGTGACCCGTTCTATACATCTGCTATTCGTCATGTAGGTTGAAAGGGGTGTATCTTGGCTATAAAAGACCTTTGTACTTTTGTCTCGGGGTTCTCAACGAATCATCTGGGTGTGATTTGTCGACCCGCCATCATTATCGTAGAGCACTCAATTGATTCACTATATATGTGTACGTTGTATTGACCTGCTCCCTTATTATTAAGTGAATAAAGATTTAGTTTAAGAATAAATCTGACTTGTGTGATAAGTTTGTCTCATTTGATATGAAAGAAATTAACCATATTTGGGGATGTTAATCTTCACTTGGTGACCCCTCCTGATGACCTGGGTAAGTGGTTCACCAGGGATCCCTCAAACTTGGGATCTCAGGGAGACCACACTTTGGGAATGGAGCAGATGGACCCACCTTTGATCTGAGAGGCAGCGAGGCCAGTGGATACCACATCTCAAACCTAGTTTAAATATAAAGAGGTGAGCGAAACACGCAAAGTGTAGTTTTTAGTAAAGCCTCGTAAACAGGGCCGAGGCAGTAGGCTCTGAGTGTGTTTTCCTGTGTGAGGGGGCACCTTGGAGGTGTAAACAGTTCCCAGTCAGTAGGCTCTGAGTGTGTTTTCATTGGTCGGTTGCAGGTGACCTAGAGCCGTCCTGACACTGAATTGATCACAGTGGGGATTGGTGCGGTCTGTAGGGGGGAGGGGCCAGGGTGACTGGGTTCTGTGGGAAACACGGTACCTGGTGAAACTATTGGAAGAAGGACCTCATTCTGAAAAGTGTCTTTGTGACCCTCCGAAGTGGTGAATTCCTGGCCAGGTATGCCCTGGGTTTGGTCATTTAGTGTTAATATCTCGAATCTTTGTGAACTAGATGACAACTCATAACTCAAATTTGATAAAGATGAGGATTAAGCATTATTAAACAGTCTACAAAGTCTGGGCAGTTGTCTCAGAAACTGATGGGAGTGTGTCCACTTTAGGGTAAGTCACCCTAACGATTAAACTATAAAACGCTTACTGGATTTTCTCCATCTGGGTACGACATTTGAAATCAAACTGCCCTTAAGGCCTGAAAATTCCACTTTTGGTTCTTCCCAGTATGAGAGAAGTTGTTATATTTATTGAATAAACATTTTTACATCAAGTTAGAGTGAACCAAGGTGGCTGACTAGCTGTTGATGTTGAAGAAGTGTCCCGTCCACAAGATTATACGTCACAGTGTCAGAATCACCTGAAAGACGCACATCGCAATTGAGAAAATACTTTAAGACAAAAAGCTAAAAAAGTTATTTGAAGAACCTTTTGTGGGAACCCCTATAAGTTATTTGAAGAACCCCTTATCATGGTTCCTCAAATAACCTTTTGGGGTTCATTTTTAACTCCCTGTCCACCCTCCATTATAAAAACATATTATAATAATATTGACAATATTGATTTAAATAATGAATTGTTTATTTAGTGGCACCACACATGTGAATTAATATTTACAAAACAATTTATCAAACAAAACACATTACAAAATTGCAACATTTCTGCAGACATGTCAGACCATAATAAATAATAAAATTACTTTGTAAAGTGCATTTCATGACATTTAAAAAAAAATCTAAAATGATGTAAAATAAAAGCAACATACATTAAAAATGATTCATAGGTAAACTAACAATATTGTTGACTTGATACTAAATACAGATTTTTCAGCTTTCGTGTGTATATCGTATCCACTTAGTTATGTTAGGAAGTTTTCCATCTTTATGACCGGCCCTGGTATCTCCACCCCAACTTCTCTTCTCCCAGAACACAGTAATTTAACAACATAAGTGTTTTTCTGACATTTTTGGGAAATGTAAGGGAAAATAAAAAATCCAGCCCTAGCAGAGCCCCAAGTCCCATGGAGACGTCCTCGAGGACGTGGATGTTCTCCCCATCAAAGGCCAGTGGGATTTCACTCTCATATCCATTCCCTGGACTTGATTCATTTCTGAGAAGATAATTTGCACACATTTGTATGCTAATAGATTTTCAGTTTGTATTAACTGCTAGGTAGGTTAAATGTACACTTCAAATGCAGCTGTCCTACAACATATCTCCTTGATCCCAATTGCATTGTGTCCATGTTCTGTCCGATAAGAGTTTCAAAGGAAGAGAAAATCTACCAAAGAATAGTCTTTAAAAAACATAAATATATTAAATAAATATTGAAAGATAAATGGCATCGACATACAATTGAATGCAAAATAGAAGATCATATTGGAGAAAGCACTAGCCAATACAGTACTTCCATACAGTAACAGTACTGCCATACAGGCCTAATATCACATTTCAAGATATCTTTGTACACAAATTGTTCAATATTTTATTAGGCTGACTTGAAAGATTATATGCAACATTTTGCTGCATGGCAATACTGTGTTTGGATTCTGAAGGGCATTCAGATGGTAAGTTGGTGGTTGAAGATATCCCTCTAGTGGTGTGGGGGCTGTGCTTTGGCAAAGTGGGTGGGGTTATATTCTGCCTGTTTGGCCCTGTCCGGGGGTATCATCGGATGGGGCCACAGTGTCTACTGACCCCTCCTGTCTCAGCCTCCAGTATTTATGCTGCAGTAGTTTATGTGTCGGGGGGCTAGGGCCAGTTTGTTATATCTGGAGTACTTCTCATATCTTATCTGGTGTCCTGTGAGATTTAAGTATGCTCTCTCTAATTCTCCCTTTCTTTCTCTCTCTCTGAGAAAGACCTGAGCCCTAGGACCATTCCTCAGGACTACCTGGCATGATGACTCCTTGCTGTCCCCAGTCCACCTGGCTGTGCTGCTGCTCCAGTTTCAACTGTTCTGCCTGTGGCTATGGAACCCTGACCTGTTCACTGTTCAATTGTGCGCTGCCCTATACGACTCCAAATCACGGCTTGTTATGATACAGCCTGGTTTTGAACAAGGGGCTGTAGTCACGCCCCTATCACTGAGATGCCATACCTTAGACTGCTGCACTGCTCGTGTGTAATACACTCAGTGATAAATGTATGGGATTCTGGGTAAACCACAGCAGATTTTTGAAGATTTTGAAAATTGAGTGGTCCTGGGATAGAAATGTATAAAGTTGACATTACATCATAAAATACACATTTTAAATCACACATTAGCAATTTATGTTTTCGTTACTACTGTTGTTGGTTTGGCGTCAAATAAGCCTCTCTTCATATGTTTCTTGCCGAATCTCAGTTTTCCATGTGGGTTTTATGCTAAAGTTCCCTCTTTATAGTTGGTAGCAAACTGGAAAATGCATCTTCTTTAGGTTTGCTATTTTACCCTGTTGACTACTGATCAGTCATCCACACTGTGTGTCTCATCAATGCAGGTAATTTATGACAAATGTACAAAGTATATGTTTTATAAACTCATGAACACCAGCCAGTTTATTTGCCCGGTTCTGTTAGTTTAGGTGTATTATACTTTTTGCCAGCAGAGGGGGACATCGAGTAATCTTTCAGGTTAATTTGATAATTTTTGATACTAAAATGGATGACAGTTTATTCTGATGTAGTGAATATGAGACACATGAAAATAATGTTTATTTTTATTATAGTAAATTAGGAATTAGTAGGAATAGTTAAATCCACTATACGATCACAATAACTTTGATAGACATTTCAACTGTTTTTTTGTTAGTATATTACAGGGCAGATTAATGGAGAATTGCTGTGGGAGTGCTATTTATATCCCGTCACTACTGATCATTCTTCCATACTGTGTGTGTCCCATCATTGCAGCTTTGGAAATAAATGAACTATCTTCCTTACATCTACATGATGTATTGTTACACAATGTAGGAGCAGTATAGACCTAGTCTATTCATTATAGACATCTACATGATGTAGACATCATTGTAGACATCTACAGTAGCTAGCTACTTATTTAGATTTAGTATGACTTAATGAAACTGCCTTAAATGTGCTGTAGTAAACATTGTTTTATTCGCACTAATCAATCAACACTTTCCTGTCATTTGTATGTCTCAATATAATAGTATTATTTAATTAAATCCATTTAAAATGATCTTTGTCTGAAAAAAAAAAAAGATCCTCAACTGCGTTTCCCCTCCAGTCAGCAGACGGCGATGTGCGTCTTTCAGGCGACGCTGCCAGCGTGACGTATAATCTAGTGGACGGTTCTTCAAAAACAGCTCGTCAACCACCTCGGTAGCTTGCTAGACAACATAGCCGAAAGATTCAAGCTATTTATACTCTTTCGGTGTATATTAGCTACTGTGTTTTAGATACACTTCTGTCGTATCTACTTGTTAACCTATTTAATGTAATATTACGTTATTTTGTATTAGTCAGCTATAGTAGCTGGCTGGTTAAGTTAGCACTAGCCTTGTCGCTAATGATAGATAGCTAACACCCCCGACCATGAGCTCCCTAAACTACTCTCCTCCGGTTAAAGAAGAGGAGGTCTGCTGGACGGAGAAAGAAGCTCAGGGGCTGAACATTGTTGTGAAAGAGGAGGAGGATGTCACAGTAAAAAAAGAAGTAGAGGGTGGGGCTGTTACAGTGAAAGAAGAAGAAGAAGAGAAAGACGTTTCAGTGAAAGAGGAGGAAGACGCGTTCAGAGTGAAAGAGGAGGATGTTACAGTAAAAGAAGATGAGGAAAATAAAGAGGAGGATGCAGTTTTTGGAGTGAAGATGGAAGGAGAGATTACTGTCACATTGAAAGATGAAGAGGAGGAGATGGGAGATCTGATTAACACCAGTAAGTACCGCCTTAAATGTGATTTGAATTTTGGTTTGGATATTCGGAGTTGGCTCGTCAATACCTCTTCAACGGAGGGCCCTAGGATGATGACTGATATGTCTAGAATCAGACGACGTAGAGAACAAGCTACCCCTTGTTTTCTCCGTTCCGTTTCCAAAAAGTGACATAACATATATATTTGAGAAGGGTCTATCTGCTGACAGCAGACTGGGGGGCACGGCATGTAGTGATTTTTCATGTAGGGATGATTTAATACACACCGAGCCCCCCAGTAGTGCCATGCGAGAGTTGGGTTGGCTACACCAAAGATTATGGATATACTGACAAGATGTCTCTCCGCCCTAACAAGGGGAGTCGTTGTCCACAAAGCTGCACTGTGGGTTGTCTAGCTCTCACCTATCCTTTTTTTGGATTGGTGGATACTTCTGATTATTGTAATCCATTTTTTATATGTTCTATTAGGGTTGTTGACATCAACCCCTTGTATTCAATGGAGAGAAATGCTAAGCTACTAGCCTCATGGATATGCATCTGGAGACAACTCCTATAGTGTTTTTATTAGAAAACACCATTCTAAGCAGTCCACCCGGTTTTGGTTCATGTCTGACAGAGATGAACACACCGTTCTATACAGTCCACCTGGTAGAAGTTCATATCTGACAGAGATGAACACACACCGTTCTATACAGTCCACCTGGTAGAGGTTCATATCTGACAGAGATGAACACACCGTTCTATACAGTCCACCTGGTAGAGGTTCATATCTGACAGAGATGAACACACCCTTCTATACAGTCCACCTGGTAGAGGTTCATGTCTGACAGAGATGAACACACCGTACTATACAGTCCACCTGATAGAGGTTCATATCTGACAGATGAAAACCTCTGTTAGAAACTTAGAAAGAGGGCGAGTCTAAAGCTGCAACAACTAGGATTGTGCCTTTTGGCTTCTGGTCAACGAAATAAAGTTGATATGAAAACCAATAGAACGGGAGGGAAATGGCATAGTGGTGGATCCAATAGAACAGGAGAGAAATGACATAGTGGTGGATCTAATAGAACAGGAAATAAATTACATAGTGGTGGGTCTAATAGAACAGGAGAGAAATGACATAGTGGTGGGTCCAATATAACAGTAGAGAAATGTCATAGTGGTGGGTCTAATAGAACAGGAGAGACATGACATAGTGGTGGGTCTAATAGAACAGTAGAGAAATGTCATAGTGGTGGGTCCAACAGGTAAATACATTGAAATAAATTTGCCCAAATGATTTCATTACCCCAAAGAAAGGATTGCCAAATCATTTCCCAATATGAATGAGACCCTCTTCACCAGTAGGCTAGGTCTCACTCCAAAGACAACGGAATGAGAAATGTTTTAAGGTTATACCAAGGATCATTTTGCTATTTAATTTTGAATTGTAAGACGCCTTGAAGTATCAACAAAAAATATTTAAAAATTATTTTGTCAAAAAATTATTTGTCCATACTGCTGTAACACATTGGAAAACATTCACAACATGGAACAACAGTAACCATAGTAACAATTTAAAGGAAGTTTGTTCTGAGGTGTCTGTCCTGTATCTGAGAGATATAATAACATATATGTATATATATAAATATAAACATTTTTTTGGGATGTCTTTAATCCCTTATTTATGTCACTAAAGTCTTTCCACATTTTGTTACGTTACAGCCTTATTCTACAAAAATAAAATCCTCATCAATCTACACACAATACCCCATAATGAAAAAGCGTAAATAGGTTTTTAGAAAAAATGCTACATTTATTATAAGAAAAAACATTATTTTTTTATTATTAAATTATTTAATATTATTATGTACAAGTATTCAAATCTTTTACTATGAGACTCGAAATTGAGCTCAGGTGCATACTGTTTCCATTGAGATGTTTCTACAACTTGATTGGAGTCCACCTGTGGTCAATTCAATTGATTGGACATGATTTGGTGTGCCTTACACACCTGTCTGGCTACCACAGCATTCTGAAGCGATACTCCATCCCATCTGGTTTGCGCTTAGTGGGACTATCATTTGTTTCTCAGCAGGACAATGTCCCAACACACCTCCAGGCTGTGTAAGGGCTATTTGTGATGAGTGATGGAGCGCTGCATCAGATGACCTGGCCACCACAATCACCCGACCTCAACCCAATTGAGATGGTTTGGGATGAGTTGGACTGCAGAGTGAAGGAAAAGCAGCCAACAATTACTCAGCATATGTGGGAACTCCTTCAAGACTGTTGGAAAAGCATTCCAGGTGAAGCTCGTTGAGAGAATGCCAAGAGTGTGCAAAGCTGTCATGAAGGCAAAGGGTGGCTACTTTGAAGAATCTAAACTATATATTTTGATTTGTTTACCACTTTTTTGGTTACTACATGATTCCATATGTGTTATTTCATGGATTTCATGTCTTCACTACTATTCTACAATGTAAAAAATAGTAAAGATAAAGAAAACCCCTGGAATGAGTAGGTGTCAACTTTTGACTGGTACTGTATATCTCATGAATGTTTTTACATTCAGTTACAAACGTACAACTTTCTTATCACTTCTTCCACAGGCAAACATGTAAGGAAAGCTTTTTTTTATCAAAAGGGAAGCTGTCAAAAATGTATTGAATTCAAATGGATTTACCCAGCCTACAAAGCACTCCAGCCACTCTGTAATGACCAGTTCTGATCTTTTATTTAGGGATCTAGTCTAGATTAAACCTCATAGGAAGACCAGTTTTATCATGTGGAGGTTTCATTCAGGTCTCTCTTTAACAAGATACTCTGACTTTGGCAGGAGAGAGACCAGACTCTCACTCTGACAGCAGGAACAGTCCTTCAGGGGAACCAGACCCAAAAACAACCAAACCAGTGAGACAACACCACTGCTCCCACTGTGAAAATAGTTATTGCTGGTTAAGGAACCTAAAAAGGAACCTCCTGTGTGTATTCTCCTGAATACACACAGGAGAAAAGCCTTATCACTGTTCCCACTGTGGAATTAGTTTTATTCTGTTAGGGCACCTAAAAGCTCACGAGAGGACACACACAGGAGAAAAGCTTTACCAATGTTCCCAGTGTGAAAATAGTTTTACTCAGATAGGGTACCTAAAAGCTCATGAGAGAATACACACAGGAGAAAAGCCTTACCACTGCTCCCAGTGTAAAAATAGTTTTTCCTGGTTAGGGAGCCACACTAAAAAAGCCCCAACACTACTCTCTCTCTGTGTGGAAGGACATTTTTCCAGTCAGAGAACCTAAAATCACATGAGAGAATAAAGGCGCTGTGTTCTGACTTATTTTTTATTGAGAATTTCTGTTTTTGTTTATGCCACATGAAATCATATTGTTTATGATTATACCTGTCTATTTAAGGTCCCACGGTTAACAATGCATGTCAGAGCAAATACCTAGCAATGAGGTCAAAGAAATTGTCCGTAGAGCTCAGAGACAGGATTGTGTCGAGGCACAGATCTGGGGAAGGCTACCAAAAATGTCTGTAGCATTGGAGGTCCCCAAGAACACAATGGCCACCATCATTCTTTAATGGAAGAAGTTTGGAACCACAAAGACTCTACCCAGAGCTGTCCACCCGGCCAAACTGAGCAATCGGGAGAGAAGGGCCTTCATGGAGGTGACCAAGAACCCAATGGTCACTCTGATAGAGCTCCAGAGCTCCTCTGTGGAGATGGGGGAACCTTCCAGAAGGAAACCATCTCTGCAGCACTCCACCAATCAGGCCTTTATGTAGCAATGATTAAAACCTCTTAAGGATGCGCCCCTTTTTTTTCAAAAACCTGTTTTTGGTTTGTCATTATGGGGTATTGTGTGTAGATTGATGAGGAGGGGAAAATGTTCAATTTTAGAATAAGGTTGTAACGTAACAAAATGTGGAAAAGGTGAAGGGGTCTGAATACTTAACGAATGCACTGTATGCCGCTGGCAGAGTTTTCTACCTCTGGTAGTTTTGTACACAGTCACGTGATTTAATTTATTTATTTATTTTACCTTTATTTAACCAGGTAGGCAAGTTGAGAACAAGTTCTCATTTACAATTGCGACCTGGCCAAGATAAAGCAAAGCAGTTCGACAGATACAACAACACAGAGTTACACATGGAGTAAAACAAACATACAGTCAATAATAAAGTATAAACAAGTCTATATACAATGTGAGCAAATGAGGTGAGAAGGGAGGTAAAGGCAAAAAAGGCCTTGGTGGCAAGGTAAATACAATATAGCAAGTAAAACACTGGAATGGTAGTTTTGCAATGGAAGAATGTGCAAAGTAGAAATAAAAATAATGGGGTGCAATGGAGCAAAATAAATAAATAAATTAAATACAGTTGGGAAAGAGGTAGTTGATAGGGCTAAATTATAGGTGGGCTATGTACAGGTGCAGTAATCTGTGAGCTGCTCTGACAGTTGGTGCTTAAAGCTAGTGAGGGAGATAAGTGTTTCCAGTTTCAGAGATTTTTGTAGTTCGTTCCAGTCATTGGCAGCAGAGAACTGGAAAGAGAGGCGGCCAAAGAAAGAATTGGTTTTGGGGGTGACTAGAGAGATATACCTGCTGGAGCGTGTGCTACAGGTGGGAGATGCTATGGTGACCAGCGAGCTGAGATAAGGGGGGACTTTACCTAGCAGGGTCTTGTAGATGACATGGAGCCAGTGGGTTTGGCGACGAGTATGAAGCGAGGGCCAGCCAACGAGAGCGTACAGGTCGCAATGGTGGGTAGTATATGGGGCTTTGGTGACAAAACGGATTGCACTGTGATAGACTGCATCCAATTTGTTGAGTAGGGTATTGGAGGCTATTTTGTAAATTACATCGCCAAAGTCGAGGATTGGTAGGATGGTCAGTTTTACAAGGGTATGTTTGGCAGCATGAGTGAAGGATGCTTTGTTGCGAAATAGGAAGCAGAAGATACGTGGTATAGAAAAGTCCAATCTTAGGAGAGTTCATGGGAGGCACTATACTGTGTGTCTGCAGGTGTCTATCTGGTTAAAACCACTGAAACAGGAGCCCCTCCACCCTCTGGTGGGATGCATCATGTCTACAGAGAAACCTAGATTCAAATACTTAGATGTGTGTGTATTGGGTATACGTTGTGAAATTGTTAGATATTACTTGTTAGAAATGACTGCACTGTCAGAGCTTAGTTCAACTGTAAAGGGGTTCTCCACTTTAATGTTGTTCTGTAGGAATGGCTGAAGCTACACTGTAACGTGTAGAACATCAAGAGTGGACCATCAACAAAACGTTAACAATTGATCAAATGGTTCCAATGACAATGCCTGGAATACTGTAGTCCTCAATATCTCCTATTAGATTAGCCCAATATGTACTCTTAAAGGGGCAATCAGCAGTTGTTACATCCATTTTGGGACGTATACATTAATGACATATACACATCTGTTTCTTGAAGAAATCACTTATAAATGCCTCATGAGCTTAGTTCAACTGTCGTCAGAACCCCAAATATTAGCTTTTTTTTACTCCGATGTTTGTTAGCAAATATAAACAAACACTCTATATCCTCAAAAAATGGTTAAAACTATAATGTTGATATCATGGATGGTTGCATTTCTCCAGCCCCATCCCTCAGCTTTTTACTGAAATGGGCAGGGAGTTCATTTTGTTATTGTTTCTACTGCTGATTTGCTGCCCCCGTTACTCCTCAAGGTCCAAGGACTGTATGTTATTTTCAGAGGTAGACTGGCTCTGGCAGCTAAAAAAAGTCAAATATTCCATCAAAATGTGAATCGATTCTCAATTGTGATACGTTTCTAGAAACATAAATCGCTGTACTTTCATATCACATCAAAATTATTTCACATAATACTTTTATGTCACATCTAAAATAATTTAAAATAATACTTTCATATCACATCAAAAATTATTTCACACTTACTGCACACTGTTTTAACCAGATTCATCACAGTTGCAGCTGACGGTATGTTTCAGTGTTTCATCACAGTTAAAGCTGACAGTATGTTTCAGAAATGAAATGGAATGGCCAACTGGGAACACAACTTTAACCCTATTAAGGTGTGTATCAATTTAACCTTTAGTTTAAGAAAATTGTTTCTCGCTGATATGAAAGATTAGGTCCTTATGCTTCCAAAACCGTACCGCAAGCGTTGTGTGTAAATGTTCAGACAGAGCGTAGGGGCTCTAAACCCCCCTCGAACAGAAGACGCCTTCGTCCAAGGACTCTCCTGTGTATTGTAATGGAACTGAGAGTCATGGTTGGGGACTACTATTAGCCAGATAGGGGTCTGCTCAGCCATGTGAAAGTGGCATTACATCATACTTCCAGCCAGGGTCCCCTGACCTTTTTGAATTACTTGGTCATTTACGTGGTCATTTACGATATACAATCAGGTCCAGTATTATTGGCACCCTTGATAAATGTAAACACTATATAGTATTTAAATACTATGTTTTATAGTCAGGTCCAGTATTATTGGCACCCTTGATAAATGTAAACACTATATAGCCTTTAAATATAACAACCAGCCGAGCCTCTGCCTGTTCAGCCTGCTTCAATCCAGAAGGCAAGGTCAGTACAGGTGCATCAAAGCAGGGACCGAGAGACTGAAAAATAGCTTCTATCTGAAGGCTGTCAGACTGCTAAACAGCCATCACTAACTCAGAGAGGCTTCTGCCTACATAGAGACACACTAGTCACTTTAAACAATGCCACTTTAATAATAATGTTTACATATCTTACATTACTCATCTCATATGTATATACTGTATTCTATCCTATTCTACTGTATCTTAGTCTATGTATTACTCATCTCATATGTATATACTGTATTCTATCCTATTCTACTGTATCTTAGTCTATGTATTACTCATCTCATATGTACAGTGCCTTGCGAAAGTATTCGGCCCCCTTGAACTTTGCGACCTTTTGCCACATTTCAGGCTTCAAACATAAAGATATAAAACTGTATTTTTTTGTGAAGAATCAACAACAAGTGGGACACAATCATGAAGTGGAACGACATTTATTGGATATTTCAAACTTTTTTAACAAATCAAAAACTGAAAAATTGGGCGTGCAAAATTATTCAGCCCCTTTACTTTCAGTGCAGCAAACTCTCTCCAGAAGTTCATTGAGGATCTCTGAATTATCCAATGTTGACCTAAATGACTAATGATGATAAATACAATCCACCTGTGTGTAATCAAGTCTCCGTATAAATGCACCTGCACTGTGATAGTCTCAGAGGTCCGTTAAAAGCGCAGAGAGCATCATGAAGAACAAGGAACACACCAGGCAGGTCCGAGATACTGTTGTGAAGAAGTTTAAAGCCGGATTTGGATACAAAAAGATTTCCCAAGCTTTAAACATCCCAAGGAGCACTGTGCAAGCGATAATATTGAAATGGAAGGAGTATCAGACCACTGCAAATCTACCAAGACCTGGCCGTCCCTCTAAACTTTCAGCTCATACAAGGAGAAGACTGATCAGAGATGCAGCCAAGAGGCCCATGATCACTCTGGATGAACTGCAGAGATCTCCAGCTGAGGTGGGAGACTCTGTCCATAGGACAACAATCAGTCGTATATTGCACAAATCTGGCCTTTATGGAAGAGTGGCAAGAAGAAAGCCATTTCTTAAAGATATCCATAAAAAGTGTTGTTTAAAGTTTGCCACAAGCCACCTGGGAGACACACCAAACATGTGGAAGAAGGTGCTCTGGTCAGATGAAACCAAAATTGAACTTTTTGGCAACAATGCAAAACGTTATGTTTGGCGTAAAAGCAACACAGCTCATCACCCTGAACACACCATCTCCACTGTCAAACATGGTGGTGGCAGCATCATGGTTTGGGCCTGCTTTTCTTCAGCAGGGACAGGGAAGATGGTTAAAATTGATGGGAAGATGGATGGAGCCAAATACAGGACCATTCTGGAAGAACCTGATGGAGTCTGCAAAAGACCTGAGACTGGGACGGAGATTTGTCTTCCAACAAGACAATAATCCAAAACATAAACCAAAATCTACAATGGAATGGTTCAAAAATAAACATATCCAGGTGTTAGAATGGCCAAGTCAAAGTCCAGACCTGAATCCAATCGAGAATCTGTGGAAAGAACTGAAAACTGCTGTTCACAAATGCTCTCCATCCAACCTCACTGAGCTCGAGCTGTTTTGCAAGGAGGAATGGGGAAAAAATTCAGTCTCTCGATGTGCAAAACTGATAGAGACATACCCCAAGCGACTTACAGCTGTAATCGCAGCAAAAGATGGCGCTACAAAGTATTAACTTAAGGGGGTTGAATAATTTTGCACGCCCAATTTTTCAGTTTTTGATTTGTTAAAGAAGTTTGAAATATCCAATAAATGTCGTTCCACTTCATGATTGTGTCCCACTTGTTGTTGATTCTTCACAAAAAAATACAGTTTTATATCTTTGTTTGAAGCCTGAAATGTGGCAAAAGGTCGCAAAGTTCAAGGGGGCCGAATACTTTCGCAAAGCACTGTAAAGCCAAAAAAACAAACAGTGCATCCTGCAGGTAGAAAATAGCCTAAATATCACATTTTCTGCACATGGCCTGTCTACAACGATCTTGAAACATTGTATCAACTATCAACTTGGTCCTCCGAAACTTGCACTGTCCTATTCTACTGTATCTTAGTCTATGTATTACTCATCTCATATGTATATACTGTATTCTATCCCATTCTACTGTATCTTAGTCTATGTATTACTCATCTCATATGTATATACTGTAACTTTTACCATCTATTGCACCTTGTCTATGCCGCTCGGCCATGGCTCATCCATATATTTATATGTACATGTTCTCATTCACCCCTTTTAGATTTGTGTGTATTAGGTAGTGGTTGTGGTATTGTTAGATTACTTGTTAGATTTTGCTGCACTATCGGAAATAGAAGCACAAGCATTTCGCTACAATAACATCTGCTAACCGTGTGTATGTGACCAATAATTTTTGATATGATTGATTACTACCTCAATCCTCACCTTTTTCCTAAAATGTTTTATGAGATTGGAGAACACCGTGGGAGGGATCTTAGGCCATTCCTCCATACAGAATCCTACCAGATGTTTGATGATTTCTAGAACACATAGTGATCTTAGACCATTCTCCATACAGAGTCCTTCCAGGTCCTTATGGACTGCCCTCCAAATGGGGTTAAAGTGTGGGGCCTGAGATGGCCCTGCGTTCTCATTCTGACACCAAACCACAGGTTTCCAAATGGGGTTAAAGTGTGGGGCCTGAGATGGCCCTGCGTTCTCATTCTGACACCAAACCCACTCCTGGTGGGCGTGGCTAAACACCTCTATTTCCCAGTAATCTGACTACAGCACCGCTTTCAATCCAATTACCAATGGTGTTTAGCCATTTATTGTCTCCAGTCATTTACATGTGTTGGATGACATGAACATAGAGGTCCTTGGTAACACCAGTGGGTTTAGAGTCTAACTTAGAATGCAGAACAGAACCCCATACCTACTGTCAAATATGGTGCTGGATCTTTGGGCTTCAACTGGTCCTGGAACACTTCATGCCTCAGCCTATAAACATTATATATTATAGAGCTCTGTTCAGCCTATAAACATGATATATTATAGAGCTCTGTTCAGCCTATAAACATGATATATTATAGAGCTCTGCTCAGCCTATAAACATTGTATATTATAGAGCTCTGATCAGCCTATAAACATTATATTATAGAGCTCTGTTCTATTATTATAGAGCTCTGATCAGCATATATACATGACATTATCTAATATTACCCCCTTTCCCTGTTATAGAGCTCTGCTATAAACATGAGAGCAAAATTAGATTTTATGTTCTACATTATTATTATGGTTTTTATTAAATGATGGAATGTTCTGAAAACTGACTTCAGGTTTTTGAGGAATCTAGCCTCACAGGAAGACAGTTTTATTTTATGGAGGTTTAATTCAGTTTTCTGTTTTAGTATTTAACTAGATACTCTGTTTGTCTTTGGAAGGAGAGGGACCAGACTCTCACAGCGGGGAGACTCCTTCAGGGGAACCAGACCCAGAGACGCCCAAACCAGCGTGACAACACCTCTGTTCCCAGTGTGGAAAGAGTTTTAAGGGGTTAAGGAACCTGAAAGTACACGAGAGAACGCATACAGGAGAAAACCCTTATGATTGCTCCCACTGTGGAAAGAGTTTTACCAAGTTAGAGAACCTAAAAGAGCATGAGAGGACACACACAAGAAAAAAGTGTTTCCAATGTTCCCAGTGTGGAAAGAGGTTTACCCAGTTACGGTACCTGAAACAACATGAAGAAATACACACAGTAGGAATACCTACCACTGCTCTCAGTGTGGAAAGATATTTACTGGGTTAGGGAACCTGAAAATACATATGAGAATACACTCTGGAGTGAAGCCTTATCACTGTCCCCACTGTGGAAGGAATTTTAGGTGGTATGCGAGCCTGAAGGAGCATGAGAGAAAACACACAGGAGAAAAGCCTTACCACTGTTCCAATTGTGAAAAGAGTTTTACCCATCAAGGGAGCCTGAAAGCGCACGAGAGAATACACTCGGGAGAAAAACCTTACCAATGTTCCCGGTGTGAAAAGAGTTTTACCCGGTTAGTGAGCTTGAAAAGGCATGCGAGAATACACACAGGAGAAAAGCTTTTCCAACATACTAAGGCACAGGAGGAGAAGACATACCACTGCTCTCGTTGTGAAAAGACTTTTTCCCAGTCAAAGGACCTGAAATCACAGGAGAGAATAGAGAGGCTGTGTTCTGACTTATGTTTTTGATTGTGAAATTGTGTTTTTGTTCATGCTACATTAAATCATATTGTATGAATGAAATCATACTGAAAAATAGATCATTTATTTTGTTCAGCTCAAGACATGATCATGTTGAAAATCAGATTAAAATAGTTTAAAAAATATATGATGTTTTGATTATGAATTTCAGATTGATTGAATGCAAGTGTAAACCCCTACATGTTGTTCACTATATAATTGTGACATTTCAAACATGTTAATTATTACATAGATTGATATTAGTATTTCTTCATTCAGATTGTCATTGTAAATGCGAATTGGTTCTCAGTTGACATATCTGATTAAATAAAGGTGAAATATGGCATTTACTTTATTATCTTTGGGAAGTCTATTTGATTCTAAGTTGGGACTATAAGAATATTTTGAAGATAAATACACAAGGCAGAGTACGACAGAGACAGAGGACGAGAGGTCAATACAGTACTAACAATCAATGGGGGGGGTTGAATGCTGAGCTATAGTCAATGAACAGCATTCTTACATAGGTATTTATCTTGTCCAGATGGGCAGTGCGATGTCACTACAGTCCCTGGTTCGAATCCAGGCTGAATCACATCTGGCCATGATTGGGAGTCCTGTAGGGAAGCGCAAAATTGGCCCAGCATCGTCCGGGTTTGGACAGGGTAGGCCGTCATTGTAAATAAGAATTTGTTCAAAACTGACTTGCCTAGTTAAACAATGGTTAAATAAAAATATATTGGGTACAGGAACAATGGCGGACATCTTGAAGCATGTGGGGACAGTAGACTGGGATAGGGAGAGATTGAATATGTCTGTAATATGTTTCATAGCAAAGGGTCTGAATACTTATGTAAATAAGGTAATTCTGTTTTTTATTTGTATTTGTATTTTCTGATCATTTCGAAAAACCTGCTTTCACTTTGTCATTATGTTGTGTGTAGATTGATGAGGAATATTTTCTATTTAATCCATTTTAGAATAAAGCTGTAATTAATCCAACAAAATGTGGAAAAAGTCACGGGGTCTGAATACTTTCTGAATGTAAACTAAAGTAAAAAAAAAAGTTAATTAAATACATTTCAAATGAACTTGGTCTGAAAATAAAATATGACCCTCAACTGCGTTTCCCCTCCAGTCAGCAGACGGCGATGTGAGTCTTTCAGGTTCTTCAGAAACAGCTCGTCAACCACCTCGGTAGCTTGCTAGACAACATAGCCGAAAGATTCAAGCTATTTATACGCTTTTGGTGTATATTAACTACTGTGTTTTAGATACACTTCTGTCCTATCTACTTGTTAACCTATTTAATTGAATATTACGTTATTTTGTATTAGTCAGCTATAGGAGCTGGCTGGTTAAGTTAGCACTAGCCTTGTCGCTAATGATAGCTAGCTAACATCCCCAACCATGAGCTCCCTAAACTTCTCTCCTCCTGTTAAAGAAGAGGTCTGCTGGACGGAGGAAGAGGGTCTGGGGCTGAATGTTGTTGTGAAAGAGGAGGATGTTACAGTAAAACAAGAAGTAGAGGGTGAGGCTGTTACAGTGAAAGAAGAGAAAGACGTTTCAGTGAAAGAAGAGGAAGATGCGTTCAGAGTGAAAGATGAGGAGGATGTTACTGTGAAAGAAGAGGAGGATGTAGTTTTTGTTGTGAAGAAGGAGGGGGAGATTACTGTCACCTTGAAAGATGAAGAGGTGGAGATGGGAGATCTGATTAACACCAGTAAGTGCCGCCTTAAATTTGTTTTTAACTTTGGATATTCGGAGTTGGCTCGTCCGTCAATACCTCTTCAACGGAGGGCCCTGGGATGATGACTGATATGTCTGGAATCAGACGACGTAGAGAGCAAGCTACACCTTGTTTTCTCCATTCCGTTTCCAAAACGTGACTTAACATATATATTTGAGAAGGGTCTTAACATAGACCTTTCTCAAATACATATCGGCATGTAGTGATTTTCATGTAGTGATGTTTTACTACACACCGAGCCCCCCAATAGTGCCATGTGAGAGTTGGGTTGGCTACACCAAAGATTATGGATATACTGACAAGATGTCTCTCTGCCCTGACAAAGGGAGTTGTCCACAAAGCGGCACTGCAGGTTGTCTATCTCCCGCCTATCCTTTCTTTGGATTGGTGGATACTTCTTATTATTGTAATCTATTGTTTATATTCTGTGAGGGTTGTTGTCGTCAACCGCCTGTATTCAATGGAGAGCTATGCATATTCACGCTAGCAGCTTAGCATATCAATCTGAAGACCAGGAGAGCAATGGCATAGTGGTGGGTCCAATAGAACAGGAAATAAATGATATAGTGGTGGATCTAATAGAACAGGAAAGAAATTGCATAGTGGTGGGTCTAATAGAACAGGAGAGAAATGACATAGATAAGGTAAATAAATTGAAATAAATTTGCCCAAATGATATAATTACCTCAAAGAAAGGATTGCCAAATAATTTCCCAATATGAATGAGACCCTCTTCACCAGTAGACTTGGCCTCACTCCAAAGACAACGGAATGAGAAATGTTTTAAGGTTATACCAAGGATCATTTTGCTATCTAATTTTGAATTGTAAGACGCCTTGAAGTATCAACAAAAAATATATAAAAGATTATTTGTCCATACTGCTGTAACACATTGGAAAACATTCACAACATGGAACAACCGTAACCATAGTAACAATTAAAAGGAAGTTTGTTCTGAGGAGTCTGTCCTGTATCTGAGAGATATAATAACAAATAACAAATATATATGAACGACCAAGTAGATCTAATGTCTCAATTTTATTATGGCAGACCAGCTAAATCTACTGTCTCAATGTCTCAATTAGATTACGAAAGACCAGCTAGATTTACTGTCTCTAGTAAATTATGAAAGACCAGCTAGATCTACTATATTATGACAGACCATCTGCAGTCTCTAATATATTATGACAGACTAGATAGATCTACGGTCTCAATTATATTATGGCAGATCAGCTACATATACGATCTCAATTAAACTATGAAAGACCGGCTAGATTTTCTGTCTCTATTATATTATGACAGACCAGCTAGATATACTGTCTCAATTATATTATGACAGACCAGCTAGATCTACTGTCTGAATTATATTATGACAGACCAGCTAGATCTACTGTCTGAATTATATTATGACAGACCAGCTAGATCTACTGTCTCTTCTATATTATGACAGACCAGCTACATCTACATTCTCTAATATATTATGACAGACCAGCTACATCTACATTCTCTAATATATTATGACAGACCAGCTAGATCTACTGTTCCTATTATATTATGACAGAGCAGCTCGATCTACTGTCTCTACTATATTATGACAAACCAGCTAGACCTACTACAGTCTCAATAATATTATGGCAGACCAGCTAGATCTACTGTCTCAATTATATTACGAAAGACCAGCTAGATTTCCTATCTCTAGTACATTATGACAAACCAGCTAGATCTACTGTCTCTTCTATATTATGACAGACCAGCTACATCTACATTCTCTAATATATTATGACAGACCAGCTACATCTACATTCTCTAATATATTATGACAGACCAGCTACGTCTACATTCTCTAATATATTATGACAGACCAGCTACATCTACATTCTCTATTATATTATGACAGACCAGCTACATCTAGAGTCTAATATATTATGACAGACCATCTAGATCTACTGTCTCTATTATATTATGACAGACCAGCTAGATCTACTGTCTCTATTATATTATGACAGACCAGCTAGATCTACTGTCCCACCTTTATTATGACAGACCATCTAGATCTACTGTCTATATTATATTATGACAGACCAGCTGGAACTACTGTCTCTGCTATTTTATGAGAGAACAGCTAGATCTGTCTAATTATATTATGGCAGACCAGCTAAATCTACTTTCTGAGTTACAGTGCCTTGCGAAAGTATTCGGCCCCCTTGAACTTTGCAACCTTTTGCCACATTTCAGGCTTCAAACATAAAGATATAAAACTGTATTTTTGTGTGAAGAATCAACAACAAGTGGGACACAATCATGAAGTGGAACGACATTTATTGGATATTTCAAACTTTTTTAACAAATCCAAAACTGAAAAATTGGGCGTGCAAAATTATTCAGCCCCCTTAAGTTAATACTTTGTAGCGCCACCTTTTGCTGCGATTACAGCTGTAAGTCACTTGGGTTATGTCTCTATCAGTTTTGCACATCGAGAGACTGAAATGTTTTCCCATTCCTCCTTGCAAAACAGCTCGAGCTCAGTGAGGTTGGATGGAGAGCATTTGTGAACAGCAGTTTTCAGTTCTTTCCACAGATTCTCGATTGGATTCAGGTCTGGACTTTGACTTGGCCATTCTAACACCTGAATATGTTTATTTTTGAACCATTCCATTGTAGATTTTGCTTTGTTTTGGATCATTGTCTTGTTGGAAGACAAATCTCCGTCCCAGTCTCAGGTCTTTTGCAGACTCCATCAGGTTTTCTTCCAGAATGGTCCTGTATTTGGCTCCATCCATCTTCCCATCAATTTTAACCATCTTCCCTGTCCCTGCTGAAGAAAAGCAGGCCCAAACCATGATGCTGCCACCACCATGTTTGACAGTGTGGATGGTGTGTTCAGCTGTGTTGCTTTTACGCCAAACATAACGTTTTGCATTGTTGCCAAAAAGTTCAATTTTGGTTTCATCTGACCAGAGCACCTTCTTCCACATGTTTGGTGTGTCTCCCAGGTGACTTGTGGCAAACTTTAAACAACACTTTTTATGGATATCTTTAAGAAATGGCTTTCTTCTTGCCACTCTTCCATAAAGGCCAGATTTGTGCAATATACGACTGATTGTTGTCCTATGGACAGAGTCTCCCACCTCAGCTGTAGATCTCTGCAGTTCATCCAGAGTGATCATGGGCCTCTTGGCTGCATCTCTGATCAGTCTTCTCCTTGTATGAGCTGAAAGTTTAGAGGGACGGCCAGGTCTTGGTAGATTTGCAGTGGTCTGATACTCCTTCCATTTCAATATTATCGCTTGCACAGTGCTCCTTGGAATGTTTAAAGCTTGGGAAATCTTTTTGTATCCAAATCCGGCTTTAAACTTCTTCACAACAGTATCTCGGACCTGCCTGGTGTGTTCCTTGTTCTTCATGATGCTCTCTGTGCTTTTGACGGACCTCTGAGACTATCACAGTGCAGGTGCATTTATACGGAGACTTGATTACACACAGGTGGATTGTATTTATCATCATTAGTCATTTAGGTCAACATTGGATCATTCAGAGATCCTCACTGAACTTCTGGAGAGAGTTTGCTGCACTGAAAGTAAAGGGGCTGAATAATTTTGCACGCCCAATTTTTCCGTTTTTGATTTGTTAAAAAAGTTTGAAATATCGTTCCACTTCATGATTGTGTCCCACTTGTTGTTGATTCTCCACAAAAAAAATACAGTTTTATATCTTTATGTTTGAAGCCTGAAATGTGGCAAAAGGTTGCAAAGTTCAAGGGGGCCGAATACTTTCGCAAGACACTGTACTATATAGCCTAGAAACCTGGTTAAACTATCATTATGACATCATGGACAAATTCTAGAATATACTATATATTCTAGAAACTTGGTTAAACTATCTATGACATTATGGATTAATTCTAGAATATACTATATAGCCTAGAAACCTGGTTAAATTATCATTATGACATCTAGAATATACTATATATTCTAGAAACTTGGTTAAACTATCATGACATCATGGAGGAATTCTAGAATATACTATATACTCTCTGGCCTACCTGGTTTAAATAAAGGTGAAATAACAGATATGTGATAATTCAACAACATAACTGGTTGTGCTTATCTGTTACCAGATCTTCAATACAACTAAGTTTCTAAGTCTTTAACCACACTGTATCGTTACACTGGTGAATAAAAACTTATGCTTCCTACACTTTAACTTGAATGAAAATTAAATATACGTTTTACTCAACTGCGTTACCCACTCCAGTCAACAGATGGCGATGTGGGAATTAAGGCAATGCTGCTGGTGTGACGTATGATCTAGTGGACGGAACGCTTCTTTCAACAGCAGCAACAACAGTTAGTCAGACACCTGCGTAGCTTGCAAGACAAAATAGACGAACCAATAAAGTTATTTCGACGCTTAAGTGTTTATTACCACTGTGTTTAAAACCACTCCTGTCGTCTAGTTAGTTATCCGATTTCATATTTACGGTGTTGTTGTTATTAGTCAGCTAGCGGGCTGGTTGAGTTAGCATTAGCCTAGCTAGCTAACATCCCCGACCATGCGGTCACTAAACTACTCCCCTGCTAAAGAAGAGAAGGGCTGCTGGACGGAGGAAGAGGAGGCTGTTACAATACAAAAACAAGTAGAGGGTGAGGCTGTTACAGTGAAAAAAGAAGAGAAATACGTTTCAGTGAAAGAAGAGGAAGACTCGTTCAGAGTGAAAGAAGAGGAGGATGTTACAGTAACAGGAGAGAAGGATGAATTTTATGGTGTGAAAGAAGAGGCGGAGGAGATGACTGTTACATCCACAAAGGAGGAGGAAACTGGATATCTGGGCCCGGTTTCCCAAACGCATCTTAAGGGGTCCAATGGTTCTAACGGTGAACGGGCCCTGATTAACACTAGTAAGTACTGTCTTAAAAACAGTGGCACAAACTCTGCAGTTGTAGAACTGATGTTTGGTGTTAAAGCGGAAATCGGCAATTGCTACATCCGTATTGTGACTTTTTAATTATTTATTTATAGCCATTGATTCTTGAAGTGTGTAACACATGCCTCATGAGCTCATGAACTGTTTTACCAAATACGTTTTTTTTACTCAAGTGTTTAGAAACAATTCCCGCTTTAACACCACTGTATAACCTCAACATGGTTAAAACTGTTATGTTGATATAATTTATGGTCAGTCCTTTCATCCATAGGTCTGTCTGAATTTTGAAAGTAGTTACATTTCTCCAACCCCATCATCTTATTACCAAAATAGTTGTGGAATGACATATTTGTTATTGTTTGAACTGCAGATTGCTGGGTTGTGTGTTTTTTTTAAACAGCAACAAAATGGCTGCCCAGATGCTTGGTTTGTTAAACAGCTGAGGGATGGGGGAAGGAAAAGTGTTACCACTCTCACATTCATAGGTTACGGTTGCTACAATAGCTTTCTCTAACACCTAGCGACCTTGTCAAGAAGTTCAGAAATCTTGGCGTAACAGTTCTAAGTTGTTGGCTTGACAGTCACTGGACCCAGGTTTCAGCTCGGGGCTACCCCCTGAATTCACTACACTTTGAATACAACGACTGGCCATCCATGAGGTCAAAATTATTGTTTTAAACAGATTGAGGCTATATAATATATTCTATAAATGCCCGTGTCGATTTCCTGTGGGGGCAAATTATTAGAGCTGTTTAAGTCATTGTATAATATTCAGCCAATTTCTTTCATGCCATTACATTAGATTCAATTACATTCATGAATTGGTTTGAAACCTTTGTTTTAAACCCTCAAAGTTGGTGCCTTGACGGATTTGTAAAAAATGGTTTGTCATTAAACATTTATGTTTCTAAAAGTAACCTTTATTTAACTAGGCAAGTCTGTTAAGAACAAAATCTTATTTACAATGACTACCTACCCCGGACGACGCTGGGCCAATTGTGCGCCACCCTATGGGACTCCCAATCACGGCCAGTTGTGATACAGCTTGGATTTGATCCAGGGTCTGTAGTGACTCCTCAAGCACTGAGATGCAGTGTCTGCTGCTCCTTCTGGGAGCCCCAAAATCATGTTCTAGTGTTGTCCCCAACTAAAATACATATTGGTCGACCAAGAGTCATCTGTAATTTTTACCAATCGCCCAATGTGTTTTTATAAAATCTATATGTACTGAACGAATGATGCTTTATGCACGCTGTTTGGTTAAATAAACACGACACACAAATGACTAGAGGGGGCCAGTCATCAATATAACCTGACTAGACGGAGACTGGCATCGACACAACCTGTCTAGGAGGGAGCCAGTCATCGACACAACCTGTCTAGGAGGGAGCTGGTCATCGACATAACCTGACTAAATCATTTCAGAGTTTGCTAAATCCAATGGTTTTTAACTGAGTGTCATCTTGTAATCCAAGATGGCGTAGCAGTAAGACGTGTTTGTTGTAAATGCTTTTTTTTCTCATCTTTTTGTATAAATTGCAATACATTTCAATCTCTTTTTCCATTTTTAAATTAAATATACCTTTCAATCTCTAGTGGCTCCTTATGTTAAGCTGGAAAAACTGTTTTCGTGCAAAACAATTTCGTAAGCTCTGGACCTTTGCACCAGACGCACCGGAGTGGCTATAGTGGCTAATGAGCTGACACTCAGTTAAAAACCATTGGATTTAGCAAACTCTGAAATTATTTCGTATTTCTGTTCCCACGAAAACTGTTTTCCCAGCGTATCATGAGGAGCCACGAAATGATACATAGTTCAAGTGCATTTCAGTATACAAAAAACTGTCCGACAGCAAGATCCTGTATTTAAGTTGAAGTTCATCATATGCTAGCTTCGGGACAAGGGCGTCATCGACGTCTGGCAAAGGCCGGTTGAGGGCACATCGGATGGAATTGCGTCGGCAGACCAGTCGTGATGGATCGGTGGGGCTCCATGTCGACAAAGGGTCCAGGCCAATTGGTATAATATGAATTGTAGCTGTAGTCATTTTGTTTGCTAGCCGGGAGATGGACCTGGCTCGAGGCTAACTGGTGCTAGCGTAGTAATGACTACCTAATGGCTTCCCTGGTTCATATATTCCTGTTCACTGGACCCTATGATCTATGATCACTTGGCTATATAGCTGATGCCTGCTGGACTGTTCATTAATCACGGTACTCCATTTAGTTTATCTGTCAACCTCAGCTTCGAACTCAGGGCCCGTGTGTCGTTAACCGACCCTCTCTGCCCGTTCATCGCCATTTTACCTGTTGTTGTTGTCTTAGCTAGCTCTCCCAATCAACACCTGTGATTGCTTTATACATTGCTTTATTTATCTCTAATGTCAATATGCCTTGTATACTGTTGTTTAGGGTAGTTATCATTGTTTTATTTTTACTGCGGAGCCCCATGTCCCACTCAACATGCCTCCAAGAACTCTTTTGTCCCACCTCCCACACTTGCAGTGACCTCACCTAGCATAACTGGTGCCTCCAGAGATGCAACCTCTCTTATCATCACTCAATGCCTAGGTTTACCTCCACTGTACTCACACCCTACCATACCCCTGTTTGCACATTATGCCTTGAATCTATCCTACCACACCCAGAAATCTGCCCTTTTTATTCTCTGTTCCCAACGCACTAGACAACCAGTTCTGATAGCCTTTAGCCGTACCCTCATCCTACTCCTCTGTTCCTCTGGTGATGTAGAGGTTAACTCAGGCCCTGTGTGTCCCAGGCACTCTCATTTGTTGACTTCTTTAACCATAAAAGCGTTGGTTTCATGCATGTTAACATTAGAAGCCTCCTCCCTAAGTTTGTTTTACTCACTGCTTTAGCACACTCGACCAACCTTGATGTCCTTGCCGTGTCTGAATCCTGGCTTTGGAAGGCCAACAAAAATTCAGAAATTTCCATCCCCATCGACAACATTTTCCGTCTAGATATAACTGCCAAAGGGGGAGGAGATACAATCTACTGCAGAAATGGCATGCAAAGTTCTGTCATACTTTCCAGGTCTACACCCAAACAGTTTGAGCTTCTAATTTAAAAAATGAATCTCTCCAGAAATCAGTCTCTCACTGTTGCTGCCTATTATAGACCCCCCCCCCCCCCCCCCCCTCAGTTCCCAGCTGTGCTCTGGACACCATATGTCTGTTTGATCAATGTCTATTGATTTCCCCCCATCTATCTTCTTTCTGTTGGGTGACCTCAACTGGGATATCCTGATATGCCGTTCTACAAACATGGGCACCCTCATAGATATTATCCTGACCAGCTTGTACTCCAAATTCACCTCTGCTGTTCTCAGTCAGGATCTCAGCGATCACCCCCTAATTGCCTGCATTCGTTATGGGTCCGCGGTCAAACGACCACCCCCCCATCACTGGCAAACGCTTCCTAAAACACTTCTGCAAGCAGGCCTTTCTAATCAACCTGGCCCGGGTGTCCTCTGAGGATATTGACCTCATCCTGTCAGAAGAGGATGCCTGGTTGTTCTTTAAAAGTAATTTCCTCACCACCTTAAATAAGCGTGCCCCTTTCAAAAAATGTAGAACTAAGAACATATATAGCCCTTGTTTCACTCTAGACCTGACTGCTCTCGACCAGCACAAAAACATCCTGTGGCGTACTGCACTAGCATCGAATAGTCTCCGCGATATGCAATACACACAGTCAGTTAGGAAAGCAAAGGCAAGCTTTTTCAAACAGAAATTTGCATCCTGTAGCTCGAACTTTAAAAAGTTTTGGGACATTGTAAAGTCCATGGAGAATAAGAGAATCTCATCCCAGCTGCCCACTGCACAGATGTTAGGAAACACTGTCACCACCGATAACTCCACAATAATCGAGAATTTCAATAAGCATTTCTCGACAGCTGG
The DNA here is from genome assembly GCF_013265735.2 of Oncorhynchus mykiss. NCBI lineage: Eukaryota > Metazoa > Chordata > Actinopteri > Salmoniformes > Salmonidae > Oncorhynchus > Oncorhynchus mykiss. Next base: position 26,150,456 of record NC_048577.1, read on the forward strand.
CCATGCTTTCCTTCTGGCTACCCCAACCCCGGCCACAGCTCCCCACCCCCCGCAGCTACTTGCCCAAGCCTCCCCAGCTTCTCCTTCACCCAAATCCAGATAGCTGATGTTCTGAAAGTGTTGCAAAACCTGGACCTGTACAAATCAGCTGGGATAGACATTCTGGACCCTCTCTTTCTCAAAATATCCGCCGCCAATGTGGCAACCCCTATTACTAGTCTGTTCAACCTCTCTTTCTTATCGTCTGAGATTCCTAAAGATTGGAACACTTCCGCGGTCATCCCCCTCTTCAAAGGGGGCGACACTCTAGACCCAAACTGTTACAGATCTATATCCATCCTGCCCTGCCTTTCTAAAGTCTTCAAAAGCCAAGTTAACAAACAGATCACTGACCATTTTTAATCCCACCGTACCTTCTCCGCTGTGCAATCCGGTTTCCGAGCTGGTCACGGGTGAACCTCCGCCACGCTCAAGGTCCTAAACGATATCATAACCGCCATCGATAAGAGACAATACTGTGTCGCTGTCTTCATCAACCTGGCCAAGGCTTTCGACTCTGTCAATCACCGTATTCTTATCGGCAGACTCAACAGCCTTGGTTTCTCAAATGACTGACTCGCCTGGTTCACCAACTTCTTCTCAGACAGAGTTCAGTGTGTCAAATCGGAGGGCCTGTTGTACGGACCTCTGGCAGTCTCTATGTGGTACCACAGGGTTCAATTCTCGGGCCGACTCTTTTCTCTGTATATACCAACAATGTTGCTCATGCTGCGGGTTATTCCTTGATCCACCTTTACGCAGACGACACCATTCTGTATACATCTTGCCCTTTTTTGGACACTGTTAATTTCTTGGTGACGGGGGCAGTATTGAGTAGCTTGGATGAATAAGGTGCCCAGAGTAAACTGCCTGCTACTCTGTCCCAGATGCTAATATATGCATATTATTGTTAGTATTAGATAGAAAACACTTTGAAGTTTCTAAAACTGTTTGAATGATGTCTGTGAGTATAACAGAACTCATGGCAGGTGAAAACCTGAGACAAATCCTACCAGGAAGTGGGAAAAACTGAGGTTTGTAGTTTCATTTAAGTGATTGCCTATCCAATATGCTGTGTCTATGGGGCCAGATTGCACTTCCCAAGGCATCCAGCAGATGTCAACAGTCTTTAGAAAGTTGTTTGAGGCTTCTATTATGGAAGGGGGTCGAATAAGAGCTGTTTCAACAAGTGGACTAGGCTGTGGCCAATCAGTTTTTTACGGCGCGGTCACGCCGTTCCCCCTTTTTCCTCTGTAATGAATACGCTATTGTCCGGTTGGAAAATTATTGAAGATTTATTATAAAAAAGACCCGAAGACCCTATTGATTGTTAACATCGGTTGACATGTTTCTACAAACTGTAATGGAACTCTTGACTTTTCGTCTGGATTTTGCGCTCGCGCATTGTGCCTTTGGAATAGTGAACTAAACACGCGAACAAAACGAAGGTATTTGGACATAAATATGGATGTAATCAAACAAAACAAACATTTATTGTGGGAGTCCTGGGAGTGCTTTCCAACAAAGATCAGCAAAGGTAAGTGAAGATCTATAATGCTCCACAATTTGGCGGGTAACTGTATAGCTTGCTTTTGTGGCTGAACGCTGTTCTCAGATTATTGAATATTGTGCTTTTGCCGTAAAGCTTTTTTGAAATCTGACACTGCGGTTGCACTAAGAACAAGTTTATCTTTAATTCTATGTAAAACATGTATCTTTCATCAAAGTTTGAGTATTTCTGTTCTTTGATGTGGCTCTCTGCAATTTCTCTGGATGTTTTGGAGGCATTTCTGAACATGGCGCCAATGTAAACTGAGGTTTTTGGATATAAATATGAACTTGATCGAACAAAACATACATGTATTGTGTAACATTGAGACCTGGGAGTGTCATCTGATGAAGATTATCAACGGTTAGGGATTCATTTATCTATATTTCTGCTTTTTGTGACACCTCTTTGGTTGGAAAATGGCTGAGTGCTTTCTGTGACTAGTTGCTGACCTAACATAATGATATGTTCTGCTTTCGCCGAAAAGCCTTTTTGAAATCAGACACTGTGGTTGGATTAACGAGAAGTGTATCTCAGTTTACATTGGCGCGTTAAGTGCAGTAATGTTTTGATTCCAAAACACAAGGGGATTCTGCAGAAATACTCGTAATAAACATTGATAAAAGATACAACTGTTATTCACAGAATTAAAGATGGAATTCTCCTTAATGCAACTGCTCTGTCAGATTTTTTAAAAACTTTACGGAAATAGCATAATCTGAGAACGACGCTCAGAACCCAAAACAGCCAGAAGAATATCCGCCATTTTGGAGTACAGAAGTTAGAAATTACACCATAAATATTCACTTACCTTTGATGATCTTCATCAGAAGGCACTCCCAGGAATCCCATTTCAACAATAAATGACTGATTTGTAACACAAATTTCCATAAAGTCCATCATTTATGTCCAAATAGCCACAAATTGTTAGCGTGTTCAGCCCAGTAATCCGTCTTCATGAGGCGCAGGCACTTTGTCCAGACAAAAACTTGAAGTTCCTTTACAGTCCTTTAGAAACATGTCAAACGATGTATGGAATCAATCTTTAGGATGTTTTTAACATAAAACACCAACCGGCGAATTCCTTTGTCTGAAGAAAAGCACTGGAACGAGAGGTAACTCTTCTTCTTTTTTGATTTTTTAAACCTTTATTTAACTAAGCAAGTCAGTTAACTTCTTGGAACTCTGGGGGTGGTAATTTCATTATTGGATAAAAAAAAAGTTCCCGTTTTAAGCGCGATATTTTGTTACGAAAAGATGCTAGACTATGCATATAATTGACAGCTTTGGAAAGAAAACACTCTGACGTTTCCAAAACTGCAAAGATATTGTCTGTGAGTGCCACAGAACTGATGCTACAGGCGAAACCAAGATGAAATTTCAAACAGGAAGTGCCCCAGATTTTGAAGGCGCTGTGTTCCAATGACTCCTTATATGGCTGTGAATGGGCCACGAATGAGCTTAGACTTTCTGTCGTTTCCCCATAGTGTCGACATCATCAATGTTACTACTAATGTGAGAACAAGACAAAATGTGACTATTCTTGCTCATTTTAAGACAATTGTCAAATAATTTTAACATTAATTTACAGACCTCAATTGTTGTACAACATCATGGCTACTCTGTTGGCCTGACCTGTCTTTTAAAGTATTTTTCTGCTGTTGTGGGCCTTGAATCATTTGACTTTGTTGTTCACACAGGAGAGAGTGGGGACTATCGTGGATCCTCTGGGGATCCTCAACAACCTCATGATGCTGAAGAGGCAGAGAAGAGTCTCTCCAGATCAAAACACCTCAAGAAACACCTGCGGAGATCCACAGGGAAGAGAACTCACTGCTGCTCTGACTGTGGGAAGAGATTTACCTTATCAGGCATTAAAATTCATCAGAGAACACACACAGGAGAGAAACCTTATAGCTGTGGTCAATGTGGGAAGAGTTTTAGTCAATCTGGAGATCTGACAGTGCACCAGAGAATACACACAGGAGAAAAACCTTATAGCTGTGATCAATGTGGGAAGAGTTTTAGTCAATCTGGAGATCTGACAGTGCACCAGAGAATACACACAGGAGAGAAACCCTATATTTGTGGTCAATGTGGGAGGAGTTTTGTTCAAGCAAGCCATCTGACAGTGCACCAGAGAATACACACAGGAGAGAAACCTTATAGCTGTGGTCAATGTGGGAAGAGTTTTAGTCAATCTGGAGATCTGACAGTGCACCAGAGAATACACACAGGAAAGAAACCCTATATTTGTGGTCAATGTGGGAAGAGTTTTGTTCGGTCTGACCAGCTGACATTACACCACAGAACACACACAGGAGAGAAACATTTTAGCTGTGGTCAATGTGGGAGGAGTTTTACTACATTTAGCTATCTGACAGTACACCAGAGAAAACACACAGGAGAGAAACCTTATAGCTGTGATCAATGTGGGAGGAGTTTTACTTCATCTAGCTATCTGACAGTACACCAGAAAAAACACACAGGAGAGAAACCTTTTAGCTGTGGTCAATGCGGGAGGAGTTTTACTACATCTAGCTATCTAACAGTACACCAGAGAAAACACACAGGAGAGAAACCTTATAGCTGTGATGAATGTGGGAGGAGTTTTACTACATCTAGCAATCTGACAGTACACCAGAGAAAACACACAGGAGAGAAACCTTATAGCTGTGATCAATGTGGGAAGAGATTTGCTACATCTGGCCACCTGACTCAACACCAGAGAATACACACAGGAGGGAAACCTTATAGCTGTGGTCAATGTGGGAAGAGTTTTTCAGCATCTAGCAATCTGACTATACACCAGACAACACACACAGGAGAGAAATCTCATAGCTGTGACCAGAGATAATCTTAAGGAGTTGTTTCATGATTTCAATGAATTAATGTCACAATGTAGAATGTTTAACATTGTAGTAGGAGTATTTTAATGATTTCACAATGTAGAAGCCTAAACGTTTGCCCCCTTATGAATTGATTTCAACATGGATATTAGCCTCGGAAAATCCAGGCTCTGAAATGGAAGAGTACTCTTTATGTGATTTAACAAAAATGGACAAAGAAAAGAGTTCAAATCAAATGTATTTATATAGCCCTTCTTACATCAGCTGATATCTCAAGGTGCTGTACAGAAACCCAGCCTAAAACTCCAAACAGCAAGCAATGCAGGTGTAGAAGCACGGTGGCTAGGAAAAACACCCTAGAAAGGCCAAAACCTAAGAAGAAACCTATAGAGGAACAAGGCTATGAGGGGTGGCCAGTCCTCTTCTGGCTGTGCCGGGTGCAGATTTAAACAGAACATGGCCAAGATGTTCAAATGTTCATAAATGACCAGCATGGTTAAATAATAATAATCACAGTAGTTGTCGAGGGTGCAACAGGTCAGCACCTCAGGAGTAAATGTCAGTCGGCTTTTCATAGCCAATCATTAAGAGGATCTCTACCGCTCCTGCTGTCTCTAGAGAGTTGAAAACAGCAGGTCAGGGACAGGTAGCGCGTCCGGTGAACAGGTCAGGGTTCAGTTAACTGGAGCAGCAGCACGACCAGATGGACTGGGGACAGCAAGGACTCATCATGCCAGATAGTCCTGAGGCATGGTCCTAGGGCTCAAGTCCTCAGAGAGAGAGAATTAGAGAGAGCATATTTAATTTCACACAGGAAACCGGAGAAGTACTCCAGATATATAAAACTGACCCGAGCTCCCCGACACATAAACTACTGCAGCATAAATACTGGAGGCTGAGACAGGAGGGGTCAGGAGACACTGTGGCCCCATCCAATGATACTCCTAGACAGGGCCAAACAGGAAGGATATAACCCCACCCACTTTGCCAAAGCACAACCCCCACACCACTAGAGAGATATCTTCAACCACCAACTTACCATCCTGAGACAAGGCCGAGTATAGCCCACAAAGATCTCCGCCACGGCACAACCCAAGGGGGGGCGCCAACCCAGACAGGGAGATCACTTCAGTGACTCAACTCACTCAAGTGACGCACCGCTCCTAGGGATGGCATGAAAGAACACCAGTAAGCCCCTGTAATAGGGTTAGAGGCAGGGAATCCCAGTGGAGAGAGGGAAAGGGCGGTTCGTTGCTCCAGAGCCTTTCCGTTCACCTTCGCACTCCTGGGCCAGACTACACTCAATCATATGACCTACTGAAGAGATGAGTCTTCAGTAAAGACTTAAAGGTTGAGACCGAGTCTGCGTTTCACATGGGTAGGCAGACCATTCCATTTAAATGGAGATCTATAGGAGAAAGCCCTGCCTCCAGCTGTTTGCTTAGAAATTCTAGGGACAATTAGGAGTTGTTACACTTACCACATTGGTGACCCACTTGAATCAAAATGCAACACTTCAAAATGTGGTGAGCTATTTTCTACAAATTGTCCTCTAACCAGGGATGTACACATTACTCCCAGATTCCATGTGGTTTTTGAGCTGTTAGTTTTAACAGGACGTGCAATCTAATCTTTCTCTTGCACAAATGATTTTAGCATGATATCGATGAGTGATGACAAATACGTGTTGCATTCCCTTGTTTAGCGACCCCTAAATTTAAACGCATCACTCCAAAATGTAGCTGACTGTCTTCTGCAGGTTGTCCTCTAACCAGTGAGGTAAAATATATCTCCCATTTCCATGTGTTTTTTTTTCTGTTGTGTCAGTTTCAACAACACTTACAACCGAATTTCCCCCATAATCGATATCAGTGAATTATTGCTACTGTCAAAACAGCTTTTTTGGTGCTTGTGCAGTTTATAAGGAGCTTGTTTTAAAAATACAAGCACAATACGATTATTGTGGCAGATGTTTGTGTGTATAGCACATGTTACGTTTTCAATGTATCCCAAACTGTTCCTGCATATTGGTTATTGATTTGGATACGTTAAAACTGTGTTTTGACATTGGGCTATCCCACTTAGCAAAATGTCATTGAAAAGATGTTGAAAATATGACTATGCAATCAAATATTTCAATTCATGTAACATTTAGTAGTGATATTTATTCATGCAACCAACTGGTACAATTATATTGACATTGTTGCCATGTTTTTAGAATATCAGGGTTAATTCTCACGTGCCAAACCAAATGTACTAGAGCATGACATTGGGGACTGGGCCCAGAGCCAACAACATGCCTATCGAGTGAACCCTGAAAAGAGAAAGAAGCTCCGCAGTGAGGTGGAAAGTTACTACGGATATCGCAGAAGTTTCCTCATGAAATCAGACATGTCCGCGGTAAGGAAAATTTGGTTGCTGATTATCTCTGGGGTCAAAAAGATTTGTGTTTTGCGTTTATCCAGTGTGTTTAATTGGAGTTTTATCTCTTTTCCGTATTGAAACTGCACTGTTGGTTAGGGGCTCGTAAGGAAGCATTTCACTGTTGTATTCGGGGCATGTGACTAATACAATTTGATTTGAGTTTTGTTTGGGCTCGTTCCAAGGGGAAGAGAGTTCTAGAAGCTAGTGAGTTTTAGGAAGACGAGAGTTCTAGAAGCTAGTGGGTTTTAGGATTCTATAGAAAGAAAAGGAGAAAAAAATAATACGATTGTTTGTTATTTAGGAATGTGTTTTTTTTTCTTTCTTGTTTTTAATTGTTGACAGCCAGTAGACGCCATGTTTTATATTGGTGAAGCATTGTAGTTGATTGTAATGTCAACTTGAAGTTGTTTTCTGTTGGTGGTGAGCAAACTTGTCCAACAAAAATATAGGATATAAGGGGGAAGGTGTTCCAGGCTTTGGTTTTTCCATTTATGCTTTGAGGTTGGACTTTCGCGTGTCTTGCTCGTTGGCACGTCTAGCTCGTTAGCACGTAGGACGCACTGATCGGTGTCACCTCGTTAGTCGGTATGTGTTACACCTGTGCTGGCTTGTCCATCTCGTTAGTGGGAAGGTGTTTTACCTGAGCTGTTCCAGGTTCTATTTAAGAGTGTCTGGCCTCTTAATATTTTAATCTATGGCATTTTCTTAGGGTGCTCATTAGTCTTCTGTTTGATATGTACTAAATATTTCTGTTTTTTTCCTGTGTAGCCATTGTGTTGCATTCATGTCTGAAATGTGCTGTACAAATGAACCCAATGACCGACCAATCAACATACTCCTGGTCCCTCTTAGTATGAAAATCAGTATCAATCCCATGTGAAAGGATTCAACTAACTGAAACAAACAGATCAATCCCACTTTTCAAGCCTGCTGAAGGTGTGGTGGAGTGGTAAACACCACCCCTGGCTCTACCAAGGGCTTGAGGTGTTCTCCCACAGCTCTGCTTATGTCATGTTCTGTGGCCTTGCCGTTCCATTTCTTGACTGCCCCGTAACACATTTAGTCATATTATATAAAACACTCAAAGTAATGGATATGCATCTATGGCCTCCATAACACCTGACACCTAAATGTGACTTCTTTTATCAGATCTCTCCAAGCTGCATTGGGTTCAGATCTAACAGGATGGGCCTTTGACATAGTCTGGACACAGTCAGGCCACCAAATATGCACAAGCAATGTAAAGAAATTACCTTCATAATATCAAAGAACAAATGTGTGCCTGAGGGGAAATGAACTTTCATTTAGCCAAAAGGGGTGAGATATTACACCAATATCAGTGGACAATTTGCACTAATGTAAATAAACATGGATGATGGAGCATATTACCTTTTGCTGAGATGATGAACTGCTAATGAGACATACATATTTACAATCTAAACCATGTGTGACCTCTCACCTCTCTGGCTGTAGAAGTGTTCTTCCTAACCAGTCCCTCAACAGCTCTGACTGAGCTCCACCCTCACTGTGTATTCAGAGGAGAGGAAGGCTGAGGAGGGATGGAAGGATCAGTCACTTAATAAAGTGTAGAGCTGCTGTCAGAATCACTATTTTAGTAGTTAATTAAAGTAATTAAGGCTTAATGACTGCTGAATACCAACTATCAATTATTTAGATCATGTATTTTTAGGTAGATATACATCCTTGGGACGTCCCTAGCCCGTTGAAGTTGACATTTAAAATGGCTAAGTTTAGGGTAGGGATGTCCCAAGTATCCCAGATAGCATTGAACATTGTGCATTCTTCTGTCTCTTTTACATAGCAGGTGATGGGTTCTGAACTTGAAAATATTAAATATCCTTATGTGAAATTGAATGAAACAATAATGTATGTTGATGCTAATATGATGTACAATATTCCATGATGTTTCTATACGATAACAATAGAGTAATATTTAATATGATGTACAACATTCCACGATGCTTCTATATGATAACAATAGAGTAATATTTAATATGCCATATACTATTTTAAGTTTCACTAATTAACTTAATCATTATGGTTCAACATCAGTTCACCGTCTAACCTCATACTGTATTGGAGCAGCAGCAGCTGACTGCCCAGTTCAACGTCAGTTCACCGTCTCACCTCATACTGTATTGGAGCAGCAGCAGCTGACTGTATCGTTGATGTTAATCATCATGTTTTGAATCTGAGAGTAAATAGAGCCGACGTCAACTCTAAAAATGAAGGGTTCAACTGGAGTTGTTCTCAGAACCCCTAAGAACCGTAGGGTTCTTGGTCAATGAAAAACAGCCCCAAAAGGTTCTTCAAAGAACTTGTTAGAAGGTGGGTTCATCGAGGAACCTCCGTTGTTGCTGGACTTCTTCCGGGAACTTCGCAATTACAACTGAAAACGATGGTGACAAGTTTGGATGCGACAACAAGTTAAAAAGGTTAAGTTGGGTTGATGTTTGGCTCTGAATGTCTCGAAATAATTTATATATAATAAAACATACTAAAAATGAATAACGAAGACAATGATGGTTTTCTGTGAATATCTTCCATAACGTTGCTATAGTTAATTACCGTAAATATTAGAAAGCCGGGTTTGACCGTCAGCGTTGTGTGAGCTACAGTACAGTACCGTTATCTAGCTAGATAACGTTATGTCCTAACTAGGCACAACTAGGTTTGGATTATTTCCCTCAACTATATTTACCGTTTCCATAAAGCCAACATGGCTTTACACTCATTAACGTAAGTTTCCAATCTAGAGCAGTTCCCACTTTTGTGATAATGAACTAGCTAACGTTAACTAACTAACTAAGGACGGTGACCTGTCCAGACGAGATGTTACAACGAACTGAAACGTCTTCCTCTTTATATAGCCTGCAATACTATTAACTCACAAGGGGGCATAACGTTACATGGACAGTACTATCCCATTTTGGAAACGTTACATGTACAATACTATCCCATTTTGGAGACGTTACATGTACAATACTATCCCATTTTGGAAACGTTACATGTACAATACTATCCCATTTTGGAAACGTTACATGTACAATACTATCCCATTTTGGAGACGTTACATGTACAATACTATCCCATTTTGGAAACGTTACATGTACAATACTATCCCATTTTGGAAACGTTACATGTACAATACTATCCCATTTTGGAAACGTTACAAGGACAATACTATCCCATTTTGGAAACGTTACAAGGACAATACTATCCCATTTTGGAAAGGTTACATGTCTGCGCCCCTGTGGAGGGAAATTAATATCTTAGATGGTAGCTGAAGATGGGATTCAAATACATAATGGTATTAATACAGTGATACTACCTATTTTGTATAAATGCCCTTTAGAATCCAAACACAGTATTGCCACGCAGCAAAATGTTGCGTATAATCATTCAAGTCAGCCTGGTAAAATATTGAACAATTTGTGTACAAAGATATCTTGAAATGTGATATTAGGCCTGTGTGGCAGTACTGTATTGGCTAGTGCTTTCCCCAATATGTTCTTCTATTTTACATTCAATTGTATATTGATGCCATTTATCTTTCAATGTTTATTTAATATATATATTTTAATGCTTGTAAGACGATTCTTTGACACATTTTCTCTTCCTTTGATATTCTTATAGGACAGAACATGGACACAATGCAATTGGGATCAAGAAGGTACAGATCTGTTGTAGGACAGCTGCATTTGAAGTGTACATTTAACCTACATAGTAGTCAATATAAACTGACATCTATTAGCATCCAAATGTGTGCAAATTATCTTTTCAGATCTTCTCAGAAATGAATCAAGTCCATGGAATGGATATAGACAAAAAGAGAATTGAAGGACTAGCAGAGGTAGAGAGGCGAGGCAGGGGTGAGGACATCATCCTGCTATTTTGCCTGTCCTTGAAGGACAATACAGAATAGGGATTTGCTCTTATTCATTCCCTTTCTCTAATGTATTTTGTAATAAAATTAGCAAGTGTAGTAAGATCATTGCTTTACTTTACTTGGACTGGAGACCACAGCAGCGATTTTACTCTTGCCCTACCTCTTCAAAGAGGACCCAAGGTATGCCTATGCACCAATCATATGTTTCTTCATAAACATAGGTGTGCATGCTTATATAAAACTACAGCTGAACATTTGTTATGTTATGTTAATTGTATGTGTATGAATCTTTTCTTACTTTTGTTGACACAGATTTCACCGCTCTTCACTCCTTTATTGCACATCGGTGGAAATCCATTTCACCATGAGAGTGAAATCCCGCTGGCCTTTGATGGGGAGAACATCCACGCCCTCGAGGACGTCCCCATGGGACTTGGGTCTCTGCTAGGGGTGTATTTAATTATTTTCTATTAATTTTCCCCAAAATGTCAGAAAAACACTTATGTTGTTAAGTTACTGTGTTCTGGGGATAAGAGAAGTTGGGTAAAGTTACCAGGGCCGGTCATAAAGATGGCAAACTTCCTAACATAAGTGAATATGATATACACACTGAAGCGGAAATATCTGTATTTAGCATCAAGTCTACAATATTGTTAGTTTACCTATGATTCATTTTTAATGTATGTTGTTTTTATTGTACATCATTATCAAAAAAATATTTAAATGTCATGAAAAGCACTAAACAAAGTAAATGTATGGTCTGACATGTCTGCAGAAATGTGTTTTCTAAATATTAATTCACATGTGTGGTGCCATTAAATAAAGAATGAATTATTTAAATCAATATTGTCATTATTAAAATATGTTTTTATAATGGAGGGAGGGTGGACAGGGAGTTTAAGAAATGAACCCCAAAAGGTTCTTTGAGGAACCATGATAAGGGGTTCGCTCGCTGCCTCTCAGATCAAAGGTTGGTGCATCTGCTCCATTCCCGAAGTGTGCTCTCCCTGAGATTGCAAGTTTGAGGGATCCTCGTGCACGATTTACCCAGGATGTCAGGATTCATATCCCCATTGCCAAATGTGGTGGTTAATTTCTCTAATATCAAATGAAGAGAAACACAAGTCAGTTATTCTTAAACTAAATCTTTATATACTTAATATGGGAGCAGGGCAATACAACGCACACATATAAAGTGAATCAATTGAGTGCTCTACGATAATGATGGCTGGTCGACAAATCACCCCCAGATGATTCGTTGAGAGCCACGAGACAAAAGTATTTTACAGCCAAGATACACCCCTTTCAATCTACATGACAAACAATAGATGTATAGAACAGGTCACAAGGTTAAGACTTGTATGAAATATACTTATAATTCACAGCAGACAGCATCTGCTGTAAAAACAGTCCTCTTTGTGTAGAGACCAGGGTCTTGCCCTGGGGTCATCTCTCCCTGGTACCATATAGAACAGAAACTCATGCGGTCTCTTTAGGTTTTATCACCTAAAATACATTGTAAATCTCCTGTCAGTGTTTTCACCCAGGGGCCCATCCTCAGTAGAACACACAGAAACTATAGTTCTAAGAACTCTCTATTCTGTTGCATAAAACAACCATTTGATGCAATAAAAATATTATAACATAATCTTGCAATTTTGCTCTCAATGTCCACTGAAAGTTGACTAGTAACAACAACAGGGACCTAAAAGACACCCACCATGAGACCCACTAAATCTGCCCAAGAAGCGACAAACAAAAGAAAAAACCCCACCAAACGTAAAGACAGGAAGCAAACCAAAAAGGTGGTTAAAATAATTTATTACAATCAATACCATTCATACTATTACAAAATCATAATTCTCATTCATTCTTAATTAATTGTATTTACAAAAACATCAAACAAAAACAAACCTCAGGGGAGCATCGTCCCTCCCCGTCATACCTAACCAATACCTAACCCTTTCCCTATCTCCCCTTCCCTAATCTATCCCCTTACCAAACTCACTAACACTCCCAGCCCTAAACCCCCTTTCCACCTCTCCCGTGCCGCATGCTTCCCCCACTTCCTCTCCTCCCTCTTCATCTTCCCCCTCAAATCACCTTCCACCCTTCTCACTATCCCTTCCACCCCCCAATCTCTCCCTGTCTTGACTAAATTCTGCCTGGCTTCCCACAGTCCCTTTTTAAAGAGACTCATGAGAAGCCAGAGCAGAAACCTGTCCCTATCCGTTCCCTTTGCTCTCCCTACGCCTCTCTCTAGCCTAGCCCATGTCACAACAAAATCACTCCTAACCACACCTAGCATTACCCGTGCCCTAGCCCAGACTAGTCCGGCAAAGGCACAGTCCCAAAAGGCATGGCGCACAGTCTCCTCCCTGCCACAAGAGGATCTTGGACAGGTGGGGGATTGCACCAAACTATACCGGTACAAGATGGCACATACCGGCAAGCACTTATGGAGGCCCAACCAATTCAGGTCCTTGAGCCTGTTGTCCAGGCCCCGCGCCTGCACTCCCTCCCAGACCACTGACGAGATGCCCGCTACAGGCGCAGGACTCCCTGCCTGCCTGACCTCCTCGTACAGGTGCCTGTGGTCTAAACCTACTCGGGCAACTTCAACCTCGGGGTGCGCACGCAGCCACTTGGCCGCATGGCCAAAATGCCACGGCAGCTGTTCCGCCCGAGGACCCGCGTTAGACCACACCATTACGCTTCTCGCCTTATACGAGAAGAACACCCGCAGGAGGTAACCGGACGGGTGTATAACCGGACGAGCAAGCTCCGTCAACAAGAAAGAAACAAAAATGGCGTCCAGCTTGAGGGGGAAATGTGGTACCCCCCTACCTCCCTCCCCGATGGGACAGATCATGCGTGCCCTGGCGACCCACTCGCACCTGCCACTCCACATAAACTGAAACACAAGCCTCACTAGAGGCCTCCTCAGACAAGCCGGCAATGGATAGATGTATGCCACATACAAAAGAGACGGCAACACATCCACCTTTAGGACCAGGACTTTGCCCATAAAGGACAAATACCTAGCCTTCCACATTGCTAGCTTCCTCTGTACCACTGCGATACGCATGTTCCAGTTTAGCGTCGCTGAGCCGGAGGTCTCAAAATGAACCCCGAGAATCCTCAGGGCCCCTTCACAGAGAGATAACCCCCCAGGCACATCCGTTCTACCGCGCCATCTTCCGAAAAACTTGACGGAAGACTTTGCATGGTTCAGAACTGCTCCTGACGCTCGGGTGAAATCCCCAAAGATGGCAAGGGACCTTGTCAGGCACGAGTCCTTGCACAACAGCAAGGAAGTGTCGTCGGCGTACTGCGTCATCTTAACACGCAGCCCACCGCTTCCAGGGATCAACAAGCCTTCCACCCCTGTGTCTGCCCTAATGGCAGCCCCCAGAGGCTCCATGTACAGAACGAAGAGGAGAGCCGAGAGTGGGCATCCCTGCCTGACCCCAGACGAGAGGTCAAAAACGTCACCTAAGTGACTATTTACACTAACTCGACACCCCGCTCCGACATATAAAGTACGGATCCATCCTATAAACTTCTCCCCAAATCCTAATCTACCTAACACCCTGAATAGAAAATATCTATTCACGCGATCAAAAGCTTTCGCCTGATCTAGCGCTGCTACCATTAAAGGCAGCCCTCTATCTTCAACCCAAGCGATGGAATCCCTGATCAACTGTAGGTTCCATCTTATAGAGCGGCCCTCTACCCCGCACGTCTGATCCTCGTGGACGACGTAGGGAAGGGCTGTGCGCAACCGGTCTGCTAAAACCTTTGCAAGAATCTTGTAATCTACGCACAGCATGGTCAATGGCCGCCAGTTGCCAAGGTCAGTTGCTTCCCCCTTCTTATAAAGAAGTGACAGCACACCAACAGCCATTGATCCCCCCGGGACCCCCGTCTCAAGGATGGCCTTCAAGACTTCGAGAACCACTGGTCCAAGTATACCCCAAAACTTGAGGTAAAACTCAGCCGGCAGCCCATCCATCCCAGGCACCTTCCCTTTTCCCATCCTCCTAAGAGCGCTCTCAACCTCTTCTAGTGAGATCTGGGCCTCCATCACGTCTCTAATGTCCTCTGGCAACCGCCGAGACAAGTGTTCTAAAAACACGTTTCCCTGCTCTACATCTATTTCCCTTTCCTTAAATAAACCTTGGAAATGATCAGTTGTCACCCCTCCCATTTCCTCTGGTTTACTTACTATACTACCATTTTCTTCCCTAACTCCCTTCATTACCTTCCTACTCTGTCTGGCCCTAACCGACTTAAAGAACATAGCGGAACAAGTCTCATTATGTTCTAGAAAGCCACTATGCGCACGCTCCAGGAAAGCTCGAGCCTTCTGCTCCTGCAGCTCCCTGAGCTGCGCCTTTAGGGCTGCGAATCTCTCCCAGTCAATCGACCCGCCGAGGTTGCCTGCCTCGTACTCGAGTTCAATTAACCTTTGGATACGATCCACCTCCCTCCTTTCCTCCCTTTTTTTCCTTCTACAATATCCTATTATAAAAGCCCTTATCCTCCCCTTGACTAAATCCCACCACTCTAACACCCCCTCGCACATGGACCGGAGGCCGTCAAGCCTCCGAAAGAAACAAAAAAATGCATCAACGAAAGCCTGCTCCTCCAGTATATCCCGATCTAACTTCCAGTACCCCCTACCGAAGAGGCAGACTGGCGACCCCACCTGCAGGAACACCCCGTCGTGATCCGTGAAGAAAACAGGCAACAGCCGCCCAGACAACTGACCCAAAGACCTGGATACAAAAATGTAGTCGAGCCTCCGCGCAACCCCCCTGGAGTTGCGCCATGTAGGAACGACCATTGCCGGAGTAGTGTGCAGGCCACCATCAACCAGACCATGGCAAGCCATTAGCCCAGAGATGGCACCTGCACTGCTATCACCGCCTAACCCTAAATCTATATTAAAGTCTCCTCCTATCACCAAGTGCCTGTTTGTAACACACAGGGGCGCCAGACAGTCCACCATCTCCCTCCTGTCTGCCGCCACCTGTGGCCCATACACCCCAATTAACCTATATCTAGCTTCTCTAAACTTAACATCTATCCCCAAAACTCTACCCTGCATTATTACAAAAGTGTTCTCTATTTTAACCTCTCTATGCCCACACAAAATCCCTACTCCTGTTGAGTGCACCCCTCCTATGCCCCAAAAAGATTCCCCCTTATCCCACTCCCTCTTAAATCTACACACATCCCCACCATCCCTCAGGTGAGCCTCCTGTAAAAAACAGAAATCAAACCCCACACCCTCTAAATAACAAAAAACCGCCCTCCTTTTAACATTATCCCTTAAGCCCCTAACATTTAGACTAAAAAAAGAAACAGAACTATTCATTTAAATATTTACAACAAATAAAAACCCCAAAACCCAAAGAAAAACCAGGAGACTCACCCGATGCTCCCCTGGTCCATCTCCACCGGCGGGGACGTCCTCTCCTCTCCTGACGCCCCCCCGTCCTCCATCCCAACCCATGATCCAGGCAGTGTGTTGGGTCCTCCCTCCCCACCCACCATCCCCCCCTCCCTGTTTGCCTCGGGGCTGCATATAGGGGACCCCATCTCCCCAAACAGGAGTTGGGATCCCTCTAGCAAACAACCCACCGACCCCTCACTGGAGTCATCCACTAAAATGCAAGGGGCTGAGGCAAACCGGGAGGACAAATTACCCTCCCCTCCCCCCCCCGCCACTCTCTTAACCCCCCCTCCCCCTCCACACCCCCCTCCCTCTCACTTCCTGCCAAGCTCCCCCTCTTTATCCCTTTCTTCTTTGGTGAAGGAGGTAGCGGGGAGACACAACGTCCCATCCCCACTAACCCCTCCACCAAATCCCTCATTTCGACCTCGAGGAAGCCTGGCAGGCTGTCCCCCCACCCCTTCCCCCCATCTCCCCCCCCTACCACCCCCTCCCCTCCCACCTCCCCTCCTCCCTCCTTCTCCGTCACTGTCCCCGTTCCCTCTTCCACTCCTTCTCGTACGACTGTCCCCTTCTCCCTCTTCTCAGCTCCTCCACCTTCTTCCGTCCCCTTTTTCTTCTCTCCTTCTGTTCCATTCTTTTCTTCTCCTCGCCTCTTTCTTCCCACCTCATCCTTCTTCCCATCTTCTTCCTGCGCCGTCTTTTCCCCTGTGCCATCCATGCAATCCGCACGCGTCCTTTCTTTCCTCCCCCCATCCCCCGCTCCCCCCCCAGCTGCAGACGCGTATGACCTGTGACGAGCCGGGCAATCACGCCACAGGTGTGCTCTTGAGCCACACCCGTGGCAAGCCTTGGGCTCGTCACATTCCTTGGCCTCGTGCTCTTCCGACCCACAAAATCGACACCTCTTGGCACTGCACGAGGCCAGGATATGGCCGTAGGCCATACAACGCCTGCAGAACGGGGGCTGACGGGCATAGTAGAGTGTTCCCCTGTCAGCCCCCAGGGAGAACATCGCCGGAGGATGGAGGTAGCCATCCACACTCTTCGGGGACTCCCTGAGTAACGCCTGGAACCCTCTTCTCCCGTTCCAGAAACCCAGGGAGTCCCTGAGGTACCTCGCTGAGGAGACATTGTCCATGTACCTCCCCAGAAAGGCCCTCACCTCTTCATCTTTCACGTGCGGATTGTACATGGTTACGGTGACCACCCTGAAGTTGTTCTTCGCCAGGCTGGTCACCGCATAATGGCACAGGGGTCCCGTTTTCTCCGCTTCCTTTGCCATCTTCATTACTTCGTCGTGTTTTTCTTCTTTGTGAAACGTCACATCGAAAGCCTTCTCATTCGGGTTCCCTTGAAGGCAGAGCACTTCCTTCACCTCTATCCTGAGGCATCCCATCAAAATAGTCCTTCCAAATGTCTCTCTACTCCACGGCTCCATCTCATTTTCAGTCCAGGCAAATCGTAAGGTATTTGCCATACCAATCCCCGGAACCGATCTTGTTTGCTTGTATTGATTCATTTTATAAAATAAGCTCTCTTCAGAAAGAAGCTTCAACTTGGAATGAAAACATATTTTAATCAAAAAGGTGGTTAAAATAATTTATTACAATCAATACCATTCATACTATTACAAAATCATAATTCTCATTCATTCTTAATTAATTGTATTTACAAAAACATCAAACAAAAACAAACCTCAGGGGAGCATCGTCCCTCCCCGTCATACCTAACCAATACCTAACCCTTTCCCTATCTCCCCTTCCCTAATCTATCCCCTTACCAAACTCACTCTAACACTCCCAGCCCTAAACCCCCTTTCCACCTCTCCCGTGCCGCATGCTTCCCCCACTTCCTCTCCTCCCTCTTCATCTTCCCCCTCAAATCACCTTCCACCCTTCTCACTATCCCTTCCACCCCCCAATCTCTCCCTGTCTTGACTAAATTCTGCCTGGCTTCCCACAGTCCCTTTTTAAAGAGACTCATGAGAAGCCAGAGCAGAAACCTGTCCCTATCCGTTCCCTTTGCTCTCCCTACGCCTCTCTCTAGCCTAGCCCATGTCAAAACAAAATCACTCCTAACCACACCTAGCATTACCCGTGCCCTAGCCCAGACTAGTCCGGCAAAGGCACAGTCCCAAAAGGCATGGCGCACAGTCTCCTCCCTGCCACAAGAGGATCTTGGACAGGTGGGGGATTGCACCAAACTATACCGGTACAAGATGGCACGTACCGGCAAGCGCTTATGGAGGCCCAACCAATTCAGGTCCTTGAGCCTATTGTCCAGACCCCGCGCCTGCACTCCCTCCCAGACCACTGACGAGATGCCCGCTACAGGCGCAGGACTCCCTGCCTGCCTGACCTCCTCGTACAGGTGCCTGTGGTCTAAACCTACTCGGGCAACTTCAACCTCGGGGTGCGCACGCAGCCACTTGGCCGCATGGCCAAAATGCCACGGCAGCTGTTCCGCCCGAGGACCCGCGTTAGACCACACCATTACGCTTCTCGCCTTATGCGAGAAGAACACCCGCAGGAGGTAACCGGACGGGTGTATAACCGGACGAGCAAGCTCCGTCAACAAGAAAGAAACAAAAATGGCGTCCAGCTTGAGGGGGAAATGTGGTACCCCCCTACCTCCCTCCCCGATGGGACAGATCATGCGTGCCCTTGCGACCCACTCGCACCTGCCACTCCACATAAACTGAAACACAAGCCTCACTAGAGGCCTCCTCAGACAAGCCGGCAATGGATAGATGTACGCCACATACAAAAGAGACGGCAACACATCCACCTTTAGGACCAGGACTTTGCCCATAAAAGACAAATACCTAGCCTTCCACATTGCTAGCTTCCTCTGTACCACTGCGATACGCATGTTCCAGTTTAGCGTCGCTGAGCCGGAGGTCTCAAAATGAACCCCGAGAATCCTCAGGGCCCCTTCACAGAGAGATAACCCCCCAGGCACATCCGTTCTACCGCGCCATCTTCCGAAAAACTTGACGGAAGACTTTGCATGGTTCAGAACTGCTCCCGACGCTCGGGTGAAATCCCCAAAGATGGCAAGGGACCTTGTCAGGCACGAGTCCTTGCACAACAGCAAGGAAGTGTCGTCGGCGTACTGCGTCATCTTAACACGCAGCCCACCGCTTCCAGGGATCAACAAGCCTTCCACCCCTGTGTCTGCCCTAATGGCAGCCCCCAGAGGCTCCATGTACAGAACGAAGAGGAGAGCCGAGAGTGGGCATCCCTGCCTGACCCCAGACGAGAGGTCAAAAACGTCACCTAAGTGACTATTTACACTAACTCGACACCCCGCTCCGACATATAAAGTACGGATCCATCCTATAAACTTCTCCCCAAATCCTAATCTACCTAACACCCTGAATAGAAAAGATCTATTCACGCGATCAAAAGCTTTCGCCTGATCTAGCGCTGCTACCATTAAAGGCAGCCCTCTATCTTCAACCCAAGCGATGGAATCCCTGATCAACTGTAGGTTCCATCTTATAGAGCGGCCCTCTACCCCGCACGTCTGATCCTCGTGGACGACGTAAGGAAGGGCTGTGCGCAACCGGTCTGCTAAAACCTTTGCAAGAATCTTGTAATCTACGCACAGCATGGTCAATGGCCGCCAGTTGCCAAGGTCAGTTGCTTCCCCCTTCTTATAAAGAAGTGACAGCACACCAACAGCCATTGATCCCCCCGGGACCCCCGTCTCAAGGATGGCCTTCAAGACTTCGAGAACCACTGGTCCAAGTATACCCCAAAACTTGAGGTAAAACTCAGCCGGCAGCCCATCCATCCCAGGCACCTTCCCTTTTCCCATCCTCCTAAGAGCGCTCTCAACCTCTTCTAGTGAGATCTGGGCCTCCATCACGTCTCTAATGTCCTCTGGCAACCGCCGGGACAAGTGTTCTAAAAACACGTTTCCCTGCTCTACATCTATTTCCCTTTCCTTAAATAAACCTTGGAAATGATCAGTTGTCACCCTGACCATTTCCTCTGGTTTACTTACTATACTACCATTTTCTTCCCTAACTCCCTTCATTACCTTCCTACTCTGTCTGGCCCTAACCGACTTAAAGAACATAGCGGAACAAGTCTCATTATGTTCTAGAAAGCCACTATGCGCACGCTCCAGGAAAGCTCGAGCCTTCTGCTCCTGCAGCTCCCTGAGCTGCGCCTTTAGGGCTGCGAATCTCTCCCAGTCAATCGACCCGCCGAGGTTGCCTGCCTCGTACTCGAGTTCAATTAACCTTTGGATACGATCCACCTCCCTCCTTTCCTCCCTTTTTTTCCTTCTACAATATCCTATTATGAAAACCCTTATCCTCCCCTTGACTAAATCCCACCACTCTAACACCCCCTCGCACATGGACCGGAGGCCGTCAAGCCTCCGAAAGAAACAAAAAAATGCGTCAACGAAAGCCTGCTCCTCCAGTATATCCCGATCTAACTTCCAGTACCCCCTACCGAAGAGGCAGACTGGCGACCCCACCTGCAGGAACACCCCGTCGTGATCCGTGAAGAAAACAGGCAACAGCCGCCCAGACAACTGACCCAAAGACCTGGATACAAAAATGTAGTCGAGCCTCCGCGCAACCCCCCTGGAGTTGCGCCATGTAGGACCGACCATTGCCGGAGTAGTGTGCAGGCCACCATCAACCAGACCATGGCAAGCCATTAGCCCAGAGATGGCACCTGCACTGCTATCACCGCCTAACCCTAAATCTATATTAAAGTCTCCTCCTATCACCAAGTGCCTGTTTGTAACACACAGGGGCGCCAGACAGTCCACCATCTCCCTCCTGTCTGCCGCCACCTGTGGCCCATACACCCCAATTAACCTATATCTAGCTTCTCTAAACTTAACATCTATCCCCAAAACTCTACCCTGCATTATTACAAAAGTGTTCTCTATTTTAACCTCTCTATGCCCACACAAAATCCCTACTCCTGTTGAGTGCACCCCTCCTATGCCCCAAAAAGATTCCCCCTTATCCCACTCCCTCTTAAATCTACACACATCCCCACCATCCCTCAGGTGAGCCTCCTGTAAAAAACAGAAATCAAACCCCACACCCTCTAAATAACAAAAAACCGCCCTCCTTTTAACATTATCCCTTAACCCCCTAACATTTAGACTAAAAAAAGAAACAGAACTATTCATTTAATTATTTACAACAAATAAAAACCCCAAAACCCAAAGAAAAACCAGGAGACTCACCCGATGCTCCCCTGGTCCATCTCCACCGGCGGGGACGTCCTCTCCTCTCCTGACGCCCCCCCGTCCTCCATCCCAACCCATGATCCAGGCAGTGTGTTGGGTCCTCCCTCCCCACCCACCACCCCCCCCTCCCTGTTTGCCTCGGGGCTGCATATAGGGGACCCCATCTCCCCAAACAGGAGTTGGGATCCCTCTAGCAAACAACCCACCGACCCCTCACTGGAGTCATCCACTAAAATGCAAGGGGCTGAGGCAAACCGGGAGGACAAATTACCCTCCCCTCCCCCCCCCGCCACTCTCTTAACCCCCCCCTCCCCCTCCACACCCCCCTCCCTCTCACTTCCTGCCAAGCTCCCCCTCTTTATCCCTTTCTTCTTTGGTGAAGGAGGTAGCGGGGAGACACAACGTCCCATCCCCACTAACCCCTCCACCAAATCCCTCATTTCGACCTCGAGGAAGCCTGGCAGGCTGTCCCCCCACCCCTTCCCCCCATCTCCCCCCCCTACCACCCCCTCCCCTCCCACCTCCCCTCCTCCCTCCTTCTCCGTCACTGTCCCCGTTCCCTCTTCCACTCCTTCTCGTACGACTGTCCCCTTCTCCCTCTTCTCAGCTCCTCCACCTTCTTCCGTCCCCTTTTTCTTCTCTCCTTCTGTTCCATTCTTTTCTTCTCCTCGCCTCTTTCTTCCCACCTCATCCTTCTTCCCATCTTCTTCCTGCGCCGTCTTTTCCCCTGTGCCATCCATGCAATCCGCACGCGTCCTTTCTTTCCTCCCCCCATCCCCCGCTCCCCCCCCAGCTGCAGACGCGTATGACCTGTGACGAGCCGGGCAATCACGCCACAGGTGTGCTCTTGAGCCACACCCGTGGCAAGCCTTGGGCTCGTCACATTCCTTGGCCTCGTGCTCTTCCGACCCACAAAATCGACACCTCTTGGCACTGCACGAGGCCAGGATATGGCCGTAGGCCATACAACGCCTGCAGAACGGGGGCTGACGGGCATAGTAGAGTGTTCCCCTGTCAGCCCCCAGGGAGAACATCGCCGGAGGATGGAGGTAGCCATCCACACTCTTCGGGGACTCCCTGAGTAACGCCTGGAACCCTCTTCTCCCGTTCCAGAAACCCAGGGAGTCCCTGAGGTACCTCGCTGAGGAGACATTGTCCATGTACCTCCCCAGAAAGGCCCTCACCTCTTCATCTTTCACGTGCGGATTGTACATGGTTACGGTGACCACCCTGAAGTTGTTCTTCGCCAGGCTGGTCACCGCATAATGGCACAGGGGTCCCGTTTTCTCCGCTTCCTTTGCCATCTTCATTACTTCGTCGTGTTTTTCTTCTTTGTGAAACGTCACATCGAAAGCCTTCTCATTCGGGTTCCCTTGAAGGCAGAGCACTTCCTTCACCTCTATCCTGAGGCATCCCATCAAAATAGTCCTTCCAAATGTCTCTCTACTCCACGGCTCCATCTCATTTTCAGTCCAGGCAAATCGTAAGGTATTTGCCATACCAATCCCCGGAACCGATCTTGTTTGCTTGTATTGATTCATTTTATAAAATAAGCTCTCTTCAGAAAGAAGCTTCAACTTGGAATGAAAACATATTTTAATCAAAAAGGTGGCGCAACTAAAGGTGTTGACTCCACATCTATCAAGACAACTGGAGCACTGGGCCAGACACTCTTAAATAGAACCTGGACCAGCTCAGGTGAAACACCTTCCCACTAACGAGATGGACAAGCCAGCACAGGTGTAACACATACTGACTAACGAGGTGACACCAATCAGTGCGTCTTACGTGCTAATGAGCTAAAGTTCAACCTCACAACATAAATGGAAAAACCAAAGCCTGTAAAACATTCCCCTTTAAGACAACAAATATATCCTATATTTCTGTTGGACAAGTTTGCTCACCACCAACAGAAAACAACTTCCATTTCACATTATAATCAACTACAATGCTTCACCTTCTACAATATAAACATGTGGTCTGATGGCTGGCAACAATTGAAGACAGCAACAACAAAAAAAATCGAAATAGTAATATACAATAGTATTATTTTTCCATTTTTTTTAATAGAACCCAAAAACTCACTAGCTAATAGAACTCTAGTCCACTTTTTATTTAACTAGGCAAGTCAGTTAAGATCAACTTCTTATTGACAGTGACGGCCTAGGAACAGTGAGTTAACTGGGGGGAGAACAATATATTTTTACCTTATCAGCTCGGGGATTCGATCCAGCAACCTTTCGGTTACTGCCAAACGCTCTAACCACTCGGCTACTGAAAGTACGTTGAAATTACGTTGTTTTAAAGTAATTTAAAAAATGACCCGAAAATACATATTTTCAACTACAACCGAACAAATATTGGACGTCAGTCATAGTCTTCTTTTCAATTACATTTTGCTACGTGGGATAGCCCCAAAGTAAAAACACAGTTTTAACGTGTTCAAATCAATTACCAATATGCAGTTTTTGATTTATTGAAAACCTAAACATAAAATGTGCTATGTACACAAACATCTGCCACAATAATCATATTACTTGTATTTTTTAAACAAGCTCCTTATAAACTGCACACGCATCAGAAACACTTGTTTTGACAAGTAGCAATAAATCACTGATATCGATTAGGGGGGAAATCAGGTTGTACGTGCTTTTGAAACTAACACAACTAAAAGAACACATTGAAATGGGAGATATCTTTTACCTCACTGATTAGAGGACAACCTGCAGAAGACAGTCAACTACATTTTGGAGTGATGCATTTAAATGTAGGGGTCGCTAAACAAAGGAACGCAACACTTATTTGTCATCACTCAAAGATATCATGTTGAAATCAATTGTGCCGAGAAGAAGGAGATGAGGTTGCACGTCCTGTCAAAACTAACAGCTCAAAAACCACACGGAATCAGAGAATAATGTGTACATCACTGGTTAGAGGACAATTTGTAGAAAACAGCTAGCTACATTTTAAACTGTTGCATTTTGATTCAAGTGGGTCACCAACACGGGAAGTGTAACACAGCTCTTTTTGTGTTAGTCACTTTTTGTTAAATCACATAAATAGTACTCTTTCAATTCAGAGCCTGGATTTTTCCCAAGGCTAATATCCATATCATGGTGAAATCAATAGAACAGGGGGCAAACGTTTAGGATTCTACATCGTGAAATACCTTAAAATACTCCAAATACAATGTTAAAAACATTCTACATTGTGAAATTATTTCATTGATATCATGAAACAACTCCTTCATGTATTTTCTGATGAGTTCTCTCCTGTGTGTGTTCTCTGGTGTAGAGTCAGATGGCAAGATTGACGAAAACTCTTCCCACATTGAACACAACTGTAAGGTTTCTCTCCTGTGTGTGTTCTCTGGTGCAATATCAGGCTGTTTAGCTGAGTAAAGCTCTTCCCACATTGATTACAGCTATACGGTTTCTCTCCAGTGTGTGTTCTCTGGTGTAGAGTCAGATGGCAAGATTGACTAAAACTCTTCCCACATTGAACACAGCTGTAAGATTTCTCTCCTGTGTGTGTTCTTTGGTGTAGAGTCAGAGTGCTAGATGCAGCAAAACTCTTCCCACATTGAACACAGCTGTAAGGTTTCTCTCCTGTGTGTGTTCTCTGGTGTTGAGTCAGAGTGCTAGATGCAGCAAAACTCTTCCCACATTGACCACAGGTATAAGGTTTCTCTCCTGTATGTGCTCTCTGGTGTAGAGTTAGATTGCCAGATGTAGTACATCTCTTCCCACATTGATCACAGCAGTAAGGTTTCTCTCCTGTGTGTGTTCTCTGGTGCACTGTCAGAGAGCCAGATCGACCAAAATTCTTCCCACATTGAACACAGATATAAGGTTTCTCTCCTGTGTGTGTTCTCTGGTGCACTGTGAGCTCTCCAGATTGACCAAAACTCTTACCACATTGACTACAGCTATAAGGTTTCTCTCCTGTGTGTGTTCTCTGGTGTATAGTTAGATGGCCAGATGTAGTGCATCTCTTCCCACAATGACCACAGCTGAAAGGGTTCTCTCCTGTGTGTGTTCTCTGGTGTACAGTCAGAGAGCCAGATCCACCAAAACTCTTCCCACATTGAACACAGCTATATGGTTTCTCTCCTGTGTGTGTTCTCTGGTGCACTGTCAGAGAGCCAGATCCACCAAAACTCTTCCCACATTGAGCACAGCTATACGGTTTCTCTCCTGTGTGTGTTCTCTGGTGCATTTTAATGCCTGATGACGTGAATCTCTTCCCACAGTCAGAGCAGCAATGAGTTCTCCTCCCTGTGGATCTCTGCAGGTGTTTATTGAGGTGTTCTGATCTGGAGAGACTCTTCTTTGTCTCTTCAGCATCATAAGGTTGTTGAGGCTTCCCAGAGGATCCACGATAATCCCGTCTCTCTCCTGTGTGAACAACAAAGTCAGACAGATGATTAAAGGCCCACAACAGCGGTAATCCCCTGTAAAAGTTGATGCCAACAGCGTAGCCATGATGTTATACAACAATTGTAATGTCTGTAATGAATGTTAAAATTATTTGACAATTGTCTTAAAATGAGCAAGAATAGTCATATGTTGTCTTGTTTTCACATTAGTAGTAACATCCATGATTGTAGGATAGAAATAAGATATTCATGTTGTTGAAACCCTAAACAGTGTGCCAGACAACTTTTGGCCTCCAATATAGGCCCCTTTCTGTGTTTGCTAAAATTGGGGCACGAGGGCGATTTGATTGCAGGAACTCCTCCCTGCTAATGAGGAAATCGATAGTTATGGATGTACTATATCTGCCTGGAGCAAAAATGGCGAGTAAAGATTTTAGTTTTTCACAATGTATTCTGAATGTGAATGGGGGAAAACTCAGGGGAGTAACATCCATTTCCAGGTTGCTTATGAGTACATTTCACACTACTTTGGATTATAATTGTAAGGCTCGTTTGAATGTCCTGTTTAATGTGTTTGCTACAGTATTATGAATTATGTGTAATTATTAACCTGTCTACGACACAGGTTCCGCTAAAGAAACCCCCCCACCATTCCGCTGAAAAGGCAGCGCAGGATATTCAAAAATATTTTTCCGAAATATTTATCTTTCACACATTAACAAGTCCAATACAGCAAATGACAGAAACATCTTGTTAATCTACCCATCGTGTCCGATTTTTTAAATGGTTTACAGCGAAAACACAACATATATTTATGTTAGATCACCACCAAATCCCCAAAAACACACAGCCATTTTTCCCAGCCAAAGATAGTCACAAAAGCAGAATTAGAGATAAAATTAATCACTAATCTTTGATAATCTTCATTAGATGACACTCATATGACATCATGTTACACAATACATTTATGTTTTATTCGATAATATGCATATTTATATCCACAAATCTCAGTTTACATTGGCGCCATGTTCAGAAATGCCTCCAAAATATCCAGAGTAATTACAGAGAGCCACGTCAAATAACAGAAATACTCATCATAAACTTAGACAAAAGATATGTTTTACATTTAATTAAAGATATACTGGTTCTTAATGCAACCGCTGTGTCAGATTTTTAAAAAACGTTACGAAAAAAGCATACCATGCAATAATCTGAGACGGCGCTCAGACGTAACTATATTTCTCCGCCAAGTTTGAGTCAACAGAAATACGAAATGACATCATAAATATTCCCTTACCTTTGATGATCCTTCATCAGAATGCAGTGCAAGGAATCCTAGTTCCACAATAAATCGTTGTTTTGTTCCATAATGTCCATTACTAGTGGCCAATTAGCTACTTTAGCTAGCACGTTTAGTTCACATGTCCAAAAGCTGGCGCTGGTCCAGGCGAACTCGGACGAAAACTTAAAAAATATATATTCCAGGTCGAATAAACTGGTCAAACTAAGTAGAGAATCAATGAGTTGAAAATCAACCAGCCCCAGAATTTCCACTTCCTGTTTGGAAGATCGCCTGCCCTATGAGTTCTGTTATACTCACAGACATAATTCAAACAGTTTTAGAAACTTCAGAGTGTTTTCTATCCAATAGTAATAATAATATGCATATATTAGCATCTGGGACAGAGTAGGAGGCAGTTCACTATGGGTACGCAATTCATCCAAAGTGAAAATGCTCCCCTATCCCTAAAAGGTTAAGAACCGGGTTAATGACAGTATCCATTTGGGGGTTGTCAATAAAGTTAAGATTTTATTTTGTATTTCACACTTATTTAACCAGGTAGGCCAGTCGAGAACAAGTTCTCATTTACAAAGCAGTGCGACAAAAAAACAACAGAGTTACATGTGGGATAAACAAACGTACAGTCAATAACACAATAGGAAAATCAATATACAGTGTGCAAATGGAGTAAGGAGGAAAGGCAATAAATAGGCCATAGTAGTGAAGTAATTACAATTTGGCAAATTAACACTGGAGTGATAGATGTGCAGATGATGATGATGTGCAAGTAGAAATACTGGGGTGCAAAAAAAATAAAAACATGGAGATGAGGTAGGCAGTTGGATGGGCTATTTACAGATGGGCTGTGTACAGCTGCAGCGATCCACTGCTCAGATAGCTGATGCTTAAAGTTAGTGAGGGATTTATGAGTCTACAACTTCAGCGATTTTTGCAATTCGTTCCAGTCATTGGCAGCAGAGAGCTGGAAGGAAAGGCGGCCAAAGTAGGTGTTGGCTTTGGGGATGACCAGTGAGATATACCTCCTGAAGCGTGTGCTATGGGTGGGTGTTGCTACGGTGACCAGTGAGCCGAGTTATGGCGGCCTAGCAAAGACTTATAGATGACCTGGAGCCAGTGGGTTTGGCGACGAATATGTAGCGAGGGCCAGCCGACGAGAGCATACAGGTCGCAGTGTTGGGTGGTATATGGTGCTTTAGTGACAAAACCGATGGCACTGTGATAGACTGCATCCAGTTTATTGAGTAGAGTGTTGGAGGCTATTTTGAAAATGACATCACCGAAGTCAAGGATCGGTAGGATAGTCAGTTTTACGAGGGTATGTTTGGCAGCGTGAGTGAAGGAGGCTTTGTGGCGAAATAGGAAAAAAAACAAAAAACAAATACCTAAGTCAGAATCGTCCAGAGTAGTGATGCTAGTCAGGCGGCGGGTGCAGGCAAGATCGGTTGAAGAGCATGCATTTAATTTTACTAGCGTTTAAGAGCAGTTGGTGGCAACAGAAGGAGTTTGGTATTGCATTGAATGGCATTGAAGCTCGTTTGGAGATTTGTTAACACCGTGTCCAAAGAAGGTCCAGATGTATACAGAATGGTGTCGTCTGCGTAGAGGTGGATCAAGTAATCACCCGCGAAATAGGAAGCCGATTCTAGATTTAATTTTGGATTGGAGATGCTTAATATGAGTCTGGAAGGAGAGTTTACAGTCTAACCAGATACCTAGGTATTTGTAGTTGTCCACATATTCTTTTTTTTTTTATTTTTTATTTTACCCCTTTTTCTCCCCAATTTCGTGGTATCCAATTGTTGTAGTAGCTACTATCTTGTCTCATCGCTACAACTCCCGTACGGGCTCGGGAGAGACGAAGGATGAAGTCCTCCGATACACAACCCAACCAAGCCGCACTGCTTCTTAACACAGCGCGCATCCAACCCGGAAGCACCTATGTGTCGGAGGAAACACTGTGTACCTGGCCACCTTGGTTAGCGCGCACTGCGCCCGGCCCGCCACAGGAGTCGCTGGTGCGCGATGAGACAAGGACACCCCTACCGACCAAGCCCTCCCTAACCCGGACGACGCTAGGCCAATTGTGCGTCACCCCACGGACCTCCCGGTCGCGGCCGGTTACGACAGAGCCTGGGCGCGAACACAGGGACTCTGATGGCACAGCTGGCGCTGCAGTACAGCGCTCTTAACCACTGCGCCACCCGGGAGGCTGTTGTCCACATATTCTAAGTCAGAACCGTCCAGAGTAGTGAGGCGGGCGGGTGCAGGCAGCGATCGGTTGAAGAGCATGCATTTAGTTTTACTGGCGTTTAAGGGCAGTTGGTGGCAACAGAAGGAGTTTGGTATTGCATTGAATGGCATTGAAGCTCGTTTGGAGGTTTGTTAACACAGTGTACAAATAAGGGACAGAAGTATACAGAATGGTGTCGCCTGCATAGAGGTGGATCAACAAATCACCCGCAGCAAGAGCAACATCGTTGGTATATACAGAGAAAAGAGTCGGTCTGAGAATTGAACCCTGTGGTACCCCCATAGAGACTGCCAGTGGTCCGGACAACAGGCCCTCCGATTTGACACACTGAACTCTATCTGAGAAGCAGTTGGTGAACCAGGCGAGTCAGTCATTTGAGAAACCAAGGCTGTTGAGTCTGCCGATAAGAATACGGTGATTGACAGAGTCGAAAGCCTTGGCCAGGTCGATGAAGACTGCTGCACAGTACTGTCTTTTATCGGTGGCGGTTATGATATCATTTAGTACCTTGAGTGTGGCTGAGGTGCACCTATGACCAGCTCGGAAACCGGATTGCACAGCGGAGAAGGTACAGTGAGATTCAAAATGGTAAGTGATCTGTTTGTTAACTTGGCTTTCGAATACTTTAGAAAGGCAGGGCAGGATGGATATAGGTCTGTAACAGTTTCGGTCTAGAGTGTCACCCCCTTTGAAGAGGGGGATGACCGCGGAAGCGTTTCCAATCTTTAGGAATCTCGAACGAGACAAAAGAGAGGTTGAACAGACTGTGTGTATTGGTTCCTGACTTCTCTGAAAAGTTGCATATCGCTGGGATTATTCGATGCTAGTGCAGTACGCCACAGGATGTTTTTGTGCTGGTCGAGGGCAGTCAGGTCTGGAGTGAACCAAGGGCTATATCTGTTCTTAGTTACACATTTCGTGAAAGGGGCATGCTTATTTAAGGTCGTGAGGAAATTACTTTTATAGAATAACCAGGCATCCTCTATTGACGGGATGAGGTCAATATCCTTATGCTTGCAGAAGTGTTTTAGGGAGCTTTTGACAGTGATGAGGGGTGGTCGTTTGACCGCAGACCCATAACGGATGCAGGCAATGAGGCAGTGATCCTGATTGAAAACAGCAGAGGTGTATTTGGAGGGCAAGTTGGTCAGGATAATATCTATGAGGGTGCCCATGTGTACGGATCTAGGGTTGTACCTGGTGGGTTCCTTGATAATGTGTGTGAGATTGAGGGCATCTAGCTTGGATTGTAGGACGGCCGGGGTGTTAATCATATCCCAGTTTAGGTCACCTAACAGAACGAACTCTGAAGATAGATGGGGGGCAATCAATTCACATGTGGTGTCCAGGGCACAGTTGGGAGCTGAGGGGGGTCTGTAACAGGCAGCAACAGAGAGAGACTTATTTCTGGAGAGATTAATATTTAAAATTAGAAGCTCAAACTGTTTGGGTTTAGACCTGGAAAGTATGACAGAACTTTGTAGGTCATCTCTGCAGTAGATTGCAACTCCTCTCATTTTGACAGTTGTAGTTGGGGATGGAAACTTCAGAATTTATAGTGGCATTCCAAAGCCAGGATTCAGACACGGCAAGGACACCAAGGTTGGCGGAGTGTGCTAAAGCAGTGAGTAAAACAAACTTAAGGAGGAGGCTTCTGATGTTAACATGCATGAAACCAAGACGCCTGGGGACACACAGGGCCTGGGTTAACCTCTACATCACCAGAGGAACAGAGGAGTAGGATGAGGGTGTGGCTAAAGGCTATCAGAACTGGTTGTCTAGTGCATTGGGAACAGAAAGTAAAAGGAGCAGATTTCTGGGCGTGGTAGAATAGATTCAAGGCATAATGTAGAGACAGGGGTTTGGTAGAGTGCGGATACAGTAGAGGTAAACCTAGGCATTGAGTGATGATAAGAGAGGTTGCATCTCTGGAGGCACCAGTAATGCTAGGTGAGGTCACTGCATGTGTGGGAGGTGGGACAAAATAGTTCTGAGGCATGTTGAGTGGGACTTGGGGCTCTGCAGTAAAATAAAACAATGATAACAACCCTAAACAACATTATACAAGGAATATTGACATTAGAGAGACATAAAGCGAGGCATAAAGCAATCGCAGGTGTTGATTGGGAGAGCTAGCTAAGACAACAACGGGTAAGACAACAGTTAATTAGCTAAGACAACAACAACAGTTAAAATGGAGATGAATGGGCAGAGAGGGTCAGTTAACTACACACAGGGCCTGAGTTCGAGGCTGGGACCGACAGATAAACTAAATTGAGTACCGTGATTAATGAACAGTCCAGCAGGCATCAGCTACGTAGCCAAGTGATCATAGGGTCCAGTGAACAGCAAAATATGAACCAGGGAAGCCTATATGGTAGTCTTTACTACGCTGGCCGGGAGATGCGCCTGGCTCGAGGCTAACTGGTGTAAGCTTCGGGACAAGGGCGTTAGCCACTGTAGCCAAAGGTCCAGAGCTTACGGCAGGAATCCGGTGATGTCGTGGCTTCTAATAATCTTAGTGAAGAGTCTGGGAGGCATCAGCTGTGTAGCTGAGTGATCATAGGGTCCACTGAGCAGGCCAGGAGATGGGCCTGGCTCAAGGCTAGCTTCGAGACTGGGCAACTCGGTGGCAGCTAGCTAGCTGCGATTATCCGGTGTAATGGTCCAGAGTAAGGGCACACACTTAATTACGCATATAGAAGTAGGACTAGTCTACCTGGTCTGCACACAAATGTAGGCCTATAAAATGTGCCCATCTGGGGATGTCTGGTAGTATTTCTGATTGTCTTAACGCACCACCACTAATGAGTTGTGGCGCTTCTCAAAAACATTTTTCTTCACCTCAAACAGCAAGTAAACAAAGTATAATCAAAATCAATTGCGTATGACAATAGCTCCTCAAAGTATTTTCGTAAAACATTTCCAGCTCTCACCCTTTTGATAACCACTCAGCATGAAAGGGAAAAAAGTAATGCTCTGATCCAGTGGAAATGTCATAAAATACCTGATTACTTCTTATCCTTTGCACAAATAGCCGACAGCTGTGTCTGTCCAGAACTCACTGGTGCCGGGAAACTGAGGGCCTAGAATATTTTATACAATGTTGCAAGTTTCAGAGGACCAAGTTGATAGTTGATACAATGTTTCAAGATCGTTGTAGACAGGCCATGTGCAGAAAATGTGATATTTAGGCTATTTTCTACCTGCAGGATGCAATGTTTGTTTTTTTGGCTTTACAGTGCTTTGCGAAAGTATTCGGCCCCCTTGAACTTTGCGACCTTTTGCCACATTTCAGGCTTCAAACATAAAGATATAAAACTGTATTTTTTTGTGAAGAATCAACAACAAGTGGGACACAATCATGAAGTGGAACGACATTTATTGGATATTTCAAACTTTTTAAAAAAATCAAAAACTGAAAAATTGGGTGTGCAAAATTATTCAGCCCCTTTACTTTCAGTGCAGCAAACTCTCTCCAGAAGTTCAGTGAGGATCTCTGAATGATCCAATGTTGACCTAAATGACTAATGATGATAAATACAATCCACCTGTGTGTAATCAAGTCTCCGTATAAATGCACCTGCACTGTGATAGTCTCAGAGGTCCGTCAAAAGTGCAGAGAGCATCATGAAGAACAAGGAACACACCAGGCAGGTCCGAGATACTGTTGTGAAGAAGTTTAAAGCCGGATTTGGATACAAAAAGATTTCCCAAGCTTTAAACATCCCAAGGAGCACTGTGCAAGCAATAATATTGAAATGGAAGGAGTATCAGACCACTGCAAATCTACCAAGACCTGGCCATCCCTCTAAACTTTCAGCTCATACAAGGAGAAGAGTGATCAGAGATGCAGCCAAGAGGCCCATGATCACTCTGGATGAACTGCAGAGATCTACAGCTGAGGTGGGAGACTCTGTCCATAGGACAACAATCAGTCGTATATTGCACAAATCCGGCCTTTATGGAAGAGTGGCAAGAAGAAAGCCATTTCTTAAAGATATCCATAAAAAGTGTTGTTTAAAGTTTGCCACAAGCCACCTGGGAGACACACCAAACATGTGGAAGAAGGTGCTCTGGTCAGATGAAACCAAAATTGAACTTTTTGGCAACAATGCAAAACGTTATGTTTGGCGTAAATGCAACACAGCTGAACACACCATCCCCACTGTCAAACATGGTGGTGGCAGCATCATGGTTTGGGCCTGCTTTTCTTCAGCAGGGACAGGGAAGATGGTTAAAATTAATGGGAAGATGGGTGGAGCCAAATACAGGACCCTTCTGGAAGAAAACCTGATGGAGTCTGCAAAAGACCTGAGACTGGGATGGAGATTTGTCTTCCAACAAGACAATGATCCAAAACATAAAGCAAAATCTACAATGGAATGGTTCAAAAATAAACATATCCAGGTGTTAGAATGGCCAAGTCAAAGTCCAGACCTGAATCCAATCGAGAATCTGTGGAAAGAACTGAAAACTGCTGTTCACAAATGCTCTCCATCCAAACTCACTGAGCTCGAGCTGTTTTGCAAGGAGGAATGGGAAGAAAATTCAGTCTCTCGATGTGCAAAACTGATAGAGACATACCCCAAGCGACTTACAGCTGTAATTGCAGCAAAAGGTGGCGCATATGCATATGCATGCATATGAAAATCCTTACTGGCACGCAGAGTGGTAGAAATGGTAAGATAATTTGGCACTCCAAATGGAAAAGGTTGCCGACCGCTGGTGTAGCCCACTACAGGAAACTTCAGGAGCATAACGGCAGAATTTTTCTCCTTCTGGTTAGGTTATCTTGATCTCTGGCTCCCTCAAGTCATTTGTGTGTCTTCATGATTTGATCAAACAGCATGCTTAAAACTTATGGCTGCAGGGGGCAGTATTGAGTAGCTTGGATGAAAGGTGTCCAGAGGTGCCCAGAGTAAACGGCCTGCTCCTCAGTCCCAGTTGCTAATATATGCATATTATTATTGGTATTGGATAGAAAACACTCGGAAGTTTCTAAAACTGTTTGAATGATGTCTGCGAGTATAACATAACTCATATGGCAGGCAAAAACCTGAGAAGAAATCCAAACAGGAAGTGAGAAATCTGAGGTTGGTCGATTTTCAACCCAGACCCTAATTAATTCACAGTGGGATATGGATGAAGTTGCACTTCCTAGGGCTTCCACTAGATGTCAACCGTCTCTAGAAACTTGAATGAGGCTTCTACTGTGATGTGGGGCTGAATAACAGCTGAATGAGTCAGGTTTCTGGCAGAGAGCCATATCCTGGTCACGCGCATTTCACATAATAGCGACCTGCGTTCCATTGCTTCTCTACACACAAAGGTTGGAAAGTTATTGAAGATTTATGATAAAAACATGATTTGATACTTAGTTTGAAATGTTTCTGTAATATAAACTTTTGGAAGTTTTTGTCCGACGTTATGCCTGACCTGCACGAGCGTTTGGATGTGTACCTAACGCCGTAACAAAAGTAGCTACTTGTCCATTATTTATTTATGTCCATTATCGAACAAATCAAGCATTTATTGTGGAACTAGGATTCCTGGGAGTGCATTCTGATGAAGATCAAAGGTAAGGGAATATTTATATTGTTATTTCTGATTTCTGTTGACTTCTGATATTTTTTTTATTTTTCTGAGCGCCGTCTGAGATTATTGCATGATTTGCATTTATGATAAGTATTTCTGTTGAATTGATGTGGCGATGCAAAATCACAGGATGTTTTTGGAACTACTGAACGTAACGCGCCAATGTAAACTCAGATTATTTTATATAAATATGAACTTTATCAAACAAAACATACAGTGAGGGAAACAAGTATTTGATCCCATGCTGATTTTGTACGTTTGCCTACTGACAAAGAAATGATCAGTCTGTAATTTTAATGGTAGGTTTATTTGAACAGTGAGAGACAGAATATCAACAAAAAAATCCAGAAAAACACATGTCAAAAATGTTGATTGGTTTGAATGATTTGCATTTTAATGAGGAAAATACGTATTTGACCCCTCTGCAAAACATGACTTAGTACTTGGTGGCAAAACCCTGATCACAGAGGTCAGACATTTCTTGTAGTTGGCCACCAGGTTTGCACACATCTCAGGAGGGATTTTTTTCCCACTCCTCTTTGCAGATCTTCTCCAAGTCATTAAGGTTTGAGGCTGACATTTAGCAACTCGAACCTTCAGCCCCCTCCAAAGATTTTCTATGGGATTAAGGTCTGGAGACTGGCTAGGCCACTCCATGATATGAAAGTACAGTGATTTGTTTCTAGAAACATATTGCAATTGAGAATTGATTCACATTTAGATGGAATATTTGACTATTTTAGTCTACCTCTGAAAATAACATACACTCCTTGGACCTTGAGGAGTAATGGGGGCAGGAATCAGCAGTAGACACAATAACAAAGCGTACTCCCTGCCCGTTTCGGTAAAAGCTGAGGGATGGGGCTGGAGAAATGCAACCATCCATGATATCAACATGATAGTTTTAACCATGTTTTGAGGATATACTGTGTTTGTTTATATTTACTGACAAACATTGGAGAAAATAAAGGCTTATATTCTGGGTTCTGATGGGGTACAACAGCTGAACTAAGCTCATGAGGTATTTATTTAGAAGTGAATTCTTAAAGAAACAAATGGGTACATATCATTAATGTATAAGTCCCTAAATGGATGTAACAACTGCTGATTGCCCCTCTAAGAGTACATCTTGGGCTATGCTAATAGGAGATATTGAGGAATACAATATTTCAGGCATTGTCATTGGATGCATTTGATCAATTGTTAACGTTTTGTTGATGGTCCACTCTTGATGTTCTACACATTACAGGGTAGCTTCAGCCATTCCTTCAGAACAACATTAAAGTGGAGAACCCAGTGGCGTGCCGTGGTCCTGGGCCTTCAGTGAGGTCCTACACAGTCCCACCCGAATGAATCCACCTCTTATTACCATAATTATGATGCCATGGCTCTAGACACTATACATTTAGACAGAAACGCAGTATAACCAGGCGTTGTGTCACCTTGAAATTGACATTTTTATTCAGAGAATTGCAGGGGAAGAGTACAATACAGTACAGTTCAACTAATAGGCAAGAACATAGTCGAGTGCAACAGAGTTATATTAATATTCTTCTTCTATCCATTTCTGGTCCACAAGTAAAAAAATAAATAAAATACAGTGTGTTCACTAAACAGCGCATTGTCGCACCCAAAGCAGTTTCACCGTGATGATAAAGACATAACTATTCACTGAAAATAAAAGAAAACAAATCATTTGCAACATAGGCTATTTGCCATTTTATTGAGTTAATATATAGGCTATTTAATATTAACGAAATAAAATGCGAAACATACATACACATTTAATAAAAAATAAAATGCATTGTATGCCTACTCACCAAAGGCTGATTATTTGAACACAAAAGCCTTCCTCCTTTCTTCTTCAAGAAGACTTCAATGACTCTGTTGTACAGTCTGTGCGTTTTAGTTCCACCAATAAGTCCTTTTCTATGGACATGGAGGCTAATGCTGAAAGCCGAGTCTGTCCAGTAGCATTTCTGGAATAGGTTTTGATTCGCTTTAAGGCCGAGAATGACCGCTCGACAGAAGCCGTGGACACAGGGATAGTCACTGTCACACATGCCAATGTGTAAAGTTGCCCCATGTCCTCATTCAGATTTTTCTGCTTAAGGAAATCAAGGAGATCAGAGGCAATTTTCCCTTCAAAATCAGTCATAGCATACATTACAGTCAGTTCTGTTTTTAGCTTGGATAGGTCGAACAGTGTTCCGTGACTCTCTGTTAAGCTGGAGAAGGCTGATTGCGGGAATTTTTTCCGGTAGGTCTGAAAGTGCTGGGGGTTCAGGAGGGAGAGAAACATACATTTTTCATGGTCTTGAAACATGTTTCGTATCTGGCAAAGAATGTTGTCCAGAATATTGCTGTGGAGTTGTTGGTAGTATGTGCGAGGGTCTCCTTGTGCTGGGCCTCTGCGTGCGCTGGGTGAACTTGAGATGCGCGCTGTGTCATCGTAGATTTGACTGAACCTGCGCCTCTCTCGCTCAATTGTGTCACAAAACTCGTTCACCCTTGTCAGGCAGAATTGTACATCCAAAGTTTGTTTCTGTAGAATTCCAAAAAGCCCATCCAAATAATTAAAAATCCCATTGAATGTTTCAAGCAAAAAACAACTCAAAATCATCCAAACGTGCATTAAATCCATCAGCCATAAGCACAGTATCCCCGTCATGGTCATCATGATGTTCCAGTAAGTGGTTAAACAGCTCCTTTAGGGCAACTCTCTTTTCAAAGACTGCATTGACCAATCTAGATGTATATTGCCACCTCGTTGGTGCAACCTTAGGAAGACAACGCTTGCAGATGTCATCCAGCAGTTGCGTGCGCTTAGGGGATCGTGAGAAAAATGCTGCAAGGCCATTGAGGTTGGCAAAGAAGACCTTGCATTCTTTAAGCTTTGAGGCTCCTTGAGTCAGTACTAAATTTAGTCGATGTGCATAGCAGTGAATGAATAAGGCCATCGGTGCCCTCTCCTTAACTTTAGCCTGCACCCCATTGAGTCCAGATGCCATGACTGCCGCGCCATCCAAACACTGTGCCACAACTTTATCCAGACTACATTCATTTTCCTCCAAGAAACGGAAAATAAGAGCGGCAATGTCATCAGCTCACTTGCCGCTTGTCACATCTTCAAATCGGATAAATCGCTCCTTGACTCCTGTGTCCGTCACATAACGCAGGACGAGTGAGAGCTGTGCTGCATTTCCCACATCTGTTGTCTCGTCCACCATAACAGCAACAAAGGGAGCTTTTTTAATCTCCATTTTGATCTCTTCTCCCATCACTTCAGCAATAGCATAAATTAGGTCATTTTGTATTTTGCCTGACGTCCCAATGAACACTTTGTTAGTGGACAGGTGGTATTGTAAATCTGTCTTGCTTTCAGAAAGAAAAGAAAGAAGCTCCACGTAGTTCCCTTTGTTTGTGGAGTCAGCACTTTCATCGTGTCCCCTAAATGAAAGTTCCTGTTTACCCAAAAACATGACACAATCAATGAGTATTTTCAATATTTCCCTATTTTTCTTCACCTTTTCATTGTGCAGCTCCGTTGCCCTGCGCGCTTGTTCGTTGAGCTGTAGATCCACTCGGGTGTCCCCAAAAGTTTTCAAAAGCACCATTGCTTGTAAGTGCCCAGCCGTACTTTGGTGTCTCGTTGCTGCCTTAGTTAGACAACTCAAGTTTGCAAAGCCAGTGTGGCTCCAAACACCAAATTGATCACTTGCAAATATCAGGCATTCCCAGCAATACAGTTTGCAGTGCTTCTCGGAGCCTGTGAGCCATTGATAGCGCTCGCAGTTGGAACTTTGAAAGTGGCGAACGAACCCCTTTCCCGCCTGTGACAGGCTTTGTAGCGTCGGCGTCCTCTCCTTACAATGTCCAACTTTTCTTGAAAAGTTCGTCTTGAGAATGGCGTTATAATTATATCCTCGACCAAATCGATATATTCTCCTCCTTCCGCCATTGTGGGTTGAAAAAACAGCTTAGTAGTACGCAAATTCCTTAGTAGTACGCAGTTTCCTAGTTCTGAGGTGCCCATAGGACCTGCCTCTCAATATTGGTAATCCAATCAAAAGACGTGCACGCACTACGCCTGCTAGCTGGCTCCTGTGTAACACTGGAGCCAGCCAGCAGGCGTACAATAGCCAACTCTAAAGCTGATTGGTTGACACTAAATTTTCATTTCCATTCACTTTAAGCTACAAGCGCCCGCACTGTTGATTCTGAAGGCAGATTTTAGACCCCTGGAAACACATGATGGCTGAATATGATTGGATAAAAGATCTAACATAAAGACCAGCCCTCCAAATCTCAACCTGGGGCTGGAAGCAGTGCAGCCAAGAGGAAAGCTATGAAATGAAGGTATAACTCTTACTCTTTGGAATAATTTAATACATATTTGTGGAAAAATATATTTAAAAAAATATATATTCTGATGTTTAGGACAGCTAGCTAGAGCTAGAGAAGGCCTTGCTATAGCTGGCCTTGCTGGCCCTGACGGCCCACCAATGGTAGAAACCCTTTACTGCATATTGGTTCCCCTTTACTGCATATTGGTTCAACGACTGCAGAGACGGTACTTACTGGTGTTAAACAGATCTCCAACCTCCTCTTCTTCCTCCAATGTGACAGTAATCTCCCCCTCCTCCTCTTTCACTCCAAAAAATGCACCCTCCTCTTTCACTCTGAACGTGTCTTCCTCTTCTTTCACTGAAACGTCTTTCTCTTCTTCTTTCACAGTAACAGCCTCACCCTCTACTTGTTTTTGTATAGTAACATATTTCTCTTCCTCCTCCTCTTTGATGAGAGCTTCTTTCTCCGTCCAGCAAACCTCCTCTTCTTTATCAGGAAGAGAGTAGCTTAGTGAACTCATAGTCGGAGATGTTAGCCAGCTAGCATTAGCGACTAGCCTAGTTCTAAGCTAACTTAGCAAACCAGCTAGCTGACAAACAACGTAAATATATAATTAAATGGGTCAACAAGTACGTACGACAGAAGTATGTTTAATACACAGCGACTAATATACACCAAAAACAGTGTAAAGAGCGTGAATGTTGTAGCTGTGTTTGCTAGAAAGCTACGGAGGTGTCTGACAAGCTGTTGGAGTGTCCCGTCCACTAGATTATACGTCACACTGGCAGCGTCGCCTGAACCTAAAATACGCACATCGCCATCTGCTGACTGGAGTGGGCAACGCAGTTGAGCAACCAAACGTTTATTTTTCATTTATTTCATAAAAGTTGATTATTATATTGAGTTGTTCAAAGAGAAGCATGTGATGATTGATTCGTTTTTAATGAGAATTTAAAACCAACTTTACACCCACTACATATTTTTATTGAACCATACATCTGACATGGATCATTTTGACCCCAGAGGCATATCTTTTATCGTAGCCAACATGTGGTTTATTCAATTCTTCCAATTTTTCATGACTTTGTCAGTCAACTTGTTCTTAATAAATCTAAATATGGTTCAGTGTTTCTGTATCAATATGGACTTTCATTTTGACCCCAGGCAAAAGCACCTTTGATAAATAGGATGTTCATTTAAAATCAAAATCACATTTTATTGGTCACATACACATGTTAGGATGTTATTGTGGGTGTTGTGAAATGCTTGTGGTTTTAGCTCTGACAGTGCAGTAATATCTAACAAGTAATATCTAACAATTTCACAACATATGCCCAATATACACAAATCTAAGTATTCAAATCTAGGTTTCTCTGTAGACATGATCCATCCCACCAGAAGGTGGAGGGGCACCTGTATCAGTGGTTTTGACCAGATAGACACCTGCATACACACAGTATAGTGCCTCCCATGTACTCTCCTAAGATTGGATTTTTCTATACCACGTTTAACATGACTGTACAAAACTATCAATAGTAGAAAACTCTGCCAGTGGTAGAAAAGTCTGCCAGGAGTATACAGTGCTTTCGTAATGTTTTCAGACCCCTTCACTTTTCCACATTTTGTTACATTACAGCCTTATTCTAAAATGGAATATTTTTTCCCTCATCAATCTACACACAATAACCCATTATGACATCACAATACCCCATAATGACATCACAATACCCCATAATGACAAACCCAAAACTTTTTTTTTTACATTTATGCATGTATTCAGACCCTTTGCTATGAGACTCGAAATTGAGCTCAGATGCACCCAGATTCCATTGATCATCCTTGAGATGTTTCTACAACTTGATTGGAGTCCACCTGTGGTAAATTCAATTGATTGGACATGATTTGGAAAGGCACACACCTGTCGAAATATGGTCCCACAGGTAACCAAGCCATGAGGTCAAAGGAATTGTCCGTAGAGCTCCAAGACAGGATTGTGTCAAGGCACAGATCTGGGGATGGGTACCAAAACATTTCTGCAGCATTGAAGGTCCCCAAGAACACAGTGACCTCCATCATACTTAATGGAAGAAGTTTGTTATTATTATTATTATGTGTAGTCTGAATCCGTGGAGCTGCAGGGATTTGTAGTCTTAGTGGCTTCCATCAACGTTAATGGAAGAAGTTTGTTATTATTATTATTATTATTATTTGTAGTCTTGCATGTCCTCTACTTTGATGCTAATTAGCCTTTTCGAATCGGTGAATAAAGGATCCCCATTAGTTCCTGCCAAGGCAGCAGCTACTCTTCCTGGGGTCCAGCAAAATAAAGGCAGTTATACAATATTAAAAACATTAAAATACGTTCACAACACACGGTGTGCCCTCAGTCACCTTGTCCTAGAGAGATTTACATGGTTATCAAAACGTCA
Organism: Oncorhynchus mykiss; assembly: GCF_013265735.2. Taxonomy (NCBI): domain Eukaryota; kingdom Metazoa; phylum Chordata; class Actinopteri; order Salmoniformes; family Salmonidae; genus Oncorhynchus; species Oncorhynchus mykiss. The sequence goes on from NC_048577.1 coordinate 26,192,226, forward strand.
CACCAGGGTAAGCCTAAACAAAACACAGCCCCGTGGGGAAAAAATTAATGGTGGAAAAACCATGTGAACGATTTCCCTGTTTGACCTGTAGTTGTTATGGATATTATAACTCTACAGCGCCCCACAGTGGACGTGTCAAAATATGTTACATTGATAAAGCACACTTTATTTAACCTCCATGTCATCTTGTTTTTACATGGCATTGTAGATTTTAGCGGTATATAGGATGTATTTTGGATGCTTTCAGTGTATTTTCAACGCTTTCAGACAATGGATTAATCGCAATTAAAAAATAGTGCACTAACATTACACAAAGTTATCTCAAGTCTGACAGCCCAAACAAAAACACACATTCTCAGTCAAAAACACAAGTCAGAACACAGCCTCTCTATTCTCTCATGTGTTTTCAGGTCCTCTGACTGGGAAAATTTCTTTCCACAATGAGAACAGTGTTATGTCTTCTTCTCCTGCGCATTTGTATGTATTCTTTCATGCTCTTTCAGGTACCTTAACTGGGTAAATCTCTTTCCACAGTGGGAGCAGTGGTACGTCTTTTTTTTCTGTGTGTGTCCTCTCATACAGGTTTCTTAACTGGGTACAACTCTTTCCACAATGGGAACATTGGAAAAGTTTTTCCCCTGTGTGGTCCACAGACGATGCAATCTCAACCACACTGCACACTGCCCTTACCCATCTGGACAAGAGGAATACCTATGTGAGAATGGTGTTCATCGACAACAGCTCAGCATTTAACACCATAGTACCCTCCAAACTCGTCATCAAGCTCGAGACCCCGGGTCTCGACCCCGCCCTGTGCAACTGGGTACTGGACTTCCTGACGGGCCGCCCCCAGGTGGTGAGGGTAAGTAACAACATCTCCACCCCGCTGATCCTCAACACTGGGGCCCCACAAGGGTGCGTTCTGAGCCCTCTCCTGTACTCCCTGTTCACCCACGACTGTGTGGCCACGCACGCCTCCAACTCAATCATCAAGTTTGCGGACGACACAACAGTGGTAGGCTTGATTACCAACAACGACGAGACGGCTTACAGGGAGGAGGTGAGGGCCCTCAGAGTGTGGTGTCAGGAAAATAACCTCACACTCAACGTCAACAAAACTAAGGAGATGATTTTGGACTTCAGGAAACAGCAGAGGGAGCACCCCCCTATCCACATCGATGGGACAGTAGTGGAGAGGGTAGTAAGTTTTAAGTTCCTTGGCGTACACATCACAGACAAACTGAATTGGTCCACCCACACAGCCTCTTCAACCTCAGGAGGCAGAAGAAATTCGGCTTGTCACCAAAAGCACTCACAAACTTCTACAGATGCACAATCGAGAGCATCCTGTCGGGCTGTATCACCGCCTGGTACGGCAACTGCTCCGCCCACAACCATAAGGCTGTCCAGAGGGTAGTGAGGTCTGCACAACGCATCACCGGGGGCAAACTACCTGCCCTCCAGGACACCTACACCACCCGATGTCACAGGAAGGCCATAAAGATCATCAAGGACAATAACCACCCGAGCCACTGCCTGTTCACCCCACTATCATCCAGAATGCAAGGACAGTACAGGTGCATGAAAGCTGGGACCGGGAGACTGAAAAACAGCTTCTATCTCAAGGCCATCAGACTGTTAAACAGCCACCACTAACATTGAGTGGCTGCTGCCAACACACTGACTCAACTCCAGCCACTTTAATAATGGGAATTGATGGAAATTGATGTAAAATATATCACTAGCCACTTTAAACAATGCTACTTAATATGTTTACATACCCTACATTATTAATCTCATATGTATATACTGTACTCGATACCATCTACTGCATCTTTATGTAATACATGTATCACTAGCTACTTTAAACAATGCTACTTAATATAATGCTTACATACCCTACATTACTCATCTCATATGTACAGTGCCTTGCGAAAGTATTCGGCCCCCTTGAACTTTGCAACCTTTTGCCACATTTCAGGCTTCAAACATAAAGATATAAAACTGTATTTTTTTGTGAAGAATCAACAACAAGTGGGACACAATCATGAAGTGGAACGACATTTATTGGATATTTCAAACTTTTTTAACAAATCAAAAACTGAAAAATTGGGCGTGCAAAATTATTCAGCCCCTTTACTTTCAGTGCAGCAAACTCTCTCCAGAAGTTCAGTGAGGATCTCTGAATGATCCAATGTTGACCTAAATGACTAATGATGATAAATACAATCCACCTGTGTGTAATCAAGTCTTCGTATAAATGCACCTGCACTGTGATAGTCTCAGAGGTCCGTTAAAAGCGCAGAGAGCATCATGAAGAACAAGGAACACACCAGGCAGGTCCGAGATACTGTTGTGAAGAAGTTTAAAGCCGGATTTGGATACAAAAAGATTTCCCAAGCTTTAAACATCCCAAGGAGCACTGTGCAAGCGATGATATTGAAATGGAAGGAGTATCAGACCACTGCAAATCTACCAAGACCTGGCCGTCCCTCTAAACTTTCAGCTCATACAAGGAGAAGACTGATCAGAGATGCAGCCAAGAGGCCCATGATCACTCTGGATGAACTGCAGAGATCTACAGCTGAGGTGGGAGACTCTGTCCATAGGACAACAATCAGTCATATATTGCACAAATCTGGCCTTTATGGAAGAGTGGCAAGAAGAAAGCCATTTCTTAAAGATATCCATAAAAAGTGTTGTTTAAAGTTTGCCACAAGCCACCTGGGAGACACACCAAACATGTGGAAGAAGGTGCTCTGGTCAGATGAAACCAAAATTGAACTTTTTGGCAACAATGCAAAAGGTTATGTTTGGCGTAAAAGCAACACAGCTGAACACACCATCCCCACTGTCAAACATGGTGGTGGCAGCATCATGGTTTGGGCCTGCTTTTCTTCAGCAGGGACAGGGAAGATGGTTAAAATTGATGGGAAGATGGATGGAGCCAAATACAGGACCATTCTGGAAGAAAACCTGATGGAGTCTGCAAAAGACCTGAGACTGGGACGGAGATTTGTCTTCCAACAAGACAATGATCCAAAACATAAAGCAAAATCTACAATGGAATGGTTCAAAAATAAACATATCCAGGTGTTAGAATGGCCAAGTCAAAGTCCAGACCTGCATCCAATCGAGAATCTGTGGAAAGAACTGAAAACTGCTGTTCACAAATGCTCTCCATCCAACCTCACTGAGCTCGAGCTGTTTTGCAAGGAGGAATGGGAAGAAATTTCAGTCTCTCGATGTGCAAAACTGATAGAGACATACCCCAAGTGACTTACAGCTGTAATCGCAGCAAAAGGTGGCGCTACAAAGTATTAACTTAAGGGGGCTGAATAATTTTGCACGCCCAATTTTTCAGTTTTTGATTTGTTAAAAAAGTTTGAAATATCCAATAAATGTCCTTCCACTTCATGGTTGTGTCCCACTTGTTGTTGATTCTTCACAAAAAAATACAGTTTTACATCTTCATGTTTGAAGCCTGAAATGTGGCAAAAGGTCGCAAAGTTCAAGGGGGCCGAATACTTTCGCAAGGCACTGTATATACTGTACTCGATACCATCTACTGCATCTTGCCTATGCCGCTCTGTACCATCACTCATTCATATATGTTAGTTAGATTACTCGTTGGTTATTACTGCATTGTCGGAGCTAGAAGCACAAGCATTTCGCTACACTCGCATTAACATCTGCTAACCATGTGTATGTGACAAATACATTTTATTTTATTTTATTTCATGCATTTGCAGGCTCCCTAACTGGGTAAACGTCATTCCACATTGAGAACAGTGGTAAGGCTTCTCTCCAGTGTGTGTTCTCAGGCTCCCTAACTGAGTAAAACTCTTTGCACACTGGGAGCAGTGATGCCGTCCTGCTGGTTTGGACGTCTCATGGTCTGGTTCCCCTGAAGGACTCTTCCTGCTGTCAGAAGGAGAGTCTGGTCTCTATCCGGTCAAAAACAAACCAATTATTGAATTAAATAGAGACATGAATGAAACCTCCACATGATAAAACATATATTTAGACTCAACACCATGCTATTACAAGATTAGATATTTAGCCAGTCACTAGCAGATGGGCTCAACGGAAAGGATTTCCACAGTGTGGAAGCATGTGGAAAGCATGTATTACGGTGGGCTCTGGTGTATTAGAGGGGAAATAACACAGTGTGGGAACCTCTATAACATGTATTATGGCTCTGGTGTATTAGAGGGTAAATAAAACAGTGTGGGAACCTCTATAACATGTATTATGGTGGGCTATGGTGTATTAGAGGTGGAATAACACAGTGTAGGAACCTCTATAACATGTATTATGGCTCTGGTGTATTAGAGGGGAAATAACAGTGTGGGAACCTCTATAACATGTATTATGGCTCTGGTGTATTAGAGGGGAAATAACACAGTCTGGGAACCTCTATAACATGTATAATAGTAGGCTCTGGTGGATGAGAGGGGAAATAACACAGTCTGGGAACCTCTATAACATGTATTATGTTAGGCTCTGGTGTATTAGAGGGGAAATAACACCATGTATTATGGCTCTGGTGTATTAGATGGGAAATGGCATGCCTCCAGAAAGAAGAGAGAAGGTCTGAAGCAGTGAAAAGACTAGAAACAGAGATGTGGTCTGGAAAGGGATTTGGACATTTCACAGATCGCACATTTCAAAACTGCCTGCAAATTCACATTTCAGATGCAGGAAACGTATAACAAAAAAGGCAGAATATGCTCTGTTTAGACCTAGAACCAGTTTAATGAGGGAGGTGAGAAGACAGGCAGGCTACTAGCAAGACAACTAGAAATGCAGAACACTTGGAACGTAACTCCAGCCATTGAGATGGACACTAAGATGTTGACCTCATCCAAAGAGATTGACAGCGTGTTTTAATGTTATTATGAAGATGTATATACATCCTCCTGTTCAGCCCCATAGATATGGACACTTCTTTGTCTGGCATAGAATTACCTAGATTATCAGATAGCCAGGTAGAGGACCTGGACTGGACTATAACAGAAGAGGAGGTTAGAGACGCCATTTTATCTATGAAAGCAGGGAAATCACCTGGTCTGGACGGCCTTCCTGTAGAATATTATAAAAGTATATTGACATTCTTGTGCCTGTGTCATGACGGATCGACAATGGAAGACTGGTTTGCCCAGCAGAGATCGCCCTCGTCCCTTGTAGAATCTGTCTGGTCGTAGTGTCATAGAACGGATACGTTGTACCCTGTCGTTCTCAGGAGATTGTCTGTCCTTTCCTGTACGTTTACAGCTGCAGCTGATAACTCAACATCTAGGATGTCACTTCTTCTTCAGTGAATAAGAGTTCAAAGTTCTTACCAAGTTGCCTCAACGAAGCTCGTACTATATTCTGGCTGGTGTAGTCGAAATTCATCCTTCCAAGCGTGGTGATCGTCACCGCCAGGGTTGAAATTAGCCCTTTTAAACGTATGTACACCTCATCTGGAACATGAGGTTGACTTCCGTCAACGGACTTTTGTAGTAGGAGCAGAGAAGGGCGTGTTTCATAGTTCTCAACCAATGTCTGTTCACTTGGGCGTGGCCACTGATTGAGCCCAGTTCACTTAATGAAAACAATTCTCTCATTTAGAAGCAAAATTACATTTCATATTTAAACATTTAAATTGCACAAGAATTCCACGATAACTAGAATGTGTAGACTTTCCAAGATCATATGTCACGCTGATAGCATCGCCTGAAAGACGCACATCGCCATCTGTTGACTGGAGTGGGTAAAGCAGATACATGTTTATTTTATTTCCAGACAAAAAGTGAATTTTTACATTTCTTTCATTAAATAATAATATAATAGTCAGACAACTGCCAGTAAGCTATGTCTACATAGGTATTGGGATCTAGCCTCATTGATCTTCCAGTAAGCTATGTTTACATGGATATTGGGATCTGACCTCATTGATCTATCAATAAGCTATGTTTACATGGGTATTGGGATCTCAGCTATAGTATAATCCAGAAAAGCAGTCCTACCAGCTAGCAGTGTAAGGAACCTTGTCTGACAGCCAATCAACCGTGTCCTGAGCCTGTCGCCTGCAGTCTGTGGAGAAAAGTTATTTTTTTTTCTCGTAAAGTTACACTGGGTCCATGGGCCACATAAATAATTACCGTCCAGCACATTGTCTAGGAAGGTACTGTTCCTAGGCCGTCATTGTAAATAAGAATGTGTTCTTAAATGACTTGTCAATTTAAATAAAGGAAACATATGTTTCATCAGCCATTGGTATAATTGAACTACATTGGCCATAATGCATTGCATGCCTACTTGTCTGGTCTGTTTATTTTACACCTGCTATGTAAAAGAGACAGAAGAATGCACGATGGTCAATGCTATCTGGGATCCTTGGGAGATCCCTACCCAAAACCCTAACCCCTACCTTAACCATTTTAAATGTCAACTTCAATGGGCCAGGGACGTCCCAAGGAAGTATCGCTACCTGAAAATACATGATCTAAGTAATTGATAGTTGGTATTTAGCAGTCATAAAGCCTTAATTACTTTAATGAACGACTAAAATAGTGATTCTGTCAGACAGCATAGACATCAGCTCTACACTTTATTGACTGACTGATCCATTCCTTCTTCCATCCCTCCTGAAGACCCAGTGAGGGTGGAGCTCAGTCAGAGAGCTGTTGAGGGACTGGGTAGGAAGAGCACTTCTACAGCCAGAGAGGTGAGAGGTCACACATGGTTTAGATGGTAAATATTTATGTCCCCTTAGCGGTTCATCACGTAAGCAAAAGGGAATATGTTCCATCATCTATGTTTATTTACATTAGTGCAAATTGTCCACTGATATTGGTGTAATTTCTCACCCCTTTCGGCTGTTGCTGGACTTCTTCCGGGAACTTCGCAATTTCAATTGAAAACGATGGTGACAAGTTTGGATGCAACAACAGTTATTAAAAAGGTTAAGTTGGGTTGATGTCCCGGGTGGCGCCGTGATGAAGTGCCACCAGAGACTCTGGGTTCGCGTCCAGGCTCTGTCGTAACCGGCCGCGACTGGGAGGTCCATGGGGCGACGCACAATTGGCCTAGCGTCGTCTGGGTTAGGGAGGGTTTGGCCGGTAGGGATATCCTTGTCTCATCGCACACCAGCGACTCCTGTGGCGGGCCGGGCGCAGTGTGTGCTAACCAAGATTGCCAGGTGCACCGTGTTTCCTCCGACACATTGGTGCGGCTGGCTTCCGGGTTGGATGCGCGCTGTGTTAAGAAGCAGTGCGGCTTGTTTGGTTGTGTATCGGAGGACGCATGACTTTCGACCTTTGTCTCTCCCGAGCCCGTACGGGAGTTGTAGCGATGAGACAAGATAGTAGCTACTAACAATTGGATACCACGAAATTGGGGAGAAAAAGGGGGTAAATTAAAAATTAAAAAATAAAAAGTTGGGTTGATGTTTGGCTCTGAATATGTCTCGAAATAATGTATATAATAATATAACATACTAATAATGAATAACGAAGACAATGATGGTTTTCTGTGAAAGTTAATTTCCCCTCAGGCACACACATTTGTTCTTTGATATTATGAAGGTCATTTGTGTCAAATGTATTTTTCCCCACTCATTCACCCCATCTCTTTACGTTGCTTATGCATATTCGGTGGCCAGACTCAAATTCCGAACACAATGCCCATCCTGGCAGATCTAAACCTAATGTAGCACATTGTGACTTTTGTGCATCCAGACCTAATGCAGCTTGGAGTGATCAGATGACAGAAGTCACATATATGTGCCATGTGTAACTGAGGCTGTAGATGCTTCATATCCATTACTTTGAGAGTTTTATATAATATGACTAAATGTGTTGCAGGGGCAGTCGAGAAATGGAATGGCAAGGCCACAGAACATGACATTAGCCGGGGGTGGTGTTTACCACTCCACCACACCTTCAGCAGGCTTGAAAAGTGTGATTGATCTGGTTGATCCATTTGTTTGTTTTCAGTAGTTGAATCCTTTGACATGGGATTGATAATGATTTTCATACTAAGGGGGACCAAGAGTCTGTTGATTGGTCGTTCATTTGTTGAAATCAAATCAAGCTTTATTTATACAGCACATTTCAGACATGGATGCAACACAATGGCTTCACATTAAAAAACAATCAAAATAAACAGAAATATTTAGTACACAACATACATAAGAGGATAAAAAAACAGAATAATAACTGAAAGACTAATGAGCATTCTAAGGAAATGCCATTGATTACAATATTGATTGGATGCAACATCCAACCCAAAATATAAGATTGTTTTTAGGAGGGGTTCTGAAAGACACTATGGGGGTGTCCACTGAAAGTTGACAAGTAACAACTGGGACCTAAAAGACACCCACCATGAGAACCATTAAATCTGTCCAAGAGTCAAACTAAATAAAAACCCACAACAAAGTAAAAGACAGGAAGCAAACCAAAAAGGTGGTTAAAATAATTTATTACAATCAATACCATTCATATTATTACAAAATCATAATTCTCATTCATTCTTAATTATATTTACAAAAACATCAAACAAAAACAAACCTCAGGGGAGCATCGTCCCTCCCCGTCATACCTAACCAATACCTAACCCTTTCCCTATCTCCCCTTCCCTAATTTATCCCCTTACCAAACTCACTCTAACACTCCCAGCCCTAAACCCCCTTTCCACCTCTCCCGTGCCGCATGCTTCCCCCACTTCCTCTCCTCCCTCTTCATCTTCCCCCTCAAATCACCTTCCACCCTTCTCACTATCCCTTCCACCCCCCAATCTCTCCCTGTCATGACTAAATTCTGCCTGGCTTCCCACAGTCCCTTTTTAAAGAGACTCATGAGAAGCCACAGCAGAAACCTGTCCCTATCCGTTCCCTTTGCTCTCCCTACGCCTCTCTCTAGCCTAGCCCATGTCAAAACAAAATCACTCCTAACCACACCTAGCATTACCCGTGCCCTAGCCCAGACTAGTCCGGTAAAGGCGCAGTCCCAGAAGGCATGGCGCACAGTCTCCTCCCTGCCACAAGAGGATCTTGGACAGGTGGGGGATTGCACCAAACTATACCGGTACAAGATGGCACGTACCGGCAAGCACTTATGGAGGCCCAACCAATTCAGGTCCTTGAGCCTGTTGTCCAGGCCCCGCGCCTGCACTCCCTCCCAGACCACTGACGAGATGCCCGCTACAGACGCAGGACTCCCTGCCTGCCTGACCTCCTCGTACAGGTGCCTGTGGTCTAAACCTACTCGGGCAACTTCAACCTCGGGGTGCGCACGCAGCCACTTGGCCGCATGGCCAAAATGCCACGGCAGCTGTTCCGCCCGAGGACCCGCGTTAGACCACACCATTACGCTTCTCGCCTTATACGAGAAGAACACCCGCAGGAGGTAACCGGACGGGTGTATAACCGGACGAGCAAGCTCCGTCAACAAGAAAGAAACAAAAATGGCGTCCAGCTTGAAGGGGAAATGTGGTACCCCCCTACCTCCCTCCCCGATGGGACAGATCATGCGTGCCCTGGCGACCCACTCGCACCTGCCACTCCACATAAACTGAAACACAAGCCTCACTAGAGGCCTCCTCAGACAAGCCGGCAATGGGTAGATGTATGCCACATACAAAAGAGACGGCAACACATCCACCTTTAGGACCAGGACTTTGCCCATAAAAGACAAATACCTAGCCTTCCACATTGCTAGCTTCCTCTGTACCACTGCGATACGCATGTTCCAGTTTAGCGTCGCTGAGCCGGAGGTCTCAAAATGAACCCCGAGAATCCTCAGGGCCCCTTCACAGAGAGATAACCCCCCAGGCACATCCGTTCTACCGCGCCATCTTCCGAAAAACTTGACGGAAGACTTTGCATGGTTCAGAACCGCTCCCGACGCTCGGGTGAAATCCCCAAAGATGGCAAGGGACCTTGTCAGGCACGAGTCCTTGCACAACAGCAAGGAAGTGTTGTCGGCATACTGCGTCATCTTAACACGCAGCCCACCGCTTCCAGGGATCAACAAGCCTTCCACCCCTGTGTCTGCCCTAATGGCAGCCCCCAGAGACTCCATGTACAGAACGAAGAGGAGAGCCGAGAGTGGGCATCCCTGCCTGACCCCAGACGAGAGGTCAAAAACGTCACCTAAGTGACTATTTACACTAACTCGACACCCCGCTCCGACATATAAAGTACGGATCCATCCTATAAACTTCTCCCCAAATCCTAATCTACCTAACACCCTGAATAGAAAAGATCTATTCACGCGATCAAAAGCTTTCGCCTGATCTAGCGCTGCTACCATTAAAGGCAGCCCTCTATCTTCAACCCAAGCGATGGAATCCCTGATCAACTGTAGGTTCCATCTTATAGAGCGGCCCTCTACCCCGCACGTCTGATCCTCGTGGACGACGTAGGGAAGGGCTGTGTGCAACCGGTCTGCTAAAACCTTTGCAAGAATCTTGTAATCTACGCACAGCATGGTCAATGGCCGCCAGTTGCCAAGGTCAGTTGCTTCCCCCTTCTTATAAAGAAGTGACAGCACACCAACAGCCATTGATCCCCCCGGGACCCCCGTCTCAAGGATGGCCTTCAAGACTTCGAGAACCACTGGTCCAAGTATACCCCAAAACTTGAGGTAAAACTCAGCCGGCAGCCCATCCATCCCAGGCACCTTCCCTTTTCCCATCCTCCTAAGAGCGCTCTCAACCTCTTCTAGTGAGATCTGGGCCTCCATCACGTCTCTAATGTCCTCTGGCAACCGCCGGGACAAGTGTTCTAAAAACACGTTTCCCTGCTCTACATCTATTTCCCTTTCCTTAAATAAACCTTGGAAATGATCAGTTGTCACCCTGACCATTTCCTCTGGTTTACTTACTATACTACCATTTTCTTCCCTAACTCCCTTCATTACCTTCCTACTCTGTCTGGCTCTAACCGACTTAAAGAACATAGCGGAACAAGTCTCATTATGTTCTAGAAAGCCACTATGCGCACGCTCCATGAAAGCTCGAGCCTTCTGCTCCTGCAGCTCCCTGAGCTGCGCCTTTAGGGTTGCGAATCTCTCCCAGTCAATCGACCCGCCGAGGTTGACTGCCTCGTACTCGAGTTCAATTAACCTTTGGATACGATCCACCTCCCTCCTTTCCTCCCTTTTTTTCCTTCTACAATATCCTATTATAAAAGCCCTTATCCTCCCCTTGACTAAATCCCACCACTCTAACACCCCCTCGCACATGGACCGGAGGCCGTCAAGCCTCCGAAAGAAACAAAAAAATGCATCAACGAAAGCCTGCTCCTCCAGTATATCCCGATCTAACTTCCAGTACCCCCTACCGAAGAGGCAGACTGGCGACCCCACCTGCAGGAACACCCCGTCGTGATCCGTGAAGAAAACAGGCAACAGCCGCCCAGACAACTGACCCAAAGACCTGGATACAAAAATGTAGTCGAGCCTCCGCGCAACCCCCCTGGAGTTGCGCCATGTAGAACCGACCATTGCCGGAGTAGTGTGCAGGCCACCATCAACCAGACCATGGCAAGCCATTAGCCCAGAGATGGCACCTGCACTGCTATCACCGCCTACCCCTAAATCTATATTAAAGTCTCCTCCTATCACCAAGTGCCTGTTTGTAACACCCAGGGGCGCCAGACAGTCCACCATCTCCCTCCTGTCTGCCGCCACCTGTGGCCCATACACCCCAATTAACCTATATCTAGCTTCTCTAAACTTAACATCTATCCCCAAAACTCTACCCTGCATTATTACAAAAGTGTTCTCTATTTTAACCTCTCTATGCCCACACAAAATCCCTACTCCTGTTGAGTGCACCCCTCCTATGCCCCAAAAAGATTCCCCCTTATCCCACTCCCTCTTAAATCTACACACATCCCCACCATCCCTCAGGTGAACCTCCTGTAAAAAACAGAAATCAAACCCCACACCCTCTAAATAACAAAAAACCGCCCTCCTTTTAACATTATCTCTTAACCCCCTAACATTTAGACTAAAAAAAGAAACAGAACTATTCATTTAATTATTTACAACAAATAAAAACCCCAAAACCCAAAGAAAAACCAGGAGACTCACCCGATGCTCCCCTGGTCCATCTCCACCGGCGGGGACGTCCTCTCCTCTCCTGACGCCCCCCTGTCCTCCATCCCAACCCATGACCCAGGCAGTGTGTTGGGTCCTCCCTCCCCACCCACCATCCCCCCCTCCCCGTTTGCCTCTGGGCTGCATATAGGGGACCCCATCTCCCCAAACAGGAGCTGGGATCCCTCTAGCAAACAACCCACCGACCCCTCACTGGAATCATCCACTAAAATGCAAGGGGCTGAGGCAAACCGGGAGGACAAATTACCCTCCCCTCCCCCCCCTGCCACTCTCTTAACCCCCCCCCTCCCCCTCCACACCCCCCTCCCTCTCACTTCCTGCCAAGCTCCCCCTCTTTATCCCTTTCTTCTTTGGTGAAGGAGGTAGCGGGGAGACACAACGTCCCATCCCCGCTAACCCCTCCACCAAATCCCTCATTTCGACCTCGAGGAAGCCTGGCAGGCTGTCCCCCCACTCCTTCCCCCCCCCCTCCCCCACATCCACTCCTCCCTCCTTCTCCGTCACTGTCCCCCTTCCCTCTTCCACTCCTTCTCGTACCACTGTCCCCTTCTCCCTCTTCTCTGCTCCTCCACGTTCTTCCACCTTCTTTTTAATCTCTCCTTCTTTTTCCTTCTTTCCATCTTCTCTCCTCTTTCTTTTCGCCTCTTCCTTCTTCCCTTCTTCGTCCTTCTCCGTCCTTTCCCCTGTGCCATCCATGCAATCCGCACGCGTCCTTTCTTTCCTCCCCCCATCCCCCGCTCGCCCCCCAGCTGCAGACGCGTATGACCTGTGACGAGCCGGGCAATCACGCCACAGGTGTGCTCTTGAGCCACACCCGTGGCAAGCCTTGGGCTCGTCACATTCCTTGGCCTCGTGCTCGTCCGACCCACAAAATCGACACCTCTTGGCACTGCACGAGGCCAGGATATGGCCGTAGGCCATACAACGCCTGCAGAACGGGGACTGACGTGCATAGTAGAATGTTCCCCTGTCAGCCCCCAGGGAGAACATCACCGGAGGATGGAGGTAGCCATCCACACTCTTCGGGGACTCCCTGAGTAACGCCTGGAACCCTCTCCTCCCGTTCCAGAAACCCAGGGAGTTCCTGAGGTACCTCGCTGAGGAGACATTGTCCATGTATCTCCCCAGAAAGGCCCTCACTTCTTCATCCTTCACGTGCGGATTGTACATGTTTACGGTGACCACCCTGAAGTTGTTCTTTGCCAGGCTGGTCACCGCATAATGGCACAGGGGTCCTTTTCTTTCCGCTTCCTTTGCCATCTTCAATACATCATCATGTTTCTCTTGCTTGTGAAACGTCACATCAAAACCCTTTTCATTTGGGTTGCCTTGAAGGCAGAGTACTTCCTTCACCTCTATCCTGAGGCATCCCATCAATATGGTCCTTCCAAAAGTTTCCCTGCTCCAAGGTTCCATCTCCTTTTCAGTCCATGAAAATCTTACGGTATTTGCTATACCAATCCCCGGAACCGACCAGGATTGCTTGTTTGTATTCATTTTTCTTCTTCTTCAAAAAAAAGCTCTCTTCAGAAAGAAGCTTCAACCTGAAATAAAAACATCTTAAACCAAAAAGGTGGAGCAACTAAAGGTGTTGACTCTCCACATCTATCAAGACGACTTTAGCACTGGGCCAGACACTCTTAAATAGAACCTGGACCAGCTCAGGTGAAACACCTTCCCACTAACGAGATGGACAAGCCAGCACAGGTGTAACACATACTGACTAACGAGGTAACACCAACCAGTGTGCCCAAGACACATTTCAGTTGAACAACCGACTAGAAAACAACTTCCATTTCACATTATAATCAACTACAATGCTTCACCTTCTATAATATAAACATGATGTCTACTGGCTGTCAACAATTAAAAAAAGAAAACAACACATATTTCTAAATAATAATATATAATCGTATATATTTTTTCTCCTTTTTCTTTCTATAGAATCCTAAAACTCACTAGCTTGTAGAACTCTCGTCTTCCGAAAACTCACTAGCTTCGAGAACTCTCGTCCACTTGGTTCAAACAAAACTCAAATCAAATTATATTAGTCACATGCGCCGAATACAACAGGTAGACCTAACAGTGAAATGCTAACTTAAGAGCCCCTAACCAACAGTGCAATTTAAAAAAAATACAGATAAGAATAAGAGATAAAACTCATCTCCAACACGGAAAAACGTGTCAAAATAAATTGTGATCCATGGTAACACACTGGTTAAATGCACAACACAAATATTTTGACTGCTCACCCTTGAGACAATCAGCAACCAAGTTGTCCTTACCACATGCTCTCGTACATTTGGGTTGGCACATCTGAGAATGAATGCGGATATTCTAAAAGCAGGGCAACAATGTCAATATAATTGTACCCAAAAACTGTCAGTTGGTTACATAATTATGATTACTAAATGTTACATGAAATGTAAATATGAAATATTTGGTTGCATAGTCTTATTTTTAATTACATTTTGCTAGGTAGCCCAGTGTCAAAACACAGTTTTAACGTGTCCAAATCAATAACCAAAACCTAAACATAAAATGTGCTATAAAACACAGTTTGTACACAGTTTTATCAATAACCAATATGCAGAAACAGTTTGTGATATATTAAAAACCTAAACATAAAATGTGCTATAAAACACAGTTTGTACACAGTTTAATCAATAACCAATATGCAGAAACAGTTTGCGATATATTAAAAACTAAATTAAAATGTACTGCATACACAAACATCTGACACAATATTCATATTACTTGTATTTTTTAAAACAAGCACCAGAAACGCTGTTGTTTTGACAAGCAGCAATATACCACTGATATCGATTAGGGGGTAAATCAGGTTGTTTGTGCTGTTGAAACTAACACAACTAAACAAAACACATGGAAATGGGAGATATCTTTTACCTCCCTGGTTAGAGGACAACCTGCAGAAGACAGTCAACTACATTTTGGAGTGATGCATTTAAATGTAGGGGTCGCTAAACAAAGGAACACCACCTATTTGTCATAACTCATCGCTAAAATCATTTGTGCAAGAGGAGGGAGATGAGGTTGCACGTCCTGTTAAAACTAACAGCTCAAAAACCACACGGAATCTGGGAATAATGTGTACATCCCTGAGTACAATTTGTAGAAAACAGCTAGCTACATTTTGAAGTGTTGCATTTTGATTCAAGTGGGTCACCAACACGGTAAGTGTAACACAACTCTTTTTTTGAGAGTCAATTTTTGTTACATCACATAAATTGTACTCTTTCAATTCAGAGCCTGGATTTCCCCCCTGGGGCTAATATCCAGATCATGTTGAAATCAATAGAACAAGGGGCAAACGATTAGAGTTCTACATTGTGACATTATTAAAATAATCCTACTACAATGTTAAAACATTCTACATTGAGACATTATTTCATTGATACCATGAAACAACTCCTTCATGTATGTATTTTCTGATGTTTGATCATAGGTATTTTATCAGATTATCTCTGGTCACACTGCTCACAGCTGAGATTTCTCTCCTGTGTGTGTTATATGGTGTGTAGTCCGCTTGCTAGACGGAGTAAAACTCTTCCCGCATTTAGCAGAGCTATAAGATTCCTCTCCTGTGTGTGTTTTTTCTGATGTGATATCAGGCTGGTTGACTGAGTAAAACTCTTTCCACATTGAGCACAGCTATAAGATTTATCTCCTCTGTGCGTTCTACGGTGTGATTTCAGGCTGGTTGACTGAGTAAAACTCTTCCCACAGTGATTACAGCTAAAAGGCTTCTCTCCTGTGTGTGTTCTCTGATGTTTAGTCAGACTGCTAGACTCAGTAAAGCTCTTCCTACATTGAGCACAGCTATATGATTTCTCTCCTGTGTGTGTTCTCCGGTGTCTAGTCAGACTGTTAGATGCAACAAATCTCTTCCCACATTCATCACAGCTATAAGATTTCTCTCCTGTGTGTGTTCTCTGGTGTGATATCAGGCCAGTTGACTGAGTAAAACTCTTCCCACATTGATTACAGCTAAAAGGCTTCTCTCCTGTGTGTGTTCTCTGGTGTTTAGTCAGACAACCAGACTCAGTAAATCTCTTCCCACATTCATCACAGCTATAAGGCTTCTCTCCTGTGTGTGTTCTCCGATGTTTAGTCAGACTGCTAGACTCAGTAAAGCTCTTCCTACATTGCGCACAGCTATATGGTTTCTCTCCTGTGTGTGTTCTCCGGTGTTTAGTCAGACTGTTAGATGTAACAAATCTCTTCCCACATTCATCACAGCTATAAGGTTTCTCTCCTGTGTGTGTTCTCTGGTGTGATATCAGACCAGTTGACCGAGTAAAACTTTTCCCACATTCATCACAGTTAAACGGTTTCTCTCCTGTGTGTGTTCTCTGGTGTGACGACAGGCTGGATGATTGAGTAAATCTCTTCCCACATTCATCACAGCTAAAAGGTTTCTCTCCTGTGTGGATTCTCTGATGCATTTTAATGCCCGCTGATGAGGTGAATCTCTTCCCACAGTCAGAGCAGCAGTGAGTTCTCTTCCCTGTGGGTCTCCGCTGGTGTTTCTTGAGGTGTTCTAATGTGGAGAGACTCTTCTCTGCCTCATCAGCATCATGAGGTTGTTGAGGCTCCAAAGAAGATCCACGATAGTCACGTCTCTCTCCTGTGTGAACAACAAATTCAGACAGATGGTTAAAGGCCCATAGTAGTAACATCGATGATTGAGTTATTCAAATTATGAAGGTTAATTATTAATTAGGGTTAAGGTTAAATATTAATGAGGGTTTGTACACTAAGTGCTTGCCAAATTGGCACAAAACTTCACCTAACAACAACATAGACCTACTGTAGGACCCATAACTTCCTCTAACAGAGACCTACTGTAGGACCCATAACTTCCTCTAACAGAGACCTACTGTAGGACCCATAACTTCCCCAAACAACAACATAGACCTACTGTAGGACCTATAACAACAACATAGACCTACTGTAGGACCCCTAACAACAACATACACCTATGGTAGGACCCCTAACTTCACCTAACAACAACATAGACCTACTGTAGGACCCATAACTTCACCTAACAATAACATAGACCTACTGTAGGACCCCTAACCTAACCTAACAACATAGACCTACTAGGGATATAGAAGTAGGACTAGTCTACCTGGCCTGAGCGCAAATGTAGGCCTATAAATGTGCCTATTTGGGGAATTCTGATAGTATTTCTGATTGTCTTAACGCACCACCACTAATGAGCTGAGGAGCTTCTCAAAGCTAATTTCTCTTCACCTCAAACAGCAAGTAAACAAAGTCTAATCAAAATCAATTGCAAATGAGAATAGTCCTATAAAGTATGTGAAAAACATTTCCAGCTCTCGCCCTTTCGATAACCACTCGGCACGAAAGGGAAAAATGTAATGCGCTGATCCAGTGGAAAATACCCGATTACTTCTTATCCCTTACACAAATGGCTGACAACTGTGTCTGTCCCAAACTCACTGGCGCGGGAACCTGAGGGCCCAGAATATTTTATACAATGTTTCAAGTTCGTTATAGACAGGCCATGTGATTTATAGGATATGTATTTGCAATGTTTTTTTTGTAGGCTTTATGTAGGGAATTCTTTACATAGTTGTCAATGGCAATAAAAGTTACTTTTAGATTTCATTCAGATTTAGATAGAATGTAGATTAATCATAGACAATGATTTTGAGATACTATTATAAATGAAATTAAACTGTTCCATGAAAATGTGCATATGACAACCATAACTGGCAAGCAGATAGGTAGAAAAGGTAAGATAATTTGCACTCCAAATAGAAAACAAGCTAGAAATAAATAATAAAAAATACACAATATGGATGTAGCAATTGCAGATTTCCGCTTTAACACCAAACATCAGTTCAACAACTGCAGAGTTTGTGCCTCTGTTTTTAAGACAGTACTTACTAGTGTTGATCAGGGGACGGTTTCTCAAAACCATCTTATGGCTAAATTCATCGTTAGAACCATTGGATGCCTTAAGATGCGTTTGGGAAACCGGGCCCAGATATCCAGGTTCCTCCTCTTCTTCCTCCTCCTTTTTCGATGTAACAGTCATCTCTCCCTCCTCTTTCACTCCATAAACTGCACCATCCTCTCCTTTAACTGTAACATCCTCCTCCTCTTTCACTCTGAACGCGTCTTCCTCTTCTTTCACAGTAACAGCCTCACCCTCTACTTCTTGTTTTACTGTGATATCCACCTCTTCTTTAGAAGGGGAGTAGCTTAGTGACCGCATGGTCGGGGATGTTAGCTAGGCTAATGCTACCTTAACCAGCCCGCTAGCTGACTAATAACAACACCGTAAATATGAAATTAAATCGGATAACTAACTAGATGGCAGAAGAGGGTTTAAAACAGTGGCTGATAAACATTAAAGCGTCTAAAGATCTTATTGATTCTGCTTTTTTTGTCTAGCAAGCTATCGAGGTGTCTGACTAACTGTTGCTGCTGCTGAAAGAAGCGTTCCGTGCACTAGATTACACGTCACAAAACAGCACAACCTTAAATTCCCAGACCGCCATCTGCTGACTGGAGTGGGTAACGCAGTTGAGTAAAATGTATATTTTATCTTCAAACAACAAGTTAAAGTGTAGGAAGCATTAGTTTTTACTCACAAGTGTAAAGACTTAGTAAGCTAGTTGTAGTCACTTTATGGTTACCTATAATGACAAACAGTTATGTTTTTGCGTAATTACATATTTATTAATTTATTTCAGGAAATCTTCTAAACTACCCACAATGCACTATTGACAAGGTCATATGGATGATCTACTCTGTGCCACTGAGTTTGTATGCCAGTGTAACGGTGTAGTGAAGCTACATGTTTTAAATATATTTAACTAGGCAAGTTAGTTCAGAACAAATTCTAATTTACATTGACGTCCTACCCCGGCCAAACCTTAACACAGATCAATACTGGGCTAATTGTGCTCTGTCCGATGGGACTCACAATCAGGGCCTGTTATGATACAGCCTGGATTTGAACCAGGGTCTGTAGTGATGCCTCTTGCACTGAGACGCCGAACCTTAGACCACTGCGCTGCTCGTGTGTTAACGTTACACTCGGTGTAAATACACTCAGTGATAAAGGTAAGGGATTCTATGTAATCCACAGCAGATTTTTGGAGAATTTGAAAATTGAGTGGTCCTGGGATAGAAATGTATAAAGTTGACATTACATCATAAAATCCACGTTTTAAATCATACATTAGCAATTTATGTTTTAGTAACTACTGATGTTGGTTTGGTGTCAAGTAAGCTGTTTGCCAAATCTCAGTTTTCCATGTGGGTTTTATGCTAAAGATCCCTCTTTCAAATTGGTATCTAACGGAAAATGCATATTCTTTAGGAGTGCTATTTTTACCCTGTCGACCACTGATCATTCATCCACACTGTGTCCCGTCAATGCTGGTAATTTATGACAAATGTATAAAGTATATGTTTTATCTCCCTCACCAACTTTAAACATCTGCTATCTGAGCAGCTAACCGATCGCAGCAGATGTACATAGTCAATTGGTAAATAGCCCACCCAGTTTAACTACCTCATCCCCATACTGTTTTTATTTATTTACTTTTCTGCTCTTTTGCACACCAGTATCTCTACCTGCACATGACCATCTGATCATTTATCACTCCCGTGTTAATCTGCTAAATTGTAATTATTCGTCTACCTCCTCATGCCTTTTGCACACAATGTATATAGACTCTTTCTTTTTTTCTACTGTGTTATTGATTTGTTTATCGTTTACTCCATGTGTAACTCTGTGTTGTTGTCTGTTCACACTGCTATGCTTTATCTTGGCCAGGTCGCAGTTGTAAATGAGAACTTGTTCTCAACTAGCCTACCTGGTTAAATAAAGGTGAAATAAATAAATAAAACATGAACACCAGCCAGTTTATTAGCCCGGTTTTGTTAGTTTAGGTGTATTATACTTCTTCGGACATTGGGTAATTTTCCAGGTTAATTTGATATATTTTGACACTAAAATGGATGACAGTTTATTCTGATGTAGTGCATATGAGACACATGGAAACAATTGATTCATTTAATATAGTAAATTATGAATTAGTAGGAATTGTTAAATCCACTATAAGATCACAATAACTTTGATCGACATTTCAACTGTTTTTTTGTTAGTATATTATAGGGCATATTTATGGAGAATTGCTGTGGGAGTGCTATTTACATCCCGTCACCACTGATCATTCATCCATACTGTGTGTGTCCCATCATTGCAGCTTTGGACATAAATTAACTATCCATCCATTGCTCCTTCCTGTGTTGACTCACTGACTTGAGAAACGGGACCAGGAAGGTCACACTAGCTCGATATCTAGCTCAAGCTTGCAAAAGTTGTTTTTTTTCGATTTAATTTTTTAAAATGGAATATTATTAACATACAATATACTTGCAGTGAAGCCACTCAACAACTACATCACACCAGTCACCCAACAGACTCCCATTCAGAGCAACACACAGAAGCATCCAGGGTCAATGCCCTGCTCACCGATCTACCACCAGGCCAAAAAACGTGAAACCGAACCCTCCAAGATCCCCCCACAGTTCCCCAATAGCTGTCCCTCAACCATTCGAGACCCCTCCCACTGTCCCCCCTCAGGAAGACAAAACAATTCATTCCATTCCCCACCCCCAAGAACCCCCCAATGTACCAACAACCAAAATAATGAACTAAAGAGAAAAAAGGAAAAGACAGAAGAAAACAGCAAACAACAATGCAAAAAATACATTTAAAACAAAGGACATCAATGACAACTAAAATCATAACAGCAATGCCAACTGTATATGTTTGTGTGCATGTCTGGCACTATTACATGTATATGTGTGTTCTTGAATGTGTTTATTTGAGTGAGTGAGTGAGTGAGTGAGTGAGTGAGTGAGTGAGTGAGTGAGTGAGTGTATGTATATGCATGTGTACCAACACCTGCACGGCACCAGCCTCAGGCAAACCGGCATTAGTTGTAAAAAGACTGCCACTTAGTGTCATTCAAATGTACTTTTTATTATGTTTTATTTTGACTTTTATCTGTTGACCATAATTATATCTCCTATCATCTATCTATCATGAGGTAGTCACCTGGAATGCATTTCAATTTACAGGTGTGCCTTGTTAAATGTTAATTTGCGGAATTTCTTTCTTTCTTAATGCATTTGAGCCAATCAGTTGTGTTGTGACAAGGTAGGGGTGGTATACAGAAGATAACCCTATTTGCTGAAAGACCAAGTCTATATTATGTCAAGAACAGCTCAAATAAGCAAAAAGAAATGACAGTCCATCATTACTTTAACACATGAAGGTCAGTCAATGCGGAAACTTTCAAGAACTTTGAAAGATTCTTCAAGTGCAGTTGCAAAAACCGTCAATCGCTATGATGAAGTTGGCTCTCATGAGGATTGCCACAGGAAAGGAAGACCCAGAGTTACCTCTGCTGCAGAAAAAAAGTTAATTAGAGTTAACTGTGAAGACAACACAACTAAGCCTATGAGATGGTTTGGGATGAATCGGAACGGAAGGAAATGCGGGCAACAAGTGCTCAGCATATGTGGGAACTTCTTCAAGACTGTTGGAAAAGCATTCCAGGTGAAGCTGGTTGAGAGAATGCAAAGAGTATGCAAAGCTGTCATCAAGGCAAAGGGTGGCTACTTTGAAGAATTTCAAATATAAAATATATTTTGATTTGTTCAACACTTTTTGGGTTTCTACATGAATCCATATGAGTTATTTCATAGTTGTGTTGTCTTCACTATTATTCTACAACGTAGACAATAGTTAAAATAAAGAAAATACATTGAATTTGTAGGTGTGTCCAAACAATTTACTGGTACTGTGTATGCATTGTGGAGGAGAACTGATCCTAGATCTGTACAAAGACATACCATCTATAGCAGGAACAACTGTCTGTGTTAGAGAGCATATAAAACAAACTGATCCTAGATCTGTGTGAAGGCATAACATCGACAGCAGGAACAACTGTCTATGTTAGAGAGCATATAAAACGAACTGATCCTAGATCTGTACAAAGACATAACATCTACAGCAGGAACAACTGTCTGTGTTAAAAAGGCTCAGCTGGATTGAATTGAACTATTTAAAATGACATATTTGAATGTCAAATGATTTGTTCTGTTTGTCAGTACAAGACAGGGTCTGCAGAGGCTTGGCCTATTAGTGGTAGATTTGGGGGAGAATTTGACATGTCAGTTGGAATAATGATAGATTTTTGGAGGGACCCATGTCACTACAGCCAATCAGTGAGCAGTTTCCCATCCCTCACATCTCAGGCAGTTCTGTTACTCACAACACTTCCCCTGCTTTCATCAACAATGGAAAAGCCCACTTAGCTAAAGCCTTGCCATTTTTTACAATTAGGAAATAATATGTCATGCTTTACTCGTACCTCAGCCAGCATTGTGAATGGTGTCTGAGGCAGTGACATACTAGACCATGGCAGTAAATCTAATACTTAGGTGTTTTTAGTCATGCATGAAAGGTCTGGGGTGGTTCTGTGGTTAAGTTACTGACCTTGGAATACATTTCTGGCCATGCTGGCAGGGTCTGAATCAAACCCAATGTCCCCCTGGCACACTGGCAGGGTCTGAATCAAACCCACTGTCCACCTGGCACACTGACAGGGTCTGGATCAAACCCAATGTCCACCTGGCACACTGACAGGGTCTAGATCAAACCCAATGTCCACCTGCTACACACTGGGCTTAACTTTGCTGTCTCTTTCCATTAAACATGGACAACAAATTAAAGTGCTTGGGAACCTAACAAGTCTTCAGGCAAAGTTACTCATCAAACCACCTCTATTAGACGTCACCTCTTTGGACCTCATCTCAGTGAGTTTAGGTTGGGGAAACCGTGGAGGAGAGGGCTTTGGACCTCATCTCAGTGAGTTTAGGTTGGGGAAACCAAGGAGGAGGGGGCTTTGGACCTCATCTCAGTGAGTTTAGGTTAGGGAAACCGTGGAGGAGGGGGCTTTGGACCTCATCTCAGTGAGTTTAGCAGCTGTAACACAGTACCTGGTCTAGTTCATGGCATTGAGGAGGAGAGAGCAGCTGTAACACAGTACCTGGTCTAATTCATGGCATTGAGGAGGAGAGAGCAGCTGTATCACAGTACCTGGTCTAGTTCAAAGGGACAAGGGGGATAATAAAAGGGACCAAGAGTCTGTTGATTGGTCAGTCCTTGGGTTAATTTGTTTTGCAATATGTTCAAGTCAAATCAAGCTTTATTTATACAGCACATTTCAGACATGGATGCAACACAATGGCTTCACAGCAAAAAAAATATATAAATAAACAACTATTTAGTACACAACAAACATAAGAGGATTAAAAAAACAGAAGAATAACAACTGAAAGACTAATGAGCACCCTATGGAAATGCCATTGATTAAAATATGAATAATTGGATGCAATATCCAACCCAAAATATAAGCTTGTTTTATAGGAGGGGCTCTTAAAGACACAATGGGGGTGTCCATTGAAAGTTGACTAGTAACAAACACTGGGACATAAAAGACACCCACCATGAGACCCATCAACTCCGCCCAAGAAGCGACAAACAAAAGAAAAACCCACACCAAACGTAAAGACAGGAAGCAAACCAAAAAGGTGGTTAAAATAATTTATTACAATCAATACCATTCATACTATTACAAAATCATATTTCTCATTCATTCTTAATTAATTCTATTTACAAAAACATCAAACAAAAACAAACCTCAGGGGAGCATCGTCCCTCCCCGTCATACCTAACCAATACCTAACCCTTTCCCTATCTCCCCTTCCCTAATCTATCCCCTTACCAAACTCACTCTAACACTCCCAGCCCTAAACCCCCTTTCCACCTCTCCCGTGCCGCATGCTTCCCCCACTTCCTCTCCTCCCTCTTCATCTTCCCCCTCAAATCACCTTCCACCCTTCTCACTATCCCTTCCACCCCCCAATCTCTCCCTGTCTTGACTAAATTCTGCCTGGCTTCCCACAGTCCCTTTTTAAAGAGACTCATGAGAAGCCACAGCAGAAACCTGTCTCTATCCGTTCCCTTTGCTCTCCCTACGCCTCTCTCTAGCCTAGCCCATGTCAAAACAAAATCACTCCTAACCACACCTAGCATTACCCGTGCCCTAGCCCAGACTAGTCCGGCAAAGGCACAGTCCCAGAAGGCATGGCGCACAGTCTCCTCCCTGCCACAAGAGGATCTTGGACAGGTGGGGGATTGCACCAAACTATACCGGTACAAGATGGCACGTACCGGCAAGCACTTATGGAGGCCCAACCAATTCAGGTCCTTGAGCCTGTTGTCCAGGCCCCGCGCCTGCACTCCCTCCCAGACCACTGACGAGATGCCCGCTACAGGCGCAGGACTCCCTGACTGCATGACCTCCTCGTACAGGTGCCTGTGGTCTAAACCTACTCGGGCAACTTCAACCTCGGGGTGTGCACGCAGCCACTTGGCCGCATGGCCAAAATGCCACGGCAGCTGTTCCGCCCGAGGACCCGTGTTAGACCACACCATTACACTTCTCGCCTTATACTAGAAGAAAACCTGCAGGAGGTAACCGGACGGGTGTATAACCGGACGAGCAAGCTCCGTCAACAAGAAAGAAACAAAAATGCCGTCCAGCTTGAGGGGGAAATGTGGTACCCCCCTACCTCCCTCCCCGATGGGACAGATCATGCGTGCCCTGGCGACCCACTCGCACCTGCCACTCCACATAAACTGAAACACAAGCCTCACTAGAGGCCTCCTCAGACAAGCCGGCAATGGATAGATGTATGCCACATACAAAAGAGACGGCAACACATCCACCTTTAGGACCAGGACTTTGCCCATAAAAGACAAATACCTAGCCTTCCACATTGCTAGCTTCCTCTGTACCACTGCGATACGCATGTTCCAGTTTAGCGTCGCTGAGCCGGAGGTCTCAAAATGAACCCCGAGAATCCTCAGGGCCCCTTCACAGAGAGATAACCCCCCAGGCACATCCGTTCTACCGCGCCATCTTCCGAAAAACTTGACGGAAGACTTTGCATGGTTCAGAACCGCTCCCGACGCTCGGGTGAAATTCCCAAAGATGGCAAGGGACCTTGTCAGGCACGAGTCCTTTCACAACAGCAAGGAAGTGTCGTCGGCGTACTGCGTCATCTTAACACGCAGCCCACCGCTTCCAGGGATCAACAAGCCTTCCACCCCTGTGTCTGCCCTAATAGCAGCCCCCAGAGGCTCCATGTACAGAACGAAGAGGAGAGCCGAGAGTGGGCATCCCTGCCTGACCCCAGACGAGAGGTCAAAAACGTCACCTAAGTGACTATTTACACTAACTTGACACCCCGCTCCGACATATAAAGTACGGATCCATCCTATAAACTTCTCCCCAAATCCTAATCTACCTAACACCCTGAATAGAAAATATCTATTCACGCGATCAAAAGCTTTCGCCTGATCTAGCGCTGCTACCATTAAAGGCAGCCCTCTATCTTCAACCCAAGCGATGGAATCCCTGATCAACTGTAGGTTCCATCTTATAGAGCGGCCCTCTACCCCGCACGTCTGATCCTCGTGGACGACGTAGGGAAGGGCTGTGTGCAACCGGTCTGCTAAAACCTTTGCAAGAATCTTGTAATCTACGCACAGCATGGTCAATGGCCGCCAGTTGCCAAGGTCAGTTGCTTCCCCCTTCTTATAAAGAAGTGACAGCACACCAACAGCCATTGACCCCCCCGGGACCCCCGTCTCAAGGATGGCCTTCAAGACTTCGAGAACCACTGGTCCAAGTATACCCCAAAACTTGAGGTAAAACTCAGCCGGCAGCCCATCCATCCCAGGCACCTTCCCTTTTCCCATCCTCCTAAGAGAGCTCTCAACCTCTTCTAGTGAGATCTGGGCCTCCATCACGTCTCTAATGTCCTCTGGCAACCGCCGGGACAAGTGTTCTAAAAACACGTTTCCCTGCTCTACATCTATTTCCCTTTCCTTAAATAAACCTTGGAAATGATCAGTTGTCACCCTGACCATTTCCTCTGGTTTACTTACTATACTACCATTTTCTTCCCTAACTCCCTGCATTACCTTCCTACTCTGTCTGGCCCTAACCAACTTAAAGAACATAGCAGAACAAGTCTCATTATGTTCTAGAAAGCCACTATGCGCACGCTCCAGGAAAGCTCGAGCCTTCTGCTCCTGCAGCCTTTAGGGCTGCGAATCTCTCCCAGTCAATCGACCCGCCGAGGTTGCCTGCCTCGTACTCGAGTTCAATTAACCTTTGGATACGATCCACCTCCCTCCTTTCCTCCCTTTTTTTCCTTCTACAATATCCTATTATAAAAGCCCTTATCCTCCCCTTGACTAAATCCCACCACTCTAACACCCCCTCGCACATGGACCGGAGGCCGTCAAGCCTCCGAAAGAAACAAAAAAATGCATCAACGAAAGCCTGCTCCTCCAGTATATCCCGATCTAACTTCCAGTACCCCCTACCGAAGAGGCAGACTGGCGACCCCACCTGCAGGAACACCCCGTCGTGATCCGTGAAGAAAACAGGCAACAGCCGCCCAGACAAGTGACCCAAAGACCTGGATACAAAAATGTAGTCGAGCCTCCTCGCAACCCCCCTGGAGTTGCGCCATGTAGGACCGACCATTGTCGGAGTAGTGTGCAGGCCACCATCAACCAGACCATGGCAAGCCATTAGCCCAGAGATGGCACCTGCACTGCTATCACCGCCTACCCCTAAATCTATATTAAAGTCTCCTCCTATCACCAAGTGCCTGTTTGTAACACACAGGGGCGCCATACAGTCCACCATCTCCCTCCTGTCTGCCGCCACCTGTGGCCCATACACCCCAATTAACCTATATCTAGCTTCTCTAAACTTAACATCTATCCCCAAAACTCTACCCTGCATTATTACAAAAGTGTTCTCTATTTTAACCTCTGTATGCCCACACAAAATCCCTACTCCTGTTGAGTGCACCCCTCCTATGCCCCAAAAAGATTCCCCCTTATCCCACTCCCTCTTAAATCTACACACATCCCCACCATCCCTCAGGTGAACCTCCTGTAAAAAACAGAAATCAAACCCCACACCCTCTAAATAACAAAAAACCGCCCTCCTTTTAACATTATCTCTTAACCCCCTAACATTTAGACTAAAAAAAGAAACAGAACTATTCATTTAATTATTTACAACAAATAAAAACCCCAAAACCCAAAGAAAAACCAGGAGACTCACCCGATGCTCCCCTGGTCCATCTCCACCGGCGGGGACGTCCTCTCCTCTCCTGACGCCCCCCCGTCCTCCATCCCAACCCATGATCCAGGCAGTGTGTTGGGTCCTCCCTCCCCACCCACCATCCCCCCCTCCCTGTTTGCCTCGGGGCTGCATGTAGGGGACCCCATCTCCCCAAACAGGAGCTGGGATCCCTCTAGCAAACAACCCACCGACCCCTCACTGGAGTCATCCACTAAAATGCAAGGGGCTGAGGCAAACCGGGAGGACAAATTACCCCCCCCTCCCCCTCCACACCCCCCTCCCTCTCACTTCCTGCCAAGCTCCCCCTCTTTATCCCTTTCTTCTTTGGTGAAGGAGGTAGCGGGGAGACACAACGTCCCATCCCCGCTAACTCCTCCACCAAATCCCTCATTTCGACCTCGAGGAAGCCTGGCAGGCTGTCCCCCCACTCCTTCCCCCCATCTCTCCCCCCTCCCACCTCCACTCCTCCCTCCTTCTCCGTCACTGTCCCCGTTCCCTCTTCCACTCCTTCTCGTACCACTGTCCCCTTCTCCCTCTTCTCAGCTCCTCCACCTTCTTCCGTCCCCTTTTTCTTCTCTCCTTCTGTTCCATTCTTTTCTTCTCCTCGCCTCTTTCTTCCCACCTCATCCTTCTTCCCATCTTCTTCCTGCGCCGTCTTTTCCCCTGTGCCATCCATGCAATCCGCACGCGTCCTTTCTTTCCTCCCCCCATCCCCCGCTCCCCCCCAGCTGCAGACGCGTATGACCTGTGACGAGCCGGGCAATCACGCCACAGGTGTACTTTCGAGCCACACCCGTGGCAAGCCTTGGGCTCGTCACACTCCTTGGCCTCGTGCTCTTCCGACCCACAAAAACAACATTTCTTGGCGCTGCACGAGGCCAGGATATGGCCGTAGGCCATACAACGCCTGCAGAACGGGGGCTGACGTGCATAGTAGAGTGTTCCCCTGTCAGCCCCCAGGGAGAACATCGCCGAAGGATGGAGGTAGCCATCCACACTCTTCGGGGACTCCCTGAGTAACGCCTGGAACCCTCTCCTCCCGTTCCAGAAACCCAGGGAGTCCCTGAGGTACCTCGCTGAGGAGACATTGTCCATGTATCTCCCCAGAAAGGCCCTCACTTCTTCATCCTTCACGTGCGGATTGTACATGTTTACGGTGACCACCCTGAAGTTGTTCTTTGCCAGGCTGGTCACCGCATAATGGCACAGGGGTCCTTTTCTTTCCGCTTCCTTTGCCATCTTCAATACATCATCATGTTTCTCTTGCTTGTGAAACGTCACATCAAAACCCTTTTCATTTGGGTTGCCTTGAAGGCAGAGTACTTCCTTCACCTCTATTTTTTTTAATTTTTTTTATTTCACCTTTATTTAACCAGGTAGGCTAGTTGAGAACAAGTTCTCATTTGCAACTGCGACCTGGCCAAGATAAAGCATAGCAGTATGAGCAGACAACACAGAGTTACACATGGAGTAAACAATTAACAAGTCAATAACACAGTAGAAAACAAAGGGGGAGTCTATATACAATGTGTGCAAAAGGCATGAGGTAGGCGAATAATTACAATTTTGCAGGTTAACACTGGAGTGATAAATGATCAGATGGTCATGTACAGGTAGAGATATTGGTGTGCAAAAGAGCAGAAAAATAAATAAATAAAAACAGTATGGGGATGAGGTAGGTGAAAATGGGTGGGCTATTTACCAATAGACTATGTACAGCTGCAGCGATCGGTTAGCTGCTCAGATAGCTGATGTTTGAAGTTGGTGAGGGAGATAAAAGTCTCCAACTTCAGCGATTTTTGCAATTCGTTCCAGCAATTCGTTCCAGTATCCTGAGGCATCCCATCAATATGGTCCTTCCAAAAGTTTCCCTGCCCCAAGGTTCCATCTCCTTTTCAGTCCATGAAAATCTTACGGTATTTGCTATACCAATCCCCGGAACCGACCAGGTTTGCTTGTTTGTATTCATTTTTCTTCTTCAAAAAAAAGCTCTCTTCAGAAAGAAGCCGCAACCTGAAATGAAAACATCTTAAACCAAAAAGGTGAAGCAACTAAAGGTGTTGACTCTCCACATCTATCAAGACAACTGGAGCACTGGGCCAGACGCTCTTAAATAGAACCTGGACCAGCTCAGGTAAAACACCTTCCCACTAACGAGATGGACAAGCCAGCACAGGTGTAACATATACTGACTAACGAGGTGACACCAATCAGTGCGTCCTACGTTCTAACGAGCTAGACGTGCTAAAGTCCAACCTCAATGAATGTTAAAATTATTTGACAATTGTCTTAAAATGAGCAAGAAGTCATATTTTGTCTTGTTTTCACATTAGTAGTAACATCTAAGGTTGTAGACTAGAAAAACGTTATTCATGTTGTTGAAACTCTAAGCAGTGTGCTAGAAGACGTTTGGTCTCCAATACAGGCCCCTTTCAGTGTTTAATAAAATTGCGGCACGAGGGCAATTTGATTGCAGAAACTCCTCCATGCTTATGACGAAACCACTAGTTATGGATGTTTATCTGGTAATGAGGAAACCACTAGTTATGGATGTAGTATATCTGCCAGGAGCAAAAATGGTGAGCAAAGATTATAGTTTTTCACAATGTATTCTGAATGTGAATGGGGGAAAACTCAGGGGAGTAACCTCCATTTCCAGGTTGCTTATGAGTGCATTTCACACTACTTTGGATTATAATTGTAAGGCTCAATTGAATGTCCTGCTTAATATAATGTTTGTCATCGCAAATCAACCGCTTTGTATTTAAAAAACACTTCAACCAGTAAAAGGCTCTTTGTCTAGCTTTTCCATCAACATGACAATGAGGGTTTGTACACGGTTTGGCCCATTACTTCGCCTAACAACAAATATACCTATTCTGCCCTTGAGTTGCGTTCTCATGCAAAACTAGACAGATAGCTAACAACTAAGTCTTCAATAAAACTCCCAAGGCGTGACTTTTCTTGAATGAATATATTGAAAACGTTTGTTGTGAAACTGCAAAATACAGAAAAGAATATACTTTAGTATTCAATTCACACCGACATCCTGTAGCTGTACATTATACATTTGAAGTTGCATAAATACAAAGCACGTGCTAAGGTACCATGCATTTGGCATGATGCCAAACCATATAGCTAATTGTTACTCATATGGTAATTGGTTAACTCCTTTCATTACTCTAATAATGTACAACCATCTATGTAGAATAACAAAGCATAATACAATAGAAACAGTAACAAAACTACAGTATTGTATATTTTACAATTCGTTTGCA
Source organism: Oncorhynchus mykiss (assembly GCF_013265735.2). Lineage (NCBI taxonomy): Eukaryota > Metazoa > Chordata > Actinopteri > Salmoniformes > Salmonidae > Oncorhynchus > Oncorhynchus mykiss. The sequence goes on from NC_048577.1 coordinate 26,222,937, forward strand.
TTGACGCACGAGTAAAGTAATACACCTAACGACATACAGCACACTCTGCTAACCCTGATGTCCTTGCCGTGTCTGAATCCTGGCTCAGGAAGGCCACCAATCCTGGCTCAGGAAGGCCACCAAAAATTCTGAGATTTCCATACCCAACTATAACATCTTCCGTCAAGATAGAACTGCCAAAGGGGGAGGAGTTGCAGTCTACTGCAGAGATAGCCTGCAAAGTAATGTCATACTTTCCAGGTCCATACCCAAACAGTTCGAACTACTAATTTTGAAAATTACTCTCTCCAGAAATAAGTCTCTCACTGTTGCCGCCTGCTACCGACCCCCCTCAGCTCCCAGCTGTGCCCTGGACACCATTTGTGAATTGATCGCCCCCCATCTAGCTTCAGAGTTTGTTCTGTTAGGTGACCTAAACTGGGATATGCTTAACACCCCGGCAGTCCTACAATCTAAGCTAGATGCCCTCAATCTCACTCAAATCATCAAGGAACCCACCAGGTACAACCCTAACTCTGTAAACAAGGGCACCCTCATTGACGTCATCCTGACCAACTGGCCCTCCAAATACACCTCCGCTGTCTACAACCAGGATCTCAGCGATCACTGCCTCATTGCCTGTATCCGCTACGGAGCCGCAGTCAAACGACCACCCCTCATCACTGTCAAACGCTCCCTAAAACACTTCTGTGAGCAGGCCTTTCTAATCGACCTGGCCCGGGTATCCTGGAAGGACATTGACCTCATCCCGTCAGTTGAGGATGCCTGGTCTTTCTTTAAAAGTAACTTCCTCACCATTTCAGATAAGCATGCTCCGTTCAAAAAATGCAGAACTAAGAACAGATATAGCCCCTGGTTCACTCCAGACCTGACTGCCCTCGACCAGCACAAAAACATCCTGTGGCGGACTGCACTAACATCGAATAGTCCCCGCGATATGCAACTGTTCAGGGAAGTCAGGAACCAATACACACAGTCAGTCAGGAAAGCTAAAGCCAACTTCTTCAGGCAGAAGTTTGCATCCTGTAGCTCCAACTCCAAAAAGTTCTGGGACACTGTGAAGTCCATGGAGAACAAGAGCACCTCCTCCCAGCTGCCCACTGCACTGAGGCTAGGTAACACGGTCACCACCGATAAATCCATGATTATCGAAAACTTCAACAAGCATTTCTCAACGGCTGGCCATGCCTTCCGCCTGGCTACTCCAACCTCGGCCAACAGCTCCCCCCCCCCCGCAGCTACTCGCCCAAGCCTCTCCAGGTTCTCCTTTACCCAAATCCAGATAGCAGATGTTCTGAAAGAGCTGCAAAACCTGGACCCGTACAAATCAGCTGGGCTTGACAATCTGGACCCTCTATTCCTGAAACTATCCGCCGCCATTGTCGCAACCCCTATTACCAGCCTGTTCAACCTCTCTTTCATATCGTCTGAGATCCCCAAGGATTGGAAAGCTGCCGCAGTCATCCCCCTCTTCAAAGGGGGCGACACCCTGGACCCAAACTGTTACAGACCTATATCCATCCTGCCCTGCCTATCTAAGGTCTTCAAAAGCCAAGTCAACAAACAGGTCACTGACCATCTTGAATCCCACCGTACCTTCTCCGCTGTGCAATCTGGTTTCCGAGCCGGTCACGGGTGTACCTCAGCCACGCTCAAGGTACTAAACGATATCATAACCGCCATCGATAAAAGACAGTACTGTGCAGCCGTCTTCATAGACCTTGCCAAGGCTTTCGACTCTGTCAATCACCGTATTCTTATCGGCAGACTCAGTAGCCTCGGTTTTTCGGATGACTGCCTTGCCTGGTTCACCAATTACTTTGCAGACAGAGTTCAGTGTGTCAAATCGGAGGGCATGCTGTCCGGTCCTCTGGCAGTCTCTATGGGGGTGCCACAGGGTTCAATTCTCGGGCCGACTCTTTTCTCTGTATATATCAATGATGTTTCTCATGCTGCGGGCGATTCCCTGATCCACCTCTACGCAGACGACACCATTCTATATACTTCCGGCCCGTCCTTGGACACTGTGCTATCTAACCTCCAAACGAGCTTCAATGCCATACAGCACTCCTTCCGTGGCCTCCAACTGCTCTTAAACGCTAGTAAAACCAAATGCATGCTTTTCAACCGTTCGCTGCCTGCACCCGCACGCCTGACCAGCATCACCACCCTGGATGGTTCCGACCTTGAATATGTGGACATCTATAAGTACCTAGGTGTCTGGCTAGACTCTAAACTCTCCTTCCAGACCCATATCAAACATCTCCAATCGAAAATCAAATCAAGAGTCGGCTTTCTATTCCGCAACAAAGCCTCCTTCACTCACGCCGCCAAACTTACCCTAGTAAAACTGACTATCCTACCGATCCTCGACTTCGGCGATGTCATCTACAAAATTGCTTCCAACACTCTATTCAGCAAACTGGATGCAGTTTATCACAGTGCCATCCGTTTTGTCACTAAAGCACCTTATACCACCCACCACTGCGACTTGTATGCTCTAGTCGGCTGGCCCTCGCTACATATTCGTCGCCAGACCCACTGGCTCCAGGTCATCTACAAGTCCATGCTAGGTAAAGCTCCGCCTTATCTCAGTTCACTGGTTACGATGGCAACACCCATCCGTAGCACGCGCTCCAGCAGGTGTATCTCACTGATCATCCCTAAAGCCAACACCTCATTTGGCCGCCTTTCGTTCCAGTTCTCTGCTGCCTGTGACTGGAACGAATTGCAAAAATCGCTGAAGTTGGAGACTTTTATCTCCCTCACCAACTTCAAACATCTGCTATCTGAGCAGCTAACCGATCGCTGCAGCTGTACATAGTCTATTGGTAAATAGCCCACCCATTTTCACCTACCTCATCCCCATACTGTTTTTATTTATTTATTTTTCTGCTCTTTTGCACACCAATATCTCTACCTGTACATAACCATCTGATCATTTATCACTCCAGTGTTAATCTGCATAATTGTAATTATTTGCCTACCTTCTCATGCCTTTTGCACACAATGTATATATAGACTCCCCTTTTTTCTACTGTGTTATTGACTTGTTAATTGTTTACTCCATGTGTAACTCTGTGTTGTCTGTTCACACTGCTATGCCTTATCTTGGCCAGGTCGCAGTTGCAAATGAGAACTTGTTCTCAACTAGCCTGCCTGGTTAAATAAAGGTGAAATAAAAAAATAAATAAACATGAAAGGCATTGCAATTTGTGTGAGTAAATGCAACCAACATTGATATGTAAGCAACTATCAATAGCAAGATTATCATCATTAGCTAAATACTTGAATCGAACTTACAAACAAATATTTTCCAAGGCTGAAGCGTGACGAGAAATAACTACACTGAAAGACCTGCACCGTAGCGTTGTTTTTAGCTGCTTCTATGCGTGCAGAACAAATTCTCTACTTCCTGTTTGCGTAGTCTTTCTAAGTTCCAGAAAGCTCCACTAGGGGGCAAATAACACCATGGAACACAATGAAAATACATTTTAACCGTTGTAATAAAATAATCTGTTACCTTCTAAGAGGATGGCAGCACAGTACCTGTAATGAACGAAGAAGCACTTCGGTTGTTGTTGCATGACATACATAGTGTACTCTAGGACCCATAACAACATAGACCCACTGTAGGACCCATAACTTCACCTTACAACAACATAGACCTACTGTAGGACCCATAACTTCACCTAACAACAACATAGACCTACTGTAGGACCCATAACTTCACCTTACAATAACATAGACCTACTGTAGGACCCATAACTTCACCTAAGAACAAATATAGGAAAATAGCTGTGTGTGTTGTTCAATAGTCTATCCATCATTTACAACTGAACAAACGTACAGTCAATAACATAATAGAAAAATCTATATACAGTGTGTGCAAATGGAGTACAGAGGTAAGGCAATAAATAGGCCATAGTAGCGACGTAATTAAAATGTAACAAATTAACACTGGAGTGATAGATTTTATTTTATTTTATTTCACCTTTATTTAACCAGGTAGGCTAGTTGAGAACAAGTTCTCATTTGCAACTGCGACCTGGCCAAGATAAGGCATAGCAGTGTGAACAGACAACACAGAGTTACACATGGAGTAAACAATTAACAAGTCAATAACACAGTAGAAAAAAGGGGAGTCTATATATACATTGTGTGCAAAAGGCATGAGAAGGTAGGCAAATAATTACAATTATGCAGATTAACACTGGAGTGATAAATGATCAGATGGTTATGTAAAGGTAGAGATAGAGATATTGGTGTGCAAAAGAGCAGAAAAATAAATAAATAAAAACAGTATGGGGATGAGGTAGGTGAAAATGGGTGGGCTATTTACCAATAGACTATGTACAGCTGCAGCGATCGGTTAGCTGCTCAGATAGCAGATGTTTGAAGTTGGTGAGGGAGATAAAAGTCTCCAACTTCAGCGATTTTTGCAATTCGTTCCAATCACATCGCATTCATTCCAGTCATTGACAGCAGAGAACTGGAACGAAATGTGGCCAAAGTAGGTGTTTGGGGATGACCAATGAGATATGCCTCCTGGAGCGCGTGCTATGGGTGAGTGATGCTATGGTGACCAGTGAGCTGAGTTAAGGCGGCCTAGCAAAGACTTATAGATGACCTGGAGACAGTGGGTTTGGAGACGAATATTTAGCGAAGGGCCAGCCGACGAGAGCATACAGGTCGCAGTGGTGGGTGGTATGTGGGGCTTTGGTGACTAAACGGATGGCACTGTGATAGACTGCATCCAGTTTGCTGAATAGAGTGTTGAGGCTATTTTGAAAATGACATTACCGAAGTCAAGGATTGGTAGGATAGTCAGTTTTACGAGGGTATGTTTGGCAGCGTGAGTGAAGGTAGCTTTGATGCGAAATAGAAAGACGATTCTAGATTTAATTTTGGATTGGAGATGCTTAATGTGAGTCTGGAAGGAGAATTTACAGTCTAGCCAGATGTAACAGGGTTATATTGGTGATTCCCCTTGCCACTTTATTGTTGAGCCAATGGGTTTTTGGTTTGAGTTTGTTTTGCCTTCACCTACTCAACATGGCATCTTATTGGCTGGATTGCGTAGCTTGCTTACGAGGGGGGATGTTCCAGTTAGAATCGTCCCAGTGAACAAGCACCAAACCAGCGGTAAGTTGTTGGTTGCAAAGCACTGTACATCAAAAGTGTTTTTTATACTCTCTTGTGATGATTTAAATGTACAATTTATATCAAATTGTTTGTAAATGTTATTCGAACATCACACATAAGATGCAGCGGTTTTTGGAGAATATTTGTTGTGCATTTTGTTGTAGAGAATTCCCTTCAGTACTAGCTAGCAACTTACTGTGTCTGATGGGGGGAGTTCATATATTTTTTACAGTGCGTGAGTGCAGAGTTGGATGGTGAGACGTGCATTGCATGACGTGCAATTTTGTGTCGTTCTTATCAGAATAAATCTACATGACTGGTGCTACACGTTGGAGTTCCGTGTCGATGACTGATTGTACACAACGCAAGAAGAGTACTGTTACACAGACACCTAGGTATTAATAGTTGTCCACATATTCAAGTCAGAACCATCCAGAGTAGTGGTGCTGGATGGGCAGGTGCGGGCAGCGATAGGTTGAAGAGCACATATTTAGTTTTACTAGCGTTTAAGAGCAGTTGGAGGTCACGGAAGGAGTGTTGTATGGCATTGAAGCTCATTTGGAGGTATGTTAACACAATGTACAAAGAAGGGCCAGATGTATACAGAAGGGTGTCGTCTGCGTAGAGTTGGATCAAGGAATCACCCGCAGCAAGAGCAACATTGTTGGTATATACAGAGAAAAGAGTCGGTGTGAGAATTGAACACTGTGGTACCTCCATAGAGACTGCCAGAGGTCCGGACAACAGGCCCTCTGATTTGACACACTGAACTCTGTCTGAGAAGAAGTTGGTGAACCAGGCGAGTCAGTCATTTGAGAAAAGAAGGCTGTTGAGTCTGAGAATACGGTGATTGACAGAGTCAAAAGCCTTGGCCAGGTTGATGAAAACGGCTGCACAGTACTGTCTTTTATCGATAGCGGTTATGATATCGTTTAGTACCTTGAGCGTGACTGAGGTGCACCCATGACCAGCTCGGAAACTGGATTGCACAGCGGAGAAGGTACGGTGAAATTCAAAATGGTCAGTGATTTGTTTGCCTGTTTGTTTGCCAGCTGAAAAGGTGGCGCGGGGAATTCAAAAATATTCTTTCAAAATATTTATCTTTCACACATTAACAAGTCCAATACAGGAAATGAAAGATGAACAAGATGTTTATCTACCCATCCTGTCCGATTTAAAAAAAAAAATGTTTTACAGCGAAAACACAACATGTATTTATGTTAGACCACCACCAAATCCCCCCAAAAAACAGCCTTTTTTCCCAGCCAAAGATAGTCACAAAAGCAGGATTAGAGATAAAATGAATCACTAACCTTTTGAAAATCTTCATCAGATGACACTCATGACATGTTACACAATACATTTATGTATTGTTCGATAATATGCATATTTATATCCACAAATCTCGGTTTACATTGATGCCATGTTCAGAAATGCCTCCAAAATATCCGGAGGAATTATAGAAAGCTACGCCAGATAACAGAAATACTCATCATAAACTTTGACTAAAGATACATGTTCTACATATAATTAAAGACACACTGGTTCTTAATGCAACCGCTGTGTCAGATTTTTTTAAAACGTTACGAAAAAAGCATACCATGCAATAATCTGAGACAGTGCTCAGACGTAAATATATTTCTCCGCCATGTTGGAGTCAACAGAAATACGAAATTACATCATAAATATTCCCTTACCTTTGATGATCTTTCATCAGAATGCAGTGCAAGGAGTCCTAGTTCCACAATAAATCGTTGTTTTGTTCCATAATGTCCAATACTAGTGTCCAATTAGCTGCATTTGCTAGCACTTTCAGCTCACGTGCCCAAAAAGCTGACGCCGGTCCAGGAGAACTCGGACGAAAACTTCAAAAATATATATTCCAGGTCGAATAAACTGGTCAAACTAAGTAGAGAATCAATCTTCAGGAAGTTATTTTCATATACAGTGCCTTGCGAAAGTATTCGGCCCCCTTGAACTTTGTGACCTTTTGCCACATTTCAGGCTTCAAACATAAAGATATAAAACTGTATTTTTTTGTGAAGAATCAACAACAAGTGGGACACAATCATGAAGTGGAACGACATTTATTGGATATTTCCAACTTTTTTAACAAATCAAAAACTGAAAAATTGGGCGTGCAAAATTATTCAGCCCCCTTAAGTTAATACTTTGTAGCGCCATCTTTTGCTGCGATTACATCTGTAAGTCGCTTGGGGTAGGTCTATCGGTTTTGCACATCGAGAGACTGAAATTTTTTCCCATTCCTCCTTGCAAAACAGCTCGAGCTCAGTGAGGTTGGATGGAGAGCATTTGTGAACAGCAGTTTTCAGTTCTTTCCACAGATTCTCGATTGGATTCAGGTCTGGACTTTGACTTGGCCATTCTAACACCTGGATATGTTTATTTTTGAACCATTCCATTGTAGATTTTGCTTTATGTTTTGGATCATTGTCTTGTTGGAAGACAAATCTCCGTCCCAGTCTCAGGTCTTTTGCAGACTCCATCAGGTTTTCTTCCAGAATGGTCCTGTATTTGGCTCCATCCATCTTCCCATCATTTTTAACCATCTTCCCTGTCCCTGCTGAAGAAAAGCAGGCCCAAACCATGATGCTGCCACCACCATGTTTGACAGTGGGGATGGTGTGTTCAGCTGTGTTGCTTTTACGCCAAACATAACGTTTTGCATTGTTGCCAAAAAGTTCAATTTTGGTTTCATCTGACCAGAGCACCTTCTTCCACATGTTTGGTGTGTCTCCCAGGTGGCTTGTGGCAGACTTTAAACAACACTTTTTATGGATATCTTTAAGAAATGGCTTTCTTCTTGCCACTCTTCCATAAAGGCCAGATTTGTGCAATATACGACTGATTGTTGTCCTATGGACAGAGTCTCCCACCTCAGCTGTAGATCTCTGCAGTTCATCTAGAGTGATCATGGGCCTCTTGGCTGCATCTCTGATCAGTCTTCTCCTTCTATGAGCTGAAAGTTTAGAGGGACGGCCAGGTCTTGGTAGAGTGCAGTGGTCTGATACTCCTTCCATTTCAATATTATCGCTTGCACAGTGCTCCTTGGGATGTTTAAAGCTTGGGAAATCTTTTTGTATCCAAATCCAGCTTTAAACTTCTTCACAACAGTATCTCGGACCTGCCTGGTGTGTTCCTTGTTCTTCATGATGCTCTCTGCGCTTTTAACGGACCTCTGAGACTATCACAGTGCAGGTGCATTTATACAGAGACTTGATTACACACAGGTGGATTGTATTTATCATCATTAGTCATTTAGGTCAACATTGGATCATTCAGAGATCCTCACTGAACTTCTGGAGAGAGTTTGCTGCACTGAAAGTAAAGGGCTGAATAATTTTGCACGCCCAATTTTTCAGTTTTTGATTTGTTAAAAAAGTTTGAAATATCCAATAAATGTCGTTCCACTTCATGATTGTGTCCCACTTGTTGTTGATTCTTCACAAAAAAATACAGTTTTATATCTTTATGTTTGAAGCCTGAGATGTGGCAAAAGGTCGCAAAGTTCAAGGGGGCCGAATACTTTCGCAAGGCACTGTATATCCAATAACGTACCAACCGTAGCATACGTTTTCATCTGCAGCCAAATGGAACGATGGTGACATCCACAGACAAATGCGCCACAGGGAAATTGCATTCTGCCAAGACAGTGACTATTTCCCCTCACATTCGGTCAAAGTTCACACCAGAAGCTCCATTCCACGTCTACTGAATGAGAACATCTAGTGGAAGGCGTAGGAAGTGCTACCAGATCCATATCTTATTTGGAAGTGAATAGGCGATTACTTGAAATTAGACACGCATTCAGAATTTCACTTCCTGTTTGGAAGATTGCCTGCCCTATGAGTTCTGTTATACTCAGACATAATTCAAACAGTTTTAGAAACTTCAGAGTGTTTTCTATCCAATAGTAATAATAATATGCATATAGTAGCAATCTAGGACAGAGTAGGATGAAATCACTATGGGCACGCAATTCATCCAAAGTGAAAATACTGCCCCCTATCCCCAACAAGTTTTAATCCAGGTGTTCATACTGAACCTAGTCAGGATTAACCCAGGTGTTCATGCTGAACCTAATCAGGATTAACCCAGGTGTTCATACTGAACCTAATCAGGATTAACCCATGTTTTATCATTTAGGCTTACTTACCTGACTCCAGTCTCTGACTAACTAAGACAAATTTAAGCCACGTTCAGGAAAGCTACTTAAATGTTGTAGTTTAACTAGTCCTGGCTTAATCTAAGCCCTGCAGGGTCTGAATCAAACCTAATGTCCAATGGGATTGATCTGTTTGATCCAATTGTTTGTTTCAGTTTTCAGTTGTCGAATCCTTTAACGAATTGTTGATTTCAGAACTTCAGAAGTGATACATACCAGGAACTATTTTGACATAGTAGAGGATATACTGAATTGATACTGTTTTTCAAACTAAGATGAACCAAGATATGTGCTCATTGGTTTTGCAAGAGGGTGGCAGGTAGCCTAGTGGTTAGAGCTGACAAGGTAAAAATGTTGTTCTGCCCATGAACAAGGCAGTTAACCCACTGTTCCATGGTGGGCAATCATTGTAAAGAATTGGTTCTTAACTGACTTGCCTAGTTAAATAAAATTAAAATTTAGTCTGTTTCTCAGTCATGAGGTTAATTTGTTTTGCAATATGTTCAAATCAAGCTTTATTTATACAGCACATTTCAGACATGGCTTCACAGGAAAAAACAATTAAAATAAACAGAAATATTTAGTACACAACAAACATAAAAGGATAAAAAAACAGAAGATTAACAACTGAAAAACTAATGAGCATCCTAAGGAAATGTCATTGATTCAAATATTAACAATTGGATGCAATATTCAACCATAACGAGATGGACAAGCCAGCACAGGTGTGACACCAATCAGTGCGCCCTAGGTGCTAGCGAGCTATACGGGCTAAAGTCCAACCTTAAAACATACATGGAAAAACCAAAGCCTGTAACACCTTCCCCTTTAAGACAACAAATATATCCTATATTTTTGTTGGACAAGTTTGCTCACCACCAACAGAAAACAACTTCCATTTCTCATTATAATCAACTACAATATAAACATGGTGTCTATTGGCTGTCAATTAAAAACAAGAAAAAAACACGTATTTCTAAATAATAATATACAATCATAACTTTTCTCCTTTTTCTCTCTATGGAATCCTAAAACTCACTAGCTTCTAGAACTCCCGCCTTCCTAAAATTCACTAGCTTCTAGAACTCTCGTCCCCATGGAACGAGCCCAAACACAACTCAATTCCAACACGGAAAAACGTGCAAAAATCCAATCAGGAAGTGACTCTTATTTTGAAACCCATGTCTTTCTATGCATCCCTATTGCCCATTGAAAGGGATATCAACCAGATTCCCTTTTCTGTGGCTTCCCTAAGGTGTCTACAGCCTTTAGACGTAGTTTCAGGCCTTTATTTTGAAGAATGAGCGTAAATGACTACATTGCGTAAGTGGCCAGCTGGGGGCTCTCAAAGTGATTCTTGCGTAAAAGACAGGTAGTCATTTTTCCTCTCGCTCCTACTGAAAAGCCAATTGTCCCGATTGATATATTATCGAATAGATATTTGAAAAACACCTTGAGGATTGATTATAAAAAACGTTGGCCATGTTTCTGTCGATATTATGGACATAATTTGGAGAAAAGAAATTGGCGTTGTTGTGAACCCTATTTGCGGTGGATTTCTCAACATAACGTGACCAACAAAAGGAGGTATTTTGGGTATAAAAATAATCTTTATGGAACAAAAGGAACATTTGCTGTCTAACTGGGAGTCTCGTCAGTGAAAACATCCGAAGATCATCAAAGGTAAATGGTTAATTTGATTGCTTTTCTGATTTTCGGGGCCTAGCTTCCTGCTGCTAGCTGGACATAATGCTATGCTAGGCTATCGATAAACTTACACAAACACTTGTCTTGCTTTGGCTGTAAAGCATAATTTCAAAATCTGAGATGACAGGGTGATTAACAAAAGGCTAAGCTGTGTTTCACTTTATTTCACTTGTGATTTCATGAATATGAATATTTTCTAGTGATTTTTTTTTTTTACCGTTGCGCTATGCTAATTAGTGTAGTTGATGACAATTCTCCCGGATCCGGGATGGGTAGTTCCAAGAGGATATACTAAATAGCCTCAATCTGTTTAAAACGATAATGTTGACCTCATGGATGGCCAGTCTTTGTATTCATAGTGTAGTGAATTCAGGGGGTAGCCCTGAGCTGAACTCAAACCTGGGTCCAGTGACTGCCAACACCTTATAACTGTTACGCAAAGATGTCTGAACTTCTTGACGAGGTCGCGAGGTGTTGGGTTACGGTTGCTACAATAGCTTTCTCTATGAATTTGAGAGTGGTTACATTTCTCCAGCCCCCATCCCTCAGCTGTTTACCAAACCAAGTCTCTGGGCAACCATTTTGTTGCTGTTTAAAAAACCCACACAACCCAGCAATCTGCAGTTCAAACAATAACAAATCTGTCATTCCACCGCTGTTTTGGTAATAAAATGATTATGGTGTTGGAGAAATGTAACTACAGACAGATAGACCTATGGATGCAAGGACTGACCATCCATGATATCAACATTATAGTTTTAACCATGTTGAGGCTGTGTCGATTTACATTGTTTCTAAACAGAGTTTAAGAGTTTAAGAATCAATGGCTATAAATATATAAATCATTTAAAAGTCACAATATGGATGTAGCAATTGCAGATTTCCACTTTAACACCAAACATCAGTCCAACAACTGCAGAGTTTGTGGCTCTGTTTTTAAGACAGTACTTACTAGTGTTAATCAGGGAACAGTTTCTCAAAACCATCTTATGGCTAAATTCATCGTTAGAACCATTGGATGCCTTAAGATGCGTTTGGGAAACCGGGCCCAGATATCCAGTTTCCTCCTCTTCTTCCTCCTCCTTTTTCGATGTAACAGTCATCTCCCCCTCCTCCCCTTTCACTCTATAAACTGCATCCTCATCTTCTTTTACTGTAACATCCTCCTCCTCTTTCACTCTGAATGCCTCTTCCTCTTCTTTAACAGTAACGGCCTCACCCTCTACTTCTTGTTTTACTGTGATATCGTCCTCCTCTTCATTAGAAGGAGGAGAGTAGCTTAGTGACCGCATGGTCGGGGATGTTAGCTAGGCTAATGCTAACTTAACCAGACCGCTAGCTGACTAATAGCTGAAAAATAACAACAACACCGTAAATATTAAATTAAATCGGATAACTAAGTAGACGACAGAAGTGGGTTTAAAACACAGTGGCTAATATACACTAAAGCGTCTAAAGAGCTTTATTGGTTCGGCTATTTTGTCTAGCAAGCTACCAAGGTGTCTGACAAACTGTTGTGCTGCTGAAAGAAGCGTTCCGTCCACTAGATTATACGTCACACCAGCAGCATAACCTTAAATTTCCAGACAGCCCTCTGCTGACTGGAGTGGGTAACGCAGTTTAGTAAAATGTTTATTTTGTTTTCAGACAAGAAGTTAAAGTGTAGGACGCCTGAGTTTTTACTCACCAGTGTAACAACACAGTGTGGTTAAAGACTTAGTAACTTAGTTGCATTGAAGATCTGGTTCCCTATAAGCACAAAAATATATGTTTTTGAATTTTTGAATCACATATGTATTAATTTATTTTGGGATTCTGGGTAATCCACAGTAGATTTATGGAGAATTGCTGTGGGTTGAAAATAGAATTGTCCCTGGATAGAAAAGTATAAAGTTGACATTACATCATAAAATCCACCTTTTACATCAAACATTAGCAATTTATGTTTTAGTAACTTCTGTTGTTGATTTGGTGTCAAATAAGCCTCTTTATATGTTATTTGCCGAATCTCAGTTTTTCATGTGGGTTTCTGTTACGGAGTCTAGTTGATAGGTATTCGACTAACCGGACTGTTCCCTGGACTCCACGTGTAGGGATTTGTACAATGCACAAACAAGGCTATTGAACTTGACATTGGTGTCTGTCTTTATTCCTTTATCCAACATATTGTAATGACCCTGGGTTTAAAAACGCGTAAATCGACCCTGCCGCTCGAGCATGCTTTTGCGGCACAGTCTATAGGGCGCCGGACCTCGGGCTCGAAAGTCGAGGGCACGAGACCTGCTCCCTGCTGTTTCATTACAATATCATACTGAAACATGGTGTCAGAATTGGCTCGGAAAACACACGTTTGTTATTTTTGTAGCTAAGTACAGTATAGGCGCAGTTACGTTCCATATGCGAACTGGGTCTTCAGAGGAGAGGAAGGCTGAGGAGGGATGGAAGGATGAATGGATCAGTCAGTCAATAAAGTGTAGAGCTGCTGTCTGACAAAATCACTATTTTAGTAGTTCAATAAAGTAAATAAGGCTTTATGACTGCTGAATACCAACTATCAATCACTTAGATCATGTAATTTCAGGTAGAGATACATCTTTGGGACGTCCCTAGCTCATTGAAGTTGACATTTAAAATGGTTAAGGTAGGGGTTAAGGTTAGGGTTTAGGGTAGGGATGTCCCAAGAATCCCAGATAGAAGAATGCATGATGGTCAATGCTGTCTCTTTTACATAGCAGGTGTAAAATAAACAGACAAGACAAGTAGGCAGGCAGTGCATTATGGTCATTGTAGTTTAACAAATAGCATCTAATTATGCCAATCTGTATGTGGGGTTGTTAGAGAAGAATGTGATTGACAGCCATAACAATCCATTAAAGCACCTCATCAGGCTCTGTAAATGGCTTCATTGATGACGTGTTCCTTCTATTCCAGGGGACAACAGAGGAACTTCATCGATTCCACTCCATCAATACAAGCAGTGAACATCTGAAATTCACCCTCACCTTGGATGTGTATGAAACAAGTTATCTGGACATTTCGATTAAGAGGGAGGGGGTGGCTTTAGCACAGACCTATACAGGAAGCAGACGGAGAGGAATTCCCTGTTAAGCGGAGACAGCTTCCACCCTACACCCCTAAAAAACAATTGTAATACTTGAGTAAAGAAAACATTTAAAATGTAAATTAGTCATTTTAATTTTGTAAATTTAAAACAAAAACATAATTGTTTGTACTCGTAGGTAACCAGATCATGGATGCAACTCAGTTACTAAGTCTTTAACCACACTGTGTTGTTACACTGGTGAGTAAAAACTCATGCTTCCTACCCTTTAACTTTTTGACTGAAAATAAAATATACATTTTACTCAACTACGTCCAGTCAGCAGATGGACTTTAGGCCGCCCGTTGTGACTCCGTCAAGAATTCAGCAGAGCAAGTTTGTATGAAGGTCTGGTTATAAAATGGGTTCATAGTTCAATAGTAATATCCTGTAACACCCTCTGGTGATGAACTTTGCTGCCCTGTTTCCAGTTGTCCACATGGCTGGGAGAACCTATTCAAGTAAGTAAGTAAATAGATTTTTAAAATGTAAAAAAAAACGATGTATTATTAACTAACTAGTTACAGTGCAGGCTAACTCAAATGAGCTGCTAAATGAGCTATCTAGCCAACTTCAAATACTGTATAGATAGATAGCTAGCTAAGTAAATTAAATATCAGCAACTACCTAACTTCATATTAGCTAGCTATCTATTTATCACTGTTAAAAACAAACTCCAAATGCATTTGTAGGTAGCTAGCTAACAGCCATGGAGAAGGGTGAAAGGATAGCAGCACCAACTGTCAGTGCGAGAGCAGGCTATTCTGGAAAGGGCAGGTACTTTTGTGTTGTTCCTGTCCCTAGATGTGAGGATGGAGCTAATAGTAACATAATATTCAGTGTGGTGTAATTTGACTATAATGAAGTGTGTTTCTTGTGAGGTTTTCTGTCCTCGGATAAAAAGCTCTATGAAAGCCAGTCTACATATGAAGAGGTCCCAATGAAGAGCAGTGGTTCTCAGTCCTGGGGACTCCAAGAGGGGCACATTGTTGTTTTTTCCTCAGCACTGCACAGCTGATTCAAATGATCAACTCATCATTAAGCTTCAAGTAGTATTTATGTATTCATTTGTGATGCTATCCTTGATATGATCCACATTTGTGTGTCCATGCATCTATCAATCCAATGTTATCATAATTTGTTATCAGGAACATTATACTTTAGTAATCCACAATGACCTGGTGATGTAACAGTCTAATATTTACATTGTCTTCCATATTCCTACAGATACCTTCAAATCGATTTCCTACAGTTCCTGTGTAGGGCACTGCAAGGCTGGGTGACCAGGGTCATCTGGGACTGCCTCCTGGAGGGATTCAGGTGTGTGAAGGCTACCCGTGTCCTGCGTAACTTCATGAGGATGGACACGAGGACCAGGAGGGGATCTGCAGCTCGCCGCCGTGTGCCAGAGGAGGAGTCTGCTGCTCTGCAGGATGTTTCAAGGATGGGGTTCAACAATGCAGCAAGAGAGGCAATCACTGCGCAGGATATCTTCACCTCCTACTTCTTCAAAGAGGGTGCTGTTCCCTGGCAACACCATAGACTACACTATGCACAACCAAAGGCTATTTTAAGAGCCATTCACATTGCAATAAGAGTATTCTTCCATTTACTTAGCTATATCAACTGCAGATATTCAATTCACAGTTTCTCTCGCTTTGATTTCTACTTCTCATGTGAAATTAATGTTTAGGTAAGGGTGTGGTGTCTGTTTTAAAACAAAACAGGCTATTTTAAATCACCCATATTGAAAAAATGTAGAACAATTAGACACCCTATAACCCACACCTACACACTCATGCATCAATCTGATTGATGGATGGTGTTATGCAGTAAGCAGGTTCAGGTGTATAACTGTGGCTCCTTCCACCTTCAAAGAATAGGCAAGAGGGCCAACCATGGAGAATAGTAAGACACTTCATTATTTCTATAACTACGCTATATTGTTTGCCCATTCATGTTTTTCAGCATAAAGTACTCTGCAGCCACGTAGTGTGGTGGACACCAGGTGAGGCCACACACAGATTCCTGTTGAACACTGTTAGGGTTGCGTAAATTCGAATCTGGTATCAGAACAAGTTATAACACTGAGTCACTGATTTTACTCTATGTACTTTTATTAGCTAAGCAATAAATGGCAAATGCAACTTTCGTATATAGGGGCTCACTGTAATACCACACAGGGGAGAACAGGGAACTGGCCAACACCCCAACAATGTCTTCTTAAATACTCTGACAGTGTTAGTTCCCGCTTCTGAGCTGGCCTGTCAGAGTAGAGGCTGAGCGTGGTTTAAACTTACTCAGCCTATCGTAGGCACACAGACAGGTCCCTGTCTCGTGTCGCTCCCTGTGATCCATCTTCTGTTTGTTATCTTGTTGTGATGTGTTGACACTGTCTGTGCCCCGTGCCCTAGTTGCAACAGTTACTTAGTTCTTGTTTTTCTGTAGTTTCAGCACAATCTATTTCCAACTGTGGTCTTGTGACACGCAGTTCCCACATCCTGCCTAATCTCTTCTTTCGTGCAGCTGTCACACTATGTTATACACACCCGTCCCTCAAGGGACAACATCCAGTAATTAAATGCACACAAAACATGTTATGCTATGGTAACAGGATTAGTAAAAACTCAAAACCCCACAACACTGTCGCTTTAACTACCTTATTTTCTCAATAACAGTCTCTCTCCTTCACTTCATCCCTCTCTCCCCTTCTCCCTAAATCCTCTAGGTTACATCAGCTGTGTCGGTGAACCCCTCCTGCATCTGAACTGGCTACATAGAGGACACAGCATGATCAGAGGTGAGAGGTCACTTGGTCAATGTAATGTGATGAAATACTCCACCTATCCTGTGTTTACCAGATCAATGCAGGTGAAGGGCATTAGATATTGAGATGAACCAGTGTTAGAGTATTTACATGATGCACAGGAAGTGTAGTGTAGTGTTTTTTAACATTATATTTCTGTATATATGAGTTAAATCCTGTTTCTAGTCTATTAGCTACAATGTGTAACCATTGATGTCCCAGGACCAAGATTGGTAAACACTGTTGAAGTGTATAATTGTAATACATACATGCAGACACAGCATCATTCAAAGACTGGAATTTGATACTCCTGGTACTGGATATGACTGGAAAATAATCTCAAAGACATTCATACCTAAACTGCACCTTTATTTGCCAAGGTAGAGTACATGATCAGTGAATACATTAAATGTACAGGCTACAATGTGGGGATCTCATGCATGGTAATAACTACATGTATATATGACTTGTATCCTTGGTACAACATTATATTATATTCTACTCAATCCATAGGCTTCATTAATGTCATTCAGGCTGTTTTGAAAATAAATATTTTTATTTACAAAAAATATTTCCACGGCAATAGCTAGATCCCCTCCTCTATCTGCAATGGCAAATATCAGCAAGGAAAGCTTACAAAATGCTGCATTCAATTTGCAGTAAATTCTTCAGCTAGCTAGATTCTATACATCCACTGTTTCACAAAACGACCACCTGGTTTGCTGGTTGTTTCAGGAGTCACTAAAACAACCAGAATTACAATTTCATACTAATGTCACAACACCCATAAAGTTAGCCAGCTTAACGTGAAGCTAACTGCTAAATCACGATTTTCGCAAATGAACTATGATAAAAAGAAAATGCATCATCGTTTGTCTCTACATTAACTAACATTCCTGTCAACTGTACATGTTTTTTACTGACGTTATAATCCTTTACATTTCTGTCCATTTCTGTGTAGGGGTACCCCTCTCTCCTAGTATTTCTGTGCCCCATCTTTGCTGATGAAAGTCTAACAGTCTCTGGTGCAGTAGTGTTCTACCGGTCCTAGTGCCGAACCGGTAGAACGTTTAAGATGCGATGCAGTTGACGAAAAAAAGAAATCACAGAAAAAATATATTGACTGATATTGATTTATTTAGGGGGAGCTTATTAATATTTTAGTTCTAGCGACGTCCCTGATTCCTACCCTTTAACTTTTTGTTTGATAATAAAATATACATTTTACTCAACTGCGTTACCCACTCCAGTCAGCAGATGGCGGTGTGGGAATTTAAGGTTATGCTGCTAGTGTGACCTATAATCTAGTGGACGGAAATCTTCTTTCAACAGCAACAATAGTTAGTCAGTCACCTCGGTAGCTTGCTAGACAAAATAGCCGAACCAGTATAGCTCTTTAGACGCTTTAGTGTATATTAGCCACTGTGTTTTAAACCCACTTCTGTCATCTTGGTTAGTTATCCGATTTAATTTCATATTTACGGTGTTGTTGTTATTATTCAGCTAGCGGTCTGGTTAAGTTAGCATTAGCCTAGCTAACATCCCCGACCATGCGGTCACTAAGCTACTCTCCTTCTGCTAAAGAAAATGAGGATATCACAGTAAAACAAGAAGTAGAGGGTGAGGCCGTTACAGTTTCATTTGCTATATATGCATTTGCTATAGTGGCTAACGCCCTTGTCCTGAAGCTAGCACCAGTTAGCCTCGAGCCAGGTGCATCTCCCGGCTAGCAAACAAAATTACTCCAGCTACAATACCTCTTGCCAATTGGCCTGGACCCTTTGTTGACACTGAGCCCCGCCGATCCATCACGACTGGTCAGCCGACACAATTCCTTCCGATGTGCCCTCAACCGGCCTTTGCCAGACGTCGGTGACGCCCTTGTCCCGAAGCTAGCACCAGTTAGCCTCAATCCAGGTGCATCTACCTGCTAGCGTAGTAATGACTACCGAACGGCTTCCCTGGTTCATATATTGCTGTTCACTGGCCCTTAAGATCACTTGGCTACATAGCTGATGCCTGCTAGACTGTTCATTAATCACAGTACTCCATTTTGTTTAACTGTCGGCCCCTGCCTCGAACTCAGGCCCTGTATGTAGATAACTGACCCTCTCTGCCCATTCATCGCCATTTTACCTGTTGTTGTTGTTGTCTTAGCTGATTAACTGTTGTCTTACCCGTTGTCTTAGCTAGCTCTCCCAATCAACACGTGATATCTTTATGCCTCGTTTTATGTCTCTCTAATATCAATATCAATCAATATGCGTTGTGTACTGTTGTTTAGGGTAGTTATCATTGTTTTGTTTTACTGCGTAGCCCCTAGTCCCACTCAACATGCCTCAGAGAACTCTTTTGTCCCACCTCCCACACATGCGGTGACCTCACCTAGCATAACTGGTGCCTCCAGTAGATGCAACCTCTTATCGTCACTCAATGCCTAGGTTTACCTGTACTGTACCGGCACCCTACCATATCCCTCTCTGTACATTATGCCTTGAATCTATCCTACCACGCCCAGAAATCTGCTCCTTTTATTCTCTGTTCACAACGCACTAGACGACCAGTTCTGATAGGCTTTAGCCGTACCCTCATCCTACTCCTCTGTTCCTCGGGTGATGTAGAGGTTAACCCAGGCCCTGTGTGTCCCCAGGCTCTCTCATTTGTTGACTTCTGTAACCATAAAAGCCCTGGTTTCATGCATGTTAACATCAGATGCTCCCTCCCTAAGTTTGTTTTACTCACTGCTTTAGCACACTCCGCCAACCTTGATGTCCTTGCTGTGTCTGAATCCTGGCTTTGGAAGGCCACCAAAAATTCTGAAATTTCCATCCCCATCTACAACATTTTCCGTCAAGATAGAACTGCCAAAGGGGGAGGAGTTGCAATCTACTGCGGAGATGGCCTGCAAAGTTGTATCATACTTTCCAGGTCCATGCCCAAACAGTTCGAGCTTCTAATTAAAAAAATGAATCTCTCCATAAATAAGTCTCTCACTGTTGCCGTCTGTTACAGACCCCCCTCAGCTCCCAGCTGTGCCCTGGACACCATATGTGAATTTATTGCCCCCCATCTATCTTCAGAGTTTTTTCTGTTTGGTGACCGAAACTGGGATATGCTTAACCTCTCTAGGGGGTGTGGGACGCTACCATCCCACATAGCCAACATCCAGTGAAATTGCAGTGCGCCAAATTCAAAAACAGAAATACTCGTTATAAAAATTCATGAAACATACAAGTGTTATACATCGGTTTAAAGATTAACTTCTTGTTAATCCAACCACGGTGTCAGATTTCAAAAAGGCTTAAGGCGAAAGCATACCATGCAATTATCTGAGATCAGCGCCCAGCAGAGGAGTTACACAAGTGAGAAATAGCAATACAATTAATCACTTATCTTTGATGATCTTCATATCGTTGCACTCACAAGACTCCCATTTGCTCAATAAATGGTAGTTTTGTTCGATAAAGTATCTTTATATCCAAAAACCTCTGTTTGGTTCACGTGTTTTGTCCAGTAATCCACAGGCTCAAAAGCAATCGCAACAGCCAGACAAAAAATCCGAAAAGTATCATTGAAGTTCGTAGAAACATGTGAAACGATGTTTATAATCAATCCTCATGTTGTTTTTAGCCTAAATAATAGATAATATTTAAACCGGACAATAACGTCGTTAATATAAAAGGTAAACAAGAAAGGCGCTCTCTCGGTCTCGCACATGAAAAATCTCTGGGACACTGAATGGTCCACTCATTCAGAGTGGTCTTACACTCTAAGTTTTCAGAATACAAGCCTGAAACCATTTCTAAAGACTGACATCTAGTGAATGCCATAGGAAGTGCAATTTGAGTCCTAAGTCAATGGAATCTGTATAGGCAGTCAATGGAAAACTACAAAAATATAATAATCCCACTTCCTGGATGGATTTTTCTCATGTTTTCGCCGTTCGTATAAGTTCTGTTATACTCACAGACATTATTTTAACAGTTTTGTAAACTGTGTTTTCTATCCAAATCTACCAAGTTCACCTCATCCAGAGGTGAAAATAGTGCCCCCTACCCTAGTGAGGTTAACACCCTGGCCATCCTACAATCCAAGCTAGATGCCCTCAATCTCACACAAATTATCAAGGAACCCACCAGGTAAAGCCCTAAATCTGTAAACATGGGCACCCTCATAGATATTATCCTGACCAACTTGCCCTCCAAATACACCTCTGCTGTTTTCAATCACAGCTGTACAATTTCTCTCCTGTGTGTATTCTCCAGTGTGATATCAGGGTGCTTACGTGAGTAAAACTCTTCCCACATTGATCACAGCTATAAGATTTCTCTCCTGTGTGTGTTCTTTGGTATACAATAAGATGGCTTGATGTATCAAAACTCGTCCCACATTGAGAACAGCAATAATGTTTCTCTAAAGTGTGGATTCTCTGATAAACTTAATTTATTTTTTTTTATTTTTTTATTTCACCTTTATTTAACCAGGTAGGCTAGTTGAGAACAAGTTCTCATTTACAACTGCGACCTGGCCAAGATAAAGCATAGCAGTGTGAACAGAGTGTGAACAGACAGAGTTACACATGGAGTAAACAATTAACAAGTCAATAACACAGTATAAAAAAATATAAAAAAGAGGGTCTATATACATTGTGTGCAAAAGGCATGAGGAGGTAGGCGAATAATTACAATTTTGCAGATTAACACTGGAGTGATAAATGATCAGATGGTCATGTACAGGTAGAGATACTGCTGTGCAAAAGAGCAGAAAAGTAAATAAATATACACAGTATGGGGATGAGGTAGGTAAATTGGGTGGGCTATTTACCGATAGACTATGTACAGCTGCAGAGATCAGTTAGCTGCTCAGATAGCAGATGTTTGAAGTTGGTGAGGGAGATAAAAGTCTCCAACTCCAACGAGATTTGTGGATATAAATTTGCATATTATCGAACAAAACAAAAATGTATTGTGTAACATGTCATATGAGTGTCATCTGATGAAGATTATCAAAAGGTTAGTGATTCATTTTATCTCTAATTCTGCTTTTGTGACTATCTTTGGCTGGGAAAAATGGCTGTGTTTTTTATTTATTTGGTGGTGGTCTAACATAAATATATGTTGTGTTTTCGCTGTAAAACATTTAAAAAATCGGACATGATGGGTAGATTAACAAGATGTTTATCTTTCATTCGCTGTATTGGACTTGTTAATGTGTGAAAGATAAATATTTCTAAATAATATTTTTGAATTCCCCGCGCCACCTTTTCAGCTGAATGGGGAGGGGAGTTCCCCTAGGGGAACGCCTTGCCATAACAGGTTTTAAGATGCGTTTGGGAAACCGGGTCCAGATATCCAGTTTCCACCTCTTCTTCCTCCTCCTTTTTCGATGTAACAGTCATCTCCTCCTCCTCTTTCACGCTATAAACTGCATCCTCCTCTTCTTTTACTGTAACATCCTCCTCCTCTTTCACGCTGAACAAGTCTTCCTCTTCTTTCACAGTGACGGCCTCACCCTCTACTTCTTGTTTTACTGTGATATCTTCCTCCTCTTTAGAAGGAGAGTAGCTTAGTGACCGCATGGTCGGGGATGTTAGCTAGGCTAATGCTAATTTAACCAGCCCGCTAGCTGAATTTACAAAACCGTAAATATGAAATTAAATCGGATAACTAAGTAGACGACAGAAGTGGGTTTAAAACACAGTGGCTAATATACACGAAAGCATCTAAAGAGCTTTATTGGTTTGTCTATTTTGTCTAGCAAGCTACCGAGGTGCCTGACTAACTGTTGCTGCTGTTGAAAGAAGCGTTCCGTCCACTAGATTATACGTCACACCAGCAGCATTGCCTTAAAGTCTCACTTCGCCATCTGCTGACTGGAGTGGGTAATGCAGTTGAGTAAAATGTATATTTAATTTTCAGACAAGTTAAAGTGTAGGAAGCATGAGTTTTGAAAATCATACCTGCTTGATCCTTTTTGTTTTGTCAACTTTTCGGTAGGGATGTTACGTTTGATGCCAGAGCTACGAGGCATGCGTCCAAATCGCTAAGCAGTAAACTTCTAAGCAGTGTGCTGATGCCTGTATCACTTTATCAGCAGCACATGATCAAAGACATCTGAAGCTTAATTTGGTTGAACAACCACCTGATTGGTTTGGTATTGGGCTTGTTCGACACCGCAGGCGACTGACTGAACAAAAAATCACTATACATCATAAATAACTACTCATTATTATTTATAAATCAGTCAGCCAGTCACCATTTACCCACAATGCAGCATGGATTTGATGCTCTCGAACACGGCCAGTGGTTTAGTAAATGACATAAAAGCTATGCTGCTATGTGCTGTGGTGTGGGATGTCATCTATAATAATGACACAAAAGCTATACTGCTACGTGCTACGGTGTGGGATGTCATCTATAATAATGACATAAAGGCTATGCTGCTATGTGCTTCGGTGTGGGATGTCATCTATAATAATGACATAAAGGCTATGCTGCTATGGTGTGGGATGTCATCTATAATAATGACATAAAGGCTATGCTGCTACGTGCTACGGTGTGGGATGTCACCTAAAATAATTTGGCTGTTCGAAATTCTGTGTTGCTCAAAGCCTTGAGTAATGAACCTATTTTTGAGACTGTTGGCTATAAAGCGTCAATGCTTCAGGAAGCTTAGTTTCACCATCATGGAATCTTATCTATTTGGGATTTTGCGGATTTTCCCTGCCATCATTCTGTATGTCTCTGCTCTTCTGATCTGCAGTCATGTTTTAGTTGGGTTTTGTTAGTTGGGTTCTAACTGGTCTCCAATAGTTGGGCTCCAGCTCGCTGACCATAGTGTCACGAACCGGCTCGAAGACTGTGACAAAAAGTGAGACAACGTGGAGATAAAGAATAACAAAATATATTTATTAACTGAAGTAAAGTAAATACAACTAACAATGGTGTGTGTTTAGTCAGTAGTGTAAGTGAGTGGTCGCATGTATACATGTGATAATGAGGGGTGTTGAAAGGTGTCAACGCAAACAGCCAAAATCTGTCTGTGTCTGCATGGAGAGAGTCTCCTCAATGAATGGGGAAGAGGTGCATTTATCCTGGGACACACCCGAGCCCAGGTGTGTCCCATTTCACTGATTACCCTCCCGGTTCCACCCACCGACATCCTATTAAGGAAAACAAGAATAAAGAGAAAGAATTCGGCAGACAGAGTGGGAGGGTTGTCACAGCAGTCTGATGATATACCAGGGACTATGCATGCAGTTAGGTTTGTATGCAGTCTGGTGATATACCAGGGCCTGGTGATGTAGTTAGGTTTGTATGCAGTCTGATGATATACCAGGGACTGGGGATGCAGTTAGGTTTGTATGCAGTCTGATGATATATCAGGGAAAGGGGACGCAGTTAGGTTTGTTTGCAGTCTGATGATATACCAAGGACTGGGGATGCAGTTAGCTTTGTTTTCCTCTAGCTACTCTCCAGCTTGCTCCCAGCTGCTTTCATACAACATAGATCACTGTTAAACTAGGCTGCAGAGCATTCCTAGTTTGACAGATAATTCAACCAGTGTGACCAGTGGGTTTCTTTTAAATGAATGAATATGAAACGGTCTTAAATACAGATGTGAAGGACAGTATGTTTTATATTCTCACTCAAAATATGCACTGCTCTATTTGAACTTCTCAATATAATATTATTATTTAGTGAAAGGAATGAAAAATAAACAAATGTATCTTAACTGCATTACCCACTCCAGTCAGCAGACGGCGATGTGCGTCTTTCAGGCGATGCTGCTAGCATGATGTATAATCTAGTGGACGGAACACTGCAACATCAACAACAACGAGTCAGCCACCTTTGTAGCCAACAGCAGAAACATTTAGACTGTTTCTGTGCATATTTGCATCTGTGCTTTAAATATACTTCTGACATCTAGTTAATTGCCCCCATTTAAATGTTATACGTACATTGTTAGTCAACTAGCTGGCTTGATAAGTTAGCCTGCTAACTAGCTAGCTAGCTAACATCCCCGACCATGAGTTCACTAAACTACTCTCCTCCTGATAAAGAAGAGGTCTGCTGGACGGAGAAAGAAGGTCTGCTGGACGGAAGAAAAGCTCTGGGGCTGAACATTGTCGTGAAAGATGAGAAGAAAGAAGAGGATGTCTCAGTTAAAAAAACAAGTAGAGGTCAAGGCTGTTACAGTGAAAGAAGAAAAGAAAGACGTTTCAGAGTGAAAGAGGAGGAGGATGTTACAGTAAAAGAAGAGGAGGATGTAGTTTTTGAATGAGGAGAAAGAGGGAGAGAGAACTGTCGTATTGACAGAGAAGGAGATCTGATTACCACCAGTAAGTACTGTCTTTAAAAAGGACACTAACTGTCCAACGTTTTTGAACGACTGTGTGGTTATAAAGCAGCATGCTACTGAAATTATATACTTGAAAATGTTGTTCTGTACTATAGGAATTGATGTTATAATATAATGTTAAAGCTACGTTTTAAAATGGGTGGTTAAAGCCCTGAATGCTGATTGGCTGACAGCCGTGGTATATGAGGCCGTATACCATGGGTATGACAAAGCATGTATTTTTACTGTTCTGATTACGTTGGTAACCAGTTCATAGTTGCAATAAGCCACCTCGGGTTTGTGATATATGGCCAATATACCACGGCTAAGGGCTGTATCCAGGCACACTGCGTTGTGTTGTGCTTAAGGACAGTCTTTAACCATGCTATATTGGCCATATACCACACTTCCTCGGGTCGTATTGCTTAATAACTGTGACATGTGTATACCATCAGAGTCACCCCCACCACCACAAAATCACAACTTAATTGTCTCACAGAGTGGCAAACAAGTTACAATTGAAACATTTGACGTGTGTCTATTGTAGACCTTGCATGGAGTGTGTATACATGCAAAAAGCAGATTTCTAAATAATGTTGGGGAAATATATAAAATAAGAAGCGTTATTGACGTGAAATGGACACGTGTTTTGGGGAGACTGAACATATTAGCAAAAGTTTGTAAGTCAACAAAAAAACATGGCCAAAATAGCCGTTTCAAGGAAAGGCTGAACTAAATAATTATAATTTAGAAAAGATAGTAATTATTACTTTAGAGATGAAGTGGGCCACCAACAAAACGTTAACATTGGATCAAATGCAGCCTAAAACATTGACTGAAATAGTAATATATATTATTATAGACCTCTGCTCAGCCTAAAGCATGACATGATCTATTATTTTAGAGCTCTGCTCAGCCTAAAGCATTACATTATCTATTATTTTAGAGCTCTGCTCAGCCTAAAACATGACATTATCTATTATTATGCTCTGTTCAGCCTATAAACATGACATTATCTATTAATATAGAGCTCTGCTCAGCCTATACATGACATTATCTAATTTTACCCCCTTTCCCTATTATAGAGCTCTGCTATAAACATGAGAGAAAGATTAGATTTTATGTTCTACATTATTATTATTATTATGTTTTTTATTAAATTCTGAAAACTAACTTCAGGTTTTTGAGGAATCTAGCTTCACAGGAAGACAGTTTTATTTTATGGAGGTTTAATTCCGTTCTCTGTTTAGTATTTAACTAAATACTCTGTTTGTATTTGGTAGGAGAGGGACCAGACTCTCACTCTGACAGCGGGAATAGTCATTCAGGGGAACCAGACCCAGAGAGGCCCAAACCAGAGAGGCCCAAACCAGCGAGACGACACCACTGATCCCAGTGTGGAAAGAGTTTTACCAAGTTAGGGAACCTAAAAGAGCATGAGAGGACACAATAAAAAAGTGTTTCCAATGTTCCCAGTGTGGAAAGAGGTTTACCCAGTTACGGTACCTGAAACAACACGAAGAAATACACAAAGAAGATAGGAAGACCTACCACTGCTCTCAGTGTGGAAAGATATTTATTGGGTCAGGGAACCTGAAAATACATGAGAATACACTCTGGAGAGAAGCCTTACCACTGTTCCCACTGTGTAAAGAGTTTTACTCAGTTAGGAAGCCTGAAAACACATGAGAGGGGACACACTGGAGAGAAGCCTTATCACTGTTCCCACTGTGGAAGGAATCTTAGGTGGTATGCAAGCCTGAAGGAGCATGAGAGAATACACACAGGAGAAAAGCCTTACCACTGTTCCAATTGTGAAAAGAGTTTTACCCATCAAGGGAGCCTGAAGGTGCATGAGAGAATACACTCAGGAGAAAAACCTTACCAATGTTCCCAGTGTGAAAATAGTTTTACCTGGTTAGGGAGCTTGAAAAGGCACGAGAGAATACACACAGGAGAAAAGCTTTTCCAACATACTAAGACACAGGAGGAGAAGACATACCACTGCTCTCATTGTGAAAATACATTTTTCCAGTAAGAGGACCTGAAATCACAGGAGAGAATAGAGAGGCTGTGTTCTGACTTATGTTTTTGATTGAGAAATTGTGTTTTTGTTCATGCTACATTAAATCATATTGTATGAATGGAATCATACTGAAAAATAGGTAATTTTTTTGTTCAGCTCAAGACATGATCATGTCGAAAATCAGATTAAAATAGTTTTTTTAAAATTATGTTTTGATTATGAATTTAAGATTGATTGAATGCAAGTGTAAACCCCTACATGTTGTTCACTATATAACTGTGATATTTCAAACATGTTAATTATTAAATAGATTGATATTAGTATTTCTTCATTCAGATTGTCATTGTAAATGTGAATTGGTTCTCAGTTGACATATCTGATTAAATAAAGGTGAAATAAAGTAAATGCCATATTATCTTTGGGAAGTCTATTTGATTCTAAATTGGGACTATAAGAATATTTTGAAGATAAATACACAAGACAGAGACAGAGGACGAGAGGTCAATACAGTACTAACAATCAATGGAAATAGTGTGTGTGTGGGGGGGGGGGGGGGGGGGGGTGTTGAATGCTGAGCTATAGTCAATGAACAGCATTCTTACATAGGTATTCCTCTTGTCCAGATGGGCAGTGCGATGGTCATTGCATCGTCTGTAATCCATTTTAGAATAGAACATAACGTAACAGAATGTGTCAAAAGGAAGGGGTCTGAATGCCCTGTATGTTCTAGGGTGTCCCAGATAACAAAAACATACTGTTCCCTTTCTACCAATTGATTGGTTGAAATGTTATGACGTGTATGTTTCCATATAGATACACCCCCTGTGTTTAATAAAATCAACTGTATGTGTGGAATCAAATCAACTGTTTGTGTTGAATCAAATCAACTGTATGTGTTGAATCAAATCAACTGTATGTGCAGAACTTGAACTGATGCTTCAAGCGTTTGATTAAATAATTAACACAAATGACTTGAGGAAGCCAGAGATCAGTATGACCAGAAGAAAATAGCCAACCGACCTGCTGCTGGCCTTCATAAATTCTGATGTTATGCTCATGAAGTTTCCGGTAAAATCGGCAAACTTTTTCCATTTCCATTTGGAGTGCCAATTTATCTGACCATTTCTACCGATCTTTGTGCCAATTATGAACGAGTTACAACACCTCTTTGGCCCCGCCACTTCCTGGGTCGGTGAAGAGCGGAATTAAATTTAAGGAATAAATCCGAGCCTCAAGCTCATCACCTGTGGAAGGCGGGGCTTCCAGTGAGGCGTGGATTTAATAATATGTTGCACCTACTTTCCCTCCTTCAGGGAACAGTAGTTATAGTCATAACGTTAAGCTTGTCATATGATGAACATCAACTTAAATACTGGATCTTGCTGTTGGACAGTTTTTTTGTATTCAGATCTCTGAAATGCACTCTAACTACGTAACATTTAGTGTGTCCCTATGTTACGCTGGGAAAACAGTTTTCATGGGCACAGAAATACTAAATAATTTCAGAGTTAGCTAAATCCAATGGTTCTAACCGAGAGTCACCTTAACTTTATTGACAACACCCAAATGAATACTGTCATTTACGCGGTTCTTCAATAAATATACATTTTTAATACTGTAGCTATTTAGTCACATGGTCAACTATCATCTACTGATCCAGGAAATAATTTTCTGAATGACAGTCACATGACAAACATCACGAAATGCAACAACAACCAAAGTGCTTCTTCATTCATTACTCTGGTAAAGACAGTTATGCCGTGCTCCACGTTGGATCCAACATCCCTAACAAATTGGTGTTTATAATGTTATTGTCTGCTTGATTTAC
This sequence comes from Oncorhynchus mykiss, assembly GCF_013265735.2. Classification (NCBI taxonomy): domain Eukaryota; kingdom Metazoa; phylum Chordata; class Actinopteri; order Salmoniformes; family Salmonidae; genus Oncorhynchus; species Oncorhynchus mykiss. The sequence goes on from NC_048577.1 coordinate 26,252,078, forward strand.
AGTAGGTTCTCGTTAGTCTGTTTGGACACAGAGATACTTAGCTCATAATGTGTAGAGAACTGGAATCATAATGCAACACTTCAAAATGTAGCTGTTTTCTACAAGTTGTTCTCTAATCAGGGATGTACACATTATTCCCAGATTCCGTGTGGTTTTTGAGCTGTTAGTTTTAACAGTACGTGAAACCTTATCTCCCTCCTCTCGGCACAATTGATTTCAACATGAGTGATGACAAATAAGTGTTGCGTTCCTTTGTTTAGCGACCCCTACATTTAAATGCATCACTGTTGCCCTGCTTTTAGAATATCAGGGTTCATTCTCAGATGTGCCAAACCAAATGTACTAGAGCATGACATTGGGGACTGGGCCCTGATCCAACAACATGACTATCGAGTGAATCCTGAAAAGAGAGAGAAGCTCCGCAGTGAGGTGGAAAGTTACTACGGATATTTCATTAGTTTCCTCTTGAAATCAGACATGTCCGTGGTAAGGACAACTTGGTTGCTGATTGTTTCAAGGGTGGGAAGTCAAAAAGATTTGTGTTTTGCATTTAGCCAGTGCGTTACCATGGATCACAATTTATTTTGACACGTTTGTCTGTGTTGTAGATGAGTTGTATCTCTTATTCTTTTCTGTATTTTGTTGAAACGGCACTGTTGGTGAGGGGCTCGTAAGTCAGCATTTCACTGTAAGGTCTACCTGTTGTATTCAGCACATGTGATTTGAGTTTATTTTGGGGTTCCTGTGCTGGCTTGTCCATCTCGTTAGTGGGAAGGTGTTTCACCTGAGCTGGTCCAGGTTGTATTTAAGAGTGTCTGGCCCAGTGCTCCAGTTGTCTTGATAGATGTGGAGAGTCAACACCTTTAGTTGCTCCACCTTTTTGGTTTGCTTCCTGTCTTTGCCTCTTGGGCAGATTTAGTGGGTCTCATGGTGGGTGTCTTTTAGGTCCCAGCTGTTGTTACCAGTCAATTTGAAATTTTCAGTCGATGCCCCCAGTGTCTTCAGAACCCCTCCTAAAAAACAAGTTATATTTTGGGTTGGATATAGCAGCATATTGTTAATATTTGAATCAATGGCATTTCCCTACAATTTGTCTTTCAGTTGTTATTCTTTGTTTTTTATCCTCAATATTTCTGTTGAATTTTAATTTTTTTCCCTGTGAAGCCATTGTGTTGCATCCATGTCTGACATTGGGCAGCAGCCTAGTGGTTAGAGCATTGGACTAGTAACTGAAAGGTTGCAAGTTGAAACCCCGAGCTGACAATGTGCAGTTCTGTTGATCCTAATTGAAACAGCAGAGGTGTATTTGAACAAGGCTGTTCCTAGGCTGTCATTGAAAATAAGAATGTATTCTTAAATAAAGGTAAAATTAATAAAAATGTGCTGTATAAATAAAGTTTGATTTGAACATATTGCAAAACAAATTAATCCAATGACTGACCAATCAAAAGAGTCTTGCTAAACTTATGAACAAATATCTGCCAAAGCAACACATCTTAGTTTAAATTCAGTATATCTTCCACTATGGTATGTATGTTTATCACTTTTCAACAAACCCAGTCCATTTTTTGAAATGAAAAATGTTGAAATCAACAATATGTTAACAGTTTCACTAATTAATTTTAATTAACTTAATCATTATGATTCAACATCAGTTCACCGTCTCACCTCATACTGTATTGGAGCAGCAGCAGCTGACTGCCCAGTTCAAGGTCAGTTCACCGTCTCACCTCATACTGTATTGGAGCAGCAGCAGCTGACTGCCCAGTTCAAGGTCAGTTCACCGTCTCACCTCATACTGTATTGGAACAGCAGCAGCTGACTTGATCGTTGATGCTAATCATCATGTTTTGAATCTGAGAGTAAATGGATCCGACCACAACTCTAAAAATGAAGGGTTCAACTGGAGTTGTTCTCAGATCCCCTAAGAACCGTAGGGTTCTTGGTCAATGAAAAACAGCCCCAAAAGGTTCTTCAAAGAACTTGTTAGAAGGTGGATTCATCGAGGAACCTCCGTTGTTGCTGGACTTCTTCCGGGAACTTCGCAATTACAACTGAAAACGATGGTGACAAGTTTGGTTCAGTTAAAAAGGTTCAGTTGGGTTGATGTTTGCCTCTGAATATGTCTCGAAATAATTTATATATAATAATATAACATACTAAAAATGAATAACGAAGACAATGATGATTTTCTGTGAATATCTTCCATAACGTTACTATAGTTAATTACCTTAAATATTAGAAAGCCGGGTTTTACCGTCGGCGTTGTATGAGCTACAGTACAGTACCGTTATCTAGCTAGATAACGTTATGTCCTAACTAGGCACAACTAGGTTTGGATTATTTCCCTCGACTATATTCTTTCCCATACATTGTATATCGTTTCCATAAAGCCAACATGGCTTTACACTCATTAACGTTCATTTTCCAATCTAGAGCAGTTCTCACTTTTGTGATAATGAACTAACTAACTCACTAAGGACGGTGACCTGTCCAGGCGAGATGTTACAACGAACTGAATCGTCAATGGAGGTCTTCCTCTTTATATACCCTGCTACAGCATGCAATACTATTAACTCACAAGGGGGCATAACGTTTTGATGGACAATACTATTCGATTTTGGAAACGTTACATGTACTCCCCCTTGTGGAGGGAAATTAATATCTTAAAATATTGAACAATTTGTGTACAAAGATATGTTGAAATGTGATATTAGGCCTGAATGGCACTTCTGTTACTGTATGGCAGTACTGTATTGACTAGTGCTTTCTCAAATTTGTTCTTCTATTTTGCATTCAATTGGGATCAAGAAGAAGGTTCAGATCTGTTGTAGGACAGCTGCATTTGAAGTGAACATTTAACCTACATAGCAGTCAAAACAAACTGACATCTATTAGCATACAAATGTGTGCAAATGATCTTTTCAGATCTTCTCAGAAATGAATCAAGTCCATGGAATGGATAAAGACAAAAAGACAATTCAAGGACTATCAGAGGTAGAGAGGCGAGGCAGGGGTGAGGACATCATCCTGCTATTTTGACTGTCCCTGAGGGACTATACAGAAGAGGGATTTGCTCTTATTCCTTCTCGAATGTATTTTGTAATAAAATCAGCAAGTGTAGAAAGATCATTGCTTTACTTTACTATTTATGATTTATTATTTAATTTACTAATGCTTATATAAAACTACAGCTGAACATTTGTTATGTTCTTTGTTAATTGTATGTGAATTCATCTTTTCTTACTTTTGTGGACACAGATTTCACCGCTCTTCACTCCTTTACTGCACATCGGCGGAAATCCATTTCACCACGAGAGTGAAATCCCGCTGGCCTTTGATGGGGAGAACATCCACGCCCTCGAGGACGTCTCCATGGGACTTGGGGCTCTGCTAGGGCTGGATTTTTTATTTTCCCTTAAATTTCCCCCAAATGTCAGAAAAACACTTATGTTGTTAATTAAGTTACTGTGTTCTGGGGAGAAGAGAAGTTGGGGTGAAGTTACCAGGGCCGGTCATAAAGATGGCAAACTTCCTAACACAACTAAGTGAATATGATATACACACTAAAGCTAAAAAAATTGTATTTAGCATCAAGTCAACAATATTGTTAGTTTACCTATGATTCATTTATAATGTTTTTATTGTACCCCATTATTTATTTTTTAAATGTCATGAAAAGCTCTATACAAAGTAAATGTATTATTTATTATGGTCTGACATGTTTGCAGAAATGTTGCAATTTTGTAATGTGTTTTGATTGGTCAATTGTTTTGTAAATATTAATTCACGTTTGTGGTGCCACTAAATAAACAATGAATTATTTAAATCAATATTGTTATTATTATTATTAAAATATGTTTTTATAATGGAGGGTGGGAAGGGAGTATTTAAAAAATGAACCCCAAAAGGTTCTTTGAGGAACCACAAAAGGTTCTTCAAATAACTTTTAGGGGTTCCCCCAGTTTCAATTTGAAGAACCCCTAAAGGATACTCCAGGAACCTTTATTTTTTAGAGTGTATATGAATAAAAGTCACCTTGTCCGAGAGACATTTACACAGTTATACACAACCCAATTTGGGATGACTATTTTGGGGTGAAGTAGCGGCCACAACAGACAGACCTGATATCGCCCATAATTCGATGTCCTTGGACGTCACGTGCTGACTGGGTATGACCAAAGTTATTCTATTTAGCTACACTTCGTAGTACATTTTTACAATATAATAAATGTTTCTGATGCCACATCGCCCGTTTTCAAAGGGAGTCGTTGGTTTTTAGGGGCAGTCGCTTTTTAGCTTTTTGTCTGAAAGTATTTTCTCAACTGTGATGCCAACTGCAGTCAGCAGATGGCGATGTGCATCTTTCAGGTGATTCTGCCACTATAACGTATAATCAGGTAGGCGGGACGCTTCTTCAACATCAACAGCTAGTCAGCCACCTTGGTTCAATCTGACTTTATGGAAAAAGTTTTGTTCAATGAATCGAGCAACTCCTCTCATACTGGGAAGAACCCCCCTAGGCCTTAAGGGCAGTTTTATTTAAAATGTTGTACCCGGACAGCGACAATCCAATAAACGTTTTATAGTTACATCGTTAGGGTAACTTACCCTAAAGTGGACACACTCCCATCAGTTTCTGAGACAACTGCCCAGACTTTGTAGACTGTAATAATGCTTAAACCTCATCTTTATCAAATTATCCATTAAATAAACCAACTCAAAACCTACTTTGTCTACATATGGGTTGTTTAAATTGTATCTAATTATATTCCCAGTATTACTTTATAGATTATACACACATACAATTTATCGTATTTTCATATATTCACAGAACCCATATAAAACGTAAGAAATTCTCAGGTACTCACGACAACAATTCCATTTGCTTTTTCAAGGACTCTCCATAGCCATGAAGCAGCTCTCCAAACATACTCCCAGCAGAACAAAAAATAAACTAAACTATAGATCTCAGTTACAATCCAAACTTCAGATTAAGACTCAATCACACAAGTCTCATATCACAGTCACACAATTCCATTCCCAAACATACCTAATCAATTAGTTGTTTTTCAACAATATTTTAACCTACAGGAATATTTTCACATTTTTATGTCATGGTTAGTTCCTAGGATAATGTAACTCATACATTTACATCTTTCAATACTTCTAAAATGGGATCCAGGTTTAAAATAATTACAGGTTTTAAACAATTACAGGTGCACCTTACTATCTTATACACGTCTTCACTAGTAACCACAGATTCTAGTATTCATCCAGTTCACACAGATAGCTGCCTCGGCCCTGTTTACCCCATCCAAGGTGCCCCCCTCACTCAGGAATACACACAGAGCGCCTATTGCCTCTGCCCTGTTTACGCCTCCAAGGTGCCCCCCTCACACAGGAATACACACTCAGAGCCTACGAGCCTTTTCTAGAAACTTCACTTGTTTCGCTCACCTTTTTCTTTTTTTTAAAACTACGTTTGAGATGTGGTATCCACTCGGCTCGCTGCCTCTCAGATCAAAGGTGGGTCCATCTGCTCCATTCCCAAAGTGTGGTCTCCTGAGATTCCAAGTTTGAGGGATCCCTTGTGTACCATTTACCCAGGTCATCAGGAGCATCACCAAGTGAAGATTCACATCCCCAAATGTGGTTAAGTTCTTTAATATCAAATGAGACAAACTTATGACACAAGTCAGATTTATTCTTAAACTAAATCTTTATTCACTTAATAATAAGGGAGCAGGTCAATACAACGCACACATATAAAGTGAATCAATTGAGTCTCTACGATAATGATGGTGGGTCAACAAATCACCCCCAGATGATTCGTTGAGAGCCACGACACAAAAGTACAAAGGTATTTTATAGCCAAGATACAACCTACATGACCAACAATAGACACGTAGAAAGTGTCACAAGGTTAAGCTTTGTATGAAAGATACTCTCTGCTGAGAATTATAAGTATCTGATGTAAAAACACTACTTTTTGTGTAGAGACCAGGGTCTGGCCCTGGGGTCATCTCTCCCTGGTAGAACAGAAACATTAACTCATGCTCTGGAATGCGGTCTCTTTAGGTTTTATCACCCAAAATACATTGTAAATCTCCTGTCAGTGTTATCTCCCAGAGGCCAATCATCAGTAGAACACAGACACAATAGTTCTAAGAACCCTCTATTCTGTTGCATAAAACAACCATTTGAGCCAATAAAAGTATTATAACATAATGTTGCAGTTTTGCTCTCAGTGTCCACTGAAAGTTGACTAGTAACAACAACTGGGACACAAAAGTCACCCACCATAAGACCCACTAAATCTGCCCAAGAAGAGGCAAACAGAAAAAAAAACCACACCAAAACAAAGGTGGTGGTTAAAATAATTTATTACAATCAATACCATTCATACTATTACAAAATCATAATTCTCATTCATTCTTAATTAATTGTATTTACAAAAACATCAAACAAAAACAAACCTCAGGGGAGCATCGTCCCTCCCCGTCATACCTAACCAATACCTAACCCTTTCCCTATCTCCCCTTCCCTAATCTATCCCCTTACCAAACTCACTCTAACACTCCCAGCCCTAAACCCCCTTTCCACCTCTCCCGTGCCGCATGCTTCCCCCACTTCCTCTCCTCCCTCTTCATCTTCCCCCTCAAATCACCTTCCACCCTTCTCACTATCCCTTCCACCCCCCAATCTCTCCCTGCCTTGACTAAATTCTGCCTGGCTTCCCACAGTCCCTTTTTAAAGAGACTCATGAGAAGCCAGAGCAGAAACCTGTCCCTATCCGTTCCCTTTGCTCTCCCTACGCCTCTCTCTAGCCTAGCCCATGTCAAAACAAAATCACTCCTAACCACACCTAGCATTACCCGTGCCCTAGCCCAGACTAGTCCGGCAAAGGCACAGTCCCAAAAGGCATGGCGCACAGTCTCCTCCCTGCCACAAGAGGATCTTGGACAGGTGGGGGATTGCACCAAACTATACCGGTACAAGATGGCCCGTACCGGCAAGCGCTTATGGAGGCCCAACCAATTCAGGTCCTTGAGCCTATTGTCCAGGCCCCGCGCCTGCACTCCCTCCCAGACCACTGACGAGATGCCTGCTACAGGCGCAGGACTCCCTGCCTGCCTGACCTCCTCGTACAGGTGCCTGTGGTCTAAACCTACTCGGGCAACTTCAACCTCGGGGTGCGCACGCAGCCACTTGGCCGCATGGCCAAAATGCCACGGCAGCTGTTCCGCCCGAGGACCCGCGTTAGACCACACCATTACGCTTCTCGCCTTATACGAGAAGAACACCCGCAGGAGGTAACCGGACGGGTGTATAACCGGACGAGCAAGCTCCGTCAACAAGAAAGAAACAAAAATGGCGTCCAGCTTGAGGGGGAAATGTGGTACCCCCCTACCTCCCTCCCCGATGGGACAGATCATGCGTGCCCTGGCGACCCACTCGCACCTGCCACTCCACATAAACTGAAACACAAGCCTCACTAGAGGCCTCCTCAGACAAGCCGGCAATGGATAGATGTATGCCACATACAAAAGAGACGGCAACACATCCACCTTTAGGACCAGGACTTTGCCCATAAAAGACAAATACCTAGCCTTCCACATTGCTAGCTTCCTCTGTACCACTGCGATACGCATGTTCCAGTTTAGCGTCGCTGAGCCGGAGGTCTCAAAATGAACCCCGAGAATCCTCAGGGCCCCTTCACAGAGAGATAACCCCCCAGGCACATCCGTTCTACCGCGCCATCTTCCGAAAAACTTGACGGAAGACTTTGCATGGTTCAGAACCGCTCCCGACGCTCGGGTGAAATCCCCAAAGATGGCAAGGGACCTTGTCAGGCACGAGTCCTTGCACAACAGCAAGGAAGTGTCGTCGGCGTACTGCGTCATCTTAACACGCAGCCCACCGCTTCCAGGGATCAACAAGCCTTCCACCCCTGTGTCTGCCCTAATGGCAGCCCCCAGAGGCTCCATGTACAGAACGAAGAGGAGAGCCGAGAGTGGGCATCCCTGCCTGACCCCAGACGAGAGGTCAAAAACGTCACCTAAGTGACTATTTACACTAACTCGACACCCCGCTCCGACATATAAAGTACGGATCCATCCTATAAACTTCTCCCCAAATCCTAATCTACCTAACACCCTGAATAGAAAAGATCTATTCACGCGATCAAAAGCTTTCGCCTGATCTAGCGCTGCTACCATTAAAGGCAGCCCTCTATCTTCAACCCAAGCGATGGAATCCCTGATCAACTGTAGGTTCCATCTTATAGAGCGGCCCTCTACCCCGCACGTCTGATCCTCGTGGACGACGTAGGGAAGGGCTGTGCGCAACCGGTCTGCTAAAACCTTTGCAAGAATCTTGTAATCTACGCACAGCATGGTCAATGGCCGCCAGTTGCCAAGGTCAGTTGCTTCCCCCTTCTTATAAAGAAGTGACAGCACACCAACAGCCATTGATCCCCCCGGGACCCCCGTCTCAAGGATGGCCTTCAAGACTTCGAGAACCACTGGTCCAAGTATACCCCAAAACTTGAGGTAAAACTCAGCCGGCAGCCCATCCATCCCAGGCACCTTCCCTTTTCCCATCCTCCTAAGAGCGCTCTCAACCTCTTCTAGTGAGATCTGGGCCTCCATCACGTCTCTAATGTCCTCTGGCAACCGCCGGGACAAGTGTTCTAAAAACACGTTTCCCTGCTCTACATCTATTTCCCTTTCCTTAAATAAACATTGGAAATGATCAGTTGTCACCCTGACCATTTCCTCTGGTTTACTTACTATACTACCATTTTCTTCCCTAACTCCCTTCATTACCTTCCTACTCTGTCTGGCCCTAACCGACTTAAAGAACATAGCGGAACAAGTCTCATTATGTTCTAGAAAGCCACTATGCGCACGCTCCAGGAAAGCTCGAGCCTTCTGCTCCTGCAGCTCCCTGAGCTGCGCCTTTAGGGCTGCGAATCTCTCCCAGTCAATCGACCCGCCGAGGTTGCCTGCCTCGTACTCGAGTTCAATTAACCTTTGGATACGATCCACCTCCCTCCTTTCCTCCCTTTTTTTCCTTCTACAATATCCTATTATAAAAGCCCTTATCCTCCCCTTGACTAAATCCCACCACTCTAACACCCCCTCGCACATGGACCGGAGGCCGTCAAGCCTCCGAAAGAAACAAAAAAATGCGTCAACGAAAGCCTGCTCCTCCAGTATATCCCGATCTAACTTCCAGTACCCCCTACCGAAGAGGCAGACTGGCGACCCCACCTGCAGGAACACCCCGTCGTGATCCGTGAAGAAAACAGGCAACAGCCGCCCAGACAACTGACCCAAAGACCTGGATACAAAAATGTAGTCGAGCCTCTGCGCAACCCCCCTGGAGTTGCGCCATGTAGGACCGACCATTGCCGGAGTAGTGTGCAGGCCACCATCAACCAGACCATGGCAAGCCATTAGCCCAGAGATGGCACCTGCACTGCTATCACCGCCTAACCCTAAATCTATATTAAAGTCTCCTCCTATCACCAAGTGCCTGTTTGTAACACACAGGGGCGCCAGACAGTCCACCATCTCCCTCCTGTCTGCCGCCACCTGTGGCCCATACACCCCAATTAACCTATATCTAGCTTCTCTAAACTTAACATCTATCCCCAAAACTCTACCCTGCATTATTACAAAAGTGTTCTCTATTTTAACCTCTCTATGCCCACACAAAATCCCTACTCCTGTTGAGTGCACCCCTCCTATGCCCCAAAAAGATTCCCCCTTATCCCACTCCCTCTTAAATCTACACACATCCCCACCATCCCTCAGGTGAGCCTCCTGTAAAAAACAGAAATCAAACCCCACACCCTCTAAATAACAAAAAACCGCCCTCCTTTTAACATTATCCCTTAACCCCCTAACATTTAGACTAAAAAAAGAAACAGAACAATTCATTTAATTATTTACAACAAATAAAAACCCCAAAACCCAAAGAAAAACCAGGAGACTCACCCGATGCTCCCCTGGTCCATCTCCACCGGCGGGGACGTCCTCTCCTCTCCTGACGCCCCCCCGTCCTCCATCCCAACCCATGATCCAGGCAGTGTGTTGGGTCCTCCATCCCCACCCACCACCCCCCCCTCCTCCATCCCAACCCATGATCCAGGCAGTGTGTTGGGTCCTCCCTCCCCACCCACCACCCCCCCCTCCCTGTTTGCCTCGGGGCTGCATATAAGGGACCCCATCTCCCCAAACAGGAGTTGGGATCCCTCTAGCAAACAACCCACCGACCCCTCACTGGAGTCATCCACTAAAATGCAAGGGGCTGAGGCAAACCGGGAGGACAAATTACCCTCCCCTCCCCCCCCCCGCCACTCTCTTAACCCCCCCCTCCCCCTCCACACCCCCCTCCCTCTCACTTCCTGCCAAGCTCCCCCTCTTTATCCCTTTCTTCTTTGGTGAAGGAGGTAGCGGGGAGACACAACGTCCCATCCCCACTAACCCCTCCACCAAATCCCTCATTTCAACCTCGAGGAAGCCTGGCAGGCTGTCCCCCCACTCCTTCCCCCCATCTCCCCCCCCTCCCACCTCCACTCCTCCCTCCTTCTCCGTCACTGTCCCCGTTCCCTCTTCCACTCCTTCTCGTACCACTGTCCCCTTCTCCCTCTTCTCTGCTCCTCCACGTTCTTCCACCTTCTTTTTAATCTCTCCTTCTTTTTCCTTCTTTCCATCTTCTCTCCTCTTTCTTTTCGCCTCTTCCTTCTTCCCTTCTTCGTCCTTCTCCGTCCTTTCCCCTGTGCCATCCATGCAATCCGCACGCGTCCTTTCTTTCCTCCCCCCATCCCCCGCTCCCCCCCCAGCTGCAGACGCGTATGACCTGTGACGAGCCGGGCAATCACGCCACAGGTGTGCTCTTGAGCCACACCCGTGGCAAGCCTTGGGCTCGTCACATTCCTTGGCCTCGTGCTCTTCCGACCCACAAAATCGACACCTCTTGGCACTGCACGAGGCCAGGATATGGCCGTAGGCCATACAACGCCTGCAGAACGGGGGCTGACGGGCATAGTAGAGTGTTCCCCTGTCAGCCCCCAGGGAGAACATCGCCGGAGGATGGAGGTAGCCATCCACACTCTTCGGGGACTCCCTGAGTAACGCCCGGAACCCTCTTCTCCCGTTCCAGAAACCCAGGGAGTCCCTGAGGTACCTCGCTGAGGAGACATTGTCCATGTACCTCCCCAGAAAGGCCCTCACCTCTTCATCTTTCACGTGCGGATTGTACATGGTTACGGTGACCACCCTGAAGTTGTTCTTCGCCAGGCTGGTCACCGCATAATGGCACAGGGGTCCCGTTTTCTCCGCTTCCTTTGCCATCTTCATTACTTCGTGTTTTTCTTCTTTGTGAAACGTCACATCGAAAGCCTTCTCATTCGGGTTCCCTTGAAGGCAGAGCACTTCCTTCACCTCTATCCTGAGGCATCCCATCAAAATAGTCCTTCCAAATGTCTCTCTACTCCACGGCTCCATCTCATTTTCAGTCCAGGCAAATCGTAAGGTATTTGCCATACCAATCCCCGGAACCGATCTTGTTTGCTTGTATTGATTCATTTAAAAAAATAAGCTCTCTTCAGAAAGAAGCTTCAACTTGGAATGAAAACATATTTTAATCAAAAAGGTGGAGCAACTAAAAGGTGTTGACTCTCCACATCTATCAAGACAACTGGAGCACTGGGCCAGACACTTAAATATAACCTGGGCCAGACACTCTTAAATAGAACCTGGACCAGCTCAGGTGAAACACCTTCCCACTAACGAGATGGACAAGCCAGCACAGGTGTAACACATACTGACTAACGAGGTGACACCAATCAATGCGTCCTACATGCATACACGCTAAATTCCAAACTCAAAACATAAATGGAAAAACCAAAGACTGTAACACCTTAAAAGAATGCGCACCACCAACAGAAAACAGCTTCCATTTCACATTATAATCAACAACAATGCTTCACCTTCACCAATATAAACATGATGTCTACTGGCTGGCAACAATTAAAAACAAGAAAAAACTTGTATTTTTCCCCTTCCTAAAATTCACTAGCTTCTAGAACTCTCGTCTTCCTAAAACCCACTGGCTTCTAGAACTCTCGTCTTCCTAAAACGCACGAGCTTCTAGAACTCTCGTACCCTTGGAACGAGTCCAAACAAAACTCATCTCTAGTACGGAAATTCAAAATAATTTGTGATCCATGGAACGCACTGCACTGGCTAAACACAAAACACAAATATTTTTGACTGCCCAACCTTGAGACAATCAGAAACCAAGTTGTCCTCACCATGGACACAAGCACCAAAAACCCTGTTGTTTTGACAAGTAGCAATAAATCACTGATATCTATTAGGAGGAAGATCAGATTGTACTTGCTGTTGAAACTAACATCTAAAAAAAAACATGGAAATGGGAGATATCTTTCACCTCACTGGTTAGAGGACAACCTGCAGAAGACATTCAGCTACATTTTGGAGTGATGCATTTAAATGTAGGGGTCGCTAAACAAAGGAACGCAACACTTATTTGTAATAACTCATCTATATCATGTTGAAATCAATTGTGCCGAGAGGAGGGAGATGAGGTTGCACGTCCTGTTAAAACTAACAGCTCAAAAACCACACGGAATCTGGGAATAATGTGTACATCACTGGTTAGAGGACCATTTGTAGAAAACAGCAAGCTACATTTTGAAGTGTTGCATTTTGATTCAAGTGGGTCACCAACATGGTAAGTGTAACTCAGCTCTTTTTGTGTTAGTCACTTTTTGTTAAATCACATAAATAGTACTCTTCAAATTCAGAGCCTGGATTTCCTCGAGGCTAATATCAATATCATGTTGAAATCAAATGATAAGGGGGCAAAGGTTTAGGGTACTACATTGTGACATTATTAAAATGCTAATTCTACAATGTTAAAACATTCTACATTGTGAAATAATTTCATTGATATCATGAAACAAATCTTTCATGTATGTATTTTCTGATGTTTGATCAGAGATCTTTTTTCAGAGTATCTCTGGTCACACTGATCACAGCTATGAGGTTTCTCTCCTGTGTGTGTTCTCTGGTGTATCTTCAGAGAGCTAGACTGAACAAAACTCTTCCCACATTGATCACAGCTATAAGGTTTCTCTCCTGTGTGTGTTCTCTGGTGCGATATCAGGCCATTTAGCTGAGTAAAACTCTTCCCACATTGACTACAGCTATACGGTTTCTCTCCTGTGTGTGTTCTCCGGTGAATCTTCAGTTCCCCAGATTGAACAAAACTCTTCCCACATACAGTACAACTATAAGATTTCTCTCCTGTGTGTCTTCTCTGGTGTGTCTTCAGAAGGCTAGATGTAAAAAAAACCTTCCCACATTGAGTACAGCTATAGGGTTTCTCTCCTGTGTGTGTTCTCTGGTGAAGAGTCAGATTGCGGGAACTAGCAAAATTCTTCCCACATTCATCACAGCTATACGGTCTCTCTCCGGTGTGTGTTCTCTGGTGTGTTACCAGGCTTCTTAGCTGAGTAAAACTCTTTCCACATTGATCACAGATATATGGTTTCTCTCCTGTGTGTGTTCTTTGGTGTGATATCAGGCTGGTTGAATGAGTATAACTCTTCCCACATTGAGTACAGCTATAAGGTTTCTCTCCTGTGTGTGTTCTCTGGTGAAGAGTCAGATTATTCGAAAAAGCAAAACTCTTCCCACATTCATCACAGCTATACGGTTTCTCTCCCGTGTGTATTCTCCTGTGTGATATCAGGGTGCCTATGTGAGTAAAACTCTTCCCACATTCATCACAGCTATACGGTTTCTCTCCCGTGTGTATTCTCTGGTGTGATATCAGGTTGCTTAGCTGAATAAAACTCTTCCCACATTGATCACAGCTATAAGGTTTCTCTCCTGTGTGTGTTCTTTGGTGTACAATAAGATGGCTAGATGTATCAACACTCTTCCCACATTGAGTACAGCAATAACGTTTCTCTACTGTGTGGATTCTCTGATGCATTTTAATGCCTGCTGATGAGGTGAATCTCTTCCCATAGTCAGAGCGATGATTTATCTTCCCTGTGGGTCTCTGCTGGTGTTTCTTGAGGAGTTCTGATCTGGAGAGACTCTTCTCTGCCTCGTCAGCATCATGAGGTTGTTGAGGCTCCCCAGAGGGTCCACGATAGTCACGTCTCTCTCCTGTGTGAATGACAAAGCCATACAGATGGTTAAAGGCCCACAACAGCAGAACTCCACTGTAAAAGGTGATGCCAACAGCGTAGCCATGATGTTGTACAACAATTGACGTATGTAATGAATGTAATGATTATTTGACATTTGTCTTAAAATGAGCTAGAATAGTCATAGTCTTGTTTTCACATTAGTATTAACATCTAAGATTGTAGACTAGAAATAAGTTATTTGTGTTGTTGAAACTCTTAGCAGTGTGCCAGATGACTTTTGGTCTCCAATATAGGCCCCTTTCTGTGTTTGCTAAAATTGTATGTAGTATATCTGCCTGGAGCAAAAATGGTGAGCAAAATGTGTAGTTTTTCACAATGTATTCTGAATGGGGAAACTCAGGGGAGTAACCTCCATTTCCAGGTTGCTAATGACTGCATTTCACACTACTTTGGATTATAACTGTAAGGCTCATTTGAATGTCCTGCTTAATATAATGTTTGTGTCATCATCGCAAATCAACCGCTTTGTACATAAAAAACACCAACCAGTAAAATGCTTCTTGGCTTTTTCATCAGCCTGACAATGAGAGTTTGTACACTGTTTGCTAAGTTGTTCCACCTAACTATACCATACACCTACTGTAGGACCCATAACTATACCTAACAATAACATAGACCTACTGTAGGACTCATAACTTCACCTAATAACAAATATAGGAAAACTGCTCTGTGTGTTGTACATCAGCCTATCCATCTAGGAACAGTTCTCTACACATTATGAGCTAAGTATCTCTGTTAGTCTGTTTGGACACGAGACCCTACTATAAATCAAGCAGACAATAACATTATAAACATAAATTTGTTAGGGATGTTGGATCCAACGTGGAGCACGGCATAACTGTCTTGACCAGAGTGAAGAATGAAGAAGCACTTTGGTTGTTGTTGCATGTCGTGATATTTGTCATTTGACTGGCATTCAGAAAATGATTTCCTGGATCAGCTGAAGATAGTTGAACATGTGACTGTAACTAAACAGCTACAGTATTAAGAATGATGTGTAATTATTGAAGAACCGCGTTAATGACAGTATCCATTGGAGTGTTGTCAATAAAGCTAAGATTTAAAAAATATATATATTTCACATTTATTTAACCAGGTAGGCTAGATGAGAACAAGTTCTCAACTGCAACCTGGCCACGATAAAGCAAAGCAGTGTGACAAAAACAACAACAGAGTTACACATGGGATAAACAAAAGTACAGTCAATAACACAATAGAAATATCTATATACAGTGCGTGCAAATGGAGTACGGCAATAAATAGGCCATAGTAAGGAAGTAATAACAATTTAACACTGGAGTGATAGATGTGCAAGTAGAAATACTGGTGTGCAAAAGAGCAAAAAAAGTACATTAAAACATGGGGATGAGATAGGCAGTTGGGTGGGCTATTTACAGATGGGCTGTGTACAGCTGCAGCGATTGGTAAGCTGCTCAGATACCTGATGCTTAAAGTTAGTGAGGGAGATACAGTGGGGAGAACAAGTATTTGACACACTGCTGATTTAGCAGGTTTTCCTACTTATAAAGCATGTAGAGGTCTGTAATTTTTATCATAGGTACACTTCAACTGTGAGAGACAGAATCTAAAATCCAGAAAATCACATTGTATGATTTTTAAGTAATTAATTTGCATTTTATTGCATGACATAAGTATTTGATCACCTACCAACCAGGGTTGTGTGTCTTATTTAATTAATCAAACAGCGTGCTTAAAGCATCAGACAAGTTCAGTACATATAGATTTTATAAAAAAACATGGGGCGATTGGTAGAAAGAACAGATGACTCCTGGTTGACCAAGAGTTATTTTAGTTGGGGACAGCACTGGAACATGATTCTGGGGCTCCCGAGTGGCGCAGCAGACACTGCATCTCAGTGCTTGAGGTGTCACTACAGACACCCTGGTTCAAATCCAGGCTGTATCACAACCGGCCGTGATTGGGAGTCCCATAGGGCGGCGCACAATTGGCCCAGCGTCGTCCAGGTTAGGCAGTCATTGTAATTAAGAATTTGTTCTTAACTGACTTGCCTAGTTAAATAAAGGTTACATTTAAAATAAAATAAGTGTTTCATGACAAACAATTTTTACAAATCTGTCAAGGCACCAACTTTGAGAAGGGTTTAAAACAAAGGTTTCAAACCAATTTATGAATGTAATTGAATCTAGGTATGTCCTGCCTTTAATGTAAGGTCATGAAAATAAATTGGCTGAATATTATACAATGACTTATCAACAGCTCTAATAATTTGCCCCCACAGGAAATCTTCACAGGCAATTCTAGAATATACTATATAGCCTAGAAACCTGGTTAAACTATCATTATGACTAGAGATCGACCGATTAATCGGAATGGCCGATTAATTGGAGCCGATATCAAGTTTTCATAACAATCGGAAATCTGTATTTTTAGACAGCGATTTTGCCGATTAAATATGTATATATATATATTTTTTTTTACATCTTTATTTAATCTTTATTTAACTAGGCAAGTCAGTTAAGAACACATTCTTATTTTCAATGACGGCCTAGGAACGGTAGGTTAACTGCCTCGTTCAGGGGCAGAACAACAGATTTTCGCCTTGTCAGCTCGGGGGATTCAATCTTGCAACGTTACATTTAACTAGTCCAACGCAATAATGACCTGCCTCTCTCTCGTTGCACTCCACTGTGAATGCAGTAAGCCAAGGTAAGTAGCTAGCTAGCATTAAACTTATCTTATAAAAAACAATCAATCATAATCACTAGTTAACTACACATGGTTGATGATATTACTAGATATTATCTAGCGTGTCCTGCGATGCATATAATCTGACTGAGCATACAAGTATACGAGTATCTAAGTATCTGACTGAGCGGTGGTAGGCAGAAGCAGGCGCGTAAACATTCATTCAAACAGCACTTTCGTGCGTTTTGCCAGCAGCTCTTCGTTGTGCGTCAAGCATTGCGCTGTTTATGACTTCAAGCCTATCAACTCCCGAGATGAGGCTGGTGTAACCAAAGTGAAATGGCTAGCTAGTTAGCGCGCGCTAATAGCGTTTCAAACATCACAGCCTTAGAGTAGTTGTTCCCCTTGCTCTGCATGGGTAACGCTGCTTCGAGGGTGGCTGTTGTCGTTGTGTTCCTGGATCGAGCCCAGGGAGGAGCGAGGAGAGGGACGGAAGCTATACTGTTACACTGGCAATACTAAAGTGCCTATAAGAACATCCAATTATCAAAGGTTAACCTCTTTCAGCTAGGGGGCACTATTTTTATGTTTGGAAAAATAACGTTCCCAAAGTAAACGGGCTATTTCTCAGGCACAGATGCTAGAATATGCATATAATTGACAGATTATGATAGAAAACACTCTAAAGGTTCCAAAACTGTCAAAATATTGTCTATGAGTATAACAGAACTGATATTGCAGGCGAAAACGCGAGGAAAATCAAACCAGGAAGTGGCTTCTATTCTGCAAACCTGCCTTCGCTCCATTTAAAGAGATATCAACCAGATTCCTTTTCCTACAGCTTCCTCAAGGTGTCAACAGTCCTTAGACATAGTTTCAGGCTTTTATTTTGAAAAATGAGCGAGAAAGATAACATCGCGTCAGGTGTTCGCATGAGTTTTGCTTGCGCAACAGAGCTTGGGCAGCCATCGTCTCTCCCGCTCCTACCGAAAAAGACAGTGCCGGTTGATATATTATCAATTATATATTTTAAAAACAACCTGAGGCTTGATTATAAAAAACGTTTGACATGTTTCTGTGGACATTACGGATACTATTTGTAATTTTCATCTGCGTTGTCGTGACCGCTCGAGCCTGGGGATTTCTGAACATAAAGCGCCATAAAAATACTCTTTATGGAACAAAAGGAACATTTATTCTGTAACCGGGAATCTCGTGAGTGAAACCATCCGAAGATCAAAGGTAAGCGATTCATTTTATTGCTCTTCTGATTTTCGTGACCAAGCTACTTTGATGCTAGGTGTTCATAATGTTTTGTATAGTGATCGATAAACTTACACAAACGCTTGGATTGCTTTCGCCGTAAAGCATATTTTCAAAATGTGACACCACAGGTGGATTAACAAAATGCTAAGATGTGTTTTGCAATATTGCACTTGTGATTTCATGAATATAAATATTTGTATTAATATTATTTGAATGTGGCGCTCTGCAATTCAGTGGTTGTTGATGACAATTATCCCGCTAAAGGGATGGGTAAGCGTCAAGAAGTTAATGAAAGACGAATGGTATAGAGGGAAATGGTCATATAATTCCTATAATAACTACAACCTAAAACTTCTTACCAGGGGAATATTGAAGACTCATGTTAAAAGGAACCACCAGCTTTCATGTTATGCATGTTGCACTTTTACCTTCTTCTCCAACACATTGTTTTTGTACTATTTAAACCAAATTGAACATATTTCATAATTTATTTTAGGCTAAATTGATTTTATTGATGTATTATATTAAGTTAAAATAAGTGTTCATTCAGTATTGTTGTGATTGTCATTATTACAACATTTATTTTTAAATTGACCAATTAAATCGGTATCGGCCTTTTTGGTCCTCCAATAATCGGTATCGAAAAATCATAATCAGTCAACCTCTAATTATGGATGAATTCTAGAATATAATATATAGCCTAGAAACCTGGTTAAAACAATCATTATGACATCATGGATGACCAGTCCTTGTATTCATAGTGTAGTGAATTCAGGGGGTTGCCCTTTGCTGAACTCAAACCTGGGTCCTGTGACTGTCAAGCCAACACCTTATAACTGTTACGCCAAGATCTCTGAACTTCTTGACATGGTCGCTAGGTGTTGGGTTACGGTTGCTACAATAGCTTTCTCTTTGAATTTGAGAGTGGTTACACTTCTCCTTCCCCTATCCCTCAGCTGTTCACCAAACCAAGTCTCTGGGCAGTCATTTTGATGCTGTTTAAAAAACCCACACAACCCAGCAATCTGCAGTTCAAACAATAACAAATCTGTCATTCCGCCACTGTTTTGGTAATAAGAAGATTATGGGGTTGGAGAAATGTAACTACAGACAGACCTATGGATGCAAGGACTGACCATCCAAAATATAAACATGATAGTTTTAACCATGTTAAGGCTATACAGTGTTGATTTACATTGTTTCTAAACATTAGAGTAAAAAAAGCTTATTTGGTGAACTGACGGGGTAAAACAGTTGAACTAAGCTCATGAGGCATGTGTTATATTCTTCAAGAATCAATGGCTATAAATAATTTAAAAGTCACAATATGGATGTAGCAATTGCAGATTTCCACTTTAACACCAAACATCAGTCCAACAACTGCAGAGTTTGTGCCTCTGTTTTTAAGACAGTACTTACTAGTATTAATCAGGGAGCGGTTTCTCAAAACCATCTTATGGCTAAATTCATCGTCAGAACCATTGGATGCCTTATGACGCGTTTGGGAAACCGGGCCCAGATATCCAGTTTCCTCCTCTTCTTCCTCCTTTTTCGGTGTAACAGTCATCTCCTCCTCCACTTTCACGCCATAAACTACATCTTCCTCTCCTTTTACTGTAACATCCTCCTCCTCTTTCACACTGAACGCGTCTTCCTCTTCTTTCACAGTAACGGCCTCGCCCTCTACTTCTTGTTTTACTGTGATATCTTCCTCTTTAGAAGGAGAGAAGCTTAGTGACCGCATGGTCGGGGATGTTAGCTAGCTAAGCTAATGCTAACTTAACCAGCCCGCTAGCTGAATAATAACAACACCGTAAATATGTAATTAAATCGGATAACTAAGTAGACGACAGAAGTGTGTTTAAAACACAGTGGCTAATATACACGAAAGAGTCTAAAGAGCTTTATTGGTTCGGCTATTTTGTCTAGCAGGCTACCGAGGTGGCTGACTAACTGTTGTTGCTGCTGCTGAAAGAAGCGTTCCGTCCACTAGATTATACGTCACACCAGCAGCATAACCTTAAATTCCCAGACCGCCCTCAGCTGACTGGAGTGGGTAACGCAGTTGAGTAAAAAATGTATTTTGTTTTCAGACAACAAGTTAAGGTGCAGGACGCCTGAGTTTTTACTCACCAGTGTAACAACACAGTGTAGTTAAAGACATAGTAACTTAGTTGTATTGAAGATCTGGTTCCCTATAAGCACAAACAGATATGTTTTTGAATTGTAACATATGTATTAATTTATTTCGGGATTCTGGGTAATCCACAGCAGATTTATGGAGAATTGCTGTGGGTGAGTTGAAAATTGAATGGTCCCGGGATAGAAAAGTATAAAGTTGACATTACATCATAAAATCCACCTTTTACATCCTACATTAGCAATTTATGTTTTAGTAACTACTGTTGTTGGTTTGGTGTCAAACAAGTCACTCTTTATATGTTATTTGCCGAATCTCAGTTTTCCATGTGGGTTTTTGTTACGGAGTGTAGTTGATAGCTATTTGACTAGCCGGACTGTTCCCCGGACTCCACGTGTAGGGATTTGTACAATGCACAAACAAGGCTATTGAATTTGACATTGGTGTCTGTCTTTATTAATGTATATTTACTCAACTGCGTCCAGTCAGCAGATGGACTAGATTCCGCTTAAAGACAGACACCAATGTCAAGTTCACCCAGGCCATATGACACTCAGGCTATACTCTATTTTTGAAAGAGTACATTAACCAAGACCATACGTACATTTATGACAGCTGGACGTACTATGGTCAGAAGGATACAGGAAGAAGAATGTAAGCAAGATAACTGATGACTAACACGTGAAACGTAAGCATGCAATGCATACATTATTTTTAGGATGTGAAAAGGGTTCTACCATCATTATAACCTAACCAAAAGCAGATATGAGCGTTAGTGGGCGTGACCAAGCAAGCTCGGAGATGAAAATAAAATAATGGAGAAAGGTCAAGGGAAGCTATTTTCATATAGAAGGAGGGGACTCTATACGTTATGCAAATACAGAATCCTATAAAGGCAGGACTCTGTAATATGAGAATTTAGTCTCTTTCCATGGGGGGGCTCGGCCCTGTTATGTTTGTGATAGGGTCCTTCCATGGAAGGGCTCAGTTGTGCTACTTGTATTAAAGTCTTTATTGAATTCACAAGTTCTTGTAAGAGTATTATATTTCTGAGGCAATTCTCCACGACAGTGTCCGTTCATGTTTTTCAGCATAAAGTACTCTGCAGCCACTTAGTGTGGTGTGGACACACACAGATTCCTGTTGAACACTGTCACTTTAACTACCTTAGTTTGTCAATAACAGTCTCCTTCACTTCATCCCTCTCTCCCCTTCTCCCTAAATCCTCTAGGTTATGTCAGCTGTGTCGGTGAACCCCTCCTGCATCTGAACTGGCTACATCGAGGGCACAGCATGATCAGATGTGAGAGGTCACTTGGTCAGGTCAACAGGAAGTATTATTAAAGAGATGCTTTACATTGAAATACAGATAGAGATGCAGTAGTCCCAGAGTTAATGATCCCAGGTCAGTTTATATTATACAGGAAGTATTATTGTCAAGTAGAGTAGGCCAGAAGGCTATACTGTAAAACCTAACCTCTATCAAAATAAAAAGATGTCGGAGCCGCAAAAGTTCTTCTGTGCAAGGGTGTTTATTTACATAGTGATTCCGGAACAAAAACAACAGTACTGCCATCAAAGGTATACCTTATGGGACTGCTAAAAACAATGTTGCCCCATTCACAGCTCAATCCAAAATGCCTCCCCATGAACTGAGAGGCTCCTTTTGTAGGGCTAGCCCATCCCCTCAGAACAATTAACACTAATTAATTAAGCAATTACCTACATTTTACCTACTATAAAAACCTACATTTTCCATAAACTAAACATACTAAAGGATATACATTGCAACACGTTTTTTAAACAACATTTCCACATAACATTTACAAAATGACATCACTACAGACAGTGTCTTTCAATATGCACATTTACATTATTGAGCCATTTGGGACAGGCACTACAAAGTCAGCCCAATTTCCTTTGCTTGGGTCATTATCCAGCATACCCAGACGCTACAGAGATAGGGAGAGAGAGGAACAGAACAAACAAACAACGCGCTCATCCACAACATAGATAAGTATAATACATATTACTTATATTAAATATGAACATTGACAAGTGTGAAATGTATGCACTAAGACAGAGACGTTAACTTGTGTGTCGACCCACATTGTTAACTTATCTTATAACGGAGCAGGGAGGTGTAATGAATGTGTGCGTGCGTTAAAGAACCAAATGCTGCCCGCGACCAGTGACGGACTTCTACGTCACAATTATTAAAGAGATGCTTTACATTGAAATACAGATAGATGCAGTAGTCCCAGAGTTAATGATCCAAGGTCAGTTTTACATTTCACCTCCTGATTGATGACTAACAATGTTAGAATGAAAAATAAAAATACAAGGCTTAAACATGCTCTCTCTCCATCTGTCTCTCGTCTGCAGATATGTTTTGATGTGAGAGGATGCCAACCCCCAGTCCCATCATCGCCACCTCACCTGCTTTTAAGATAGCAGTGTCTCTAGTTGGCCCAAAGGTTATGTAATTGTGATGAACTGAGAGAATA
Source organism: Oncorhynchus mykiss (assembly GCF_013265735.2). Classification (NCBI taxonomy): domain Eukaryota; kingdom Metazoa; phylum Chordata; class Actinopteri; order Salmoniformes; family Salmonidae; genus Oncorhynchus; species Oncorhynchus mykiss. The sequence goes on from NC_048577.1 coordinate 26,274,921, forward strand.
TTTAGGTAGCACTGTGAGAGCCACAGTGCTGCCTTCCCTGCTCCTATGTGCTTACCTCTTTCCCTTTCTGACTTTTACACCTCTCCCGCTACCTCTTTCTTTATAATGCACAACATCTGTGCATTGAAGTACAGATTGAACTTGTATTTATAACACTTGGATAATGAGCTTTTCAATAAAGCGTTTCACATTCTCTACTGGTTGAGATGAAGTCTAATTTGATTAAATACTACACCTATCCTGTGTTTATCAGATCAATGCAGATAAAGGTCATTACCTTTATTTAACCAGGCAAGTCAGTTAAGAACACATTTTTATTTTCAATGACAGCCTAGGAACAGTGGGTTAACTGCCTGTTCAGGGGCAGAATGACAGATTTGTACCTTGTCAGCTTGGGGATTTGAACTTGCAACCTTTTGGTTTGGTGTGGCGCCATTTCCGTTCCAATTTTCTGGAAGCTTGCTTCAGAGCTCGGTTATTTTCTGTGTACCAGGGAGCTAGTTTCTTATGAGAAATGTATTTAGTTGTTAGGGGTGCAACTGCATCTAGGGTATTGCGCAAGGTTGAATTGAGTTCCTCAGTTAGGTGGTTAACTGATTTTTTTGTCCTCTGGCGTCCTTGGGTAGACAGAGGGAATCTGGAAGGACATCAAGGAATCGTTGTGTTGTCTGTGAATTTATAGCACGACTTTTGATGTTCCTTGGTTGAGGTCTGAGCAGGTTATTTGTTGCAATTGCAAACATAATAAAATGGTGGTCCGATTGTCCAGGATTATGAGGAAAAACATTAAGATCCACAACATTTATTCCATGGGACAAAACTAGGTCCAGAGTATGACAGTGAGTGGGTCCAGAGACATGTTGGACAAAACCCACTGAGTCGATGATGGCTCCGAAAGCCTTTTGGAGTGGGTCTGTGGAGTATTAAAATCACCAAAGATTAGAATATTATCTGCTATGACTACAAGGTCTGATAGGAATTCAGGGAACTCAATGAGGAATGCTGTATATGGCCCAGGAGGCCTGTAAAACAGTAGCTATAAAAAGTGATTGAGTAGGCTGCATAGATTTCATGACTAGAAGCTCAAAAGACGAAAACGTAGTGTGTTTTTTTTATTTTATTTTATTTTTTTGTAAATTGAAATTTGCTATCGTAAATGTTAGCAACACCTCCGCCTTTGCGGGATGCACGGGGGGATATGGTCACTAGTGTAGCAGGGAGGTGAGGCCTCATTTAACACAGTAAATTCATCAGGCTTAAGCCATGTTTCAGTCAGGCCAATCACATCAAGATTATGATCAGTGATTAGTTCATTGACTATATTTGCCTTTGAAGTAAGGGATCTAACATTAAGTAGCCCTATTTTGAGATGTGAGGTATCATGATCTCTTTCAATAATGACAGGAATGGAGGAGGTCTTTATCCTAGTGAGATTGCTAAGGCGAACACCGCCATGTTTAGTTTGGCCCAACCTAGGACGAGGCACAGACACGGTCTCAATGGGGATAGCTGAGCTGACTCCACTGACTGTGCTAGTGGCAGACTCCACTATGCTGGCAGGCTGGCTAATAGCCTGCTGCCTGGCCTGCTCCCTATTTCATTGTGGAGTTAGAGCCATGTCTATGTTGGTAGAAAAGATGAGAGCACCCCTGCAGCTAGGATGGAGTCCGTCACTCCTCAGCAGGTCAGGCTTGGTCCTGTTTGTGGGTGAGTCCCAGAAAGAGGGCCAATTATCTACAAATTCTATCTTTTGGGCGGGGCAGAAAACAGTTTTCAACCAGCGATTGAGTTGTGAGACTCTGCTGTAGAGCTCATCACTCCCCCTAACTGGGAGGGGGCCAGAGACAATTACTCGATGCCGACACATCTTTCTAGCTGATTTACACGCTGAAGCTATGTTGCGCTTGGTGATCTCTGACTGTTTCATCCGAACATCGTTGGTGCCGACGTGGATAACAATATATCTATACTCTTTATACTCGCCAGTTTTAGCTTTAGCCAGCACCATCTTCAGATTAGCCTTAACGTCGGTAGCCCTGCCCCCTGGTAAACAGTGTATGATCGCTGGATGATTCGTTTTAAGTCTAATACTGCGGGTAATGGAGTCGCCAATGACTAGAGTTTTCAATTTGTCAGAGCTAATGGTGGGAAGCTTCGGCGTCTCAGACCCCGTAACGGGAGGAGTAGATACCAGAGAAGACTCGCCCTCTGACTCCGACCCGCTGCTTAATGGGGAAAACCGGTTGAAAGTTTCTGTCGGCTGAATGAGCGACACCGGTTGAGCGTTCCTACAGCATTTCCTTCCAGAAACCGTGAAAGGTTTCCGGCTGCGGGGACTGTGCCAGGGGATTTATACTACTATCTGTACTTACTGGTGGCACAGACGCTGTTTCATCCTTTCCTACACTGAAATTACCCTTGCCTAACGATTGCGTCTGAAGCTGGGCTATATATATATATATATATATATATATATAATATTTTATAAAGTTGTCAGGTAGCAAAACAGGTTGGCAACAAAACGCAAAGCAACTCGAAAACAAGTCTGCAAATAAGTGTTGCGTTACTTTGTTTAGCGACCCCTACATTTAAATGCATCCCTCCAAAATGTAGCTGACTGTCTTCTGCAGGTTGTCCTCTAACCAGTGAGCTAAAAAAATTATCCAATTTCCATGTGTTTTTTTAGATGTTAGTTTCAACAGCAAGTACAACCTGATCTTCCCCCTAATAGATATCAGGTGGAGGGGAGGGGGGTGGGAGGGGGGGACAGCCTGCCAGGCTTCCTCGAGGTCGAAATGAGGGATTTGGTGGAGGGGTTAGCGGGGATGGGACGTTGTGTCTCCCCGCTACCTCCTTCACCAAAGAAGAAAGGCATAAAGAGGGGGAGCTTGGCAGGAAGTGAGAGGGAGGGGGGTGTGGAGGGGGAGGGGGGGGGGGGGGTTAAGAGAGTGGCGGGAGGGGAGGGTATTTTGTCCTCCCGGTTTGCCTCAGCTCCTTGCATTTTAGTGGATGACTCCAGTGAGGGGTCGGTGGGTTGTTTGCTAGAGGGATCCCAACTCCTGTTTGGGGAGATGGGGTCCCCTATATGCAGCCCCGAGGCAAACAGGGAGGGGGGGATGGTGGGTGGGGAGGGAGGACCCAACACACTGCCTGGATCATGGGTTGGGATGGAGGACGGGGGGGCGTCAGGAGAGGAGAGGACGTCCCCGCCGGTGGAGATGGACCAGGGGAGCATCGGGTGAGTCTCCTGGTTTTTCTTTGGGTTTTGGGGTTTTTATTTGTTGTAAATAATTAAATGAATAGTTCTGTTTCTTTTTTTAGTCTAAATGTTAGGGGGTTAAGGGATAATGTTAAAAGGAGGGCGGTTTTTTGTTATTTAGAGGGTGTGGGGTTTGATTTCTGTTTTTTACAGGAGGCTCACCTGAGGGATGGTGGGGATGTGTGTAGATTTAAGAGGGAGTGGGATAAGGGGGAATCTTTTTGGGGCATAGGAGGGGTGCACTCAACAGGAGTAGGGATTTTGTGTGGGCATAGAGAGGTTAAAATAGAGAACACTTTTGTAATAATGCAGGGTAGAGTTTTGGGGATAGATGTTAAGTTTAGAGAAGCTAGATATAGGTTAATTGGGGTGTATGGGCCACAGGTGGCGGCAGACAGGAGGGAGATGGTGGACTGTCTGGCGCCCCTGTGTGTTACAAACAGGCACTTGGTGATAGGAGGAGACTTTAATATAGATTTAGGGTTAGGCGGTGATAGCAGTGCAGGTGCCATCTCTGGGCTAATGGCTTGCCATGGTCTGGTTGATGGTGGCCTGCACACTACTCCGGCAATGGTCGGTCCTACATGGCGCAACTCCAGGGGGGTTGCGCGGAGGCTCGACTACATTTTTGTATCCAGGTCTTTGGGTCAGTTGTCTGGGCGGCTGTTGCCTGTTTTCTTCACGGATCACGACGGGGTGTTCCTGCAGGTGGGGTCGCCAGTCTGCCTCTTCGGTAGGGGGTACTGGAAGTTAGATCGGGATATACTGGAGGAGCAGGCTTTCGTTGACGCATTTTTTTGTTTCTTTCGGAGGCTTGACGGCCTCCGGTCCATGTGCAAGGGGGTGTTAGAGTGGTGGGATTTAGTCAAGGGGAGGATAAGGGCTTTTATAATAGGATATTGTAGAAGGAAAAAAAGGGAGGAAAGGAGGGAGGTGGATCGTATCCAAAGGTTAATTGAACTCGAGTACGAGGCAGGCAACCTCGGCGGGTCGATTGACTGGGAGAGATTCGCAGCCCTAAAGGCGCAGCTCAGGGAGCTGCAGGAGCAGAAGGCTCGAGCTTTCCTGGAGCGTGCGCATAGTGGCTTTCTAGAACATAATGAGACTTGTTCCGCTATGTTCTTTAAGTCGGTTAGGGCCAGACAGAGTAGGAAGGTAATGCAGGGAGTTAGGGAAGAAAATGGTAGTATAGTAAGTAAACCAGAGGAAATGGTCAGGGTGACAACTGATCATTTCCAAGGTTTATTTAAGGAAAGGGAAATAGATGTAGAGCAGGGAAACGTGTTTTTAGAACACTTGTCCCGGCGGTTGCCAGAGGACATTAGAGACGTGATGGAGGCCCAGATCTCACTAGAAGAGGTTGAGAGCGCTCTTAGGAGGATGGGAAAAGGGAAGGTGCCTGGGATGGATGGGCTGCCGGCTGAGTTTTACCTCAAGTTTTGGGGTATACTTGGACCAGTGGTTCTCGAAGTCTTGAAGGCCATCCTTGAGACGGGGGTCCCGGGGGGATCAATGGCTGTTGGTGTGCTGTCACTTCTTTATAAGAAGGGGGAAGCAACTGACCTTGGCAACTGGCGGCCATTGACCATGCTGTGCGTAGATTACAAGATTCTTGCAAAGGTTTTAGCAGACCGGTTGCGCACAGCCCTTCCCTACGTCGTCCACGAGGATCAGACGTGCGGGGTAGAGGGCCGCTCTATAAGATGGAACCTACAGTTGATCAGGGATTCCATCGCTCGGGTTGAAGATAGAGGGCTGCCTTTAATGGTAGCAGCGCTAGATCAGGCGAAAGCTTTTGATCGCGTGAATAGATCTTTTCTATTCAGGGTGTTAGGTAGATTAGGATTTGGGGAGAAGTTTATAGGATGGATCCGTACTTTATATGTCGGAGCGGGGTGTCGAGTTAGTGTAAATAGTCACTTAGGTGACGTTTTTGACCTCTCGTCTGGGGTCAGGCAGGGATGCCCACTCTCGGCTCTCCTCTTCGTTCTGTACATGGAGCCTCTGGGGGCTGCCATTAGGGCAGACACAGGGGTGGAAGGCTTGTTGATCCCTGGAAGCGGTGGGCTGCGTGTTAAGATGACGCAGTACGCCGACGACACTTCCTTGCTGTTGTGCAAGGACTCGTGCCTGACAAGGTCCCTTGCCATCTTTGGGGATTTCACCCGAGCGTCGGGAGCGGTTCTGAACCATGCAAAGTCTTCCGTCAAGTTTTTCGGAATATGGCGCGGTAGAACGGATGTGCCTGGGGGGTTATCTCTCTGTGAAGGGGCCCTGAGGATTCTCGGGGTTCATTTTGAGACCTCCGGCTCAGCGACGCTAAACTGGAACATGCATATCGCAGTGGTACAGAGGAAGCTAGCAATGTGGAAGGCTAGGTATTTGTCTTTTATGGGCAAAGTCCTGGTCCTAAAGGGGGATGTGTTGCCGTCTCTTTTGTATGTGGCATACATCTACCCGTTGCCGGCTTGTCTGAGGAGGCGTCTAGTGAGGCTTGTGTTTCAGTTTATGTGGAGTGGCAGGTGCGAGTGGGTCGCCAGGGCACGCATGATCTGTCCCATCGGGGAGGGAGGTAGGGGGGTACCACATTTCCCCCTCAAGCTGGACGCCATTTTTGTTTCTTTCTTGTTGACGGAGCTTGCTCGTCCGGTTATACACCCGTCCGGTTACCTCCTGCGGGTGTTCTTCTCGTATAAGGCGAGAAGCGTAATGGTGTGGTCTAACGCGGGTCCTCGGGCGGAACAGCTGCCGTGGCATTTTGGCCATGCGGCCAAGTGGCTGCGTGCGCACCCCGAGGTTGAAGTTGCCCGAGTAGGTTTAGACCACAGGCACCTGTACGAGGAGGTCAGGCAGGCAGGGAGTCCTGCGCCTGTAGCGGGCATCTCGTCAGTGGTCTGGGAGGGAGTGCAGGCGCGGGGCCTGGACAACAGGCTCAAGGACCTGAATTGGTTGGGCCTCCATAAGTGCTTGCCGGTACGTGCCATCTTGTACCGGTATAGTTTGGTGCAATCCCCCACCTGTCCAAGATCCTCTTGTGGCAGGGAGGAGACTGTGCGCCATGCCTTCTGGGACTGTGCCTTTGCCGGACTAGTCTGGGCTAGGGCACGGGTAATGCTAGGTGTGGTTAGGAGTGATTTTGTTTTGACATGGGCTAGGCTAGAGAGAGGCGTAGGGAGAGCAAAGGGAACGGATAGGGACAGGTTTCTGCTGTGGCTTCTCATGAGTCTCTTAAAAAAGGGACTGTGGGAAGCCAGGCAGAATTTAGTCAAGACAGGGAGAGATTGGGGGGTGGAAGGGATAGTGAGAAGGGTGGAAGGTGATTTGAGGGGGAAGATGAAGAGGGAGGAGAGGAAGTGGGGGAAGCATGCAGCACGGGAGAGGTGGAAAGGGGGTTTAGGGCTGGGAGTGTTAGAGTGAGTTTGGTAAGGGGATAGATTAGGGAAGGGGAGATAGGGAAAGGGTTAGGTATTGGTTAGGTATGACGGGGAGGGACGATGCTCCCCTGAGGTTTGTTTTTGTTTGATGTTTTTGTAAATATAATTAATTAAGAATGAATGAGAATTATGATTTTGTAATAGTATGAATGGTATTGATTGTAATAAATTATTTTAACCACCTTTTTGGTTTGCTTCCTGTTTTTAAGTTTGTTGTGGGTTTTTCTTTTGTTTGCCTCTTCTTGGGCAGATTTAGTGGGTCTCATGATGGGTGTCTTTTATGTCTCAGTTGTTGTTACTTGTCAACTTTCATTGGACACCCCCATAGTGTCTTTCAGAACTCCTCCTAAAAAACAAGCTAATATTTTGGGTTGGATATTTTAAAATTTTAATCAATGACATTTCCTTAGGATGCTCATGTGTCTTTTAATTTTTTTTTTTATCCTCTTATGTTTGTGTACTAAATATTTCTGTTTATTTTCAGTTTTTTCCTGTGAAGCCATTGTGTTGCATCCATGTCTGAAATGTACTATATAAATAAAGCTTGATTTGATTTGAACATATTGCAAAACAAATTAACCCAGTGACTGACCAATCAACAAACTCTTGGTCCATCTTAGTATGAAAAACAGTATCAATCCCACTTTTCCAGCCTACTGAAGGCGTGGTGGAGTGGTAAACACCACCCCCGGCTCTACCAGGGGCTTGAGGTAGTCTCCCACAGCTCTGCTTATGTCATGTTGTGTGGTCTTGCCATTCCATTTACTGCCCCTGCAACACAGAAACACATTTAGTCATATTATATAAAGCACTCAAAAGTAATGGATATGGAGCATCAATGGCCTCAGTTAAACCTGGCACCTAAATGTGACTTCTGTCATCTGATCACTCCAAGCTGCATTAGGTTCAGATCTACCAGGATGGGCCTTTGACATAGTCTGGAAGTAGCCAGGCCACTGAATATGCATAAGCAATGTCAAAAGATGAGTGGGGAAAAGTACATTTTACACAAGTTACCTTCATAATAAATCAAATGTTATTTGTCACATACATATGTTATTGTGGGTGTAGCGAAATGCTTGTGTTCCTAGCTCCAACATATCTAACAATTTCACAACAAATACCTAATACACACAAATCTAAGTAATGGAATAAGAATATATCAATATATGGACGAGCGATGTCAGAGCGGCATAGACTAATACAATAGTATAGGATAGAATACAGTAGAATAGGATAGAATACAGTATATACATATGAGATGAGTAATGCCAGATATGTAACAATGATTTCAAGTCTGTGTATGTAGGCAGCAGCCTCTCTGGTTAGTGATGGAAAAACAGCTTCTGTCTCTTGGTCCCAGCTTTGATGCACCTGTACTGACCTCGCTTTCTGGATGATAGCGGACTGAACAGGCAGTGGCACTAATGTAAATAAACATAGATAATGGAACATATTCCCTTTTGCTTACGTGATGAACCGCTAAGGGGACATAAATATTTACCATCTAAACCATCTGTGACGTCTCACCCCTCTGGCTGTAGAAGTGTTCTTCCTAACCAGTCCCTCAACAGCTCTCTGACTGAGCTCCACCCTCACTGGGTCCTCAGAGGAGAGGAAGGCTGAGGAGGGATGAATGGATCAGTCAGTCAATAAAGTGTAGAGCTGCTGTCTGACAAAATCACAATTTTAGTAGTTCATTAAAGTAAATAAGGCTTTATGACTGCTGAACATCAACTATCAATCACTTAGATCATGTATTTTCAGGTAGAGATACATCCTTGGGACTTCCCTAGCCTGTTGAAGTTGACATTTAAAATGGTTAAGGTTAGGGTTTAGGGTAAGGATGTCCCAAGCATCCCAGACAGCATTGACCATTGTGCATTCTTCTGTCTCTTTTACATAGCAGGTGATGGGTTCTGACTTCTGAACTTGAAAATATGAAATATCCTTATTATGTGAAATTGAAAGTAACAATAATGTATGTTGATGCTAATATGATGTACAATATTCCATGATGTTTCTATATGATAACAATAGCGTAATATATTTAATATGCCATATACAATTTTTTAACAGTTTCCCAAATTAATTTTCATTAATTTAATCATTATGACACACCCCTCACTATTGTCATTGGTTACACTAATTGCACTGTCTGTCTACATAACCTGGTTCAAGTATTCATGTCATCACCCTGAATTGATGCGGAAACGTTGGTAAAAACCCATTGAATTGCTGGGAGTTTATACATGGAGAGACTTCATTTATTTTGATAGTTTATAGTTTATTCGCCCGTTAGTCAGCACCTCCACACAAACTATTTTTCTGGGTGTGCGCCAGCTCATGTTTTTTAAGGGTAGGTAACAACACATCCGCCACGCTGATCCTCAACACAGAGGCCCCTCAGGGGTGCTCAGAATGAATGACTGACTGCCCAGTTCAACATCAGTTCAAAGTCTCACCTCATACTGTATTGGAGCAGCAGCAGCTGACATGCCCAGTTCACTGACAGTTCACCGTCGCACCTCATACTATATTGGAGCAGCAGCAGCAGCAGCAGCTGACTGCCCAGTTCAACATCAATTCACCGTCTCACCCAATACTGTATTGGAGCAGCAGCAACTGACTTGATCGTTGATGCTAATCATCATGTTTTGAATCTGAGAGTAAATAGAGCCGATTACAACTCTACAAATGAAGGGTTCAACTGGAGTTGTTCTCAGATCCCCAAAGAACCGTAGGGTTCTTCTTCCGGGAACTTCGCAATTACAACCGAAAACGATGGTGACAAGTTTGGAATCGACAACAAGTTAAAAATATTAAGTTTTGGTTGATGTTTGGCTTTGAATATGTATCGAAATAATTTATAATAATAATGAATAACGAAGACAATGATGGTTTTCAGTGAATATCTTCCATAACCTTACTATAGTTAAATACCGTAAATATTAGAAAGCTGGGGTTGTATGAGCTACAGTACAGTACCGTTATCTAGCTAGATGCCGTTATGTCCTAACTAGGCACAACTAGGTTTGGAATATTTCCCTCAACTATATTCTTTCCTATATATTGTATATCGTTTCCATAAAGCCAACATGGCTTTACACTCATTCGCGTAAGTTACCAATCTAGAGCAGTTCTCACTATTGTGATAATGAACTAGCTAACGTTAACTAACTACCTAGCTAACGACGGTGACCTGTCCAGACGAGATGTTACAACGAACTGAATCGTCAGTGGAGGTCTTCCTCCTCATTTAGCCTGCTACAGCATGCAATACTATTAACTCACAAGGGGGCATAACGTTACATGTACAATAATATCCCATTTTGGAAACGTCACATGTACAATACTATCCCACTTTGGAAACGTTGCATGGATTATACTCTCCCATTTTGGAAACGTTACATGGACAATACTATCCCATTTCGAAAACGTTAAATGTACAATACTGTCCCATTTTGGAAACGTTACATGTCCTCCCCCTAGTGGAGGGAAATTAGTATCTTAGATGGTAGCTGTAGATTGGATTCAAATGCATAATGGTATTAATACATTGTCTAGACTACCTCTTTTGTATAAATGCCCTTCAGAATCCAAACACAGTATTGCCACGCAGCAAAATGCTGTTTATAATCTTTCAAGTCAGCCAGATAAAATTTGGAACAATTTGTGTACAAAGATATCTTGAAATGTGAAATTAGGCCTGTATGGCAGTTATGTTACTGTATGGCAGTACTGTATTGGCTAGTGCTTTCTCCAATATGTTCATTCAATTGCATGTCGATGCCATTTATCTTTCAATATTTATTTTATATATATATATGTTTTAATGCGTGTAAGACTATTCTTTGACACATTTTCTCTTCCTTTGAAATTCTTATAAGACAGAACATGGACACAATGCAATTGGGATCAAGAAGAAGGTACAGATATGTTGTAGGACAGCTGCATTTGAAGTGAACATTTAACCTACATAGCAGTCAATACTAACTGACATATATTAGCATACAAATGTGTGCAAATGATCTTTTCAGATCTTCTCAGAAATGAATCAAGTCCATGGAATGGATATAGACAAAAATATAATTCAAGGACTATCAGAGTTAGAGAATCGAGGCAGGGGTGAGGACATCATCCTGCTATTTTGACAGTCCCCGAAGGACAATACAGAAGAGGTGTTTGCTCTTATTCCTTCCCTTTCTCTAATGTATTTTGTAATAAAATTAGCAAGTGTAGTAAGATCATTGCTTTACTTTACTAGGACTGGAGACCACAGCAGTGATCCTGCTCTTGCCCAACCTCTTCAATGAGGACCCGAGTGGCCTTTATGTCCGTGACAAGGTATGCCTATGCACCAATCATCTGTTTCTTCATAAACATAGGTGTGCATGCTTATATAAAACTACAGCTGAACATTTGTTATGTTCTTTGTTAATTGTATGTGTATTAATCTTTTCTTACTTTTGTTGACACAGATTTCACCGCACATCGGCGGAAATCCATTTCACCATGAGAGTGAAATCCCGCTGGCCTTTGATGGGGAGAACATCCACGCCCTCGAGGACGTCTCCATGGGACTTGGGGCTCTGCTAGGGCTGTATTTTTTTATTTTCCCTTACATTTCCCAAAAATGTCAGAAAAACACCTTTGTTAAGTTACTGTGTTCTGGGGATAAGATAAGTTGGGGTGAAGTTAGCAGGGCCGGTCATAAAGATGGCAAACTTCCTAACATAACTAAGTGGATACAATATACACACTAAAGCTGAAAAATCTGTATTTAGCATCAAGTCTACGATGTTGTTAGTTTTCCTATGATTCATTTTTAATGTATGTTGTTATTGTACATCATTATTTTAAATATTTTTTTAAATGTCATGAAAAGCACTTTACAAAGTAATTTTATTATTTATTATGGTCTGACATGTCTGCAGAAATGTTGCAATTTTGTAATGTGTTTTGTTTGGTTAATTGTTTTTTAAATATGAATTCACATTTATGGTGCCACTAAATAAACAATGAATTAAGTCAATATTGTCAATATTATTATATGATTTTATAATGGAGGGAGGGTGGACAGGGAGTTAAAAAATGAACCCCAAAAGGTTCTTAGAGGAAGACACACAGACCTGATTTGGCCCATAATTCGACATTCATTGACATCACGTGCTGCGTGAGTATTTTTTATCTGTTATTTTACCAGGTACGTTGACTGAGAACACATTCTCATTTGCAGCAAAGACCTGGGGAATAGTTACAGGGGAGAGGGGGATGAATGAGCCAATTGTAAACTGGGGATTATTTGGTGACCGTGATGGTTTGAGGGCCAGATTGGGAATTTAGCCAGGACACGGGGGTTAACACCCCTACTTTTACAATAAGTGCCATGGGATCTTTAATGACCTCAGAGAATCAGGACACCAGTTTTATGGCCCATCTGAAAGATGGCACCCTTCACAGGGCAGTGTCCCCAATCACTGCCCTGGGGCATTGGGATATTTTTTTAGTCCAGAGGAAAGAGTGCCTCCTACTGGCCCTCCAACACCACTTCCAGCAGCATCTGGTCTCCCATCCAGGGACTGACCAGAACCAACCCTGCTTTGCTTCAGAAGCAAGCCAGCAGTGGTATGCTACACTTTGTAGTATTTTTACACTATAATAAATGTTTCTGATGCCACATCGTCCGTTTTCAAAGGGAGTCGGTCGGGCCCAGTCCCCAATGTCATGCATTTGGGTTGGCACATCTGAGAATGAATCCTGATATTCTAAAAGCGGGGCAACATTGTCAATACAATTGTACCCAAAAATTGTCCGCTGGTTGCATAAATAATTGATTACTAACTGTTACATAAATTGTAAACATGAAAATCAAAACCAAATGTACACCCCTTTGTTAATATGTATTGGCAGTAGTTCACTTAATGGTGAGGCATGGAATAATAAAACATGTATCTTTTGTCAGGCTGAATGTTTGAAATATGAGGTGATTTGAGTCATGCTTCTTCAGTAGTGGAATAAAGACAATTAGCATTTGAATGTTGTCAAGAAATACTGGAGTGATGTCAGATTGGTCTATAATCAATTTTATTAACAATTTATTATACCGCTTTCATGTGTGTGTATATACACAAACATCTGCAACAATTATCATATTACAAGTTAATTAAACAAGCAGCTTTTTCAACTTGTAGAAAACAGCTAGCTACATTTTGAAGTCCTGCATTTTGATTCAAGTGGGTCACCAACACAGTAAGTGTAACACAGCTCTTTTTTTTGTTAGTCACTTTTTGTTAAATAATACTTTCAATTCAGAGCCTGGATTTTCCCGAGGCTAATATCCATATCATGCTGCAATCAATTGAACAGGGCAAACGATAAGGTAGAACATCATTAAAATACTCCTACTACAATGTTAAAACATTCTACATTGTGACATCATTAAAATACTCCTACTACAATGTTAAAACATTCTACATTGTGACATCATTAAAATACTCCTACTACAATGTTAAAACATTCTACATTGTGACATTATTTGATTGATATCATGAAACAACTTCTTCATATATGTATTTTCTGATGTTTGATCAGAGATCTTTTATCAGAGTATCTCGTCACATTTATCACAGCTATGAGGTTTCTCTCCTGTGTGTGTTCTCTGGTGTGAAGTCATCTGGCTAGATGTAGGAAAACTCTTCCCACATTGCTCACAGCTATAAGGCTTCTCTCCTGTGTGTGTTCTCTGGTGTCGAATCAGATTGCTTGATCCAGTAAAACTCATCCCACATTGATCACAGAAAAAAGGTTTCTCTCCAGTGTGTGTTCTCTGGTGTGAAGTCAGCTGGCTAGATGTAGGAAAACTCTTCCCACATTGCTCACAGCTATAAGGCTTCTCTCCTGTGTGTGTTCTCTGGTGTCTTATCAGATTGCTTGATGCTTTAAAACTCATCCCACATTGATCACAGCTATAAGGTTTATCTTCTGTGTGTGTTCTCTGGTGTACTGTCAGACCACTAGATGTAGTAAAACCCCTCCCACATTGACCACAGCTATAAGGTTTCTCTTCTGTGTGTGTTCTTTGGTGTACTGTCAGACCACTAGATGTAGTAAAACCCCTCCCACATTGACCACAACTATAAGGTTTCTCTCCTGTGTGTGTTCTCTGGTGTACTTTAAGTTCTGATGAAGATTTGAAACCTTTCCCACAGTCAGAGCAGCAATGAGATTTCTTCCCTGTGGGTCTCTGCTGGTGTTTCTTGAGGTGTTTTGACGTGGAGAGACTCTTCCCTGCTTCATCAGCATCATGATGTTGTTGAGGACCCCCAGAGGATCCACGATAGTCCCGTCTCTCTCCTGAACAAAAAGTCGGACAGGTGGGTTCAGGCCCACAACAGAAAAAATACACTGTAAAAAAAGGTGATGCCAACAGCATAGCCATTATGTTGTACAAACAATGACGTCTAATGAATGTTAATTATTTGACATTTGTCTTAAGACAGTCAAGTGAACAAGTCATATTGTGTCTTGTTTTCCCATTAGTAGTAACATCGACGATTGTATGCTAGAAATACGATTTTAAAGTTGTTGAAATCCTAAGCAGTGTATCTGACAACTTTTGGTCTACAATATAGGCCCCTTTCTGTAGGTCTATGTTGTTGTTAGGTGAAGTTGTGTGTCCTACAGTAGGTCTATGGTATTGGAATAACTAGGGATTTATGCAGTAGCATGGAGGAGTTTCTGCAACCAAATTGCGTTTTAGAAAACAGACAGCGATGCACCTATTTGGGGATGTCTGATCGTACTTACCACTAATGATTTGTGGACCTTCTCAAAGTATTTTTTTCTTCACCTCAAACAGCAAGTAAACAAAGTCTTACTAAAATCTAATTGGCGAATGACAAAAGTTGCTCAAAGTATTTGTAAAATATTTCCAGCTCTCACTCTTGATAACCACTCGACATGAAAGGGAAAAATGTAATGCTCTGGTCCAGTGGAAAGGTCATAAAATACCTGATTACTTCTTATCCCTTACACAAATAGCCTACAGCTGAGTCTGTCCCAAACTCACTGGCACGGGGAAATTGGGGGCCCCGAATATTTTATATCAAGTTTTGGATAACCTAGGTGATAAAACTTGAAACAGTGTATCAACTATGTAGACAGGCCATGCACAGCCAATGTGATTTATTTTTATCTGGATATTTTCTAGCTGCTTTTATTTGTTGGCTTTATGTAGGCTACTTTTACATAGTTGGCAATAGCAATAAAAGTTTAGATTTGTATAATTTTCATTTAGATAGAATGTAGATTAATCATAGAAACTTCAGGACCATAACGTCAGAATTTACAAAGGTCAGCAGCAGCGGGAGGAGGAAGAGTTTTTTTTCCTTATGGTTAGGCGATCTTGATCTCCGGTTCCCTCGAGTCATTTGTGTGTCTCAATTATTTAATAAAAACGGGTGAATACTATGTTAAGGATGTAAAGAATATTTGCTGCTCTGTGGTATGTAATGAGGAGCAACCAGACGCTGCACACATTTCTGAAATTGCTTATTCCAGTTACTAATAAGCATGCACCCATTAAGAAAATTACTGTAAAAGCTGTTAAATCCCAGTGGATTGGTGAGGAATTGAAAAATGGTATGGTTGAAAAGGATGAGGCAAAAGGAATGGCAAATAAGTCTGGCTGTACAACCGATTGGCAAACGTCCTGCAAATTGAGAAATCATGTGACTAAACTGAAGAAAAATAAGAAAAAGATAATGAAACAAAGATAAATGACAAAGAATGATAGTAAAAAGCTTTGGAGAACCTTACAATTTTGGGAAAAAAGGCAAACTCTGCTCCATCATTAACTGAATCAGAAGGATCATTCATCAAAGCCCACTACTTTTATGATTTTTTCCATTGGCAAGATTAGCAAACTTAGGCATGACATACCAGCAACAAATGCTGACACTACACTTCCAAGTATATCTGACCAAATTATGAAAGACAAGCATTGCAATTTAGAACTCCGTGAAGTCAGTGTGGAAGAGGTGAAACAATTATTGTTGTCTATCAACAATGACAAGCCACCGGGGTCTGACAATCTAGATGGAAAATTACTGAGGATAATAGCGGACGATATTGCCACTCCTATTTTCCATATCTTTAATTTAAGCCTACTAGAGAGCGTGTGCCCTCAGGCCTGGAGGGAAGCTAAAGTCATTCGACATGCGCTATACTCTGCATAGTTAGCTCCAGGTAAAATGTTGCACTTATTCAGCCATTCTGTGACCAAAAACAAGCTACATATGGACAGTACCAATATAAACGGACTCTGGAAATGACAAAGCACCTCGTAACCTAGCTGGAAATGGGACAAACGGACCCCTTCTGTGGTAACCCCAGGAACAGGGTTTATATGAACCACAGAGACTGTGTGGGATAATAACATGGCCGTGTCCAACCCTGCTTGTTCCCTCGACTCCACTACCAACCACCCATCTCCAACAGGGCCCTTTACCTGTATCACGAGACACTTCATAGTGAGCTACAGGTAGGAATCAGCAATGAATCCCAATAATGAGCCACCTATGGGAGGGGTAACCCTTTGTGGACAAATCTCTCAACGAATTACTGCTACCCTGGGGAGATTGATATACCCCTTGAACACCGGCTCTGACCCTCATCGGATGTGGCAGGGCTTGCAAACTATTACAGACAACAAAGGGAAGCACAGCCAATAGCTGGCCAGTGACAAGATGAGCTAAATAAACTTCTGGGCTCACGTCGAGGAAAGTAATACTGAAACATGCATGAGAGCATCAGCTGTTCCGGACGACTTTGTGATCATGCTCTCCTCAGCCCATGTGAGTAAGACCTTTAAACAGGTTAACATTCACAAGGCTGCAGGGCCAGACGGATTACCACAACGTGTACTCCAAGCATGCGCTGACCAACTGGCAAGGGTCTTCACTGACATTTTCATCTCCTGTCTGAGCCTGTAATACCAAGATGTTTCAAGCAGACCACCATAGTCCCTGTGCCCAAGAACACTAAGGTAACCTGCTTAAATGACTACCGACCCGTAGCACTCACGTCTGTAGCCATGAAGTGCTTTGAAAGGCTGGTCGTGGCACACATCAACACCATTATACCAGAAACCATAGACCCACTCCAATTTGCATACCGCCCCAACAGAGCCACAGATGATGCAATCTCTATTGCACTCCACACTGCCCTTTCCCACCTGGACAAAAGGAACACCTGTGAGAATGCTGTTAATCGACTACAGCTCAGCATCCAACACCATGGTCCCTCAAAGCTCATCACTAAGTGAAGGACCCTGGGACTAAACACTGAGCACACCCCCATTCTCATGGGTTGTAGTGGAGCAGGTTGAGAGCTTCAAGTTCCTTGGTATCCACATTATAGGCTTAGTTAACTGGTTAACTGTTGAAATCATGGAAACACAATGACGATTCTAATTCTAGATTTGGAATATAATGTGCAGCACCTTGAATATATTGTTGTTTGACTACCAATGAATAAACCAGGGAGGAATTACTGAGAGTAGGAGCATGGTGGAGACCTCCAAGAGAGGGAAATCAGGAAGGGAAAATGACAGCAAGTAGTGTAGACGAAAGGGATAACACGTTGGTGAAGCAACAGATGTGCAGGAATGAGAACAATATAGGTGCTACTTTGAGAACACAAACTATCACATCTTTCACAGCACAGAGTGAGGGAGTCCAGGGGAAGACTGGAGGAGCAATGGAGGAAGCATTGTGGGATTCTCTTGGCGTGAGTACAGTTGAGACTGCGTGGAGGATGGTGAAGAACAGTGGAGTGAAAAGGGTTAAAGTTGGTAATGAACAGCAGTTTTGGGTCGGAGTGGGAATCATCAGGATGTTTTTGTGGGCGACCTGTTAACGGTCTCAAAGATGGTGAAGGATGAATTGGGTAAAGTGGAATCGGTTTGAGTGACCAGGAGTGGTATGATGCCGATTGTGTGTCAACAGTGCAAAAGGAGAAAGCTTTGTGTGGTTTAGGTTAACCATTTCAGGCAGACGCACATTGATTAAAATGAATGATAGACGGAAGGTCTTACTGTGGTTTGGTGAAGTGGTTCTCCCATCTTATGTAAAAACCTGGGTAAGTGAGATATATAGAAGCCGCTGCAGTGTTACAATTGTAAAAAAGTTTGGACATGTGGCAAGTGTTTGTCGAAGGGATAAATATGTCGTAGTCAGCTGAAGCATGTTGTATTTGTGATGGGAATCACGTTCCCGAAGTGCCCTGTACGGATGAAGGATGTCACATTAGCTAGGATGATCAGGCCCATCCAGCAGGTGTCCTATGAGAGGAGAAGGTAGTTCATGTCCCACAGTCTGCAGTGAAGCCATGCAGGAGAAGGATCCCAACACACTAATAGTGAACAAGGTGGACATTGTTGTGTTTCTAGAGCAAGTGTTAAATTGCATTAATAAATTATTAGTAACCTTCGTCCAAAACTAGTCATTTCTGCATTAGCTTGGAGAAGTTTCTACAACAAAATTGTGTTTGCATTGCTCTCACTGACGCAGTGATAAATTGGATTAATAATAAACAAATAAAACATCGAAGAAGCTAGACATCATTGTGAAGGCGGCAAATAGATTTCTGGATCTCCAGGACTTCACAGACGAAATGTTACAGGGAGTACTGAATGAAGACGTTCCATCCCTAGGTTCTTGAACCTGTGTAGGGATCTGAATAGGACCATTTTTGTTTGAAATTCAGGGTAGTGGAGTGAATTCGGTTTGTGTTTATTTTACATAATTAGTATGATTTGTTAATCCCATTTTTTTGCGTTTTGGTTATTTTTTTACAACCCCGTACTGTAGGTGGCAGCATTACACCTGATGAGTGTAGTCTGACCATAAACCTCAGAGAAGAAGACATGGCAGGAACCAAAGTGTTGGTCAGTGTTTCCAGTTGACCCTAATTAGATGTTACATTACATGTTGTTTTCTTACTTCATGTAGCCGGCTAGCTAGCCAACATCTTCATACTTCGCTTACTCCTCTCTGATAAGATACTGCAGCACAAACATGCTTATCTAGGCCTACACCAGCACCAGGCAGTATTAGCTAGCTACGTTTGCTCTGACTCTTAATACATTTAGCAAGCTAGCTAGCCCGCTACTAGCGATTAGCAGCTAACATTATTTGAGCAACACCTTGCTAAGAAAATACCATATTTCGCCTTTAATGTAATGGCATGAAAATAATTGCCAGAATATTATACAATGACTTATCAACAGCTCTAACAATTTGACCCCAACAGGAAATCTACACTGGCAGTTATAGAAAGACCCATTTACTATATAACCATTGATTCCAGTGATTCTTGAAGAATATAACTTATACATGCCTCAAATGTTGCAACCGTATTACCCCACCAGAAACCAAAACATAAGCTCTTATAACGCCACTGTTTGTAAACTAATACTATATGGCTGAGGAGTAGGGTCAATCCAAGAGTTCTGACCTCACAATGACAGTAAAGCACCCAAGCTAACTGGCTAACGTTGGATAACTTGCTAGATACAAATTAGAGAAAACCCTCACCATTTTACTTGCCCTAGCAGAGCTTCTTTTTCGTGTTATCCAGAGCGTTGGTGACTAACTGTGCTGCTGGCGACAATTTAATTTGAGCTTTTTTGCAGATGTTTACTTACACCGGCCATATTTAATGTATAAGTAGCTAGTTAACATATTACTGCTGTAAAGATATGCTATGCGTTTTGTAAGTTTAACTTCAGACCGTCCCCTCGCCCATACACGGGCGCGAACCAGGGACCAGGGACCCACGAAGCGTCGTTACCCATCGCTCCACAATAGCCGCGGCCCTTGCAGGGCAAGGGGAACCACTATTTCAAGGGCTCAGAGCAAGTGATGTCACCGATTGAAACGCTATTTGGCGCACACCACCGCTAACTAGCTAGCAGTTTCACATCTGTTACATAAGGATAGTGTAGCTAACATAACGTGTAAAGTAACTTATTTGAAAAGTCATGAATTTATTACATTGCTCAACATGTCATAATTAGTTAAAGCAGTTCATTTATATCGGCTCTCGTTGGACTTCGGCTGCATATTTTCCTCAAATCTGAAAACGACGTGAAGCCGCCCATTAACGGAATTGCATTATGAGCCCTAAAGTACTGCATGTATGTGTCATATTTTGGCGAATTTAGTACGACATCCGGGAACTTTTGGCACACTAACTACATCATACCAATAAGCATACTATATACTCAATTAACATACTTATACTAGCCGTACTAGTTGTGTTCTAACACAGCCATCACTTTTTTTTAAATTGTTTTAACTAGGTTGCCCCTTTAAAAAAATCCACACAACAATCAACCAATCTGCAGTTCAACCAATAACAAAGCTGTAATTCCACCACTTTTGGTAATAAGATGGATGGGGCTGGAGAAATGTAACTACTCTCAAATTCATAGACAGACCTATGGATGCAAGGACTTACCATCCATGATATCAGCATTATAGTTTTAACCATGTTGAGGCTATACAGTGTTATTTTACATTGTTTCTAAACATTGGAGTAAAAAAAAAAAGAAAGCTTATTTGGGGTTCTGATGGGGTACAACAGGGGAACTAAGCGCTTGAGGCATGCGTCATATTCAAGAATCAATGCCTATAAATAAATCATTTAAGTCAAAATATGGATGTGGCAATTGCAAATTTCCCCTTTAACACCACACATCAGTTCAACAACCGCAGATTTTGTGCTTCTGTTTAAGACAGTACTTACTAGTGTTAATCAGGGCCCATTCATCGTTAGAACCATCGGATGCCTTAAGATGCGTTTGGGAAAACGGGCCCAGATATCCAGTTTCCTCCTCTTCTTCATTGTTCGATGTGACAGTCACCTCCCCCTCCTCTTCTGTCACTGAAACGTCGTCGTCGACCTCCTCCTCTTCTTCTTTAACTGAGACGTCTTTCTCCTCTTCTTTAACTGAGACGTCTTTCTCCTCTTCTTTAACTGAGGCGTCTTTCTCCTCTTCTTTCACGGGAACAGCCTCAACCTCGACTTCTTTTTGTATTGTAACAGCCTCCTCTTCCTCCGCCTCTTTCACGAGAGCTTCTTTCTCCATCCAGTAGACCTCCTCTTCTTCAGCAGGAACGGGGTTCAGTTTGAGACTGGAGCTATGAGGCATGTACTGAAGTTGCTAAGTATAATTCAAAGCAGTGTCACTTTATCAGCACCACGTGATCAATGACGTCTGAAGAATCATTTTGTCGAACACCTGATTGGTATTGATGAATTTGGGCTCGTTCGACATAGCAGGTGACTGCTGACTGACTAATTTACAAATCCCCTTGCATCATAAATAACTACTCATTATTATTTATAAATCAGTCAGCCATTCACCGTTTACCCACAACGCAGCATGGATTTGATGCTCTCGAACACGGCCAGTGGTTTAATTGAAGACACGAAGGCTACGCTGCTACGGTGAACTTCATCTATAAAAATGTGGCTGTTCTACATTCTGTGTTCCTCAAAGCCTTGAGTAATTAACCTTTTTTTTTTTTTTTTTTTTTTTTTTTTTTTTTTTTTATAAACACACAATTGGCTGGAAAGAGCCAATGCTTCAAGACGCTTTGTTTCCCCATCACTACTTTTCAGAATGTTTTCTGTGAATTAGACAACAGGAGTTTTGTAACGTTTTCCACCTTGGCTTACTGTTAGTTGGGTTCTAACTGGTCTCCTCGGTAGTTGGTCTTGCTGACCATAAGCGCGCTGGTTGGCTACGCTGTTTAGCCTAATAGCTAGTTGGCTAAATAGCTAGCGTTAGCTGGCTGGCTAAGATAACTGCATATAGCTAACATTCTTTGATATTTGGTTAGATGGCATTATGTATTTCCAAAACTATGGTTTATTTTAATCACTCAAGTCATGAGCGCAAATAATTGGTTTAATTTAAAGTTCTACATTTGAAGTTATTTCTGTTGTAATTGACATCATAGGGAATAGGCTGGTCCTCCATATTACTTCACACCTGACTTTATCATTCTCCTGAATTCTGATCGGTTTTATGTAATAACAAAAAAAAATAGAACAGTGAGGTGTAACTTTGCAATGGAAATTGTAAAATATTTAATAAACAATACAAAACATACAAACATTAACTGCATCATACCTGCCCAGACCCACTAGAACACACCCCCATCTCCATTAACAACATCACACCTGCCTAGACCCACTAGATCACACCCCATCACCATTAACAACATCACACCTGCCCAGACCCACTAAAACACACCTCCTTCTCCATTAACTACATCACACCTGCCCAGACCCACTAGAACACACCTCCATCTCCATTAACTACATCACACCTGCCTAGACCCACTAGATCACACCCCATCACCATTAACAACATCACACCTGCCCAGACCCACTAAAACACACCTCCTTCTCCATTAACTACATCACACCTGCCCAGACCCACTAACTACAATGAACATAATGACTTGCGCACCTACTTGTCTGGTCTGTGTTTTTTTTTACACCTGCTATGTAAAAGAGGCAGTATAATGTGTAACGGTATAGCTTCCGTCCCTCTCCTCGAACCAGTGACTCTGCACACATCAACAACTGCCTCACACGAAACATTGTTACCATCGCTATATGCGCGTACCCCGCTAACTAGCTAGCCATTTCACATCGGTTACAAATGCACAATGGTCAATGCTATCTGGGATTCTTGGGACATCCATACCCTAAACCCTAACCCCTAACTTAACCATTTAAATGTCAACTTCAATGGGCTAGGGAAGTCCCAATGATGTATCGCTACCTGAAAATACACAAAGTGATTGATAGTTGGTATTCAGCAGTCATAAAGCCTAATTTACTTTAATTAACGACTAAAATGGTGATTTTGTCAGACAGCAGCTCTACACTTTATTGACTGACTGACTGACTGATCCATTCATCCTTCCATCCCTCCTCAGCCTTCCTCTCCTCTGAAGACCCAGTAAGGGTGGATCTCAGTCAGAGAGCTGTTGAGGGACTGGTTAGGAAGAACACTTATACAGCCAGAGAGGTGAGAGGTCACACATGGTTTAGATGGTAAATATTTATGTCCCCTTAGTGGTTCATCACGTAAGCAAAAGGGAATATGTTCCATCATCCATGTTTATTTACATTACTGCAAATTGTCCACTGATATTGGTGTAATTTCTCACCCCTTTTGGCCCTAAAACACAGTTTTAACGTGTCCAAATCAATAACCAATAGTTTGGGATAAATCCCAATAACAAACAGTTTGGGATAAATTGAAAACCTAACAGGTGCTATTTACACTCAACCATCTGCCACAAAAATCATATTACTTGTATTTTTTAAAACAAGTTCCTTTTAAACTGCACAAGCACCAGAAACACTGTTGTTTTGACAAGTAGCAATATACCACTGATATCGATTAGGGGGTAAATCAGGTTGTACGTGCTGTTGAAACTAACACAACTAAACAAAAAACATGGAAATGGGAGATATCTTTTACCTCACTGGTTAGAGGACAACCTGCAGAAGACAGTCAGCTACATTTTGGAGTGATGCATTTAAATGTAGGGGTCGCTAAACAAAGGAACACAACACTTATTTGTCATCACTCAACGATATCATATTGAAATAAATTATGCGAGAGGGGGGAGATGAGGTTGCACGTCCTGTTAAAACTAACAGCTCAAAAACAACACGGAATCTGGGAATAATGTGTACATCACTGGCTAGAGGACAATTTGTAGAAAACAGCTAGCTACATTTTGAAGTGTTACATTTTGATTCAGTGGTAAGTGTAACACAGCTCTTTTTGTGTTAGTCACTTTTTGTTAAATCGCATAAATAGTACTCTTTCAATTCAGAGCCTGGATTTTTTCCAATGCTAATATCCATATCAAGCTGAAATCAATTGAATGGGGCAAACGTTTAGGGTTTTACATTGTGAAATTCCTTAAAATAGTCCTACTACAATGTTAAAAACATTCTAAATTGTGACAGTTTTTTCATTGATATCATGAAACAACTCCCACATTGATCACAGCTATGAGATTTCTCTTCTGTGTGTGTTCTCTGGTGTGATATCAAGCCGTTTAGCTGAGTAAAACTCTCCCCACAGTGATCACAGCCATAAGATTTATCTCCTGTGTGTATTCTCTGGTGTATAGTTAGATAGCTAGATGTTGTAAAACTCTTCCCACATTGATCACAGCTATGTTTCTCTCCTGTCTGTCCCCGCTGGTGTACTATCAGGCTGCTTAGCTGAGTAAAACTCTTCCCACATTAATCACAGCTATAAGGTTTCTCTCCAGTGTGTGTTCTCTGGTGTATAGTTAGATAGCTAGATGAAGTAAAACTCTTCCCACATATAACACAGCTATTAGATTTCTCTCCTGTGTGTATTCTCTGGTGTAGAGTCAGACGGCCAGATGTAGTAAAACTCTTCCCACATTGATCACAGATATAAGGTTTCTCTCCTGTGTGTGTTCCCTGGTGTATAGTCAGAGTGCTAGATGTAGTAAAACTCTTCCCACATTGATCACAGCTATAAGGTTTCTCTCCAGTGTGTGTTCTCTGGTGTATAGTTAGATAGCTAGATTAAGTAAAACTCTTCCCACATTGAACACAGCTACGAGGTTTCTCTCCTGTGTGTATTCTCTGGTGTAGAGTCAGACGGCCAGATGTAGTAAAACTCTTCCCACATTGATCACAGCTATAAGATTTCTCTCCTGTGTGTGTTCTCTAATGAATTTTAATGCCTGATGAGGTTAAACTCTTCCCACAGTCAGAGCAGCACTGAGTTCTCTTCCCTGTGGATCTCTGCAGGTGTTTCTTGAGGTGTTCTGATCTGGAGAGACTCTTCTCTGCCTCTTCAGCATCACAAGGTTGTTGAGGCTCCCCAGAGGATCCAAGATAGTTAAGTATCTCTCCTGTGTGTACAACAAAGTCAGACAGATGATTAAAGGCCCACAACAGCGGTAATCCACTGTAAAAAAAAATGTTGCCAACAGGGTAGCCATGTTGTTGTACAACAATTGATGTCTGTAATGAATGTTCAAATTATTTGACAATTGTCTTAAAATGAGCAAGAATCGTCATATTTTGTCTAATTATGACCTCATGGGTGAACTCTAGAATATACTATATAGCCTAGAAACCTGGTTAAATTATCATTATGACATCATGGATGAATTCTAGAATATACTATATAGCCTAGAAACCTGGTTAAAACAATCATTATGACATCATGGATGGCCAGTCCTTTTATTCCTAGTGTAGTGAATTCCGGGGGTCAAGCCAACACCTTATAACTGTTATGCCAAGATGTTGGGTTAGGTGCTAGGTGTTGGGTTAGGTGTTGGGTTACAGTTGCTACAATAGCTAGGTGTTGGGTTACGGTTGCTACAATAGCTTTCTCTTTGAATTTGAGAGTAGTTACACTTCTCCTTCCCCCATCCCTCAGCTGTTCACCAAACCAAGTCTCTGGGCAGTCATTTTGTTGCTGTTTAAAAAAAACATACAATCCAGCAATCTGCAGTTCAAACAATAACAAATCTGTCATTCCACCACTGTTTTGGTAATACAATAATTATGGGGTTGGAGAAATTTAACTACAGACCTACAGACCTATGGATGCGAGGACTGACCATCCATGATATCAACATTATAGTTTTAACCATGTTGAGGCGATACAGTGTTGATTTACATTGTTTCTAAACAGAGTCAAAAAAAAGCTTATTTGGGGATCTGATGGGGTAAAACAGTTGAACTAAGCTCATGAGGCATGTGTTATATTCTTCAAGAATCAATGGCCATAAATAAATAAATAATTTAAAAGTCACAATATGGATGTAGCAATTGCAGATTTCCACTTTAACACCAAACATCAGGTCAACAACTGCAGAGTTTGTGCCTCTGTTTTTAAGACAGTACTTACTAGTGTTAATCAGGGAACGGTTTCTCAAAACCATCTTATGGCTAAGTTCATCGTCAGAACCATTGGATGCCTTAATAATTTTAAGATGCGTTTGGGAAACCGGGCCCAGATATCCAGTTTCCTCCTCCTTTTTCGATGTAACCGTCATCTCCTCCTCCTCCTCTTTCACGCCATAAACTGTATCTTCCTCTTCTTTCACAGTAACGGCCTCACCCTCTACTTCTTGTTTTACTGTGATATCTTCCTCCTCATTAGAAGGAGAGTAGCTTAGTGACCGCATGGTCGGGGATGTTAGCTAGCTAGGCTGATGCTAACTTAACCAGCCCGCTAGCTGAATAATAACAACGCCGTAAATATGAAATTAAATAGGATAACTAAGTAGACGACAGAAGTGGGTTTAAAACACAGTGGCTAATATACACGAAAGCGTCTAAAGAGCTTTATTGGTTCGGCTATTTTGTCTAGCAAGCTATTTTGTCACATGCTACACATGCTCATATGTGTGACCATGCATCTATCAATCCAATGTTATCATGATTTGTTATCAGGAATATTATACTTTAGTAATCCACAATGACCTGGTGATGTAACAGTCTAATAATTACATTGTCTTCCATATTCCTACAGATACCTTGTAACTGGAGAGTCCTTCAAAATGATTTCCTACAGTTACCGTGTAGGGCACTGCAAGGTTGGGTGACCAGGGTCATCTGGGACTGCCTCCTGGAGGGATTCAGGTGTGTGAAAGCTACCTGTGTCCTGCGTAATTTCATGAGGATGGACACACGGACCAGCAGGGGATCTGCAGCTCGCCTCCATGTCCCAGAGGAGAAGTCTGCTGCTCTGCAGGATGTTTCAAGGATGGGGTTCAACAATGCAGCAAGAGAGGCAATCCGTTTGCAGGAGATCTTCACCTCCTACTTCTTCAAAGAGGGTGCTGTTCCCTGGCAACACCATAGACTACACTATGCACAACCAAAGGCTATTTTAAGAGCCATTCACATTGCAATAAGAGTATTCTTCCATTTACTTAGCTATATCAACTGCAGATATTCAATTCACAGTTTCTCTCGCTTTGATTTCTACTTCTCATGTGAGGGTAATGTTTAGGTAAGGGTGTGGTGTCTGAGCAAAAAACAAAACAGGCTATTTTAAATCACCCATATTGAAAAAATGTAGAACAATTAGACACCCTATAACCCACACCTACACACTCATGTATCAATCTGATTGATGGATGGTGTTGTGCAGTAAGCAGGTTCAGGTGTTTAACTGTGGCTCCTTCCACCTTCAAAGAATAGGCAAGAGGGCCAACCATGGAGAATAGTAAGACACTTCATTATTTCTATAACTACGCTATATTGTTTGCCCATTCATGTTTTTCAGCATAAAGTCCTCTGCAGCCACTTAGTGTGGTGTGGACACCAGATGAGGCCACACACAGATTCCTGTTGAACACTGTCGCTTTAACTACCTTATTTTCTCAATAACAGTCTCTCTCCTTCATTCCTCCCTCTCCCCCTTCTCCCTAAATCCTCTAGGTTATATCAGCTTGTCGGTGAACCCCTCCTGCATCTGAACTGGCTACATAGAGGGCATGATCAGAGGTGAGAGGTCACATGGTCCGGTCAAATGGGAGTATTATTAAAGAGATGCTTTACATTGAAATAGAGATAGAGATGCAGTAGTCCCAGAGTTAATGATCCCAGGTCAGTTTATATTATACAGGAAGTATTATTAAAGAGATGCTTTACATTGAAATACAGATAGATGCAGTAGTCCCAGATGCAATGATCCAAGGTCAGTTTTGCATTTCACCTCCTGATTGATGACTAACAATGTTAGAATAAAAAATAAAAACACAAGGCTTAAACATGCTCTCTCTCTTCATCTGTCTCTCGTCTGCAGATTTGTGAGAGGATTCCAACCCCCAGTCTCATCATCGCCACCTCACCTGCTTTTAAGATAACCTTTGGGTCGACGTGAGACACTATTATGTAATTGTGATGAACTGAGAGAATATTTAGGTAGCACTGTGATTCATTAATCATGTGCTGCCTTCCCTGCTCCTATGTGTTTACCTCTTTCCCTTTCTGTCTTTAACACCTCTCCCACCACCTCCTCTTCCTTCCTCTGTTTTTATAATGCACAACAGATGTGCATTGAAGTACAGATTGAACTTGTGTTTATAACACTTGGATAATGAGCTTTTCAATAAAGCGTTTCACATTCTCTACTGGTTGAAATGAAGTGTAATGTGATGAAATACTCCACCTGTCCCGTGTTTATCAGATCAATGCAGATGAAGGAAATTAGATATTGAGATGAACCGGTGTTAAGAGTATTTACATGATGCATAGGAAGTGTAGTGTACTGTTTTTTAAAATTATATTTCTGTATATATGAATTAACTGGTTAAATCCTGTTTCTAGTCTATTAGTTACAATGTGTAACCATTGATGTCCCAGGACCAAGATTGGTAAATACTGTTGAAGTGTATAATTATAATACATACATGCAGACACAGCGTCATCTGGAATTAGATTTTCGTAAATGAACTATGATTTAAAAAAAATGCATAATCGTTTGTCTCTACATTAACTAACATTCCTGTCAACTGTACATGTTTTTTGCATAATTAGTTATGTTATAATCCCTTACATTTGCTTCCATCCTAGTATTTCTGTCATCTATGATCCAGTTCAGTTCTGTGTAGGGGTACCCCTCTCTCCTAGTATTTCTGTCCGCCATCTTTGATCCAGTTCAGTTCTGTGTAGGGGTACCCCTCTCTCCTAGTATTTCTGTCCGCCATCTTTGATCCAGTTCAGTTCTGTGTAGGGGTACCCCTCTCTCCTAGTATTTCTGTCCGCCATCTTTGATCCAGTTCAGTTCTGTGTAGGGGTACCCCTCTCTCCTAGTATTTCTGTCCGCCATCTTTGATCCAGTTCAGTTCTGTGTGGGGGTACCCCTCTCTCCTAGTATTTCTGTCCGCCATCTTAGATTCAGTTCAGTTCTGTGTAGGGGTACCCCTCTCTCCTAGTATTTCTGTCCGCCATCTATGATCCAGTTCAGTTCTGTGTAGGGGTACCCCTCTCTCCTAGTATTTCTGTCCGCCACCTTTGCTGAAGACAGTCTAACAGTCACTAGTGCAGCAGCAGCCTCCCCCGGTCCTAGTGTCGGTCCGGTAAGAAGATGCGATGTGATGGAACGGTTAACGAAAAAAAGAAATCACAGAAAAAATATATTGACTGGTATTCATTTATTTAGGGGGGGCTAATTAATATTTTAGCACTAGCGTCGTCTCTGATTCCTACCCTTTAACTTTTTGTCTGAAAATAAAATACAAATTTTACTCAACTGCGTTACCCACTCCAGTCAGCAGATGGCGGTGTGGGAATTTAAGGCAATGCTGCTGGTGTGACGTGTAATCTAGTGGACGGAACGATTCTTTCAGCAGCAGCAACAGTTCGTCAGACACCTCGGTAGCTTGCTAGACAAAATAGCCGAACCAATAAAGCGCTTTAGACGCTTTAGTGATTATTAGTTACTGTGTTTTAATCCCACTTCTGCCATCTAGTTAGTTATCCGATTTATTTTAATATTTACAGTGTTGTTATTAGTCAGCTAGCGGGCTGGTTAAGTTAGCATTAGCCTAGCTAGCTAACATCCCTGACCATGCGGTCACTAAGCTACTCTCCTGCTTTAGAAGAGGAGGATATCACAGTGAAACAAGAAGTAGAGGGTGAGGCTGTTACTGTGAAAGAAGAGGAAGACGGCGTTCAGAGTGAAAGAGGAGGAGGATGTTACAATAAAAGGAGAGGGGGATGCAGTTTATGGAGTGAAAGAGGAGGAGTGAGAGATGACTGTTACATCGATAAAGGAGGAGGAAACTGGATTTCTGGTCCCCGTTTCCCAAACGCATCTTAAGGCATCCAATGGTTCTAATGATGAATTTAGCCATAAGATGGTTTTGAGAAACCGTTCCCAGATTAACACTAGTAAGTACTGTCTTAAATACAGAGGCACAAACTCTGCAGTCGTTGAACTGATGCGTGGTGTTAAAGTGGAAATCTGCAATTGCTACATCCATATTTTGACTTTTTAATTATTTATTTTATAGCCATTGATTCTTTAAGAATATAAAGCATGCCTCATAATCTTAGTTCAACTGTTGTACCCCATCAGAACCCCAAATAAGCTTTTTTTACTCTAATGTTTAGAAACAATGTAAATCAACACTGTATAACCGCAATGTGGTTAAAACTATAATGTTGATATCATGGATGGTCATTCCTTTTTTAATTCACTTTTATTTAACCCTGGTAGGCTAGGTGAGAACAAGTTCTCATTTACAACTGCGACCTAGCCAAGATAGGCCAGGATTGGCATCCATAGGTCTGTCTGTCTGTAGTAACATTTCTCCAACCCCATAATCATCTTATTACCAAAACAGTGGTGGAATGACAGATGTGTTATTGTTTGAACTAGAGGTCGTCCGATTAATCGGAATGGCCGATTTAATTAGGGCCGATTTCAATTTTTCATATCAATTGGAAATCGTTCTTTTTGGACACCGATTTGGACGATTTGTTATTGTTTTAATTTTTTGCACCTATATTTAATCTTTATTTAACTAGGCAAGTCAGTTAAGAACACATTCTTATTTTCAATGATGGCCTAGGAACTATGGGTTAAGTGCCTTGTTCAGGGGCAGAATGACAGATTTTCACTTTGTCAGCTCGGGGGATCCAATCTTGCAACCTTACAGTTAACTAGTCCAACGCTATAACAACCTGCCTCTCGTTGCACTCCACAAGGAGCCTGCCTGTTATGCGAATGCAGTCAGCCAATGTAAGTTGCTAGCTAGCATTAAACTTAACTTATAAAAAACAATCAATCAATCATAATCACTAGTTAACTACACATGGTTGATGATATTACTAGATATTATCTAGCGTGTCCCGCGTTGCATATAATCTGACTGAGCATACAGTATCTAAGTATCTGACTGAGCGGTGGTAGGCAGAAGCAGGCATGTAAACATTCATTCATACAGCACTTTCGTAAGTTTTGCCAGTAGCTCTTCGTTGTGAGTCAAGCATTGCGCTGTTTATGACTTCAAGCCTATCAACTCCCGAGATTAGACTGGTGTAACTGATGTGAAATGGCTTGCTAGTTAGCGGGGTGCGCGCTAATAGCGTTTCAAACGTCACTTGCCCTGAGACTTGGAGTAGTTGTTCCCCTTGCTCTGCATGGGTAACGCTGCTTCGACGCTGCTTCGTTCCCCTTGCTCTGCATGGGTAACGCTGTTGTCATTGTTTTCCTGGTTCGAGCCCAGGTAGCGGCGAGGAGAGGGATGGAAGCTATACTGTTACACTGGCAATACTAAAGTGCCTATAAGAACATCCAATAGTCAAAGGTATATGAAATACAAATAGTATAGAGAGAAATAGTCCTATAATTCCTATAATAACTACAACCTAAAACTTCTTACCTGGGAATATTGAAGACTCATGTTAAAAGGAACCAGCAGCTTTCATATGTTCTCATGTAGTGAGCAAGGAACTTAAACGTTAGCTTTCTAGTAATAGGGGTTGCAACAATTTCGGCAGATCATTTTAGAAAGAGAGGGTCCAGATTGTCTAGCCCAGCTGATTTGTAGGGGTCCAGATTTTGCATCTCTTTCAGAACATCAGCTATCTGGATTTGGGTAAAGGATAAATGGTGGGGTCTTTGGCGGGTTGCTGTGGGGGATGCCGGGCAGTTGACTGGGGTAGGGGTAGCCATGTGGAAAGCATGGCCAGCCGTAGAAAAATGCTTATTGAAATTCTCAATTATAGTGGATTTATCGGTGGTGACAGTGTTTCCTTGCCTCAGAGCAGCGGGCAGCTGGGAGGAGGTGCTCTTATTCTCCATGGACTTTACAGTGTCCCAGAACTTTTTTGAGTTAGTACTACAGGATGCAAATTTCTGTTTGAAAAAGCTTGCCTTAGCTTTTCCAACTGCCTGTGAATATTTGTTCCTCCCTGAAAAGTTGCATATCAAGGGGGCTATTCGATGCTAATGCAGAACGCCACAGGATGTTTTTGTGCTGGTCAAGGGCAGACAGGTCTGGAGTGAACCACAGACTATATCTATTCCTAGTTCTAAATTTTTTGAGAGGGGCATGCTTATTTAAGAAGGCACTTTGAAAGAATAGCCAGGCATCATCTACTGACGGGATGAGGTCAATGTCATTCCAGGATACCCCGGCCAGGTCGATTAGAAAGGCCTGCTCGCAGAAGTGTTTCAGGGAGCTTTTGACAGTGATGAGGGGTGGTCGTTTGGTCGCAGACCCATTACGGATGCAGGCAATGAGGCAGTCATCGCTGAGTTCTTGATTGAAAACAGCATAGGTGTATTTGGAGGGCGAGTTAGTTAGGATGACATCTATGAGGGTGTCCGTGTTTACTGATTTGGGGTTGTACCTTTTAGGTTCATTGATAATTTGTGTGAGATTGAGGGCATCAAGCTTAGATTGTAGGATGGCCGGGGTGTTAAGCATGTCTCAGTTTAGGTCACCTAGTAGCACGAGCTCAGAAGATAGATGGGGGGCAATCAATTCACATATGGTATCGAGGGCACAGCTGGGGGCAGAGGGAGGTCTATAGCAGGCGGCAACAGTGAGAGAGACTTGTTTCTGGAAAGGTGAATTTTTAGAAGTAGAAGCTCAAATTGTTTGGGTACAGACTTAGATAGCCTGCAGAGTTCTGTATTATTATCTTTGCAGTAGATTGCAACACCACCCCCTTTGGCAGTTCTATCTTGGCAGAAAACGTTATAGTTAACTATGGAGATTTCAGGGTTTTTGGTGGTTTTCCTAAACCCTGGATTCAGACACGGCTAAGACATATGGGTTGTCAGAGTGTGCTAAAGCAGTGAGTAAAACAAACTTAGGGAGTAGGCTTCTAATGTTAACATGTATGAAACCAAGGCTTTTACGTTTACAGAAGTCAACAAATGAGAGCACCTCGGGGTGGGAGTGGAGCTAGGCACTGCAGGACCTGGATTAACCTCCACATCACTAGAGGAACAGAGGAGAAGTAGGATAAGGGTACGGCTAAAGGCCATACGAACTGGCCGTCTAGCACGTTCGGAACAGAGAGTAAAAGGAGTAGGTTTCTGGGCACGATAGCATAGATTCAAGGCATAGTGTACAGACAAAGGTAAGGTAGGATGTGAGTACATTGGAGGTAGACCTAGGCATTGAGTAATGATGAGAGAGATGTAGTCTCTAGAGATGTTTAAACCAGGTGATGTCATCGCATATGTAGGAGGTGGAACAACATGGTTGGTTAAGGCATATTGAGCAGGGCTAGAGGCTCTACAGTGAAATAAGACAGTAATCACTAACCAGGACAGAAACGGATGAGGCATATAGATATTAGAGAGAGGCATGCGTAGCCAAGTGAACATATGGGTCCAGTGAGTGGTTGGGCTGATACGGCGATTCAGACAATTAGCAGGCCGATGCTAACAAGCTAACAGTTAGTAGGCCGTGGTTAAACAAGCTAGCAGCTAGTAGACCGGGGCAAGCTAGCAGTTAGCAGGCCGGGGTAGAGCTGCTGTCTATGCTGTCTGACAAAAGGCTTAATGACTGCTGAATACCAACTATCAATTACTTAGATCATGTATTTTCAGGTAGAGATACATCCTTGGGACGTCCCTAGCCCGTTGAAGTTGACATTTGAAATGGCTACGGTTCGTCTCGTTTGTCTGTTTGCTACGGTTGAGAGCCCTCAGCTGGCCACTTACGCAATGTAGTCGTTTACGCTCATTCTTCAACATAAAGGCGTGAAACTATGTCAAAATGCTGTAGACACCTTCGGGAATACGTAGAAAATGAATCTGGTTGATATCCCTTTCAATGGCCATTAGGGGTGCATAGGAACACAACGGTTTCAAAACATGAGTCACTTCCTGATTGGATTTTTCTTAGGCTTTCGCCTTCAATGTCAGTTCTGTTATAATCACAGACAATGTTTTTACAGTTTTGGAAACTTTACAGTGTTTTCTATCCTAAGCTGTCAATTATATGCATATTCTAGCATCTGGTCCTGAGAAATAGGCCGTTTACTTTGGGCACGTTATTTTTCCAAAAATGAAAATTGTGCCCCCTAGCTTCAAGAGGTTAAATTAATTAAATTGCTGGGAGTTTATACATGGAGTGTGTGACTTTATGTTGATAGTTTACAGTTTATTCTCCATTAGTCAGCACCTCCACACAAACTATTTTTCTAGGTGTGCGCCAGCTCATGTTTTTTAAGGGTAGGTAACAACACGCTGATCCTCAATGAACGGGCCCCTCAGGGGTGCGTGCTCAGTCCCATTCTGTACTCCTTGTTCACTCATGACTGCATGGCCAGGCACGACTCCAACACCATCATTAAGTTTGCCGATGCCACAACAGTAGGCCTGATCACCAACAACTACGCGCCAGCCTATAAGGAGGAGGTGTGGTGCCAGGAAAACAACCTCTCCCTCAAAGTGATCAAGACAAAGGAGATGATTGTGGACTACAGGAAAAGGAAGACCGAGCATGCCCCCATTCTCATCGACAGGGCTGTAGTGTAGCAGGTTGAGAGCTTCAAGTTCCTTGGTGTCCACATCACTAACAAACTATCATGGTCCAAGCACCAAGACAGTCATGAAGAGGGCACGACAAAACATATTCCCCCTCAGGAGACTAAAAAGATTTAGCATGGGTCCTCAGATCCTCAAAAGGTTCTACAGCTGCACCATCGAGAGCATCCTGACTGGTTGCATCCCTGCCTGGTATGGCAACTTCTCTGCCTCCGACCACAAGGCACTACAGAGGGTAGTGCGTACAGCCCAGTACATCACTGGGGCCAAGCTTCCTGCAATCCAGGACCTCTATCATAGGCAGTGTCAGAGGAAGCCCCCCCCCCTCCACTCTCTGTTATCTATGCATAGTCACTTTAATAACTCTACCTACATGTACATATGACCTCAATTACCTCCACTAAACGGTGCCCCCGCACATTGACTTTGTACCGGTACCCCCTCTATATAGTCTAGATATTTTTTTACTTCTGCTCTTTAATTACTTGTTCCTTTTATTTTCTATTCTTATTTGTACTTTTTAAAACTGTATTGATTGTTGGTTAGGGGCTTGTAAGTAAGCATTTCACTGTAAGATAAAATTTGATTTGAATTGTTTGACTCATAGTACATGCCCAGTTCAACATCAGTTCACCATCTCACCTCATACTGTATTGGAGCAGCAGCTGACTGCCCGGTTCACGTCTCACCTCATACTGTATTGGAGCTGCAGCAGCTGACTGCCCGGTTCAACGTCAGTTCACCGTCTCACCTCATACTGTATTGGAGAAGCAGCAGCTGACTTGATCGTTGATGCTAATCAGCATGTTTTGAATCTGAGAGTAATTAGAGCCGACTACAACTCTAAAAATGAAGGGTTCAACTGGAGTTGTTCTCAGATCCCCTAAGAAGCGTAGGGTTCTTGGTCAATGAAAAACAGCCCCAAAAGGTTTGTTACGGATACCATTATCCTGTGTGTGTGTGTATCCTGTGTGTTTCTTTTCTCTCTGTCTCCCCTCACAGGTGAACATCATCACTCCCCAATCAGTCAACAATCAACCCATCAATCAGAAGA
Organism: Oncorhynchus mykiss; assembly: GCF_013265735.2. Lineage (NCBI taxonomy): Eukaryota > Metazoa > Chordata > Actinopteri > Salmoniformes > Salmonidae > Oncorhynchus > Oncorhynchus mykiss. The sequence continues at coordinate 26,310,296 of NC_048577.1, forward strand.
CACACCTCCTCCTGTTTCCTACCCTATCACAGTTCCTTCCCCATGGTTTAAAAACCCCATCATTTGTTTGCTCAGGAGCTCAATCTTTGATCTTTAATGCCATGTGGGTAGATCTCTGTTCTTCATAGATTTCAGTAGCTCAATCTCTTTGTTAATCCCATGTTGGTAGAGCTCTGTTCTTTATAGATTTCAGTAGCTCAATCTCTTTGTAAATGCCATGTTGGTAGATCTCTGGTCTTTATAGATTTCGGTAGCTCAATCTCTTTGTTAATCCCATGTTGGTAGAGCTCTGTTCTTTATAGATTTCAGTAGCTCAATCTCTTTGTTAATGCCATGTTGGTAGAGATCTGTGTTTGACTCGCTCTCTGTGTAATAACCTCTTCTTTTGTTTGAGCACCTCCAAAGCACTTTGTCATCTCCTGTGAGTATTGTTTTGGTTATGGTGTTTGTTTGTTGCTGGTGGGAACAGGGGGAAACCAAGACAAGTCGCCCATGGGCATACACTACCCGTAGGTGAACTTTGTTAAAAACACTAGTTAGAACTGTCGTGGTTATTTCGTTCACACTTAGTCACAATTATAATCTACATGAGTTATGTTACGGGTCTCACTACCATCCCCCCCCTAGACTGTCGGGCCAAAAGGGATTCGTAACAAGGTTCTTCAAAGAACTTGTTAGAAGGTGGGTTCATCGAGGAACCTCCGTTGTTGCTGGACTTCTTCCGGGAACTTCGCAATTACAAATGAAAACGATGGTGACAAGTTTGGATGCGACAACAAGTTAAAAAGGTTAAGTTGGGTTGATGTTTGCCTCTGAATATGTATCGACATAATTTAGAATGATAATTTAATAACATACTAATAATGAATAGCAAAGAAAATTATGGTTTTCTGTGAATATCTTCCATAACATTACTATAGTTAATTACCGTAAATATTAGAAAGCCGGGTTTGACCGTCGGCGTTGTATGAGCTACAGTACAGTACCGTTATCTAGCTAGATAATGTTATGTCCTAACTAGGCACAACTAGGTTTGGATTATTTCCCTCAACTATATTCTTTCCTAAATATTGTATATCGTTTCCATAAAGCCAACATGGTGTTACACTTCATTAATGTAAGTTTCCAATCTAGAGCAGTTCTCACTTTTGTGATAATGAACTAGCTAACGTTGACTAACTAACTAACGGTGAGCTGTCCAGATGAGATGTTACAACGAATCGTCAGTGGAGGTCTTCCTTTTTATATAGCCTGCTACAGCATGCAATACTATTAACACACAAGGGGGCATAACGTTACATGTACAATACTATCCTATTTTGGAAACGTTACATGTACAATACTATCCCATTTTGGAAATGTTACATGTACAATACTATCCCATTTTGGAAACGTTACATGGACAATACTATCCCATTTTGGAAGCGTTACATGGACAATACTATCCCATTTTGGGAAACGTTACATGGACAATTCTATCCCATTTTGGAAATGTGACATGTAAAATACGATCCCATTTTGGAAACGTTACATGGACAATGCTATCCCATTTTGGAAGCGTTACATGGACAATACTATCCCATTTTGGAAGCGTTACATGGACAATGCTATCCCGTTTTGGAAGCGTTACATGGACAATGCTATCCCATTTTGGAAGCGTTACATGGACAATGCTATCCCATTTTGGAAGCGTTACATGGACAATGCTATCCCATTTTGGAAGCGTTACATGGACAATGCTATCCCATTTTGGAAGCGTTACATGGACAATGCTATCCCATTTTGGAAATGTGACATGTACAATACGATCCCATTTTGGAAGCGTTACATGGACAATGCTATCCCATTTTGGAAGCGTTACATGGACAATGCTATCCCATTTTGGAAGCGTTACATGTCCGCCCCTTTGTGGAGGGAAATTCATATCTTAGATGGTAGCTGTAGATTGGATTCAAATGCATAATGGTATTAATACAGAATCTCGACTACCTCTTTTGTATAAATGCCCTTTGGAATCCAAACACAGTATTGCCATGCAGCAAAATGTTGTGTATAATCTTTCAAGCCAGCCTAATAAAATATTGAACAATTTCTGTACACAGATATCTTGAAATGTGATATTAGGCCTGTATGGCAGTTTGTTTATTTTTAATTTTTAATTTCACCTTTATTTAACCAGGTCAGCTAGCTGAGAACAAGTTCTCATTTCCAACTGCAACCTGGCCAAGATAAAGCATAGCAGTTCGACACATACAACAACACAGAGTTACACATGGAATGAACAAAACATACAGTCAATAATACAGTACAAAAAAAGACAACAAAGTCTATATACAGTTAACGCAAATTAGGTCAAATAAGGGAGTTAAGGCAATAAATAGGCCATGGTGGCGAAGTAATTACAATATGGCAATTAAACACTGGAATGGTAGATGTGTAAAAGATGGATATGCAAGTAGAGATACTGTGGTGCAAAAGGAGCAAAATAAATAAATGCAGTATGGGGATGAGGTAGATAGATGGGCAGTATACAGATGGGCTATGAACATGTGCAGTGATCTGTGAGCTGCTCTGACAGCTGGTTCTTAAAGCTAGTGAGGGAGATGGGAATCTCCAGCTTCAGTGATTTTTGCAGTTTGTTCCAGTCAGTGGCAGCAGAGAACTGTTACTGTGTGGCAGTACTGTATTGGCTAGTGTTTTCTCCAATATGTTCTTCTATTTTGCATTACATTGTATGTTGATGCCATTTATCTTTCAATATTTATTTATTATATATATGTTTTAATGCTTGTAAGACTATTCTTTGACACATTTTCTCTTCCTTTGAAATTCTTATAGGACAGAACATGGACACAATGCAATTGGGATCAAGAAGAAGGAACAGATATGTTGTAGGACAGCTGCATTTGAAGTGTACATTTAACCTACATGGCAGTCAATATAAACTGAAATCTATTAGCATACAAATGTGTGCAAATTATCTTTTCAGATCTTCTCAGAAAGGAATCAAGTCCATGGAATGGATATAGACAAAAAGATAAGACCTAGCAGAGGTAGAGAGGCGAGGCAGGGGTGAGGACATCATCCTGCTATTTTGACAGTCCTTGAAGGACAATACAGAAGAGGTATTTGCTCTTATTCCTTCCCTTTCTCTAATGTATTTTGTCATAGAATCAGCAAGTGTAGTAAGATCATTGCTTTACTTTACTAGGACTGGAGACCACAGCAGCGATTCTGCTCTTGCCCAACCTCTTCAATGAGGACCCCAGTGGCCTTTATGTCCATGACAAGGTATGCCTATGCACCAATCATCTGTTTCTTCATAAACATAAGTGTGCATGCTTATATAAAACTACGGCTGAACATTTGTTCTGTTCTTTGTTAATTGTATGTGTATTAATCTTTTCTTACTTTTGTTGACAAACATACCTAATTGATTAGGTATGTTTGGAAATAGCATTGTGTGACTGCGATATGAGACTTGTGTGATTGAGTCTTAATCTTCACCGCTCTTCACTCCTTTACTGCACATTGGCGGAAATCCATTTCACCATGAGAGTGAAATCCCACTGGCCTTTGATGGGGAGAACATCCGCGCCCTCGAGGACGTCCCCATGGGACTTGGGGCTCTGCTATGGCTGTATTTTTAATTTTCCCTTAAATTTCCCCAAAATGTCAGAAAAACACTTATGTTGTTAAGTTACTGTGTTCTGGGGAGAAGAGAAGTTGGGGTGAAGTTACCAGGGCCGGTCATAAAGATGGCAAACTTCCTAACATAACTAAGTGGATACGATATACACACTGAAGCTGAAAAATCTGTATTTAGCATCAAGTCTACAATATTGTTAGTTTACCTATGATTCATTTTTAATGTATGTTGTTTTTATCGTACATCATTATTTTAGAATTGTTTTAAATGTCATGAAAAGCAGTTTACAAAGTAAATGTATTATTTATTATGGTCTGACATGTCTGCAGAAATGTTGCAGTTTTGTTTCGTAAATTGTTTTGTAAATATTAATTCACATTTGTGGTGCCATTAAACACACAATTATTTAAATCAATATTGTCAATTTTGTTACTATTATTATTAAAATATGTTTGTATAATGGAGGGAGGGTGGACAGGGAGTTTAAAAAATGAATCCCCAAAAGGTTCTTAGAGGAACCATGATAAGGGCTTCTTCAAATAACTTATTGGGGTTCCTGTTGGGGATGAATCAGAATAGTTGGGTAACATCGATAAGATGTTTTATTTTCATTATATGCTTGTGAGTTACTTCTCATCAGAACGTATCTTGTTGTACTATAGTGGTGGCCATTTGCAGAGAATTCATTTATAGACACTGAATTGATCTGAGAGTCACAGGGTTGTGATGGAGCTCATAATAATTAAAGATGGACTTTATGATAACTCTGACTTGTGTGGTGGTTTGGTCTCATGATTTGGTAAATACAGGAAATTTCCACTACATTCCCACAAAAGGTTCTTCAAATTGAAACTGTGGGGGAACTCTTAAGTTATTTGAAGAACCTTTTGTGGGAACCCCTATAAGTTATTTGAAGAACCCCTTATCATGGTTCCTCTAAGAACCTTTTGGGGTTCATTTTTTAAACTCCCTGTCCACCACGTTTTTTGGACTGTGTCGGTGTACAGCCACTGTGTAATCAACACACTTATATCGTATCTACTTTTCATTTCATATTTAAGTTGTTGTTAGTCAGCTAACTGAGTTTTCTTGATAAATTAGCCTAGCACCACGCTAATACTAGCTAACTGTTATCCCCGACCATGAGCTCGCTAAACGTCTCCCCTCCTTTTAAAGAAGAGGTCTGCTGGACGGAGATAGAAGCTCTGGGGCTGAATATTGTCGTGAAAGAGGAGAAGGAAGAGGAGGATGTCACAGTAAAAAAAGAAGTAGAGGGTGGGGCTGTTACCGTGAAAGAAGAAGAGAAAGACGTTTCATTGAAAGAAGTTTCATTGAAAGAAGAGGAATACGCGTTCAGAGTGAAAGAGGAGGAGGATGTTACAGTTAAGAAAGAGTAGGATGCCGTTTTTGAAGTGAAAGAAGAGGAGGGGGAGATGACTATCATATCGAAAAAGGAGGAGGAGGAAACTGGAATTCTGGGCCCGGTTTCCCAAACGCATCTTAAGGCATCCAATAGTTCTAATGATGAACTTAGCCATAAGATGATTTTGACAAACCGCGCCCTGATGAACACTCGTAAGTACTGTCTTAAATACAGAGGCACAAACTCTGCAGTTGTTGAACTGATGTTTGGTGTTAAAGGGGAAATCTGCAAATGCTACATCCATATTTTGACACTTAAATTATTTATTTATAGCCATTGATTCTTGAAGAATATAACACACGTCTCATGAGCGTAGTTCAACTGTTGTACCCCATCAGAACTCCAAATAAGCTTTTTTTACTATAATGTTTAGAAACAATATAAATCAACACTGTATCGCCTCAACATGTTTTTTCTTTTTTTCTTTTACCTTTATTTATACAGTACTTTTCTCCTTGAGATAACATCTCTTTTCCAAGAGAGACCTGGTCCAATAGCAATGTTGACAAAAACAAAACACTGTATCATATATCCTAAAAACAGGGTGAAACAATGTAAACAAACACTGTATAGCCTCAACATGGTTAAAACTATATTGCTGATATCATGGATGGTCAGTCCTTGCATCCATAGGTCTGTGTATGCATTTGAGAGCAGTTACATTTCTCCAGCCCCCATCATCATCTTATTACCAAAACACTGGTGGAATTACAGCTTTATTGTTTGACTGCAGATTGGTTGATTGATTTTTGTGTGGCTTTTTTAAAGGGGCAACCTAGGATTTAAACAGAAACAAAATGGCTGCCCAGAGACTTGGTTTGGTAAACAGCTGAGGGATGGGGGCTGGAGAAATGTAACCATGCATAGAGAAAGCTATTGTATCAACCTTAACACAAAACCTAGGGACCTCGTCAAGAAGTAAAGACATCTTGGTGTAACAGTTATAAGGTGTTGGCTTGACAGTCGCTGGACCCAGGTTTGAGTCCAGCTCAGGGCTACCCCCAGAATTCACTACACTATGAATACAAGGACTGGCCATCCATGAGGTCATGATGATAGTTTAAGTAGGTTTCTAGGCTATATAGTATATTCTAGAATTACCAGTGTAGATTTCCTGTGGGGTTCAAATTGTTAGAGCTGTTGATAAGTCATTGTATAATATTCAGCCAATTAATTTTCATGCCATTATATCAATAACGCCCAACCAGAAGAGAGAGAAACTCTTCCTGAACCACCTTCTCCTGCTGGCCTTCGTAAATTCTGGCGTTGCTGGTAATAGGTTACACAAGCAGTCGGCAACCTACATTTGGAGTGCAAATTTATCTGACCATTTCTACTGATCTGGTGCCAGTTATGATTTTCATATGTTCATTTTACTGGAACAGTTTCATTTAATTGATAATAGTATCTCGAAATCATTGTCTGTGATTAATCTACATTCTAAGTGAAAATTATACAAATGTAAAAGTAACTTTAATAACCATCTACATAAAGCCAACACATAAAAACATTGCATTCTGCATTTACAAAATATCCTGATAAAAATAAATATCCTTGAAATCACTTTGGCTGCACATGGCCTGTCTACAACAAACTTGAAACATTGTATAAAATATTCTGGGCTCTCAGTTTCCTGCGCCAGTGAGTTTGGGACAGACACAGCTGTCGGCTATTTGTGTAAAGGATAAGAACTAATCAGGTATTTTATGACATTGCCACTGGATCAGCTCATTACATTTTTCCCTTTCGTGCCGAGTGGTTATTGAAAGGGCGAGAGCTGGAAATGTTTTTCAAATACTTTAAGGAACTATTCTCATTTGCAATTGATTTTGAGTAGACTTTGTTTACATGCTGTTAGAGGTGAAGAGAAATTTGCTTTGAGAAGCTCCACAACTCATTAGTGGGGGTGCGTTAAGACAATCAGAAATACTATCAAACATCCCAAATGGGCACATTCATAGGCCTACATTTGCGCGCAGGACAGGTAGACTAGTCCTACTTCTATATGCGTAATCAGGTGTGCGTCCTTACTCAACATTGACAGGAGTGTTTCAAATGAAAGACAATGAATAAATTGACAAAACTGACGCATCTTGTGTCTCCTTATGTTATGCTGGGAAAACAGTTCACATGGGCACAGAAATCCTAAATCATGTCAGAGTTTGCTAAATCCAATGGTTCTAACCGAGAGTCACCTTAACTTTATTGACAACACCCAAATGGATACTGTCATTAACGTGGTTCTATAAAAATTACACATTCTTAATAATGAAGCTATTTAGTCACGTGTTCAACTATCATCAGCTGATCCAGGAATTTTTTTTTTGAATGCCTATCAAATGACAAACAGCACGAGATGCAACAACAATCAAAGTGCTTCTTCATTCATTACTCTGGTAAAGACAGTTATGCCGTGCTCCATGTTGGATCCAACATCCCTAACACATTGATGTTTATAATGTGTTATTGTCTGCTTGATTTACAGTCGGGTCTCGTTTGTCTGTTTGGACACAGAGATACTTTCCTCATAATGTGTAGAGAACTGTTCCTTGATGGATAGGCTATTGTACAACACACAGAGCTATTTTCCTTTATTCAGGACATTTATAATGACAACACATTACAGAGTAGACTAGTGGGATTATTCACAAAATTATCTGGTGATCAGGTTATGAAATGTCATGACAAAGACATTTTAGTTTCCATGTTTCACCTGAAATGTTACATTACTAATAGTCCTAGGTCTATGTTGTTGTTAGGTGAAGTTATGGATCCTACAGTAGGTCTATGTCATTGTTTGGTGAAGTTATGGGCCAATTTGTTAAACACTTTGTTTACAAACCCTCGTTGTCAGGCTGATGACAAAGCTAGCCAAAGAGCATTTTACTGGTTGAAGTGTTTACGAATAAAGCAATTGATATGCAGAAATAACACACACATATTAAGCAGGAGATTCAAATGAGCCTTATCCAAAAGTTATGTGAAATGCACTCATAAGCAACCTGGAAATGGAGGCTATTTTTGCTGTCAGCCTATGAGAACACCCCTGAGTTTTCCTCCATGGTGGTGAATTAGTGAATAGAAACATAACTTAAAACCTGTTGGTGCTAGGGGGCAGTAATTTTAAATTTTTGGAAAAAAAACGTTCCCGTTTTAAACGTGATATTTTGTCAGGACAAGATGCTAGAATATGCATATAATTGACAGCTTTGGATAGAAAACACTCTAACGTTTCCAAAACTGTAAAGATATTGTCTGTGAGTATAAAATAACTGATGTTGCAGGCGAAAGCCTGAGAAAAATCCAATCCGGAAGTGCCCCAGGTTTTGAAAGCGCTGCATTCCAATGAGTCCATATTCAGCTGTGAATGTGCCATCAACAAGCTTACACTTTCTACGTATTCCCCAAGGTGTCTACAGCATTGTGACGTAGTTTTACGCATTTCTGTTGAAGAATAGCCGTAGGCGGCCACATTGCGTAAGTGGTCACATGGTGGCTCCGAGAGAGATTCTCGGTAAAATACAGAGGCAGCCTGCAGCCTTTCCAAAACTAATTGTCCCAACGGATATATTATCGAATAGATATTAGAAAAACACCTTGAGGATTGATTATAAATGTCACGTTCTGACCTTTATTTCCTTTGTTTTGTCATTATTTAGTATGGTCAGGGCGTGAGTTGGGGTGGGCAGTCTATGTTTGTTTTTCTATGATTTGGGTATTTCTATGTTTCGGCCTAGTATGGTTCTCAATCAGAGGCAGGTGTCATTAGTTGTCTCTGATTGAGAATCATACTTAGGTAGCCTGGGTTTCACTGTGTGTTTGTTCCTGTCTCTGTGTTTGCACCAGATAGGACTGTTTTAGGTTTTCGCACATTTGTTGTTTTGTTAGTTTATTCATGTACAGTTTCTTTATTAAAGTACAATGAATAACAACCACGCTGCGTTTTGGTCCGCCTCTCCTTCACCTCAGGAAAACCATTACAATAAACAATGTTTGCCATGTGGCGTTGTGGTGACCGCAATTTCCGGGCGATTTCTCAGCCAAACGTGAAGAACAAACGGAGCTATTTCGCCTACAAAAATAATATTTTGTGAAAAAAATGAACTTTGGCTATCTACCTAGGAGTCTCGTGAGTGAAAGCACCCGAAGTTCATCAAAGGTAAACGATTTAATTTCATTGCTTTTCTGATTTGTGACAAGGTTGCCTGCTGCTAGCAAGGCATAATGCTATGGTAGTCTATGATAAACTTACACAAAAGCTTGTCTAGCTGTGTTCCAATATATTTCACTTGTGATTTTCATGAATAGGAAGATTTTCTAGGAAGATTTAATTTATGATTTATGCTAATTAGTGTCAGGCGACGATTACGCTCCCGGATCCGGGTTTGAGAATCACAAGAAGTTTTAATGTGAGTTTCCTTGAGTAGCACTCCTGATCTTGCGCTGTAATATTCAGAATACATTGTGAAAAACTCAAATCTTTGCTCACCATTTTTGCTCCAGGCAGATATACTACATCCATAACTAGCGGTTTCCTCATTAGCAGGGAGGAGTTTCTGCAACCAAATTGCGTGTGCATCGCCCTCGTGCCGCAATTTTAGCAAACACAGAAAGGGGCCTATATTGGAGACCAAAAGTCATCTGGCACACTGCTTAGGATTTCAACAACTTGAATAACTTATTTCTAGCCTACTATCATCGATGTTACTACTAATGTGAAACAAGACAAAATATCACTATTGTTGCCATCTTGACTGTCATAGGACGTGCTGTTTGGTGTCACCTCGTTAGTCGGTATGTGTTACACCTGTGCTGGCTTGTCCATCTCGTTAGTGTGAAGGTGTTTCACCTGAGCTGGTCCAGGTTCTATTTAAGAGTGTCTGGCCCAGCGCTCCAGTTGTCTTGATAGACGTGACGAGTCAACAACATTAGTTGCGCTATCGTTTTGGTTTGCAGCCTGTTTAAGTTTGTTGTGGGGTTTTCTTTTGTTTTCCTCTTCTTGGGCATATTTAATGGGTCTCATGGTGGGTGTCTTTTAGGTCCCAGTTGTTGTTACTAGGCAACTTTCAGTGGACACTGAGAGCAAGATTATGTTATAATAATTTTATTGCATCAAATTGTTTTATGCAACAGAATAGGTGCTTATAAATATTGTGTCTGTGTTCTACTGAGCATTGGCCTCTGAGAGAACACTGACAGGAGATTTAGTGTTTTTGGGTGATACAACCTAAAGAGACCGCATTCCAGAGCATGAGTTAATGTTTCTGTTCTATATGGTACCAGGGAGAGATGACCCCAGGGCCAGACCCTGGTCTCTACACAAAGTTCTGTTTTTACAGCAGATACTGTATGCTGAGAATTATAAGTATCTGTCATACAAATCTTATCCTTGTGACCCGTTCTATGCATCTGTTCGTCGTGTAGGTTGAAAGGAGAGTATCTTGGCTATAAAATACCTTTGTACTTTTGTCCTGTGGGTCGACCAGCCATCATTATCGTAGAGACTCAATTGATTCACTTTATATGTGCACGTTGTATTGACCTGCTCCCTTATTAAGTGACTAAAGATTTCGTTTAAGCATAACTCTGACTCGTGTGATAAGTTTCTCTCATTTGATATTAAAGAAGTTAACCACCACATTTGGCAATGGGGATATTATCATTCACTTGCTGACTGCTCCCGACAACGGGAACGGAGCAGATGGACCCACCTTTGATCTGAGAGGCAGTGAGCCGAGTGGATACCACAGCTCGGAAGTAGTTTTTTTTTAATTAAGAGGGGATCAAAACTCGTTCCTGATAAATGGTGCTCAAACTTGGGATTTCAGGGAAAACATCAGGAATCTGTGCGAATTGTGTTTACCAGTTATGACCATTTATGATATAGTATGAGCTAGTAAGGTGCACCTGTAATTGTTTTAAACCTGTACCCCATTTTAGAAGTATTGAAAGATGTAAATGTATGAGTTGCATTATCATAGGAACTAACCATTAGATAGAAATGTGAAAATATTCCTGCAGGTAAAAATATTGTTGAAAAACAATTAATTGATTAGGTATGTTTGAAAATAGCATTGTGTGACTGAGATATGAGAGTTGCGTGACTGAGATATGAGAGTTGCGTGACTGAGATATGAGAGTTGCGTGACTGAGATATGAGAGTTGCGTGACTGTGGTATGAGAGTTGTGACTGTGATATGAGAGTTGTGTGACTGAGTGTTAATCTGAAGTTTGGATAGTAACATCATAAAATATCGCGGGGTGGTTTTGAGAGCGGGATTATATTTTAGAAAGCAACGGAAGGTCTATAGTTCCTGGGAGGCTTGATTTTTGCCGTGGTCTCCGGGAGGTTAGAGAACCGTTGACGATCCGGTCATTGTCCGGGAAACAAACGTTTATTTTTTCTTCTGCTGGGAGTATGTTTGGAGAGCTGCTTCGTAGCTGTGGAGAGTCCTTGAAAAAGCAAATAGATTGGTTGCCGTGAGTACCTGAGAATTTCTTACGTTTTATATGGATTTGTGAATAGATTCAAATATGATGAATTGTACGTGTGTATAATGATTACTAGAGATTTGAAAAAGTAATACTGGGAATATATTTAGACACAATTTAAACAACCCATCTGTAGATGAACGTAGGTTTTGAGTTTGTTTAAGCATTATTAAACAGTCTACAAAGTCTGGGTAGTTGTCTCAGAAAATAAATAAATTACCCTAAGGATGAAACTAAAAACGCTTATTGGATTTTCCCCATCCGGGCACTAAATTTTAAATAAAACTGCCCTTAAGGCCTGGGTGGGGGGGTCTTCCTAGTATGAGAGGAGTTGCTAGATTTATTGAATAAACCTTTTTCTATGAAGTTAGAGTGAACCAAGGTGGCTAACTAGCTGCTGATGTTGAAGAAGCGTCCTGTCCACGAGATTATACATCAGTGGCAGAATAACCTGAAAAACGCATATCGCCATCTGCTGACTGGAGTTGGTATTGCAGCTGAGAAAAATACTTTCAGAGAAAAATACTTTCAGACAAAAAGCTAAAAAGCGCCTGCCCCTAAAAACCAACGACTCCCTTTGAAAACGGGCGATGTGGCATCAGAAACATTCATGTAAAAATGAACTACAAAGTGTAGCTAAATATCATAACTTTGGTCATACCCAGTCAGCACGTGATGTCAATGGACGTCGAATTATGGGCCATATCAAGTCTGTGTTGTGGCCGCTATTTCTCCACAAAATAGTCATCCCAAATTGGCATCTGTATAACTACGTAAATGTCTCTCGGACAAGGTGACTTTTATCAATATACACTCTAAAAAGTAAAGGTTCCTGGAGTATCCTGTAGGGGTTCTTCAAATTTCAACTGTGGGGGAACCCCTAAAAGTTATTCAAATAACCTTTTGTAGGAACCCCTATAAGTTCTTTGAAGAACCCCTTATCATGGTTCCTCAAAGAACCTTTTGGGGTTCATTTGTTTAACTCCCTGTCCACCCTCCCTCCATTATTAAAAAATATTTCAATAATAATAATAATGTTGATTTAAATAATTCATTGTTTATTTAGTGGCACCACAAATGTGAATTAATATTTACAAAACAATTTACCAAATTGCAACATTTCTGCAGACATGTCAGACCATAATAAATAATACATTTACTTTGTATAGTGCTTTTCGTGACATTTAAAAAAATGACGTACAATAAAACATACATTAAAAATGAATCATAGGTAAACTAACAATATTGTAGACTTGATGCTGAATACAGATTTTTCAGCTTTAGTGTGTATATCGTATCCACTTAGTTATGTTAGGAAGTTTGACATCTTTAACTTCACCCCAACTTGTTTTGTCCCCAGAACACAGTAACTTAACAACATAAATGTTTTTCTTAAATTTATGGAAATTTAAGGGAAAATAAAAAATTCAGTCGTAGCAGAGCCCCAAGTCCCATAGAGACGTCCTCGAGGGCGTGGATGTTCTCCCCATCAAAGGCCAGCGGGATTTCACTCTCATGGTGAAATGGATTTCCGCTGATGTGCAGTAAAGGAGTGAAGAGCGGTGAAATCAGTGTCAACCAAAGTAAGGAAAGATTAATACACATACAACTAACAAAGAACATAACAAATGTTCAGCTGTAGTTTTATATAAGCATGCACACTTATGTTTATGAAGAAACATATGATTGGTGCATAAGCATACCTTGTCACGGACATAAAGTCCACTCGGGTCCTCTTTGAAGAGGTTGGGCAAGAGCAGAATCGCTGCTGTGGTCTCCAGTCCTAGTAAAGTAAAGCAATGATCTTACTACACTTGCACATTTTTTTACAAAATACATTAGAGAAAGGGAAGGAATAAGAGCAAATCCCTCTTCTGTATTGTCCTTCAGGGACTGTCAAAATAGCAGGATGGTGTCCTAACCCCTGCCTCGCCTCTCTACCTCTGCTAGTCCTTGAATTATATTTTTGTCTATATCCATTCCATGGACTTGATTTTTTTCTGAGAAGATCTGAAAAGGTAATTTGCACACACATAGATTTCAGTTTGTATTGACTGCTATGTAGGTTAAATGTACACTTCAAATGCAGCTGTCCTACAACATATCCGTATCTTTATATTGATCCCAATTGCATTGTGTCCATGTTCTGTCCTAACATAGTTTCTTCAAAGGAAGAGAAAATATGTAAAAGAATAGTCTTACAAGCATTAAAACATATATATATATATATATATTTGAAAGATAAATGGCATCGACATACAATTGAATGTAAAATAGAAGAACATATTGGAGAAAGCACTAGCCAATACAGTACTGCCATACAGTAACAGTACTGCCATACAGGCCTAATATCACATTTCAAGATATCTTTGTACACAAATTGTTCAATATTTTATCAGGCTGACTTGAAAGATTATACGCAACATTTTGCTGCGTGGCAATACTGTGTTTGGATTCTGAAGGGCATTTATACTAAAGAGGAAGTCTAGACACTGTATTAATACCATGCATTTGAATCCCATCTACAGCTACCGTCTAAGATATTAATTTCCCTCCACGGGGGAGGACAAATAACGTTTCCAAAATGGGACAGTATTGTACATGTAACGTTTCCAAAATGGGATTTTATTGTCCATGTAACGTTATGCCCCTTTGTGAGATAATAGTATTTATTGCATGCTGTAGCAGGCTATATAAAAAGGAAGACCTCCATTGACAATTCAGTTCGTTGTAACATCTCGTCTGGACAGGTCACCGTCCTTAGTTAGTTAGTTAACCTTAGCTAGTTCATTATCACAAAAGTGAGAACTGCTCTAGATTGGAAACTTACGTTAATGAGTGTCAAGCCATGTTGGCTTTATGGAAACGATATACAATATATGGGAAAGAATATAGTTGAGGGAAATAATCCAAACCTAGTTGTGCCTCGTAAGGACATAACGTTATCTAGCTAGATACCGGTACTGTACTGTAGCTCATACAACTCCGACGGTCAAAGCCGGCTTTCTAATATTTGCGGTAATTTACTATAGTAACGTTATGGAAGATATTCACAGAAAACCATAATTGTCTTCATTATTCACTTAAGTTTTTCTAGGTTTCTTCCTGGGTTTCGGCTTTTCTAGTTAAAGTCCAACCTCAAAGCATAAATGGAAAAACCAAAACCTGTAACACCTTCCCCCTTAAGACAACAAATATATCCTATATTTTTGATGGACAAGTTTGCTCACCACCAACAGAAAACAACTTCAATTTCACATTATAATCAACTACAATGCCTCACCTTCTACAATATAAACATGGTATCTACTGGCTATCAACAATTAAAAGCAATAAAAAAACATTTCTAAATAATAATATACAATCCTATCTTTTCTCCTTTTTCTGTTTATAGCTCCTTAATATCCGTAGTAACTTTTCACCTCACTGCAGAGCTTCTCTCTCCTTTCAGGGTTCACTCAATAGGCATGTTGTTGGATCAGGGCCCAGTCCCCAATGTCATGCTGTAGTATATTTGGGTTGGCACATCTGAGAATGAACTCTGATATTTTAAAAGCAGGGCAACAATGTCAATATAATTGTAGCCAGAAATTGTCAGTTGGTTGCATAAATAATTATGATTACTAAATGTTACAAGAACTGTAAATATGAAATATCAAAACCAAATGTACACCCCTTTGTTAATATTTATTAGTAATAATTCACTTAGTGGTGAGGCATGGAATAATAAAACATGTACAGTGGGACAAAAGTATTTAGTCAGCCACCAATTGTGCAAGTTCTCCCACTTAAAAAGATGAGAGGCCTGTAAATTTCATCATAGGTACACTTCAACTATGACAGACAAAATGAGGGAAAAAAAAATCCAGAAAATCACATCGTGGGATTTTTAATGAATTTATTTGCAAATTATGGTGGGAAATAAGTATTTGGTCACATACAAATAAGCAAGATTTCTGGCTCTCTTACTGCACTGTTGGAGCTAGGAACAGAAGCATTTCGCTACACCCAGAATAACATTTGATTTGATTTATTATGAAGGTCACTTGTGTAAAATTTACTTTTCCCCACTCACATTTTGACATTGCTTATGCATATTCAGGCTGCTTCCAGACTATGTCAAAGGCCCATCCTGGTAGATCTGAACCTAATGCAGCTTAGAGTGATCGGATGACAGAAGACACATTAAGGTGCCAGGTGTAACTGAGGCCATAGAGGCTCCATATCCATTACTTTGAGTGTTTTATATAATATGAATAAATGTGTTGCAGTCAATAAATGGAATGGCAAGACCACAGAACATGACATAAGCAGAGCTGTGGGAGACCACCTCAAGCCCCTGGTAGAGCCGGGGGTGGTGTTTACCACTCCACCACGCCTTCAGCAGGCTGGAAAAGTGGGATTGATACTGTTTTTCATACTAAGATGGACAAACAGTCTGATTGGTCAGTCATTGGGTTAATGTGTTTTGCAATATGTACAAATCAAGCTTTATTTATACAGCACATTTCAGACATGGATGCAACACAATGGCTTCACAGGAAAAACATAAATATTTTGTACACAAACATAAGAGGATAAAAAACAACTTAAAGACTAATGAGCATCCTAAGGAAATGCCACTGGTTAAAATATCCAACCCAAATTATAAGCTTGTTTTTTTTAGGATGGGCACTGAAAGACACTATGGGGATGTCCAATGAAAGTTGACTACTAACAAAAACTGGGACCTAAAAGACACCCACTATGAGACCCACTAAATATGCCCAAGAAGAGGCAAACAAAAGAAAAACCCATTCAAACTTAAAGACCGAAAGTAAACCAAAAAGGTGGTTAAAATAATTTATTACAATCAATACCATTCATACTATTACAAAATCATAATTCTCATTCATTCTTAATTAATTGTATTTACAAAAACATCAAACAAAAACAAACCTCAGGGGAGCATCGTCCCTCCCCGTCATACCTAACCAATACCTAACCCTTTCCCTATCTCCCCTTCCCTAATCTATCCCCTTACCAAACTCACTCTAACACTCCCAGCCCTAAACCCCCTTTCCACCTCTCCCGTGCCGCATGCTTCCCCCACTTCCTCTCCTCCCTCTTCATCTTCCCCCTCAAATCACCTTCCACCCTTCTCACTATCCCTTCCACCCCCCAATCTCTCCCTGTCTTGACTAAATTCTGCCTGGCTTCCCACAGTCCCTTTTTAAAGAGACTCATGAGAAGCCACAGCAGAAACCTGTCCCTATCCGTTCCCTTTGCTCTCCCTACGCCTCTCTCTAGCCTAGCCCATGTCACAACAAAATCACTCCTAACCACACCTAGCATTACCCGTGCCCTAGCCCAGACTAGTCCGGCAAAGGCACAGTCCCAGAAGGCATGGCGCACAGTCTCCTCCCTGCCACAAGAGGATCTTGGACAGGTGGGGGATTGCACCAAACTATACCGGTACAAGATGGCACGTACCGGCAAGCACTTATGGAGGCCCAACCAATTCAGGTCCTTGAGCCTGTTGTCCAGGCCCCGCGCCTGCACTCCCTCCCAGACCACTGACGAGATGCCCGCTACAGGCGCAGGACTCCCTGCCTGCCTGACCTCCTCGTACAGGTGCCTGTGGTCTAAACCTACTCGGGCAACTTCAACCTCGGGGTGCGCACGCAGCCACTTGGCCGCATGGCCAAAATGCCACGGCAGCTGTTCCGCCCGAGGACCCGCGTTAGACCACACCATTACGCTTCTCGCCTTATACGAGAAGAACACCCGCAGGAGGTAACCGGACGGGTGTATAACCGGACGAGCAAGCTCCGTCAACAAGAAAGAAACAAAAATGGCGTCCAGCTTGAGGGGGAAATGTGGTACCCCCCTACCTCCCTCCCCGATGGGACAGATCATGCGTGCCCTGGCGACCCACTCGCACCTGCCACTCCACATAAACTGAAACACAAGCCTCACTAGAGGCCTCCTCAGACAAGCCGGCAATGGGTAGATGTATGCCACATACAAAAGAGACGGCAACACATCCACCTTTAGGACCAGGACTTTGCCCATAAAAGACAAATACCTAGCCTTCCACATTGCTAGCTTCCTCTGTACCACTGCGATATGCATGTTCCAGTTTAGCGTCGCTGAGCCGGAGGTCTCAAAATGAACCCCGAGAATCCTCAGGGCCCCTTCACAGAGAGAACCCCCCCCCCCCCCCCCAGGCACATCCGTTCTACCGCGCCATCTTCCGAAAAACTTGACGGAAGACTTTGCATGGTTCAGAACCGCTCCCGACGCTCGGGTGAAATCCCCAAAGATGGCAAGGGACCTTGTCAGGCACGAGTCCTTGCACAACAGCAAGGAAGTGTCGTCAGCGTACTGCGTCATCTTAACACGCAGCCCACCGCTTCCAGGGATCAACAAGCCTTCCACCCCTGTGTCTGCCCTAATGGCAGCCCCCAGAGGCTCCATGTACAGAACGAAGAGGAGAGCCGAGAGTGGGCATCCCTGCCTGACCCCAGACGAGAGGTCAAAAACGTCACCTAAGTGACTATTTACACTAACTCGACACCCCGCTCCGACATATAAAGTACGGATCCATCCTATAAACTTCTCCCCAAATCCTAATCTACCTAACACCCTGAATAGAAAAGATCTATTCACGCGATCAAAAGCTTTCGCCTGATCTAGCGCTGCTACCATTAAAGGCAGCCCTCTATCTTCAACCCAAGCGATGGAATCCCTGATCAACTGTAGGTTCCATCTTATAGAGCGGCCCTCTACCCCGCACGTCTGATCCTCGTGGACGACGTAGGGAAGGGCTGTGCGCAACCGGTCTGCTAAAACCTTTGCAAGAATCTTGTAATCTACGCACAGCATGGTCAATGGCCGCCAGTTGCCAAGGTCAGTTGCTTCCCCCTTCTTATAAAGAAGTGACAGCACACCAACAGCCATTGATCCCCCCGGGACCCCCGTCTCAAGGATGGCCTTCAAGACTTCGAGAACCACTGGTCCAAGTATACCCCAAAACTTGAGGTAAAACTCAGCTGGCAGCCCATCCATCCCAGGCACCTTCCCTTTTCCCATCCTCCTAAGAGCGCTCTCAACCTCTTCTAGTGAGATCTGGGCCTCCATCACGTCTCTAATGTCCTCTGGCAACCGCCGGGACAAGTGTTCTAAAAACACGTTTCCCTGCTCTACATCTATTTCCCTTTCCTTAAATAAACCTTGGAAATGATCAGTTGTCACCCTGACCATTTCCTCTGGTTTACTTACTATACTACCATTTTCTTCCCTAACTCCCTTCATTACCTTCCTACTCTGTCTGGCCCTAACCGACTTAAAGAACATAGCGGAACAAGTCTCATTATGTTCTAGAAAGCCACTATGCGCACGCTCCATGAAAGCTCGAGCCTTCTGCTCCTGCAGCTCCCTGAGCTGCGCCTTTAGGGCTGCAAATCTCTCCCAGTCAATCGACCCGCCGAGGTTGCCTGCCTCGTACTCGAGTTCAATTAACCTTTGGATACGATCCACCTCCCTCCTTTCCTCCCTTTTTTTCCTTCTACAATATCCTATTATAAAAGCCCTTATCCTCCCTTTGACTAAATCCCACCACTCTAACACCCCCTCGCACATGGACCGGAGGCCGTCAAGCCTCCGAAAGAAACAAAAAAATGTGTCAACGAAAGCCTGCTCCTCCAGTATATCCCGATCTAACTTCCAGTACCCCCTACCGAAGAGGCAGACTGGCGACCCCACCTGCAGGAACACCCCGTCGTGATCCGTGAAGAAAACAGGCAACAGCCGCCCAGACAACTGACCCAAAGACCTGGATACAAAAATGTAGTCGAGCCTCTGCGAAACCCCCCTGGAGTTGCGCCATGTAGGACCGACCATTGCCGGAGTAGTGTGCAGGCCACCATCAACCAGACCATGGCAAGCCATTAGCCCAGAGATGGCACCTGCACTGCTATCACCGCCTACCCCTAAATCTATATTAAAGTCTCCTCCTATCACCAAGTGCCTGTTTGTAACACACAGGGGCGCCAGACAGTCCACCATCTCCCTCCTGTCTGCCGCCACCTGTGGCCCATACACCCCAATTAACCTATATCTAGCTTCTCTAAACTTAACATCTATCCCCAAAACTCTACCCTGCATTATTACAAAAGTGTTCTCTATTTTAACCTCTCTATGCCCACACAAAATCCCTACTCCTGTTGAGTGCACCCCTCCTATGCCCCAAAAAGATTCCCCCTTATCCCACTCCCTCTTAAATCTACACACATCCCCACCATCCCTCAGGTGAACCTCCTGTAAAAAACAGAAATCAAACCCCACACCCTCTAAATAACAAAAAGCCGCCCTCCTTTTAACATTATCCCTTAACCCCCTAACATTTAGACTAAAAAAAGAAACGGAACTATTCATTTAATTATTTACAACAAATAAAAACCCCAAAACCCAAAGAAAAACCAGGAGACTCACCCGATGCTCCCCTGGTCCATCTCCACCGGCGGGGACGTCCTCTCCTCTCCTGACGCCCCCCCGTCCTCCATCCCAACCCATGATCCAGGCAGTGTGTTGGGTCCTCCCTCCCCACCCACCATCCCCCCCCTCCCTGTTTGCCTCGGGGCTTCATGTAGGGGACCCCATCTCCCCAAACAGGAGTTGGGATCCCTCTAGCAAACAACCCACCGACCCCTCACTGGAGTCATCCACTAAGATGCAAGGGGCTGAGGCAAACCGGGAGGACAAATTACCCTCCCCCCCCTCCCCCCCCCCCCCCCCCGCCACTCTCTTAACCCCCCCTCCCCCTCCACACCCCCCTCCCTCTCACTTCCTGCCAAGCTCCCCCTCTTTATCCCTTTCTTCTTTGGTGAAGGAGGTAGCGGGGAGACACAACGTCCCATCCCCGCTAACTCCTCCACCAAATCCCTCATTTCGACCTCGAGGAAGCCTGGCAGGCTGTCCCCCCACTTCTTCCTCCCTGCCCCTCCCTCCCACCTCCACTCCTCCCTCCTTCTCCGTCACTGTCCCCGTTCCCTCTTCCACTCCTTCTCGTACCACTGTCCCCTTCTCCCTCTTCTCAGCTCCTCCACCTTCTTCCGTCCCCTTTTTCTTCTCTCCTTCTGTTCCATTCTTTTCTTCTCCTCGCCTCTTTCTTCCCACCTCATCCTTCTTCCCATCTTCTTCCTGCGCCGTCTTTTCCCCTGTGCCATCCATGCAATCCGCACGCGTCCTTTCTTTCCTCCCCCCATCCCCCGCTCCCCCCCCAGCTGCAGACGCGTATGACCTGTGACGAGCCGGGCAATCACGCCACAGGTGTACTTTCGAGCCACACCCGTGGCAAGCCTTGGGCTCGTCACCATTTCTTGGCGGTGCACGAGGCCAGGATATGGCCGTAGGCCATACAACGCCTGCAGAACAGGGGCTGACGTGCATAGTAGAGTGTTCCCCTGTCAGCCCCCAGGGAGAACATCGCCGAGGATGGAGGTAGCCATCCGCACTCTTCGGGGACTCCCTGAGTAACGCCTGGAACCCTCTCCTCCCGTTCCAGAAACCCAGGGAGTCCCTGAGGTACCTCGCTGAGGAGACATTGTCCATGTATCTCCCCAGAAAGGCCCTCACTTCTTCATCCTTCACGTGCGGATTGTACATGTTTACGGTGACCACCCTGAAGTTGTTCTTTGCCAGGCTGGTCACCGCATAATGGCACAGGGGTCCTTTTCTTTCCGCTTCCTTTGCCATCTTCAATACATCATCATGTTTCTCTTGCTTGTGAAACGTCACATCAAAACCCTTTTCATTTGGGTTGCCTTGAAGGCAGAGTACTTCCTTCACCTCTATCCTGAGGCATCCCATCAATATGGTCCTTCCAAAAGTTTCCCTGCCCCAAGGTTCCATCTCCTTTTCAGTCCATGAAAATCTTACAGTATTTGCTATACCAATCCCCGGAACCGACCAGGTTTGCTTGTTTGTATTCATTTTTCTTCTTCAAAAAAAAGCTCTCTCCAGAAAGAAGCTTCAACCTGAAATGAGAACATCTTTAACCAAAAAGGTGGAGCAACTAAAGGTGTTGACTCTCCACATCTATCAAGACAACTGGAGCACTGGGCCAGACACTCTTAAATAGAACCTGGACCAGCTCAGGTGAAAAACCTTCCCATAACTCATCTCTAATACGGAAAGTCAAAAAATAATTTGTGATCCATGGACCGCACTGGCTAAACACAAAACACAAATATTTTTGACTGCCCAACCTTGAGACAATCAGAAACTAAGTTGTCCTCACCATGGACACAAGCACCAAAAACGCTGTTGTTTTGACAAGTAGCAATAAATCACTGATATCGATTAGGGGGGAGATCAGATTGTACTTGCTGTTGAAACTAACATCTAAAAAAACACATGGAAATTGGAGACATTTTTTAGCTCATTGGTTAGAGGACAACCTGCAGAAGACAGTCAGCTACATTTTGGAGTGATACATTTAAATGTAGGGGTCGCTAAACAAAGGAACGCAACACTTATTTGTCATCACTCATCGATATAATGTTGAAATCAATTGTGCCGAGAGGAGGGAGATGAGGTTGCACGTCCTGTTAAAACTAACATTTCAAAAACCACACGGAATCTGGGAAAAATGTGTACATCACTGGTTAGAGGACAATTTGTAGAAAACAGCTCCCCATATTTTGAAGTGTTGCATTTTGACTCAAGTGGGTCACCAACGTGGTAAGTGTAACGACTCTTTTTGTTAGTCATTTTTTCTTAAGTCTCATAAATAGTACTCTTCCATTTCAGAGCCTGGATTTTCCCGCTGAGGCTAATATCCACATCATGCTGAAATCAATAGAACAGGGGGCAAACTTTTAGGGTCCTAAATTGTGACATCATTAATATACTCCTACTATAATGTTAAAACATTCTACATTGTGAAATCACTTCATTGACATGTATGTATTTTCTGATGTTTGATCAGAGATCTTTTTTCAGAGTATCTCTGGTCACACTGATCACAGCTATGAGATATCTCTCCTGTGTGTGTTCTCTGGTGCAATATCAGGCCGTTTAGCTGAGTCAAACTCTTCCCACATTGAGTTCAGCTATAAGGTTTCTCTCCTGTGTGTGTTCTCCAGTGAATCTTCAGTTCCCCAGATTGAACAAAACTCTTCCCACATACAGTACAGCTATAAGATTTCTCTCCTGTGTGTCTTCAGAAGGCTAGATGTATAAAAAAAACTTCCCACATTGAGTACAGCTTTAGGGTTTCTCTGTGTTCTCTGGTGAAGAGTCAGATTGCGTGAACTAGCAAAACTCTTCCCACATTCATCACAGCTATACGATTTCTCTCCTGTGTGTATTCTCTGGTGTGATATCAGGCTGGTTGACTGAGTAAAACTCTTCCCAAATTGAACACAGCTATAAGATTTCTCTCCTGTGTTTGTTCTCTGGTGTGATGTCAGCTGGCCAGATGTAGTAAATCTCTTCCCACATTGACCACAGCTATAAGATTTCTCTCCTGTGTGTGTTCTCTGATGAATTGGAATGCCTAATGAGGTGAATCTCTTCCCACAGTCAGAGCAGCAGTGAGTTCTCTTCCCTGTGGATATCTTCAGGTGTTTATTAAGAACAAATTCGTATTTACATTGACGGCCTACCCCGGCCAAACCCAAACACAGACGATACTGGGCCAATTGTGCTCTGTCCTATGGGACTCCCAATCAGGGCCTGTTATGATACAGCCTGGATTTGAACCAGGGTCTGTAGTGACGCCTCTAGCACTGAGATGCCGAACCTTAGACCACTGCATTGTTTGTGTGTTAACATTACACTCAGTGTAATAGACTCAGTGATAAAGGTATGGGATTCTGGGTAATCCACAGCAGATTTTTGGAGAATTTGAAAATTGAGTGGTCCTGGGATAGAAATGTATAAAGTTGACATTACATCATAAAATCCACGTTTTAAATCATACATTAGCAATTTATGTTTTAGTAACTACTGTTGTTGGTTTGGTGTCAAGTAAGCCTCTCTTTATATGTTACTTGCCGAATCTCAGTTTTCCATGTGGGTTTTATGCTAAAGATCCCTCTTTTCAAATGAGTATCTAACTGGAAAATGCATATTCTTTAGGAGTGCTATTTTTACCCTGTCGACCACTGATCATTCATCCACACTGTGTGTCCCGTCAATGCTGGTAATTTATGACAAATGTATAAAGTATATGCTTTATCTCCCTCACCAACTTTAAACATCTGCTATCTGAGCAGCTAACCGATCGCTGCAGCTGTACATAGTCCATCGGTAAATAGCCCACCCAATTTACCTACCTCATCCCCATACTGTTTTTATTTATTTACTTTTCTGCTCTTTTGCACACCAGTATATGACCATCTGATCATTTATCACTCCAGTGTTAATCTGCTAAATTGTAATTATTCGCCTACTTCCTCATGCCTTTTGCACACAATGTATATAGACTCTTTTTTTTCTCTACTGTGTTATTGACTTGTTTATCGTTTTCTCCATGTGTAACTCTGTGTTGTCTGTTCACACTGCTATGCTTTATCTTGGCCAGGTCGCATTTGTAAATGAGAACTTGTTCTCAACTAGCCTACCTGGTTAAATAAAGGTGAAATAAATAAATAAAACATGAACACCAGCCAGTTTATTAGCCCGGTTTTGTTAGTTTAGGTGTATTATACTTCTTCGGACATTGGGTAATTTTCCAGGTTAATTTGATATATTTTGACACTAAAATGGATGACAGTTTATTCTGATGTAGTGAATATGAGACACATGGAAACCATTGATTCATTTATTATAGTAAATTATGAATTAGTAGGAATTGTTAAATCCACTATACGATCACAATAACTTTGATCGACATTTCAACTGTTTTTTTGTTAGTATATTTTTGGACAGATTTATAGAGAATTGCTGTGGGAGTGCAATTTATATCCCGTCACTACTGATCATTCATCCATACTGTGTGTGTCCCATCATTGCAGCTTTGGAAATAAATTAACTATCCATCCATTGCTCCTTCCTGTGTTGACTCACTGACTTGAGAAACGGGACCAGGAAGGTCACACTAGCTCGATATCTAGCTCAAGCTTGCAAAAGTTTTTTTTGGGGTCATATATTATTCTATTATTAACATACAATATACTTGCAGTGAAGCCACTCAACAACTACATCACACCAGTCACCCAACAGACTCTCATTCAGAGCAACACACAGAAGCATCCAGGGTCAATGCCCTGCTCACCGATCTACCACCAGGCCAAAAAACGTGAACCCGAACCCTCCAAGATCCCCCCACAGTTCCCCACTAGCTGTCCCTCAACCATTCGAGACTCCTCCCACTGTCCCCCCTCAGGAAGAAAAAACAATTAATTCCATTCCCCACCCCCAAGAACCCCCCAATGTACCAACAACCAAGAGAATGAACTAAAGAGAAAAAAGGAAAAGACAGAAGAAAACAGCAAACAACAATGCAAAAAAATAATCAAACAAAAAAATAAATTTAAAACAAAGGACATCAATGACAACTAAAATCATAACAGCAATGCCAACGTGCATGTCTGGCACTATTACATGTATATGTGTGTTCTTGAATGTGTTTATTTGAGTGAGTGTATGTGTATATATATGCATGTGTACCAACACCTGCACGGCACCATCCTCAGGCAAACCGGCATTAGTTGTAAAAACTTTTACAACAAAAAGCTTTTATCTGTTGACCATCATTCTATCTCCTATCATCTATCTATCATGAGGTAGTCCACCTGTAATGCATTTCAATTTACAGGTGTGCCTTGTTAAATGTTAATTTGCTGAATTTCTTTCTTTCTTAATGCATTTGAGCCAATCAGTTGTGTTGTGACAAGGTAGGGGTGGTATAAAGAAGAGAGCCCTATTTGCTGAAAGACCAAGTCTATATTATGGCAAGAACCGCTCAAATAAGCAAAAAGAAATTGCAGTCCATCATTACTTTTACACATGAAGGTCAGTCAATGCAGAACATTTCAAGAACTTTGAAAGATTCTTCAAGTGCAGTCGCAAAAAACGTCAATCGCTATGATGAAGCTGGCTCTCATGAGGATTGCCACAGGAAAGGAAGACCCAGAGTTACCTCTGCTGCAGAAGAAAAGTTCATTAGAGTTAACTGTGAAGACAACATAACTATGCCTATGAGATGGTTTGGGATGAATCGTAACGGAAGGAAATGCGGGCAACAAGTGCTCAGCATATGTGGGAACTTCTTCAAGACTGTTGGAAAAGCATTCCAGGTGAAGCTGGTTGAGAGAATGCAAAGAGTATGCAAAGAGGTCATCAAGGCAAATAAGAGAGCATATAAAACGAGAGCATATAAAACGATCTGATCCTAGTTCTATGTGAAGGCATAACATCTACAGCAGGAACAACTGTCTATGTTAGAGAGCATATAAAACGAACTGATCCTAGATCTGTACAAAGACATAACATCTACAGCAGGAACAACAAAAAGGCCCAGCTGGATTGAATTGAACTATTTAAAATGACATATTTGAATGTCAAATGATTTGTTCTGTTTGTCAGTACAAGACAGGGTCTGTAGAGGCTTGGCCTATTAGTGGTAGATTTGGGGGAGAATTTGACATGTCAGTTGGAATAGTGATAGATTTTTGGAGGGACTCTTGTCACTACAGCCAATCAGTGAGCAGCTTCCCTTCTCCCACATCTCAGGCAGTTCTGTTACTCACAACAATTCCCCTGCTTTCATCAACAATGGAAAAGCCCACTGAGCTAAAGCCTTGCCATTTTTTTACAATTAGGAAATAATATTTCATGTTTTACTCGTACCTTAGCCAGCATTGTGAATGGTTAGGAAATAATATGTCATGTTTTACTCATACCTCAGCCAGCATTGTGAATGGTTAGCAAATAATATGTCATGTTTTACTCATACCTCAGCCAGCATTGTGAATGGTGTCTGAGGCAGTGACAAACTAGACCATGGTAGTAAATCTAATACATCGCTGTTTTTAGTCATGCATGAAAGGTCTGGGGTGGTTCTGTGGTTAAGTTACTGACCTTGGAATACATTTCTGGCCATGCTGGCAGGGTCTGAATCAAACCCAATGTCCACCTGGCACACTGACAGGGTCTGAATCACACCCAATGTCCACCTGGCACACGGACAGGATCTGAATCAAACCCAATCTCCACCTGGTACACTGCCAGGGTCTGAATCAAACCCAATGTCCACCTGGCACACTGCCAGGGTCTGGATCAAACCCAATGTCCACCTGGCACACTGCCAGGGTCTGGATCAAACCCATTGTCCACCTGCTACACACTAGGCTTAACTTTGCTGTCTCTTTCCATGAAACATGGACAACCAATTAAAGTGCTTGGGAACCTAACAAGTCTTCAGGCAAGGATACTGATGTGGTTATTAACCAAACCATCTCCAATAGACTTCACCTCCTTGGACGTCATCTCAGTGAGTTTAGGTTGGGGAAAACGTGGAGATGGCTTTGTACCTCATCTCAGTGAGTTTAGGTTGGGGACACCGTGGAGATGGCTTTGTACCTCATCTCAGTGAGTTTAGGTTGGGGAAATATTGTCATTTTTAGCATTTATTTGCAGAAAATGACAACTGGCCAAAATAACAAAAAATATGCAGTGTTGTCAGACCTCGAATAATGCAAAGAAAGTAAGTTCATATGAATTTTTAAACACGATACTAATGTTTTAACTTAGGAGTTTAGGTGAGTTTAGGTTGGGGAAACCAAGGAGGAGAGGGCTTTGTACCTAGTTCATGACATTGAGCAGGAGAGAGCAGCTGTAACACGGTACCTGGTCTAGTTCATGACATTGAGGAGGAGAGAGCAGCTTTAACACAGTACCTGGTCTAGTTCAAAGGGACAAGGGACCAAGAGTCTGTTGATTGGTCGGTCATTGGGTTAATTTGTTTTGCAATATGTTCAAGTCAAATTAAGCTTTATTTATACAGCACATTTCAGACATGCATGCAACACAATGGCTTCACAGGTAAAAACATTTAAAAAATGAAAATAAACAAATATTTAGTACACAACAAACATAAGAGGTTAAAAAACAGAAGAATAACAACTGAAAGACTAATGAGCATGCTAAGGAAATGCCATTGATTCAAATATGAATAATTGGAAGCAATATCCAACCCAAAATATAAGCTTGTTTTATAGGAGGGGCTCTGAAAGACACTATGGGGGTGTCCATTGAAAGTTGACTAGTAACAACAACTGGCACCTAAAAGACACCCACCATGATTGATAGTTGGTATTCAGCAGTCATAATGCCTAATTTACTTTAACGAACTACTAAAATAGTGATTGTGTCAGACAGCAGCTCTACACTTTATTGACTGACTGATCCATTCATCCCTCCTCAGCCTTCCTCTCCTCTGAAGACACAGTGAGGGTGGAGCTCAGTCAGAGCTGTTGAGGAACTGGTTAAGAAGAACACTTCTACAGCCAGAGAGGTCACATGGTTAAAATGGTAAATATTTATGTCCCCTTAGCGGTTCATCATGTCAGCAAAAGGGAATATGTTCCATAATCCATGTTTATTTACATTACTGCAAATTGTCCACTGATATTGGTGCAATTTCTCACCCCTTCTGGCTGTATGAAAGTTAATTTCCCCTCAGGCACACACATTTGTTCTTTGATATTATGAAGGTCATTTGTGTCAAATGTACTTTTCCCCACTCATTCACCCCATCTCTTTAAATTGCTTACGCATATTCAGTGGCCTGACTGCATCCAGACTATGTCAAAGGCCCATCCTGGTAGATCTGAACTTAATGCAGTATGGAGTGATCAGAAGTCACATTTAGGTGCCCGGTGTAAATGAGGCCATAGATGCTCCATAACCATTACTTTGAATGTTTTATATAATATGACGAAATGTGTTTATTTCTGTGTTGCAGGGGCAGTCAAGAAATAAAACAGCAAGGCCACAGGACATGACATAAGCAGAGCTGCGGGAGACTACCTCAAGCCCTTGGTAGAGCTGGGGGTGGTGTTTACCACTCCACCACGCCTTCAGCAGTCTTGAAAAGTGCGATTGATACTGATTTCCATACTAAGAGGGACCAAGAGTCTGTTGATTGGTTGGTCATTGGGTTCATTACTTGAACTCAAATCAAGCTTTATTTATACAGCACATGTCAGACATGGATGCAACACAAAGGCTTCACAGGTTAAAAAAAACAAACAAATGAAAATAAACAAATATTTAGTACACAACAAACATAAGACTAACAACTGAAAGACTAATGAGCACCCTAAGGAAATTCCATTGATTAAAATATTAATTGGATGCGAAATCCAATCCAAAATATAGGCTTGTTTTTTAGGAGTTCTCAAAGACCCTATGGGGGTGTCCACTGAAAGTTGACGAGTAACAACAACTGGGACATAAGACACCCACCCTGAGACCCACCAAATATGCCCAGGAAAAGGTAGACAAAAGAAAAACCAACACCAAACTTAAAGACAGGAAGCAAACTGAAAAAGGTGGTTAAAATAATTTATTACAATCAATACCATTCATACTATTACAAAATCATAATTCTCATTCATTCTTAATTAATTCTATTTACAAAAACATCAAACAAAAACAAACCTCAGGGGAGCATCGTCCCTCCCCGTCATACCTAACCAATACCTAACCCTTTCCCTATCTCCCCTTCCCTAATCTATCCCCTTACCAAACTCACTCTAACACTCCCAGCCCTAAACCCCCTTTCCACCTCTCCCGTGCCGCATGCTTCCCCCACTTCCTCTCCTCCCTCTTCATCTTCCCCCTCAAATCACCTTCCACCCTTCTCACTATCCCTTCCACCCCCCAATCTCTCCCTGTCTTGACTAAATTCTGCCTGGCTTCCCACAGTCCCTTTTTAAAGAGACTCATGAGAAGCCACAGCAGAAACCTGTCCCTATCCGTTCCCTTTGCTCTCCCTACGCCTCTCTCTAGCCTAGCCCATGTCAAAACAAAATCACTCCTAACCACACCTAGCATTACTCGTGCCCTAGCCCAGACTAGTCCGGCAAAGGCACAGTCCCCAAAGGCATGGCGCACAGTCTCCTCCCTGCCACAAGAGGATCTTGGACAGGTGGGGGATTGCACCAAACTATACCGGTACAAGATGGCACGTACCGGCAAGCATTTATGGAGGCCCAACCAATTCAGGTCCTTGAGCCTGTTGTCCAGGCCCCGCGCCTGCACTCCCTCCCAGAACACTGACGAGATGCCCGCTACAGGCGCAGGACTCCCTGCCTGCCTGACCTCCTCGTACAGGTGCCTGTGGTCTAAACCTACTCGGGCAACTTCAACCTCGGGGTGCGCACGCAGCCACTTGGCCGCATGGCCAAAATGCCACGGCAGCTGTTCCGCCCGAGGACCCGCGTTAGACCACACCATTACGCTTCTCGCCTTATACGAGAAGAACACCCGCAGGAGGTAACCGGACGGGTGTATAACCGGACGAGCAAGCTCCGTCAACAAGAAAGAAACAAAAATGGTGTCCAGCTTGAGGGGGAAATGTGGTACCCCCCTACCTCCCTCCCTGATGGGACAGATCATGCGTGCCCTGGCGACCCACTCGCACCTGCCACTCCACATAAACTGAAACACAAGCCTCACTAGGCCTCCTCAGACAAGCCGGCAATGGATAGATGTATGCCACATACAAAAGAGACGGCAACACATCCACCGTTAGGACCAGGACTTTGCCCATAAAAGACAAATACCTAGCCTTCCACATTGCTAGCTTCCTCTGTACCACTGCGATACGCATGTTCCAGTTTAGCGTCGCTGAGCCGGAGGTCTCAAAATGAACCCCGAGAATCCTCAGGGCCCCTTCACAGAGAGATAACCCCCCAGGCACATCCGTTCTACCGCGCCATCTTCCGAAAAACTTGACGGAAGACTTTGCATGGTTCAGAACCGCTCCCGACGCTCGGGTGAAATCCCCAAAGATGGCAAGGGACCTTGTCAGGCACAAGTCCTTGCACAACAGCAAGGAAGTGTCGTCGGCGTACTGCGTCATCTTAACACGCAGCCCACCGCTTCCAGGGATCAACAAGCCTTCCACCCCTGTGTCTGCCCTAATGGCAGCCCCCAGAGGCTCCATGTACAGAACGAAGAGGAGAGCCGAGAGTGGGCATCCCTGCCTGACCCCAGACGAGAGGTCAAAAACGTCACCTAAGTGACTATTTACACTAACTCGACACCCCGCTCCGACATATAAAGTACGGATCCATCCTATAAACTTCTCCCCAAATCCTAATCTACCTAACACCCTGAATAGAAAATATCTATTCACGCGATCAAAAGCTTTCGCCTGATCTAGCGCTGCTACCATTAAAGGCAGCCCTCTATCTTCAACCCAAGCGATGGAATCCCTGATCAACTGTAGGTTCCATCTTATAGAGCGGCCCTCTATCCCGCACGTCTGATCCTCGTGGACGACGTAGGGAAGGGCTGTGCGCAACCGGTCTGCTAAAACATTTGCAAGAATCTTGTAATCTACGCACAGCATGGTCAATGGCCGCCAGTTGCCAAGGTCAGTTGCTTCCCCCTTCTTATAAAGAAGTGACAGCACACCAACAGCCATTGATCCCCCCGGGACCCCCGTCTCAAGGATGGCCTTCAAGACTTCGAGAACCACTGGTCCAAGTATACCCCAAAACTTGAGGTAAAACTCAGCTGGCAGCCCATCCATCCCAGGCACCTTCCCTTTTCCCATCCTCCTAAGAGCGCCCTCAACCTCTTCTAGTGAGATCTGGGCCTCCATCACGTCTCTAATGTCCTCTGGCAACCGCCGGGACAAGTGTTCTAAAAACACGTTTCCCTGCTCTACATCTATTTCCCTTTCCTTAAATAAACCTTGGAAATGATCAGTTGTCACCCTGACCATTTCCTCTGGTTTACTTACTATACTACCATTTTCTTCCCTAACTCCCTTCATTACCTTCCTACTCTGTCTGGCCCTAACCGACTTAAAGAACACGCTCCAGGAAAGCTCGAGCCTTCTGCTCCTGCAGCTCCCTGAGCTGCGCCTTTAGGGCTGCAAATCTCTCCCAGTCAATCGACCCGCCGAGGTTGCCTGCCTCGTACTCGAGTTCAATTAACCTTTGGATACGATCCACCTCCCTCCTTTCCTCCCTTTTTTTCCTTCTACAATATCCTATTATAAAAGCCCTTATCCCCCCCTTGACTAAATCCCACCACTCTAACACCCCCTCGCACATGGACCGGAGGCCGTCAAGCCTCCGAAAGAAACAAAAAAATGCATCAACGAAAGCCTGCTCCTCCAGTATATCCCGATCTAACTTCCAGTACCCCCTACCGAAGAGGCAGACTGGCGACCCCACCTGCAGGAACACCCCGTCGTGATCCGTGAAGAAAACAGGCAACAGCCGCCCAGACAACTGACCCAAAGACCTGGATACAAAAATGTAGTCGAGCCTCCGCGCAACCCCCCTGGAGTTGCGCCATGTAGGACCGACCATTGCCGGAGTAGTGTGCAGGCCACCATCAACCAGACCATGGCAAGCCATTAGCCCAGAGATGGCACCTGCACTGCTATCACCGCCTACCCCTAAATCTATATTAAAGTCTCCTCCTATCACCAAGTGCCTGTTTGTAACACACAGGGGCGCCAGACAGTCCACCATCTCCCTCCTGTCTGCCGCCACCTGTGGCCCATACACCCCAATTAACCTATATCTAGCTTCTCTAAACTTAACATCTATCCCCAAAACTCTACCCTGCATTATTACAAAAGTGTTCTCTATTTTAACCTCTCTATGCCCACACAAAATCCCTACTCCTGTTGAGTGCACCCCTCCTATGCCCCAAAAAGATTCCCCCTTATCCCACTCCCTCTTAAATCTACACACATCCCCACCATCCCTCAGGTGAACCTCCTGTAAAAAACAGAAATCAAACCCCACACCCTCTAAATAACAAAAAAACGCCCTCCTTTTAACATTATCCCTTAACCCCCTAACATTTAGACTAAAAAAAGAAACAGAACTATTCATTTAATTATTTACAACAAATAAAAACCCCAAAACCCAAAGAAAAACCAGGAGACTCACCCGATGCTCCCCTGGTCCATCTCCACCGGCGGGGACGTCCTCTCCTCTCCTGACGCCCCCCCGTCCTCCATCCCAACCCATGATCCAGGCAGTGTGTTGGGTCCTCCCTCCCCACCCACCATCCCCCCCTCCTTGTTTAGCTCGTGGCTGCATGTAGGAGACCCCATCTCCCCAAACAGGAGTTGGGATCCCTCTAGCAAACAACCCACCGACCCCTCACTGGAGTCATCCACTAAAATGCAAGGGGCTGAGGCAAACCGGGAGGACAAATTACCCCCCCCCCCCCCCCCCCCCCCCCCCCCCCCCCCCCCGCCACTCTCTTAACCCCCCCCCTCCCCCTCCACACCCCCCTCCCTCTCACTTCCTGCCAAGCTCCCCCTCTTTATGCCTTTCTTCTTTGGTGAAGGAGGTAGCGGGGAGACACAACGTCCCATCCCCGCTAACCCCTCCACCAAATCCCTCATTTCGACCTCGAGGAAGCCTGGCAGGCTGTCCCCCCACTCCTTCCCCCCATCTCCCCCCCCTCCCCTCCCACCTCCACTCCTCCATCCTTCTCGTACCACTGTCCCCTTCTCCCTCTTCTCAGCTCCTCCACCTTCTTCCGTCCCCTTTTTCTTCTGTTCCATTCTTTTCTTCTCCTCGCCTCTTTCTTCCCATCTCATCCTTCTTCCCATCTTCCTCCTGCGCCGTCTTTTCCCCTGTGCCATCCATGCAATCCGCACGCGTCCTTTCTTTCCTCCCCCCATCCCCCGCTCCCCCCCAGCTGCAGACGCGTATGACCTGTGACGAGCCGGGCAATCACGCCACAGGTGTGCTCTTGAGCCACACCCGTGGCAAGCCTTGGGCTCGTCACACTCCTTTGCCTCGTGCTCTTCCGACCCACAAAAACGACATTTCTTGGCGCTGCACGAGGCCAGGATATGGCCGTAGGCCATACAACGCCTGCAGAACGGGGGCTGACGGGCATAGTAGAGTGTTCCCCTGTCAGCCCCCAGGGAGAACATCGCCGGAGGATGGAGGTAGCCATCCACACTCTTCGGGGACTCCCTGAGTAACGCCTGGAACCCTCTCCTCCCGTTCCAGAAACCCAGGGAGTCCCTGAGGTACCTTGCTGAGGAGACATTGTCTATGTATCTCCCCAGAAAGACCCTCACTTCTTCATCCTTCACGTGCGGATTGTACATGTTTACGGTGACCACCCTGAAGTTGTTCTTTGCCAGGCTGGTCACCGCATAATGGCACAGGGGTCCTTTTCTTTCCGCTTCCTTTGCCATCTTCAATACATCATCATGTTTCTCTTGCTTGTGAAACGTCACATCAAAACCCTTTTCATTTGGGTTGCCTTGAAGGCAGAGTACTTCCTTCACCTCTATCCTGAGGCATCCCATCAATATGGTCCTTCCAAAAGTTTCCCTGCCCCAAGGTTCCATCTCCTTTTCAGTCCATGAAAATCTTACGATATTTGCTATACCAATCCCCGGAACCGACCAGGTTTGCTTGTTTGTATTCATTTTTCTTCTTCTTCAAAAAAGCTCTCTTCAGAAAGAAGCTTCAAACTGAAATGAAAACCTCTTAAACCAAAAAGGTGGAGCAACTAAAGGTGTTGACTCTCCACATCTATCAAGACAACTGGAGCACTGGGCCAGACACTCTTAAATAGAACCTGGACCAGCTCAGATGAAACACCTTCCCACTAACGAGACGGACAAGCCAGCACAGGTGTAACACATACTGACTAACGAGGTGACACCAATCAGTGCATCCTACGTGCTAACGAGCTATACGTGCTAATGAGCCATATACGTGCTAAGTCCAACCTCAAAACATAAATGGAAAAACCAAAGCCTGTAAAACCTTCCCCTTTAAGACAACAAATATATCCTATATTTTTGTTGGACAAGTTTGCTCACCACCAACAGAAAACAACATACATTTCACATTATAATCAACTACAATGCTTCACCTTCACCAATATAAACATGGTGTCTACTGGCTGTCATCAATTAAAAACAAGAAGAAGAAAAAACATTTCTAAATAATAATATACAATCATATAATTTTTTTTCTCCTTTTTCTTTCTATAGAATCCTAAAACTCACTAGCTTCTAGAACTCCTCCCCTTGGAACGAGCTCAAACAACTAACTAATCTCCAATACAGGAAAAACGTGCAGTCAAAATAAACTGTGATCCATTGCAACTCACTGCCTAAACGCAAAACACAATTTTTAAATTTATTTGACCCCTTTTTCCCCCGAATTTCGTGGTATCCAATTGTTTAGTAGCTACTATCTTGTCTCATCGCTACAACTCCCGTAAGGGCTCGGGAGCGACGAAGGTTGAAAGTCATGCGTCCTCCGATACACAACCCAACCAAGCCGAACTGCTTCTTAACACAGCGCGCATCCAACCCTGAAGCCAGCCGCACCAATGTGTCGGAGGAAACACCGTGCACCTGGCAACCTTGGTTAGCGCGCACTGCGCCCGGCCTGCAACTGGAGTCGCTGGTGCGCGATGAGTCAAGGATATCCCTACCGGCCAAGCCCTCCCTAACCCGGACGACGCTGGGCCAATTGTGCGTCGCTCCACGGACCTACCGGTCGCTTAACCACTACGCCACCCGGGAGTCCCAACACAAATCTTTTTGACTGCCCGCCCTTGAGACAATCAGCAACCAAGTTGTCCTTACCACGGACATGTCGGATTTCAAGAGGAAACTCCTGCAATATCCGTAGTAACTTTCCACCTCACTGCAGAGCTTCTCTCCCTTTTCAGGATTCACGAGATAGGCATGTTGTTGGATCGGGCCCAGTCCCCAATGTCATGCCCTAGTACATTTGGGTTGGCACATCTGAGAAGGAACCCTGATATTTTAAAAGCACAATGTCAATATAATTGTACCCAAAAATTGTCAGCTGGTTGCATAAATAATTATGATTACTAAATGTTACATAAATTGTAAATATGAAAATCAAAACCAAATGTACACCCCTTTGTTAATATGTATTGGCAATAATGAACTTGATGGTGAGACATGGAATAATTAAACATGTATCTGTTGTCAGGCTGAATGTTTGAAATGAGGTGATTTGAGACATGCTTCTTCAGTAGTGGAATAAAGACAATTAGCACTTGAATGTTGTAAAGAAATACTGGAGTGATGTAGGATTGTTCATAAAATTGATTATAGACCAATTTATTACACTGCGTCCATGTGTATAGTCTGCAAGTATGTTGAAATGAAGTTGTTTTCAAGTCATTGAAAAATCTACCCAAAAATACATCTTTTCAACTTTCACTTTCAACTACAACCGAACATATATTGGACGTCGGGCATAGTCTTATTTTCAACGTCTTTTCAATGACATTTTGCTAAATTGGAATAGCGCAATGTCAAAACACAGTTTTAACGTGTCCAAATCAATAACCACTATGCAGAAACAGTTTGTGATATATTGAAAACCTAAACATTTGAGTGTTTCATTGTGATTCCAGTGGGTCACCAATGTGATAAACTGCTAGCTACATTGTGATTTCAGTCGGTCACCAACGTGGTAAACTGCTAGCTACATTTTGAAGTGTTGCATTTAGATTCCAGTGGGTCACCAACGTGGTAAGTGTAACAAACACTTTTTTTGTTAGTCACTTTTTGTTCAATTTGTGAAAACTCTTTCAATTCAGAGCCTGGATTGTTTCCATGAAGCTAAAATCAATTGAGGGGGCAAAAATTTAGAGTTCTACGTTGGCATTCATTAAAATACTACTGATATAATGTTAAAATAATCTACATTGTGACATTATTTCATTGATATCATGAAACAACTCCTTCATGTATTTTCTGATGTTTGATCAGAGATCTTTTACTAGAGTATCTCTTCCCACATTGATCACAGCTATAAGGTTTCTGTCCTGTGTGTGTTCTCTGGTGTACAGTCAGTTGGCCAGATTGACCAAAACTCTTCCCACATTGATCACAGCTATAAGGTTTCTGTCCTGTGTGTGTTCTCTGGTGTACAGTCAGTTGGCCAGATTGACCAAAACTCTTCCCACATTGATCACAGCTAAAATATTTCTCTCCTGTGTGTGTTCTCTGGTGTATAGTTAGTTTGCTAGATGTAGTAAAACTCTTCCCACATTGATCACAGCCATAAGGTTTCTCTCCTGTGTGTGTTCTCTGGTGTATAGTTAGATTGCTAGATGTAGTAAAACTTTTCCCACATTGATCACAGCCATAAGGTTTCTCTCCTGTGTGTGTTCTCTGGTGTATAGTTAGATTGCTAGATGTAGTAAAACTCTTTCCACATTGATCACAGCTATAAGGTTTTTCTCCTGTGTGTCCCCGCTGGTGTCCTATCAGGCTGCTTAAGTGAGAAAAACTTGTCCCACATTGATAACAGCCAAAAGGTTTCTCTCCAGAATGTATTCTCTGGTGTGATTTCAGGGTTTCTAGCAGAATAAATCTCTTCCCACATTGATCACAGGCGTAAGGTTTCTCTCCTGTGTGTGTACTCTGGTGTATAGTTAGATAGCTAGATGTAGTAAAACTCTTCCCACATTGATCACAGCCATAAGGTTTCTCTCCTGTGTGTATTCTCTGGTGTATAGTTAGATTGCTAGATGTAGTAAAACTCTTCCCACATTGATCACAGCTATAAGGTTTCTCTCCTGTGTGAATTCTTTGATGTATTTTAAGGTTTGATGAAGAGTTTAATATTTTCCCACAGTCAGAGCAGCAGTGAGATTTCGTTCCTGTGGGTCTCTGCTGGTGTTTCTTGAGGAGTTCTGATCTGGAGAGACTTTTCTCTGCCTCGTCAGCATCATGATGTTGCTGAGGTTCCCCGGAGGATCCACGATAGTCACGTCTCTCTACTGTGTGAACGACAAAGTCAGACAGATGGTTAAAGGCCCACAACAGCAGAAATCCACTGTTTATTTGAGGTTAAGGGTGATGTCCAGAGCGTACCCATGAAGTTGTACATCAATTGACGTCTGTTAAATTTGATAGTCAAGACAGCAACAATAGTCAGATTTAGTCTTGTTTTCACATTAGTACTAACATCGATGATTGCATGCTAGAAATACATTTTTCAAGTTGTTGAAATCCTAAGCAGTGTGCCAGACGACCTTTGGTCTCCAATAGGCCCCTTACTGTGTTTGCTAAAATTGCGGCACGAGGGCAATGCACACACAATTTGGTTGCAGAAACTCCTCCATGCTAATGAGGAAACCGCTAGTTATGGATGTGGTATATCTGCCTGGAGCCAAAATGGTGAGCGAAGATTTTAGATTTTCACAATGTATTCTGAACACTACAGCGCAAGATCAGGAGTGCTACTCAAGGAAACCTCCATTAAGCTCTGTGTCTATTCACTAATTCATCACCATGGGGGAAAACTCAGGGGAGTTCTCATAGGCTGACAGCAAAAATAGCCTCCAATTTACAGGTTGATTATGAGTGTATTTCACACTACTATTGGATTATACAGTGGGGCAAAAAAGTATTTAGTCAGCCACCAATTGTGCAAGTTCTCCCACTTAAAAAGATGAGGCCTGTAATTTTCATCATAGGTACACTTCAACTATGACAGACAAAATGAGAAAAAAAATTCCAGAAAATCACATTGTAGGATTTTTTATGAATTTATTTGCAAATTATGGTGGAAAATAAGTATTTGGTCACCTACAAACAAGCAAGATTTCTGGCTCTCACAGACCTGTAACTTCTTCTTTAAGAGGCTCCTCTGTCCTCCACTCGTTACCTGTATTAATGGCACCTGTTTGAACTTGTTATCAGTATCAATGACACCTGTCCACAACCTCAAACAATCACACTCCAAACTCCACTATGGCCAAGACCAAAGAGCTGTCAAAGGACACCAGAAACACAATTGTAGACCTGCACCAGGCTGGGAAGACTGAATCTGCAATAGGTAAGCAGCTTGGTTTGAATAAATCAATTGTGGGAGCAATTATTAGGAAATGGAAGACATACAAGACTACTGATAATCTCCCTCAATCTGGGGCTCCACGCAAGATCTCACCCCGTGGGGTCAAAATGATCACAAGAACGGTGAGCAAAAATCCCAGAACCACACGGGGGGACCTAGTGAATGACCTGCAGAGAGCTGGAACCAAAGTAACAAAGCCTACCATCAGTAACACACTACGCCGCCAGGGACTCAAATCCTGCAGTGCCAGACGTGTCCCCCTGCTTAAGCCAGTACATGTCCAGGCCCGTCTGAAGTTTGCTAGAGAGCATTTGGATGATCCAGAAGAAGATTGGGAGAATGCCATATGGTCAGATGAAACCAAAATAGAACTTTGTGGTAAAAACTCAACTCGTCGTGTTTGGAGGACAAAGAATGCTGAGTTGCATCCAAAGAACACCATACCTACTGTGAAGCATGGGGGTGGAAACATCATGCTTTGGGGCTGTTTTTCTGCAAAGGGACCAGGACGACTGATCCGTGTAAAGGAAAGAATGAATGGGGCCATGTATCGTGAGATTTTGAGTGAAAACCTCCTTCCATCAGCAAGGGCATTGAAGATGAAACATGGCTGGGTCTTTCAGCATGACAATGATCCCAAACACACCGCCCGGGCAACGAAGGAGTGGCTTCGTAAGAAGCATTTCAAGGTCCTGGAGTGGCTTAGCCAGTCTCCAGATCTCAACCCCATAGAAAATCTTTGGAGGGAGTTGAAAGTCTGTGTTGCCCAGCAACAGCCCCAAAACATCACTGCTCTAGAGGAGATCTGCATGGAGGAATGGGCCAAAATACCACCAACAGTGTGTGGAAACCTTGTGAAGACTTAGCGAAAACGTTTGACCTCTGTCATTGCCAGCAAAGGGTAAATAACAAAGTATTGAGAAACTTTTGTTATTGACCAAATACCTATTGTCCACCATAATTTGCAAATAAATTCATAAAAAAACCTACAATGTGATTTTCTGGATTTTTTCTTCTCATTTTGTCTGTCATAGTTGAAGTGTACCTATGATGAACATTACAGGCCTCTCATCTTTTTAAGTGGGAGAACTTGCACAATTGGTGGCTGACTAAATACTTCTTTGCCCCACTGTAATTGTAAGGCTTGCTTGAATCACCTGCTTAAAATGTTTGTGTTATTGTCTCAAATCATCTGCTTTATAGTTCAAAAAATACTTAAACCAGTAAAATTCTCTTTGGCTAGGGGTTTGTACACTAAGTGTTTAACAAATTGGCACATTACTGCACCTAACAATAACATAGACCTACTATAGGACCCATAACTCCATCCAACAATAACATAGACCTAAGACTATAAATAATGTAATATTTCAGGTGAAACATGGAAACTAAAATGTCTTTGTCATGACATTTCATAACCAGATAATTTTGTGAATAATCCCACTAGACTACTCTGTAATGGGTTGTCATTCTAAATAAGGGAAAATAGCTCTGTGTGTTGTACAATAGCCTATCCACCACGGGACAATTCTCTACACATTATGAGCTAATTATCTCTGTGTCCAAACAGACTAACGGGACCCTACAGTAAATCAAGCAGACAATAACACATTACAAACATCAATTTGTTAGGGATGTTGGATCCAACGTGGAGCACGGCATAACTGTCTTTACCAGAGTAATGAATGAAGAAGCACTTTGGTTGTTGTTGAATGTCGTGATGTTTGTCACATGACTGTCATTCGAAAATGATTTCCTGGATCAGCTGATGATAGTTGAACATGTGACTGTAACTAAACAGCTACAGTATTAAGAATGATGTGTAATTATTGAAGAACCCGCATTAATGACAGTGTCCATTTGGGTGTTGTCAATAAAGTTAAGGTGACTAGGTTAGAACCATTGGATTTAGCAAACTCTGAAATTCTTTAGGATTTCTGTGCCCATGAAAACGGTTTTCCCAACATAATATAAGGAGACACTAAATGTTACGTAGGTAGAGTGCATTTCAGAGATCTGCATACAAAAAACTGTCCTAACAGGACAATAACCTAAACCACAAGGCCAAATCTTCACTGGAGGAGCTTACCAAGATGACATTGAATGTTCCTGAGTGGACTAGTTACAGTTTGGACTTAAATCGTCTTGAAAGTCTATAGCAAGACTTAAATGGCTTTTTAGCAATGATTAACAACCAACTTGACAGAACAGGAAGGATTTAAAAAAGAATAATGAATTTCACATGAAGATCAGTTGCCTATTGGATGACATCGCGACTTCCTATCAAAGCCAACTCATTGAATGCCTTAGTATGACATCACTCACTCCTTCTAGTTTGCAATTGTCTAAAAAACAATATTTTGCTCAAAACATTTTTGTTTCCCTTTAGTTTCCCTTTAGTGTGTTTATACTTTACTGTATTTATATATTACTTTTTTTATTTATATTTATTTATCACTGGAACACGTCATGAACAATTCCGACAGTACAAAAACATATTCAAGTGTAGAATGCCCTTTTAAAAATCACACATTAGTTTAACAATTGCAGAGTTTTGAGTCCCTGTTTTTTAAGATAGTACTCACTGTATTTACTGGTGTTAATCAGATCTCCAGTCTTCTCTTCTTCGTCCTCCTCTAATGTGACAGTAATCTCCCCCTCTTCATCCTTCATTCCAAAAACGTCTTCATCTTCTTTCACTTCATCCTCTATTCCAAAAACTGCATCCTCCTCCTCTTCTTTCACAGTAACATCCTCCTCCTCTTTCACTCTGAACGCGTCTTCCTCCTCTTCTTTCACGGTAACAGCCTCACCCTCTACTTGTTTTTGTATTTTAACAGCCTCATCTTCCTCCTCCTCCTCTTTCACCAGAGCTTCTTTCTCCGTCCAGCAGAGAAAAGGATGAGAGTAGCTTAGTGAACTCATGTTCGGGGATAATAGCTAGTTAGCATTAGCTACCAGACTAGTGCTAACTTAACCAGCCAGCTAGTTGACTTACAACGTAAATATTAAATTAAATGGGCATCTAGTTGTTTCCACATAAGTATGTTTAAATCATAGTGGCAATTAAACGACGAAATTGTCCTAAAGATCTTGAATGTTCCGACTTTGTTGTCTAGCGAGCT
The DNA here is from genome assembly GCF_013265735.2 of Oncorhynchus mykiss. Classification (NCBI taxonomy): domain Eukaryota; kingdom Metazoa; phylum Chordata; class Actinopteri; order Salmoniformes; family Salmonidae; genus Oncorhynchus; species Oncorhynchus mykiss. The sequence goes on from NC_048577.1 coordinate 26,352,068, forward strand.
ACCGAGGTGGCTGCAGTTGTTCCGTCCACGAGATTATACGTCACACTGGAAACATCGCCTGAAAGACACATATCGCCATCTGCTGTCTGGAAGGAGAAAACGCAGTTGAGGAGGGAAAACTTTTTTTTATTCTTCATTGAATTATAATATTATAAAGCAGTTTAAATAAGCGTTTTTTTCCTCTCCATTAAATAAGAATATTATATCAACACGTACAAAGAGCAACAAGTGTTGTTTGATTAGTTCAGATTTTTTATGAGAATTTAAAACATCTACTCCACATCTGTATTTCTGATTCAGTCAAATATCAAAATATATATATCAAATATATCAAAATAAGCACCTAGTTATTGATACCCTTGATCAAGATGAGCAAAAATGTATGTATAAAATAAATAAACTTTACCCACTACCAGGATATTTTAGCCCAAAACCGGGTTACCTCTCTGCTAGGAGGCTGAAACTTGGCCATAAGTAGATCTTCCAGCAAGACACATCAACATCCAGAAATAAACTGTTAATTTGGCACAAATTCAACATTTTTTATGGCCATCTCAGTCTTCGGACTTTCTCTGAGCAATTGTATCATAATAAAATAATATAAATGTCCCTTGATTTTTTGTGTGTGTAAGAATACATAATGTACAGTGGGGAGAACAAGTATTTGATACACTGCCGATTTTGCAGGTTTTCCTACTTACAAAGCATGTAGAGGTCTGTAAACAAATGAAAATAAAGGTCAGAACGTGACACAGGTCTGTGAGAGCCGGAATTCTTACTGGTTGGTAGGTGATCAAATACTTATGTCATGCAATAAAATGCAAATTAATTACTTAAAAATATACAATGTGATTTTCTGGATTTTTGTTTTAGATTCCGTCTCTCACAGTTGAAGTGTACCTATGATAAAAATTACAGACCTCTACATGCTTTGTAAGTAGGAAAACTTGCAAAATTGGCAGTATCAAATACTTGTTCTCCCCACTGTATATAATGAACAGACTAGGTCTATACTGCTCCTACATGGTGTAACAAAAGTTACATGACATATTATTTCCTAACCATTCACAATGCTGTCTGAGATACGAGTAAATCATGACCTATTATTTCCTAACCATTCACAATGCTGGCTGAGGTATGAGTAAAACATGACATATTATTTCCTAACCATTCACAATGCTGGCTGAGGTACGAGTAAATCATGACATATTATTTCTTAACCATTCACAATGCTGGCTGAGGTATGAGTAAAACATGACATATTATTTCCTAACCATTCACAATGCTGGCTGAGGTACCAGTAAAACATGACATATTATTTCCTAACCATTCACAATGCTGGCTGAGGTACGAGTAAAACATGACATATTATTTCCTAATTGTCAAAAAATCCCCACTCCTTTATCAACCTGTCTCTCACTGTTTAACCAGAATAACATGAGTTGTGCCCTTCAAACTGTTAGATTGTTAGTCCATAATCATATTTAGCTACTTAGATGTCATGTATTGTCATGTTATGTTCTCTATAATGAAACATCACCAAGTGAAATAAAGTTGATAAGATACTCTTAATAGACATTAAATAAAAAATGGTTGTTCAGAAATCATTCATTATTATGTTGCTCTGATGAAATGAACAAAATATTTCACAATCATTACCACTGCTGATATTCACATCGAATAATTACAAGGATCATATTTCTCAGTTGCATTGACCTGCAGACATCAGACACCACCTCTCTCTTATGTACATGTGACTGAAATGTAACCAATCAGAAAAATCACTGAGACAATTTTGATGGCCAAATAAAAAAAACTGCACGTTTCTGCACGTATCCAATTGGATAATTCCAGTACAGTACATGTCTAGAGGGATAATTCCAGTACAGTACATGTGTAGAGGGATAATTCCAGTGCAGTACATGTGTAGAGGGATAATTCCAGTGCAGTACATGTGTAAAGGCTGTGGAGGGAAAATTCCAGTGCAGTACATGTGTAAAGGGTGTAGAGGTATAATTCCAGTACAGTACATGTGTAAGGGGATAATTACAGTACATGTGTAGAGGGATAATTCCAGTGCAGTACAGTGCATTTGTAGAGGGATAATTCCAGTACAGTACATGTGTAGATGGACAATTCCAGTGCAGGACATGTGTAGAGGGATAATTCCAGTGCAGTACATGTGTAAGGGGATAATTCCAGTGCAGTACATGTTTGGAGGGATAATTCCAGTACAGGACATGTGTAGAGGGATAATTCCAGTACAGTACATGTGTAGAGGGATAATTCCAGTGCAGTACATGTGCAGAGGGATAATTCATAATTCTCTCGGATTCTAACATGCAAGCTTCTGCATGTCATCTATAGCCGACACCTTTCACAGAACAGTTCACAGAATTGTCCATTGAAATACATTTTCACAATTTAATCATTGCTACCTTAAGGCCTGATTGGTGGAGTGCTGCAGAGATGGTTGTCCTTCTGGAAGGTTCTCCCATCTCCACAGAGGAACTCTGGAGCTCTGTCAGAGTGAACATCGGTGTCACAATTCATGTGTATAGGTGGCAGGGAAGTCAGGCACAGGAGAATTCAACTTGGTAAAATGGAGTAATTTAATAAAACAAAACATAACTCCAAAACCATAAATACAAAATGAAACAAATTGTGTATGAGGACTCGTCGCGCACCAAATACAAACAACACGACACTGAACATAAAACAATCTCTGACAAAGACATGATGGGAAGCCTAGTGGCAGGGTAGCCTAGTGGTTAGAGCGTTGGACTAGTAACCGGAAGGTTGCAAGTTCAAACCCCCGAGCTGACAAGGTACAAATCTGTCGTTCTGCCCCTGAACAGGCAGTTAACCCACTGTTCCTAGGCCGTCATTGAAAATAAGAATTTGTTCTTAACTGACTTGCCTTCTCGCAGTGCCTTGCGAAAGTATTCGGCCCCCTTAAACTTTGCGACCTTTTGCCACATTTCAGGCTTCAAACATAAAGATATAAAACTGTATTTTTTTTGTGAAGAATCAACAACAAGTGGGACACAATCATGAAGTAGAACGACATTTATTGGATATTTCAAACTTTTTTAACAAATCAAAAACTGAAAAATTGGGCGTGCAAAATTATTCAGCCCCCTTTACTTTCAGTGCAGCAAACTCTCTCCAGAAGTTCAGTGAGGATCTCTGAATGATCCAATGTTGACCAAAATGACTAATGATGATAAATACAATGCACCTGTGTGTAATCAAGTCTCCGAATAAATGCACCTGCACTGTGATAGTCTCAGAGGTCCGTTAAAAGCTCAGAGAGCATCATGAAGAACAAGGAACACACCAGGCAGGTCCGAGATACTGTTGTGAAGACGTTTAAAGCCGGATTTGGATAAAAAATATTTTCCAAGCTTTAAACATCCCAAGGAGCACTGTGCAAGCGATAATATTGAAATGGAAGGAGTATCAGACCACTGCAAATCTACCAAGACCTGGCCGTCCCTCTAAACTTTCAGCTCATACAAGGAGAAGACTGATCAGAGATGCAGCCAAGAGGCCCATGATCACTCTGGATGAACTGCAGAGATCTACAGCTGAGGTGGGAGACTCTGTCCATAGGACAACAATCAGTCGTATATTGCACAAATCTGGCCTTTATGGAAGAGTGGCAAGAAGAAAGCCATTTCTTAAAGATATCCATAAAAAGTGTCGGTTAAAGTTTGCCACAAGCCACCTGGGAGACACACCAAACATGTGGAAGAAGGTGCTCTGGTCAGATGCAACCAAAATTGAACTTTTTGGCAACAATGCAAAACGTTATGTTTGGCGTAAAAGCAACACAGCTCATCACCCTGAACACAACATCCCCACTGTCAAACATGGTGGTGGCAGCATCATGGTTTGGGCCTGCTTTTCTTCAGCAGGTACAGGGAAGATGGTTAAAATTGATGGGAAGATGGATGGAGCCAAATACAGGACCATTCTGGAAGAACACCTGATGGAGTCTGCAAAAGACCTGAGACTGGGACGGAGATTTGTCTTCCAACAAGACAATGATCCAAAACATAAAGCAAAATCTACAATGGAATGGTTCAAAAATAAACATATCCAGGTGTTAGAATGGCCAAGGCAAAGTCCAGACCTGAATCCAATCGAGAATCTGTGGAAAGAACTGAAAACTGCTGTTCACAAATGCTCTCCATCCAACCTCACTGAGCTCGAGCTGTTTTGCAAGGAGGAATGGGAAAAAATGTCAGTCTCTCGATGTGCAAAACTGATAGAGACATACCCCAAGCGACTTACAGCTGTAATCGCAGCAAAAGGTGGCGCTACAAAGTATTAACTTAAGGGGGCTGAATAATTTTGCACGCCCAATTTTTCAGTTTTTGATTTGTTAAAAAAGTTTGAAATATCCAATAAATGTCGTTCCACTTCATGATTGTGTCCCACTTGTTGTTGATTCTTCACAAAAAAATTAAGTTTTATATCTTTATGTTTGAAGCCTGAAATGTGGCAAAAGGTCGCAAAGTTCAAGGGGCCGAATACTTTCGCAAGGCACTGTAGGTCCTGGATGGCAGGAAGCTTGGCCACAGTGATGTACTGGGCCGTAAGCACTACACTCTGTAGTGCCTTAGGGTCAGATGCCGAGCAGTTGCCATACCAGGCAGTGATGCAACCGGTCAGGATGCTCTCGATGGTGCAGCTGTATTACCTTTTGAGGATCTGGGGACCCACGCCAAATCTTTTCAGTCTCCTGAGGGGGAAAAGGTTTTGTTGTGCCCTCTTCCTAACTGTCTTGGTATATACCCACGTGGGTGATTAAAAGATGAACTGAGGTCCACACTCCAGTCCAGATGATAGTGGTAATGCACCTTAAAGTTGGTTGCCAACCTCCATATAAAGTCCACAGAAGAAAAAGAAGCCTGAAGGAAGGAGAAATTACGAGAAACTAATTTGGCTTACCGTTTGGGGCGTCACAACTGGTTACCTATTTTGATGTGTAATGAAAGTATTATTTGAAATGATTTTGATGTGATATGAAAGTACAGCGATTTGTGTTTCTAGAAACGTATCGCAATTGAGAATCAATTCACATTTAGATGTTATATTGGACTATTTTAGTTGCCAGAGCCAGTCTATCTCTGAAAATAACATACAGTCCTCGGACCTTGAGGAGTAACGGGGGCAGCAATCAGCAGTAGAAACAATAACAAAGCGTACTTCATGCCCGTTTCTCCACATCTGTATTTCTGATTCAGTCAAATATCAAAATATATATATCAAATATATCAAAATAAGCACCTAGTTATTGATACCCTTGATCAAGATGAGCAAAAATGTATGTATAAAATAAATAAATAAACTTTACCCACTACCAGGATATTTTAGCCCAAAACCGGGTTACCTCTCTGCTAGGAGGCTGAAACTTGGCCATAAGTGGATCTTCCAGCAAGACACATCAACATCCAGAAATAAACTGTTAATTTGGCACAAATTCAACATTTTTTATGGCCATCTCAGTCTTCGGACTTTCTCTGAGCAATTGTATCATAATAAAATAATATAAATGTCCCTTGATTTTTTGTGTGTGTAAGAATACATAATGTACAGTGGGGAGAACAAGTATTTGATACACTGCCGATTTTGCAGGTTTTCCTACTTACAAAGCATGTAGAGGTCTGTAAACAAATGAAAATAAAGGTCAGAACGTGACACAGGTCTGTGAGAGCCGGAATTCTTACTGGTTGGTAGGTGATCAAATACTTATGTCATGCAATAAAATGCAAATTAATTACTTAAAAATATACAATGTGATTTTCTGGATTTTTGTTTTAGATTCCGTCTCTCACAGTTGAAGTGTATCTATGATAAAAATTACAGACCTCTACATGCTTTGTAAGTAGGAAAACTTGCAAAATTGGCAGTATCAAATACTTGTTCTCCCCACTGTATATAATGAACAGACTAGGTCTATACTGCTCCTACATGGTGTAACAATATATCACGTAGATGTATATAATGAACAGACTAGGTCTATACTGCTCCTACATGGTGTAACAAAAGTTACATGACATATTATTTCCTAACCATTCACAATGCTGTCTGAGGTACGAGTAAATCATGACCTATTATTTCCTAACCATTCACAATGCTGGCTGAGGTATGAGTAAAACATGACATATTATTTCCTAACCATTCACAATGCTGGCTGAGGTACGAGTAAATCATGACATATTATTTCCTAACCATTCACAATGCTGGCTGAGGTTTGAGTAAAACATGACATATTATTTCTTAACCATTCACAATGCTGGCTGAGGTATGAGTAAAACATGACATATTATTTCCTAACCATTCACAATGCTGGCTGAGGTTTGAGTAAAACATGACATATTATTTCTTAACCATTCACAATGCTGGCTGAGGTATGAGTAAAACATGACATATTATTTCCTAACCATTCACAATGCTGGCTGAGGTACCAGTAAAACATGACATATTATTTCCTAACCATTCACAATGCTGGCTGAGGTACGAGTAAAACATTACATATTATTTCCTAATTGTCAAAAAATCCCCACTCCTTTATCAACCTGTCTCTCACTGTTTAACCAGAATAACATGAGTTGTGCCCTTCAAACTGTTAGACTGTTAGTCCATAATCATATTTAGCTACTTAGATGTCATGTATTGTCATGTTATGTTCTCTATAATGAAACATCACCAAGTGAAATAAAGTTGATAAGATACTCTTAATAGACATTAAATAAAAAATGGTTGTTCAGAAATCATTCATTATTATGTTGCTCTGATGAAATGAACAAAATATTTCACAATCATTACCACTGCTGATATTCACATCGAATAATTACAAGGATCATATTTCTCAGTTGCATTGACCTGCAGACATCAGACACCACCTCTCTCTTATGTACATGTGACTGAAATGTAACCAATCAGAAAAATCACTGAGACAATTTTGATGGCCAAATAAAAAAAACAGCACGTTTCTGCACGTATCCAATTGGATAATTCCAGTACAGTACATGTCTAGAGGGATAATTCCAGTACAGTACATGTGTAGAGGGATAATTCCAGTGCAGTACATGTGTAGAGGGATAATTCCAGTGCAGTACATGTGTAAAGGCTGTGGAGGGAAAATTCCAGTGCAGTACATGTGTAAAGGGTGTAGAGGTATAATTCCAGTACAGTACATGTGTAAGGGGATAATTACAGTACATGTGTAGAGGGATAATTCCAGTGCAGTACAGTGCATTTGTAGAGGGATAATTCCAGTACAGTACATGTGTAGATGGACAATTCCAGTGCAGGACATGTGTAGAGGGATAATTCCAGTGCAGTACATGTGTAAGGGGATAATTCCAGTGCAGTACATGTTTGGAGGGATAATTCCAGTACAGGACATGTGTAGAGGGATAATTCCAGTACAGTACATGTGTAGAGGGATAATTCCAGTGCAGTACATGTTTGGAGGGATAATTCCAGTGCAGTACATGTGCAGAGGGATAATTCATAATTCTCTCGGATTCTAACATGCAAGCTTCTGCATGTCATCTATAGCCGACACCTTTCACAGAACAGTTCACAGAATTGTCCATTGAAATACATTTTCACAATTTAATCATTGCTACCTTAAGGCCTGATTGGTGGAGTGCTGCAGAGATGGTTGTCCTTCTGGAAGGTTCTCCCATCTCCACAGAGGAACTCTGGAGCTCTGTCAGAGTGAACATCGGTGTCACAATTCATGTGTATAGGTGGCAGGGAAGTCAGGCACAGGAGAATTCAACTTGGTAAAATGGAGTAATTTAATAAAACAAAACATAACTCCAAAACCATAAATACAAAATGAAACAAATTGTGTATGAGGACTCGTCGCGCACCAAATACAAACAACACGACACTGAACATAAAACAATCTCTGACAAAGACATGATGGGAAGCCTAGTGGCAGGGTAGCCTAGTGGTTAGAGCGTTGGACTAGTAACCGGAAGGTTGCAAGTTCAAACCCCCGAGCTGACAAGGTACAAATCTGTCGTTCTGCCCCTGAACAGGCAGTTAACCCACTGTTCCTAGGCCGTCATTGAAAATAAGAATTTGTTCTTAACTGACTTGCCTTTTCGCAGTGCCTTGCGAAAGTATTCGGCCCCCTTAAACTTTGCGACCTTTTGCCACATTTCAGGCTTCAAACATAAAGATATAAAACTGTATTTTTTTGTGAAGAATCAACAACAAGTGGGACACAATCATGAAGTAGAACGACATTTATTGGATATTTCAAACTTTTTTAACAAATCAAAAACTGAAAAATTGGGCGTGCAAAATTATTCAGCCCCCTTTACTTTCAGTGCAGCAAACTCTCTCCAGAAGTTCAGTGAGGATCTCTGAATGATCCAATGTTGACCAAAATGACTAATGATGATAAATACAATGCACCTGTGTGTAATCAAGTCTCCGAATAAATGCACCTGCACTGTGATAGTCTCAGAGGTCCGTTAAAAGCTCAGAGAGCATCATGAAGAACAAGGAACACACCAGGCAGGTCCGAGATACTGTTGTGAAGACGTTTAAAGCCGGATTTGGATAAAAAATATTTTCCAAGCTTTAAACATCCCAAGGAGCACTGTGCAAGCGATAATATTGAAATGGAAGGAGTATCAGACCACTGCAAATCTACCAAGACCTGGCCGTCCCTCTAAACTTTCAGCTCATACAAGGAGAAGACTGATCAGAGATGCAGCCAAGAGGCCCATGATCACTCTGGATGAACTGCAGAGATCTACAGCTGAGGTGGGAGACTCTGTCCATAGGACAACAATCAGTCGTATATTGCACAAATCTGGCCTTTATGGAAGAGTGGCAAGAAGAAAGCCATTTCTTAAAGATATCCATAAAAAGTGTCGGTTAAAGTTTGCCACAAGCCACCTGGGAGACACACCAAACATGTGGAAGAAGGTGCTCTGGTCAGATGAAACCAAAATTGAACTTTTTAGCAACAATGCAAAACGTTATGTTTGGCGTAAAAGCAACACAGCTCATCACCCTGAACACAACATCCCCACTGTCAAACATGGTGGTGGCAGCATCATGGTTTGGGCCTGCTTTTCTTCAGCAGGTACAGGGAAGATGGTTAAAATTGATGGGAAGATGGATGGAGCCAAATACAGGACCATTCTGGAAGAAAACCTGATGGAATCTGCAAAAGACCTGAGACTGGGACGGAGATTTGTCTTCCAACAAGACAATGATCCAAAACATAAAGCAAAATCTACAATGGAATGGTTCAAAAATAAACATATCCAGGTGTTAGAATGGCCAAGGCAAAGTCCAGACCTGAATCCAATCGAGAATCTGTGGAAAGAACTGAAAACTGCTGTTCACAAATGCTCTCCATCCAACCTCACTGAGCTCGAGCTGTTTTGCAAGGAGGAATGGGAAAAAATGTCAGTCTCTCCATGTGCAAAACTGATAGAGACATACCCCAAGCGACTTACAGCTGTAATCGCAGCAAAAGGTGGTGCTACAAAGTATTAACTTAAGGGGGCTGAATAATTTTGCACGCCCAATTTTTCAGTTTTTGATTTGTTAAAAAAGTTTGAAATATCCAATAAATGTCGTTCCACTTCATGATTGTGTCCCACTTGTTGTTGATTCTTCACAAAAAAATACAGTTTTATATCTTTATGTTTGAAGCCTGAAATGTGGCAAAAGGTCGCAAAGTTCAAGGGGCTGAATACTTTCGCAAGGCACTGTAGGTCCTGGATGGCAGGAAGCTTGGCCACAGTGATGTACTGGGCCGTAAGCACTACACTCTGTAGTGCCTTAGGGTCAGATGCCGAGCAGTTGCCATACCAGGCAGTGATGCAACCGGTCAGGATGCTCTCGATGGTGCAGCTGTATTACCTTTTGAGGATCTGGGGACCCACGCCAAATCTTTTCAGTCTCCTGAGGGGGAAAAGCTTTTGTTGTGCCCTCTTCCTAACTGTCTTCGTATATACCCACGTGGGTGATTAAAAGATGAACTGAGGTCCACACTCCAGTCCAGATGATAGTGGTAATGCACCTTAAAGTTGGTTGCCAACCTCCATATAAAGTCCACAGAAGAAAAAGAAGCCTGAAGGAAGGAGAAATTACGAGAAACTAATTTGGCTTACCGTTTGGGGCGTCACAACTGGTTACCTATTTTGATGTGTAATGAAAGTATTATTTGAAATGATTTTGATGTGATATGAAAGTACAGCGATTTGTGTTTCTAGAAACATATCGCAATTGAGAATCAATTCACATTTAGATGTTATATTGGACTATTTTAGTTGCCAGAGCCAGTCTATCTCTGAAAATAACATACAGTCCTCGGACCTTGAGGAGTAACGGGGGCAGCAATCAGCAGTAGAAACAATAACAAAGCGTACTTCATGCCCGTTTCGGTAAAAAGCTGAGGGATGAGGCTGGAGAAATTCAACCATCCATGATATCAACATTATAGCTTTAACCATGTTTTGAGGATATACAGTGTTTGTTTATATTTACTCACAAACATTGGAGTAAAAAAAAAGCGTATATTTTGGTTTCTGGTGGGGTACGACAGTTGAACAAAGCTCATGAGGCATTTATAAGGGATTTCTTCAAGAAACAATGGGTTCATATCATTAATGTATAAATCCCAAAATGGACGTAACAACTGCTGATTGCCCCTTTAAGACTACATATTGGGCTAATCTAATAAGAGATATTGAGGATTACAGTATTTCAGGTATTGTCATTGGATGCATTTGATCAATTGTTAATGTTTTGGTGATGGTCCACTCTTGATGTTCTACACGTTACAGTGTAGCTTCAGCCATTCCTACAGAACAACATTAAAGTGTAGAACCCCTTTACTGCATATTGGTTCAACGACTGCAGAGACGGTACTTACTGGTGTTAAACAGATCTCCAACCTTCTCTTCTTCCTCCTTCTCCTCTTTCAATGTGACAGTCATCTCCCCCTCTTTCACTCCAAAAACTGCATCCTCTTCCTCCACTCTGAACGAGTCTTCCTCTTCTTTCACTGAAACGTCCTCTTCTTCTTTCACAGTAACAGCCTCACCCTCTACTTGTTTTTGTATTGTAACATCCTTCTCTCTCCCCTCCTCTTTCACAAAAGCTTCTTTCTCCGTCCAGCAGACCACCTCTTTGTAGTATCTGGGATCTACATCTGTTTATATTAGTTACTGTGCTGTTACTAAGCAGTAATGCATTACGGCAGTGTTACGTTAGGGGTGCCGGGAACTGTAGAGCATGAGGGGTTTTGACTAAACGAAAACTAACTGTACTCCCGTCTCCTGCCTGGTCATTTCTCCACAACACAAATATTACAGTGGCGACGAGGTGATTAAACTACATAAACGGACATTGCTTGAAGGGAAGAATGTTGCGTGAGTAATGAAACTCAAAATAATTATGTAATTCGTCAGTTATTTTTATTTTCTTTCGCCAGTATAAAAGGCTAACCACAGCTAGCACTGCTAGTACAGTATTCAGGAGCCGCCAAGTAGCAAGACTATTGGAGTCCAGAATAGCGACACTGCCCTCTGGTGGTTAAATAAAAAAAACTATAATTGAACCCATTGAAATTAGGCGATCTCAGTGGAGAAATATTGGCAAGAAAAAAAAAGGAAGACGGTGTGTACATTATTACAAATGAGTGCAGTGAATGAAGTAATTGCAGAAACTTCTGAAGTGAAGAATTAGATGAAAATTAAGGAATACAAGGAATAAGAAACTGAACAATTAACTGTGAAAATGGCAACCATTGGTCGAGTACCAGAGTTTGAGGCTACAAAAGAGGATTTTGATTCCTATTTGTAGCGTTTTGAGCGTTGGCTGGCTGCAAATGAAATCGAAGATGGAAAGAAAGCAGACGTATTTCTCAGTGTTTTGGGTCCAATTGAGTATGGATTGCTGAAAGGTCTCATTGAACCAATGAAAGCAGTGGAGTTGAACTATGCAGAACTGACTGAAACTCTTTCAAGGTATTTCAAGCCTAAGCCAATTCTCATTGCAGAACGTTTCAGATTTTACCAACGTCAGAGTCAAGGGGAAACAGTGGCTGACTACATCCTTGCTTTGAAAAGGCTGGCAAGTACAGTGCCTTGCGAAAGTATTCGGCCCCCTTGAACTTTGCGACCTTTTGCCACATTTCAGGCTTCAAACATAAAGATATAAAACTGTATTTTTTTGTGAAGAATCATCAACAAGTGGGACACAATCATGAAGTGGAACGACATTTATTGGATATTTCAAACTTTTTTAACAAATCAAAAACTGAAAAATTGGGCGTGCAAAATTATTCAGCCCCTTTACTTTCAGTGCAGCAAACTCTCTCCAGAAGTTCAGTGAGGATCTCTGAATGATCCAATGTTGACCTAAATGACTAATGATGATAAATACAATCCACCTGTGTGTAATCAAGTCTCTGTATAAATGCACCTGCACTGTGATCTCAGAGGTCCGTTAAAAGCGCAGAGAGCATCATGAAGAACAAGGAACACACCAGGCAGGTCCGAGATACTGTTGTGAAGAAGTTTAAAGCCGGATTTGGATACAAAAAGATTTCCCAAGCTTTAAACATCCCAAGGAGCACTGTGCAAGCGATAATATTGAAATGGAAGGAGTATCAGACCACTGCAAATCTACCAAGACCTGGCCGTCCCTCTAAACTTTCAGCTCATACAAGAAGACTGATCAGAGATGCAGCCAAGAGGCCCATTATCACTCTGGATGAACTGCAGAGATCTACAGCTGAGGTGGGAGACTCTGTCCATAGGACAACAATCAGTCGTATATTGCACAAATCTGGCCTTTATGGAAGAGTGGCAAGAAGAAAGACATTTCTTAAAGATATCCATAAAAAGTGTCGTTTAAAGTCTGCCACAAGTCACCTGGTAGACACACCAAACATGTTGAAGAAGGTGCTCTGGTCAGATGCAACCAAAATTGAACTTTTAGGCAACAATGCAAGACGTTATGTTTGGCGTAAAAGCAACACAGCTCATCACCCTGAACACACCATCCCCACTGTCAAACATGGTGGTGGCAGCATCATGGTTTGGGCCTGCTTTTCTTCAGCAGGGACAGGGAAGATGGTTAAAATTGATGGGAAGATGGATGGAGCCAAATACAGGACCATTCTGGAAGAAAACCTGATGGAGTCTGGGACGGAGATTTGTCTTCCAACAAGACAATGATCCAAAACATAAAGCAAAATCTACAATGGAATGGTTCATAAATAAACATATCCAGGTGTTAGAATGGTCAAGTCAAAGTCCAGACCTGAATCCAATCGAGAATCTGTGGAAAGAACTGAAAACTGCTGTTCACAAATGCTCTCCATCCAACCTCACTGAGCTCGAGCTGTTTTGCAAGGAGGAATGGGAAAAAATGTCAGTCTCTCGATGTGCAAAACTGATAGAGACATACCCCAAGCGACTTACAGCTGTAATCACAGCAAAAGGTGGCGCTACAAAGTATTAACTTAAGGGGGCTGAATAATTTTGCACGCCCAATTTTTCAGTGTTTGATTTGTTAAAAAAGTTTGAAATATCCAATAAATGTCGTTCCACTTCAAGATTGTGTCCCACTTGTTGTTGATTCTTCACAAAAAAATACAGTTTTATATCTTTATGTTTGAAGCCTGAAATGTGGCAAAATGTCGCAAAGTTCAAGGGGGCCGAATACTTTCGCAAGGCACTGTACATGTGAGTTTGCACGATTTCTTGATGATGCTCTCCGAGACAAGTTTGTATGTGGTCTCACAGGTGACGCATATCACAGAAGGCTCCTGTCAGAGAAGGACCTGACCTTTAAGAAAGCCTGTGATATAGCACTTGGACTCGAGCTTGCCCACAGGGATACTATTGAGCTATCGGGACATGCAGAACGTCAGAAAGGTGTTCACAAGGTCAGTGATGCACGTGGTGAAAAAAGCTCACAAAAGTCACACTTTTTTCAGTCCCGTCCTCAAGGTTACACAAGAACAAAGCAGCCCACATCTCAAAGGTTTAAGCCAAGTTGCTACAGATGTGGGGGAGATAATCATCAGCACAGTGAATGTCGATTCCAAAAGGAAAAGTGCCACAATTGTGGAAAGGTTGGACATTTACAGAGAGTGTGTAAAACCTCAAAACGCACAGCAAGAGCGCACAAAGTGTCAGACGCAGCACAAGAAGAGGAAGGTACTGGACAGTATTGGAACTGTTCACAGTGTACACAGCTCAACAACTAAAAGATGGAATCTATCTCAACATGGAGTTAGCGGGAAAACCAGTAAAAATGCAGCTGGACACCGGAGCGTCTGTATCTCTGGTTCCAGAGAGACTCTACAAAGAAAAACTGAAAGAGTGCCCTCTTCAGCCCGCGTCCATCCGCCTTTCTTCATACACTGGTGACACTATTCCTGTGTTAGGGCAGATCCAGGTACCAGTCCGGTATGAGGGGAAGGAGTGGACGCTACCGCTTGTCATTGTTAAAGGAGAAAAATCAGCCTTGCTAGGCAGAAACTGGCTACAAAAGATCAAGTTGAACTGGGGAGAAATCTTCAGTCTCAGAAATGACAAACCAGTGAGTCAGGCTACACTCACTAACATGCTGGAGACGCACAAAGAACTTTTCAAAGATGGCTACGGTGAAATACAAGACTTCACAGCAAAAGTCAGAGTGCAAGAAGGAACCAAGCCTATCTTTCACAAACCACGTCCAGTTCCCTATGCTCTTAAGGAAGCAGTAGAGAAGGAACTGGAACACCTACAGAAGAATAACATAATCACGAAAGTAGCGAGGAGCGACTGGGCCGCTCCGATTGTTGTAGTCCCAAAGAAAGACAAGACCGTCAGGATGTGCGGTGACTACAAGGTCACAGTAAATCGCTGCATACTACCAGAGGAATATCCACTACCAAACGCTGAAGCTCTGTTTGCCACTCTAGCTGGTGGGAAGGTTTTCAGTAAGCTGGACCTGGCATTCGCTTATCAGCAACTGAAGCTGGATCCGGAGTCAGAACAGTATCTGACCATCAATACACACAAGGAGCTATTCAGATTCAATCGCTTGGCCTATGGAATCTCGACAGCTCCAGCGATATTCCAACAAACAATGGATCAGATCTTGGACGGTATAGACCATGTTGTGTGCTTTATGTACGACATCCTCGTGTCAGCACCAACCATTGGAGAGCACCTTGTAGTGCTGGACAAAGTGATGTCAAGACTGAAGAAATACGAAGTGAGAATGAAATGCAGCAAGTGTGAGTTCCTCCAGGACTCAATGGAGTATCTCGGATACAAGATTGATGCACAAGGCCTGCACCCAACCAACAGCAAGGTGGAAGCAATCATGAACGCACCAGCACCCACAAATATCTCAGAGCTGAGGTCCTTTTTGGGGCTCCTGAACTATTACGGAAAGTTTGTGGCAAACTTGTCCGCATTGTTGCATCCGCTTCACCAACTGCTGCAGGCAAATACAAAGTGGAATTGGTCCCCACAATGTGAAGAAGCATTCAAGACTTGCAAACAGCGTCTGCTAAAGAGCAAGTGGCTTGCCCACTATAACACAGAGATGAAGCTGAGACTCGCATGTGATGCATCTCCATACGGAGTAGGAGCCGTCATCTCACATGTTCTACCGTCAGGTGAAGAACACCCTATTGCATTTGCATCACGGACTCTGTCACCAAGTGAGAAAAATTATGCTCAAATTGAGAAGGAAGCCCTGAGCATAATATTCGGAGTGAAGAAGTTTCACAAATACCGCTACAGAAGGAAGTTCCAACTGCTGACAGATCACAAGCCTCTGTTGGCCATCCTTGGACCAAAATCAGCTATACCAACCCTTGCTGCACTTCGAATGTAACGTTGGGCTCTGATATTGTTAGCCTACGACTACGAGATTGAGTACAGACGATCCAGTGATCACGCAAATGCCGATGCACTATCAAGACTACCATGCAATAGTGACTCCGACAGTGAAGATGATAGAGCAGTCTTCCAGATCTCTCTCATTGATGAACTGCCCATATCTGCTTCTGACATAGCAGAGGAAACAAGGAAAGACCCCGTGCTTTCCAAAGTCTTGGACTTAACATTAGGCGGTTGGCCAACCTTCGTAAATGACGATAACCTTCGTCCATTCATCGTCAAGAAAGACCAGTTTTCCACTGATCAAAGGTGTGTTCTGTGGGGATCAAGGGTGGTGGTACCTCACAAATTCAAAGAGGAAGAGAGGGTGATGGTACGTGATTTCAGGCACCCTAAGCGCCTGTGGAACTCAGGTGTGATCTTGCAGCGCAGAGGACCTTTAACTTACCAAGTCCAAATTGGTCATCGCCAAATGTGGATCACCTGCTACGGTTCAACGCCCCAGCAGAGACATGCTGAGAGAACAAGAACAATAACGACCCCCAGGACTATTCTCCTGACTGTGGACGTACGGGAGAGACAGAGCCTGACCTTCCACCCGAACCTGGCCCACCACAGGAAGCCCAGGAGGAGCGGAGATATCCTATTCGACAGCGAAGGGCACCTCAAAAGCTTGACCTGTGAGTTGAGCTGGTTAATAAGGAGGTAACAGACAGTAAAACAAACACTTTAATATGTCCTAGATAAAAGGAAAGAAAAAGGACATTACCTGGGTTAGTTATTAGGACACAAACTCCATCTTCGGGGCAGAATAATCCCCTGGATTTGTGCTGGGCTCTGAAAAGTCTGCTTCAACCCAGTAGTTGAAAAATGTTTAAGAATGCATTGTTCAGATATTGCATTAGTAGTTACCTAACATATTTACCTTGTTCTCTGGGAGTTAAACACAATGGTGGAGGAGTGTAGTATCTGGGATCTACATCTGTTTATATTAGTTAGTGCTGTTACTAAGCAGTAATGCATTACGGCAGTGTTACGTTACTACACCTAATAGGAAATGCACATGCGCACTGGGGTGCCGGGAACTGTAGAGCACGAGGGGTTTTGACTAAACGAAAACTAACTGTACTCCCGTCTCCTGCCTGGTCATTTCTCCACAACACAAATATTACACTCTTCTTTATCAGGAGGAGAGTAGCTTAGTGAACTCACAGGCGGGGTCGTTAGCTAGCTAGCATTAACGACTAGCCTAGCTCTAAGCTAACTTAGCAAGCCAGCTAGCTGACAAAGTAAATATATAATTAAATGGGTCAACAAGTACATATGACAGAAGTGCGTTTAATACACAGCGACTAATATACACCAAAAACAGTGTAAAGAGCGTGAATGTTGTAGCTGTGTTTGCTAGAAAGCTACCGAGGTGTCCGACTAGCTGTTGTTGTTGATGGATTATAGATTATACTAGATTATACGTCACACTGGCAGCGTCGCCGGAACCTAAAAGAACCTAAAAGACGCACATTTTTCATTTATTTCATAAAAGTTTAATATTATATTAAGTCGTTCAAAAATAAGCATGTGTTGCTTGATTCGTGTTTAATGAGTGAGAATCTAAAACAAACTTTACACACCACTATATATTTGAACTGAACCATACTTCTGACATGGATCATTTTGACCCCAAAAGGCATATCTTTTATCATAGTCAAAATGTGGTTTATTAAAATCTTCAAATGTTTAATTACTTTGTCAATCAACTTGTTCTTAATAAATCTAAATCATGGATTAGTGTTTCTGTATCAATATGGACTTTTAACAAATTCAAATCCTTTGGAGTCATTTTGACCCCAGCCAAAAGCACCTTTGATAAATAGGACATTTACTTCAAATCAAAATCTCATTTTATTGGTCACATACACGTGTTTAGCAGATGTTATTGCGGGTGTTGTGAAATGCTTGTGGTTTTAGCTCCGACAGTGCAGTAATATCTAACAATTTCACAACATATACCCAATACACACAAATCTAAGTATTCAAATCTAGGTTTCTCTGTAGACATGATCCATCCCACCATAGGGTGGAGGGGCACCTGTAACAGTGGTTTTGAACAAATAGACACCTGCAGATATAGTGCCTCCCATGTACTCTCCCAAGATCGGATTTTTCTATACCACGTATCACATGACACAAAACTGGCAATTGTAGAAAACTCTGCCAGCGGTAGAAAACTCTGCCAACACTCTGCCAGCAGTATAAAACTCTCCCAGCGGTAGAAAAGTCTACCAGGAGTATACAGTGCATTCGTAATGTATTCAGACCCCTTCACATTTTCCACATTTTGTTACGTTACAGCCTTATTCTAAAATTGAAGATTTTTCCCCTCATCAATCTACACACAATACCCCATGATGACATCATAATACCCCATAAAGACATCACAATACCCCATAATGACAAACCAAAAATTGAGTTTTTAGACATTTTTGCACATTTATTTACTTTTACTATGAGACTTGAAATTGAGCTCAGATGGTCCTGATTCCATTGATCATCCATGAGATGTTTCTACAACTTGATTGGAGTCAACCTGTGGTAAATTAAATTGATTGGACATGATTTGGAAAGGCACACACCTGTCTATATAAGGTCCCACAGGTAACCAAGCAATAAGGTCAAAGGAATTGTCCGTAGAGCTCTGAGACAGGATTGTGTCGAGTTCCCCAAGAACACAGTTGCCTCCATCATACGTAACGGAAGAAGTTTATTATTATTTGTAGTCTTGCATGTCATCTACTTTGATGCTAATAAGCATGTTTAAATAAGGTTTATTAAGGATCCCCATTAGTTCCTGCCAAGGCAGCAGCTACTCTTCCTGGGATTTATGGAATTATTGTTGTGGAAAAACAAAAGTCTAATTTCAGTACTATTATATATATTTTTGTACTTTGACCCGTTTTCGTGATTACAACTCCCCTACGGACTCGGGGGCGAAGGTCAAGAGCCATGCGTCCACTGAAACACGACCATGCCAAGCCACACTTTACTTCTTGACACACTTAACCTGGAAGCGTGTCAGAGAAAACAGTCCAGCTGGCGACGGAAGTCAGCGTGCATGCGCCTGGTAAAAACATGTCACATTTAAGCAATAAGGCCAGAGGAAGTGTGGTATATGGCCAATAGAGCAGTAAAAATACATGTTTTGTCATACACATGGTATACGGCCTGATATACCACGGCTGTCAGCCAATCCGCATTCAGGGCTTTAACCACCCATTTTAAAATGTAGCTTTAACATTATATTATAACATCAATTCCTATAGTACAGAACAAAATGTAAGTATAGAATTTCAGTAGCATGCTGCTTAAAAACTACACATTTGTTCAAAACATTTGGAAAGTTAGTGCCCATTATTAAGACAGTACTTACTGGTGGTAATCAGATCTTCTGACTCCTCTGTCAATATGACCGTTCTCTCCCTCTTTCTCCTTCACTCCAAAAACTGCATCCTCCTCTTTCTCTTCCTCTTCTTTTACTGTAACGTATTTTTCTTATTTCACGGTGACAGCCTCACCCTCTACTTATTTGAACAGTGACATCCACCTCTTCCTCCTCCTCTTTCACGACAATGTTCAGCCCTAGAGCTTCTTTCTCCGTCCAGCAGACCTCCTCTTTAACATCACTGAGCTCATGATCGGGGATGTTAGCCAGTTAGCATGAGCGACTAGTTTAGTGCTAGGCGAATTTATGAAGCCAGCTAGTTGACTAACAATGTACCTATAACATTTAAATGGGGGCAATTAACTAGATGTCAGAAGTATATTTAAAACACAGAGGCAAATATGCACAGAAACAGCCTAAATGTTTCGGCTTTGTTGGCTACAAAGGTGGCTGACTCGTTGTTGATCCGTTCCGTCCACTAGATTATACATTACGCTCGCAGCAGCCTGAAAGACGCACATCGCTGTCTGCTGATTGGTGTGGGAAACGCAGTTAAGATACTTTTTTTTGTTGCACACAAATGTATTTTTCATTCCTTTCATGAAATAATATTATATTGAGACGTTCAAATTGAGCAGTGCATATTTTGAGTGAGAATTTAAAACATACTGTCCTTCACATCTGTATTTAAGGCAGTTTCATATTCACACACTGGTTGATTTATCTGTCAAACTAGGAATGCTCTGCAGCCTAGTTTAACAGTGATCTATGTTCTATGAAAGCAGCTGGGAGCAAACTGGAGAATAGTTAGAGGAAAACAAACCTAACTGCATCCCCAGTTCCTGGTATATCATCAGACTGCATACAAACCTAACTGCATCACCAGTCCCTGGTATATCATCAGACTGCCTACAAACCTGACTGCATGCCCAGTTCCTGGTATATCACCAGACTGCATACAAACCTAACTACATCACCAGTCCCTGGTATATCACCAGACTGCATACAAACCTAACTGCATCACCAGGCCCTGGTTTATCATCAGACTGCATACAAACCTAACTGCATGCATAGTCCCTGGTATATCATCAGACTGCTGTGACGACCCTCCCACTCTGTCTGCCGAATTCTTTCTCTTTGCTCTTGTTTTCCTTAATAGGATGTCAGTGGGTGGAGCCGGGAGGGTAATCAGTGAAATGGCAGATTTTGGTTGTGCCATTTTTTGTGGCAATTTTGGTTGGTTGCGTTGGCACCTTTCAACACCCCTCATTATCACATGTATACACGCGACCACTTACACTACTGACTAAACACACACCAGTGTTAATTGTATTTACTTTACTTCAGTTAATAAATATATTTTGTTCTTCTTTATCTCCACGTTGTCTCACTTTTTGTTACGGTCTTCGAATGGAGACCAGTTAGAACCCAACTAACAAAACCCAACTAAAACATGACTGCAGATCAGAAGAGCAGAGACATACAGAATGATGGCAGAGAAAATCCCCAACATCCAAAATAGGTAAGATTCCATGATGGGTAAACAAAGCTTCCTGAAGCATTGATGCTTTACAGCCAATTGTCTCAAAAATAGGTTCATTACTCAAGGCTTTGGGCAACACAGAATTTAGAACAGCCAAATTATTTTAAATGACACCCCACACCGTAGCACGTAGCAGCATAGCCTTTGTGACATTATTAGAGATGACATCCCACACCGTAGCACGTAGCAGCATAGCCTTTATGTCATTATTATAGATGCGATACCACACCGTAGCACGTAGCAGCATAGCCTTTATGTCATTATTATAGATGCGATACCACACCGTAGCACGTAGCAGCACAGCCTTTGTGTCATTATTATAGATTACATCCCACACCGTAGCAGCATAGCCTTTATGTCATTATTATAGATGACATCCCACACCATAGCACGTAGCAGCATAGCCTTTATGTCATTATTAGATATGACATCCCACACCGTAGCACGTAGCAGCATAGCCTTTATGTCATTATTATAGATGACATCCCACACCATAGCACGTAGCAGCATAGCCTTTATGTCATTATTAGATATGACATCCTACACCGTAGCACGTAGCAGCACAGCCTTTGTGTCATTATTATAGATGACATCCCACACCGTAGCAGCATAGCCTTTATGTCATTTACTAAACCACTGGCCGTGTTCGAGAGCATCAAATCCATGCTGCATTGTGGGTAAATGGTGACTGGCTGACTGATTTATAAATCATAATGAGTAGTTATTTATCATGCGAGGTGATTTGTAGATCAATCAGTCGCCTGCAGTGTCGAACCAGCCCAATACCAAACCAATCAGGTGGTTGTTCGATTAAATGAATCTTCAGACGTCGTTGATGACGTGCTGCTGATAAAGTGATACAGGCATCAATCAGCACACTGCTTTGAAGTTTACTGCTTAGAGATTTGGACGCATGCCTCGCTTCTTTCAGCAGCAGCAACAGTTAGTCACCCACCTCTGTAGCTTGCTAGACAAAATAGCCGAAAGCTCTTTAGACGCTTTAGTGTATATTAGCCACTGTGTTTTAAACCCACTTCTGTAGTTAGTTATCCGCTTTAATTTCATATTTACGGTGTTGTTGTTATTAGTCAGCTAGCGGGCTGGTTAAGTTAGCATTAGCCTAGCTAGCTAACATCTCCGACCATGCGGCCAGTAAGCCACTCTCCTTCTAATGAAGAGGAGGATATCACAATAAAACAAGAAGTAGAGAGTGAGGCCGTTACTGTGAAAGAAGAGAAAGACGCGTTCAGAGTGAAAGAGGAGGAGGATGCAGTTTATGGATTGAAAGAGGAGGAGGGGGAGATGACTGTCCCGTCCAAAAAGGAGGAGGAAGAAGAGGAGGACCCTGGATATCTGGGCCCGGTTTCCCAAACGCATCTTAAGGTGTCCAATGGTTCTAACGGTGCAGTTAGCAATAAGATGGTTTTGAGAAACCGTTCCCTGATTAACACTAGTAAGTATTGTCTTAAAAACAGAGGCTCAAACTCTGCAGTTGAACTGATGTTTGGTGTTAAAATGGAAATATGCAATAGCTACATCCATATTTAGACTTATTTATTTATAGCTATTGATTCTTGAAGAATATAACACATGCCTCATGAGCTTAGGTCAACTGTTGTACTCCATCAGATCCCCAAATAAGCTTTTTTTTACTCTAATGTTTAGAAACAATGTAAATCAACGCTGTATAGCCTCAACATGGTTAAAACTATAATGTTGATGGTCAGTCCTTGCATCCATAGGTCTGTCTCTGAATTTTGAAAGTAGTTATATTTCTCCAACCCCATAATCATTTTATTACCAGAACAGTGGTGGAATGACAGATTTGTTATTGTTTGAACTGCAGATTGCTGGGTTGTGTGGGTTTTTTAAAAGCAACAAAATGGCTGCCCAGAGGCTTGGTTTGGTTAAGAGCTGAGGGATGGGGGAAGGAGAAGTATATCCACTCTCAAATTCATAGAGAACGATATTGTAGCAACCGTAACCTAACACTAAGCGACCTCGTCAAGAAGTTCAGAAATCTTGGCGTAACAGTTATAAGGTGTTGGCTTGACAGTCACTGGACCCAGGTTTGAGTTCAGCTCGGGGCTACCCCCAGAATTCACTACACAATGAATACAGTGACTGGCCATCCACAAGATCAAAATGATTGTTTTAAACAGATTGCGGCTATATAGTATATTCTATAATTGCCAGTGTAGATTTCCTGTGGGGGCAAATTATTAGCGCTGTTAAGTCATTGTGTAATTTTCAGCCAATTTTTTTCATGCCATTACATTAAAGGCAAGACATTCCTAGATTCAATTACATTCATGAATTGGCTTGAAACCTTTGTTTTAAACCTTCCTCAAAGTTGGTGCCTTGACGGATTTGTAAAAAATGGTTTGTTATGAAACACTTTTTTTATTTATTTAAATGTAACCTTTATTTAACTAAGCAAGTCCGTTAAGAACAACATCTTATTTACAATGACTACCTACCCCGGACGACGCTGGGCCAATTGTGCGCCACCCTATGGGACTCCCAATCACTGCCGGTTGTGATACATCCTGGATTTGATCCAGGGTGTCTGTAGTGACTCCTCAAACACTGATATGCAGTGTCCGCTGCGCCACTTGGGAACCCCAAAATCATGTTCTAGTGTTGTCCCCAACTAAAATACATCTTGGTCAACCAAGAGTCATCTGTAATTTCTACCAATCGCCCCATGTGTTTTTATAAAATCTATATGTACTGAACGTATGATGCTTTAAGCACGCTGTTTGATTAAATAAATAAGACACACAAATGACTAGAGGGAGCCAGTCATCAATATAACCTGACTAGGTGGAGCCGGTTAAGAACACATTCTTATTTTCAATGACGGCATAGGAACAGTGGGTTAACTGCCTTGTTCAGGGGCAGAACGACAGATTTGTACTTTGTCAGCTTGGGGATCCGATCTTGCAACCTTTCGGTTACCCCCCCCCCCCCCGCTGCTGGACTTCGTAAATTCTGCCGTTCTTGCGGGGTCCTCCTCTAACGTATCTTGTAGGGTCAGGTCTGGGTGGTCTGCCAGGGGCCGTTTCATTTAGTATCCGTTTGGGTCTGCATGAGGAATAATTGTATTTTCCCATAGTATGTTTTACTGAAGTTGACCAACTGAAAGGGAGTGTAACTTTATGACTATTGTTGGATTCTAAACTTTGAACATTGAGATATTAAAAACATGATAGGTCAGACGCAGAGTATATAAAGGAGTGAGATCTGTAGAAAGTGGAATGTGCTGGGTGGACAGGAGGAGATCACAGGATTGCTATATCTGTGGATTAGGCGAAGGAGGGGTTGAGGTCAGGAGGTCAGGTCAGATCCCCTGAAGGGAGTAATAAGGGTTTAGTATCCTGTTACCCTCTTCCTGTCGACCCAGAAGATGTAAGGATTGGAGGGAAGGGGGGGGAGTGTCCAAAGTGGGGTATATGTACCTGTGATGGTCAGAACATGTTTTTGTCTGAATTACAACTGTAACGACCCTTAGGGATGAACTAAAGTTGTTTAAACACTTCTGCAAGCAGGCCTTTCTAATCGACCTGGCCCGGGTATCCTGGAAGGATATTGACCTCATCCCATAAGTAGAGGATGCCTGGTTGTTCTTTAAAAGTAATTTCCTCTCCACCTTAAATAAGCATGCCCCTTTCAAAAAATGTAGAACTAAGAACAGATGGTTCTTGGTTCACTCCAGACCTGACTGCCCTTGACCAGCACAAAAACATCCTGTGGCATACTGCACTAGCATCGAATAGTCCCCACGATATGCAATTTTTCAGAGAAGTCAGGAACCAATACACACAGTCAGTTAGGAAAGCAAAGGCTAGCTTTTTCAAACAGAAATTTGCATCCTGTAGCTCTAACTCCAAAAAGTTTTGGGACACTAAAGTCTATGGAGAATAAGAGCACCTCCTCCCAGCTGCCCACTGCACTGAGGCTAGGAAACACTAACACCACCGATAAATCCATGATAATCGAGAATTTCAATAAGCTTTTCTCTACGGCTGGCCATGCTTTCCTCCTGGCTACCCCAACCCTGGCCAACAGCTCTGCACCCCCCGCAGCTACTTGCCCAAGCCTCCAAGAGTCTCCTTCACCCAAATCCAGATAGCTGATGTTCTGGAAGAGCTGCAAAACCTTGACCCGTACAAATCAGCTGGGCTAGACAATCTGGACCCTCTCTTTCTAAAATTATCTCAACCTCTTTCGTATCGTCCAAGATTGTTAAAGATTGGAAAGCTTCAAACGGGGTGACACTCTAGACCCAAACTGTTACAGACCTATATCCATCCTGTCCTTCCTTTCTAAAGTCTTTGAAAGCCAAGTTAATAAAGAGATCACTGACCATTTTGAATCCCACCGTAACTTCTCTGCTGTGCAATCCGGTTTCTGGGCTGGTCATGGGTGCACCTCAGCCACGTTCAAGGTACTAAACGATATCATAACTGCCATCGATAAAAGACAGTACTGTGCAGCCGTCTTCATCGACCTGGCCTGTTGTCCAGACCTCTGGCAGTCTCTATGGGGGTACCACTGGGTTCAATTCTCGGGCCAACTCTTATCTCTGTATATATCAGCGATGTCGCTCTTGCTGCGGATGATTTCTTGATCCACCTCTACGCAGACGACACCCTTCTGTATACATCTGGCCCTTCGTTGGACACTGTATTAACAAACCTCCAAATGAGCTTCAATGCCATACAACACTCTTTCGGGGGCCTCCAACTGCTCTTAAACGCAAAAAAAAACGAAATGCTTGCTCTTCAACCTATCGCTGCCCGTCCAGCACCACTTCTCTGGACGGTTCTGACAGAATATGTGAACAACTTAAATAACTAGGTGTCTGGTTAGACTGTCAACTATCCTTCCAGACTCAAATAAAGCATCTCCAATCCAAAATGAAATCTAGAATCGGCTTCCTATTTTGCAACAAAGCCTCATTCGCTCACGCTGCCAAACATACCCTTGTAAAACTGACTATCCTACCGATCCTTGACTTCGGCGATGTCAAATACAATATAGCCTCCAACACTCTACTCAGCAAACTGGATGCAATTTATCACAGAGCCATCCGTTTTGTCACCAATACCCCATATACCACCCACCACTGCGACCTGTATGCTCTCATTGGCTGGCCTTCGCAAAATATTCTTTACCAACCCACTGGCTCCAGGTCATCTATAAGTCTTTGCTAGGTAAAGCTCCACCTTAACTCAGCTCACTGGTCACCATAGCAACACCCACCCGTAGCACGCGCTCCAGCAGGTATATCTCACTGGTCATCCCCAAAGCCAACACCTCCTTTGGCCGCCTTTCTTTCCAGTTCTCTGCTGCCAATGACTGGAACGAATTGCAAAAATCGCTGAAGTTGGAGACATTTATCTCCCTCACTAACTTTAAGCATCAGCTATCTGAGCATCTTACCGATCGCTGCAGCTGTACACAGCCCATCTGTAAATAGCCCACACAATCTACCTACCTCATCCCCATGTTTTATTTACTTTTTTTGCTCTTTTGCACACCAGTATTTCTACTTGCACATCATCATCTGCACATCCATCATTCCAGTGTTAATTTGCTAATTTGTAATTACTTCGCTACTATGGCCTATTTATTGCCTTTCCTCCTTACTCCATTTGCACATGCTGTATATAGATTTTTTAAAAGTGTTATTGACTGTACGTTTGTTTATCCCACGTGTAACTCTTGTTTTTTTGTCACACTGCTTTGCTTTGTCTTGGCAAGGTCGCAGTTGTAAATGAGAACTTGTTCTCGACTGGCCTACCTGGTTAAATAAAATGTAAAAAATAAATATCGTAACTTTATTGACAACACCCAAATGGATAATTTTTCAACAATTACACATCTTAATACTGTAGCAAACAGGACATTCAAACGAGCCTTACAATTATAATCCAAAGTAGTGTGAAATGTACTCATAAGCAACCTGGAAATGGAGGTTACTCCCCTGAGTTTTCCCACATTCACATTCAGAATACATTGTAAAAAAGTAAAATCTTTGCTCACAATTTTTGCTCCAGGCAGATATAGTACATCCATAACTATCAGTTTCCTCATTAGCAGGGAGAACTTTCTGCAATCAAATTGCCATCGTGCCGCAATTTTAGAAAACACAAAGGGGCCTATATTGGAGACCAAAAGACTTCTGGCACACTGCTTAGTTTCAACAACATGAATATCTTACTTCTAGCCTACAATCTTCGATGTCACTACTTATGTGAAAACAAGACAAAATATGACTATTCTTGCTAATTTTAAGACAATTGTCAAATAATTTTAACATCCATTACAGACTTCAATTGTTGTCGAACATTATGGCTACGCTGTTGGCATCATCTTTTACAGTGGATTACCGCTGTTGTGGGCCTTTAATCATCTGTCTTTGTTGTTCACACAGGAGAGATACAGGACTATCGTGGATCCTCTGGGGAGCCTGAACAACCTCATGATGGTGATGAGGCAGAGAAGAGTCTCTCCACATCAGGACATGTCAAGAAACACCTGCAGAGACCCACTGGGAAGAGAACTCACTGCTGCTCTGACTGTGGGAAGAGATTCACCTCCTCATCAGGCATTAAAATTCATCATAGAATCCACACAGGAGAGAAGCCTTATAGCTGTGGTCAATGTGGGAAGAGTTTTACTTCATCTAGTGGTCTTATTGTACACCAGAGAACACACACAGGAGAGAAACCTTATCTCTGTGATCAATGTGGGAAGAGTTTTAATTCATCTAGCTGTCTTACTGTACACCAGAGAGCACACACAGGAGAGAAACCTTATAGCTGTGATCAATGTGGGAAGAGTTTTGCTAGATCAAACATTCCGACATTCCACCTGAGAATCCACACAGGAGAGAAACCTTATAGCTGTGACCAATGTGGGAAGAGTTTTAATTAATCTAGCTGTCTTACTGTACACCAGAGAACACACACAGGAGAGAAACCTCATAGCTGTAATCAATGTGGGAAGAGATACTCTGATAAAAGATCTCTGATTAAACATCAGAAAATACATGAAGGAATTGTTTCATGATATCAATGAATTAATGTCACAATGTAGAATGTTTTAACATTGTAGTAGTAGGAGTATTTTTATGATGTCACAATGAAGCTTAAACGTTTGCCCCCTTATCAATTGATTTCAACATGATATGGATATTAGCCCCAGGGGCAAAATACAGGCTCTGAAATGAAATAGTTACTGTTTATGAGATTTAACAAAAAGTGGAAGAAAAAAAAAAGTTTGTTAGCACGTATAGCTCGTTAGTCAGTATGTGTTACACCTGTGCTGGCTTGTCCATCTTGTTAGTGGGAAGGTGTTTCACCTGAGCTGGTCCAGGTTCTATTTAAGAGTGTCTGGCCCAGTGCTCCAGTTGTCTTGATAGATGTGGAGAGTCAACACTGTTAGTTGCTCCACCTTTCTGGTTTAAATATGTTTTCATTTCAGGTTGAAGCTTCTTTCTGAAGAGAGCTTATTTTTTTTAAATGAATCAATACAAGCAAACAAGATCGGTTCCGGGGATTGGTATGGCAAATACCTTACGATTTGCCTGGACTGAAAAGGAGATGGAGCCGTGGAGTAGAGAGACATTTGGAAGGACTATTTTGATGGGATGCCTCAGGATAGAGGTGAAGGAAGTGCTCTGCCTTCAAGGGAACCCGAATGAGAAGGCTTTCGATGTGACGTTTCACAAAGAAGAAAAACACGACGAAGTAATGAAGATGGCAAAGGAAGCGGAGAAAACGGGACCCCTGTGCCATTATGCGGTGACCAGCCTGGCGAAGAACAACTTCAGGGTGGTCACCGTAACCATGTACAATCCGCATGTGAAAGATGAAGAGGTGAGGGCCTTTCTGGGGAGGTACATGGACAATGTCTCCTCAGCGAGGTACCTCAGGGACTCCCTGGGTTTCTGGAACGGGAGAAGAGGGTTCCAGGCGTTACTCAGGGAGTCCCCGAAGAGTGTGGATGGCTACCTCCATCCTCCGGCGATGTTCTCCCTGGGGGCTGACAGGGGAACACTCTACTATGCACGTCAGCCCCCGTTCTGCAGGCGTTGTATGGCCTACGGCCATATCCTGGCCTCGTGCAGTGCCAAGAGGTGTCGATTTTGTGGGTCGGAAGAGCACGAGGCCAGGGAATGTGACGAGCCCAAGGCTTGCCACGGGTGTGGCTCAAGAGCACACCTGTGGCGTGATTGCCCGGCTCGTCACAGGTCATACGCGTCTGCAGCTGGGGGGGAGCGGGGGATGGGGGGAGGAAAGAGGACGCATGCGGATTGTACGGATGGCACAGGGGAAAGGACGGAGAAGGACGAAGAAGGGAAGAAGGAAGAGGCGAAAAGAAAGAGGAGAGAAGATGGAAAGAAGGAAAAAGAAGGAGAGATTAAAAATAAGGTGGAAGAACGTGGAGGAGCAGAGAAGAGGGAGAAGGGGACAGTGGGACGAGAAGGAGTGGAAGAGGGAAGGAGGGAGGAGTGGAGGGGGGAGATGGGGGGAAGGAGTGGGGGGACAGCCTGCCAGGCTTCCTCGAGGTCGAAATGAGGGATTTGGTGGAGGGGTTAGTGGGGATGGGACGTTGTCTCCCCGCTACCTCCTTCACCAAAGAAGAAAGGGATAAAGAGGGGGAGCTTGGCAGGAAGTGAGAGGGAGGGGGGTGGTGGAGGGGGAGGGGGGGGGTTAAGAGAGTGGCGGGGGGGGTTAAGAGAGTGGCGGGGGGGGGGGGGGGGGGTAATTTGTCCTCCCGGTTTGCCTCAGCCCCTTGCATTTTAGTGGATGACTCCAGTGAGGGGTCGGTGGGTTGTTTGCTAGAGGGATCCCAACTCCTGTTTGGGGAGATGGGGTCCCCTATATGCAGCCCCGAGGCAAACAGGGAGGGGGGATGGTGGGTGGGGAGGGAGGACCCAACACACTGCCTGGATCATGGGTTGGGATGGAGGACGGGGGGGCGTCAGGAGAGGAGAGGACGTCCCCGCCGGTGGAGCTTTACCAGGGGAGCATCGGGTGAGTCTCCTGGTTTTTCTTTGGGTTTTTTTTTTTTTATTTGTTGTAAATAATTAAATGAATAGTTCTGTTTCTTTTTTTAGTCTAAATGTTAGGGGGTTAAGGGATAATGTTAAAAGGAGGGCGGTTTTTTGTTATTTAGAGGGTGTGGGGTTTGATTTCTGTTTTTTACAGGAGGCTCACCTGAGGGATGGTGGGGATGTGTGTAGATTTAAGAGGGAGTGGGATAAGGGGGAATCTTTTTGGGGCATAGGAGGGGTGCACTCAACAGGAGTAGGGATTTTGTGTGGGCATAGAGAGGTTAAAATAGAGAACACTTTTGTAATAATGCAGGGTAGAGTTTTGGGGATAGATGTTAAGTTTAGAGAAGCTAGATATAGGTTAATTGGGGTGTATGGGCCACAGGTGGCGGCCGACAGGAGGGAGATGGTGGACTGTCTGGCGCCCCTGTGTGTTACAAACAGGCACTTGGTGATAGGAGGAGACTTTAATATAGATTTAGGGTTAGGCGCTGATAGCAGTGCAGGTGCCATCTCTGGGCTAATGGCTTGCCATGGTCTGGTTGATGGTGGCCTGCACACTACTCCGGCAATGGTCGGTCCTACATGGCGCAACTCCAGGGGGGTTGCGCGGAGGCTCGACTACATTTTTGTATCCAGGTCTTTGGGTCAGTTGTCTGGGCGGCTGTTGCCTGTTTTCTTCACGGATCACGACGGGGTGTTCCTGCAGGTGGGGTCGCCAGTCTGCCTCTTCGGTAGGGGGTACTGGAAGTTAGATCGGGATATACTGGAGGAGCAGGCTTTCGTTGACGCATTTTTTTGTTTCTTTAGGAGGCTTGACGGCCTCCGGTCCATGTGCGAGGGGGTGTTAGAGTGGTGGGATTTAGTCAAGGGGAGGATAAGGGCTTTTATAATAGGATATTGTAGAAGGAAAAAAAGGGAGGAAAGGAGGGAGGTGGATCGTATCCAAAGGTTAATTGAACTCGAGTACGAGACAGGCAACCTCGGCGGGTCGATTGACTGGGAGAGATTCGCAGCCCTAAAGGCGCAGCTCAGGGAGCTGCAGGTGCAGAAGGCTCGAGCTTTCCTGGAGCGTGCGCATAGTGGCTTTCTAGAACATAATGAGACTTGTTCCGCTATGTTCTTTAAGTCGGTTAGGGCCAGACAGAGTAGGAAGGTAATGAAGGGAGTTAGGGAAGAAAATGGTAGTATAGTAAGTAAACCAGAGGAAATGGTCAGGGTGACAACTGATCATTTCCAAGGTTTATTTAAGGAAAGGGAAATAGATGTAGAGCAGGGAAACGTGTTTTTAGAACACTTGTCCCGGCGGTTGCCAGAGGACATTAGAGACGTGATGGAGGCCCAGATCTCACTAGAAGAGTTTGAGAGCGCTCTTAGGAGGATGGGAAAAGGGAAGGTGCCTGGGATGGATGGGCTGCCGGCTGAGTTTTACCTCAAGTTTTGGGGTATACTTGGACCAGTGGTTCTCGAAGTCTTGAAGGCCATCCTTGAGACGGGGGTCCCGGGGGGATCAATGGCTGTTGGTGTGCTGTCACTTCTTTATAAGAAGGGGGAAGCAACTGACCTTGGCAACTGGCGGCCATTGACCATGCTGTGCGTAGATTACAAGATTCTTGCAAAGGTTTTAGCAGACCGGTTGCGCACAGCCCTTCCCTACGTCGTCCACGAGGATCAGACGTGCGGGGTAGAGGGCCGCTCTATAAGATGGAACCTACAGTTGATCAGGGATTCCATCGCTTGGGTTGAAGATAGAGGGCTGCCTTTAATGGTAGCAGCGCTAGATCAGGCGAAAGCTTTTGATCGCGTGAATAGATCTTTTCTATTCAGGGTGTTAGGTAGATTAGGATTTGGGGAGAAGTTTATAGGATGGATCCGTACTTTATATGTCGGAGCGGGGTGTCGAGTTAGTGTAAATAGTCACTTAGGTGACGTTTTTGACCTCTCGTCTGGGGTCAGGCAGGGATGCCCACTCTCGGCTCTCCTCTTCGTTCTGTACATGGAGCCTCTGGGGGCTGCCATTAGGGCAGACACAGGGGTGGAAGGCTTGTTGATCCCTGGAAGCGGTGGGCTGCGTGTTAAGATGACGCAGTACGCCGACGACACTTCCTTGCTGTTGTGCAAGGACTCGTGCCTGACAAGGTCCCTTGCCATCTTTGGGGATTTCACCCGAGCGTCGGGAGCAGTTCTGAACCATGCAAAGTCTTCCGTCAAGTTTTTCGGAAGATGGCGCGGTAGAACGGATGTGCCTGGGGGGTTATCTCTCTGTGAAGGGGCCCTGAGGATTCTCGGGGTTCATTTTGAGACCTCCGGCTCAGCGACGCTAAACTGGAACATGCGTATCGCAGTGGTACAGAGGAAGCTAGCAATGTGGAAGGCTAGGTATTTGTCTTTTATGGGCAAAGTCCTGGTCCTAAAGGTGGATGTGTTGCCGTCTCTTTTGTATGTGGCGTACATCTATCCATTGCCGGCTTGTCTGAGGAGGCCTCTAGTGAGGCTTGTGTTTCAGTTTATGTGGAGTGGCAGGTGCGAGTGGGTCGCAAGGGCACGCATGATCTGTCCCATCGGGGAGGGAGGTAGGGGGGTACCACATTTCCCCCTCAAGCTGGACGCCATTTTTGTTTCTTTCTTGTTGACGGAGCTTGCTCGTCCGGTTATACACCCGTCCGGTTACCTCCTGCGGGTGTTCTTCTCGTATAAGGCGAGAAGCGTAATGGTGTGGTCTAACGCGGGTCCTCGGGCGGAACAGCTGCCGTGGCATTTTGGCCATGCGGCCAAGTGGCAGGTTGAAGTTGCCCGAGTAGGTTTAGACCACAGGCACCTGTACGAGGAGGTCAGGCAGGCAGGGAGTCCTGCGCCTGTAGCGGGCATCTCGTCAGTGGTCTGGGAGGGAGTGCAGGCGCGGGGCCTGGACAACAGGCTCAAGGACCTGAATTGGTTGGGCCTCCATAAGTGCTTGCCGGTACGTGCCATCTTGTACCGGTATAGTTTGGTGCAATCCCCCACCTGTCCAAGATCCTCTTGTGGCAGGGAGGAGACTGTGCGCCATGCCTTTTGGGACTGTGCCTTTGCCGGACTAGTCTGGGCTAGGGCACGGGTAATGCTAGGTGTGGTTAGGAGTGATTTTGTTTTGACATGGGCTACTAGAGAGAGGCGTAGGGAGAGCAAAGGGAACGGATAGGGACAAGTTTCTGCTGTGGCTTCTCATGAGTCTCTTTAAAAAGGGACTGTGGGAAGCCAGGCAGAATTTAGTCAAGACAGGGAGAGATTGGGGGGTGGAAGGGATAGTGAGAAGGGTGGAAGGTGATTTGAGGGGGAAGATGAAGAGGGAGGAGAAGAAGTGGGGGAAGCATGCGGCACGGGAGAGGTGGAAAGGGGGTTTAGGGCTGGGAGTGTTAGAGTGAGTTTGGTAAGGGGATAGATTAGGGAAGGGGAGATAGGGAAAGGGTTAGGTATGACGGGGAGGGACGATGCTCCCCTGAGGTTTGTTTTTGTTTGATGTTTTTGTAAATATAATTAATTAAGAATGAATGAGAATTATGATTTTGTAATAGTATGAATGGTATTGATTGTAATAAATTATTTTAACCACCTTTTTGGTTTGCTCCCTGTCTTTCAGTTTGTTTTGGGTTTTTATTTTGTTTTTCTCTTGTGCAGATTTAGTGGGTCTCATGGTGGGTGTCTTTTAGGTCCCAGTTGTTGTTACTAGTCAACTTTCAGTGAACACCATAGTGTCTATCGGAACCCCTCCTAAAAAACAAGTTATGTTTTGGGTTGGATGTAGCATCATATTGTTAATATTTTAATCAATGGCATTTCCTTACAATGCTCATTAGTATTTCAGTTGTTAGTCTTGTTTTTTATTCTCAATATTTCAGTTTATTTTCATTGTTTTTCCCTGTGAAGCCATTGTGTTTCATCCATGTCTGAAATGTGCTGTATAAATAAAGCTTGATATGATTTGAACATATTGCAAAACAAATTAACAATTAATCAACAGACTCTTGGTCCATCTTAGTATGAAAAACAGTATATTCCCACTTTTCCAGCCTGCTAAAGGCGAGGTGGAGTGGTAAACACCACCCCTGGCTCTACCAGGGGCTTGAGGTGGTCGCCCACAGCTCTGCTTATGTCATGTTCTGTGGCTTTGCCGTTCCATTTCTTGACTGCCCCTGCAACACAGAAAGAAACACATTTAGTCATATCAAATAAAACAAGTTATGGATATGGAGCATCTATGGCCTCAGTTACCCCTGGCACCTAAATGTGACTTCTGTCATCTGATCATTCCAAGCTGCATTAGGTCTGGACGCACAAAAGTCACAATATGCTGCATTAGGTTTAGATCAGCCAGGATGGGCATTGTGTTCCGAATTTGAGTCTGGCCACCGAATATGCATAAACAATGTAAAAGATGGGGTGAATGAGTGGGGAAAAGTATATTTTACACAAATTACCTTCATAATATCAAAGTACGAATGCATGTGCCTGACGGTAAATTAACTTTCATACAGCCGAAAGGGGTGAGAAATTACACCAATATCAGTGGACAATTTGCACTAATGTAAATAAACATGGATGATGGAACATATTACCTTTTGCTTACGTGATGAACCACTAAGGGGACATAAATATTTACCATCTAAACCATGTGTGACCTTTCACCTCTCTGGCTGTAGAAGTGTTCTTCCTAACCAGTCCCTCAACAGCTCTCTGACTGAGCTCCACCCTCACTGGGTCTTCAGAGGAGAGGAAGGCTGAGGAGGGATGGAAGGATGAATGGATCAGTCAGTCAATAAAGTGGGACGTCCCTAGCCCATTGAAGTTGATTTTTTAAATGGTTAAGGTAGGGGTTAAGGTCAGGGTTTAGGGTAGAGATTTCCCAAGGATCCCTGATAGCATTGACCATTGTGCATTATTCTGTCTCTTTTACATAGCAGGTGTAAAATAAACAGACACGGCAAGTAGACACGCAGTGCATTATGGTCATTGTAGTGTTAAAATAGCATCTAATTTTGCCAATTTGTTTGTGGGGTTTGAGAATAATGTGATTGTCAGCCCTAACAAACCATTCTAGCATCTCACCAGGCTCTGTAAATGGCTTCCTTTGATGAAGTGTTCCTTCTTTTCCAGGGGACAGCAGAGGAACTTCATTGATTCCACTCCTTCATCAATACAAGCAGTGAACATCTGAAATGCACCCTCACCTTTGATGGCATGAAACAAGTTATCTGGACAATTTTATTAAAAGGGAGGGGGGTGGCTTTAGCACAGACCTATACAGGAAGCCGACGGGCATACATTCCCTGTTACGCCGGGACAGCTTCCACCCTACACCCCTAAAAAAGATCCTCCCCATCAGCCAATACAGTCGCATACACAGGATTTGTAGTACACATAGTGACTATGACAAACAAGCCAACTGTCTGGATGAGTGTTTCAGTCAGTTGGGTTACCCAGAGGAACGGCTGGATGAGTGTTTCAGATAGCGGGGTTACCCAGAGGAATGGCTTGATGAGTGTTTCAGACAGCGGGGTTACCTAGAGGAATGGCTGGATGAGTGTTTCAGACAGCAGGGTTACCCAGAGGAATGGCTGGATGAGTGTTTCAGACAGCGGGGTTACTCAGAGGAATGGCTGCATGACGCAAGTGATCGTTATAAAAATACAGTGGTGGAAAAAGTACCCAATTGTCATACTTGTCATTTTAATTTTCTAACTATTAAACAAAAACATAACTGTTTGTACTCATATGTAACCAAATCGTGGCTACGACTAAGTTAATAGGTCTTTACCCACACTGTGTTGTTACACTGGTGAGTAAAAACTCATGCTTCCTACACTTTAACTTTTAACGTTTCTTGTTAGGTTTTCTGTCCTCAGATAAAGAGCGCTATGAAAGCCAGTCAACATATGAAGAGGTCCCAATGAAGAGCAGTGGTTCTCAGTCCTGGGGACTCAAAGAGGCACATTGTTGTTTTTGCCTCAGCACTGCACAGCTGATTCAAATGATTAACTCATTATCAAGCTTCAAGAGGTATTTATGTATTTATTTGTGATGCCATCCTTGATATGATCCTGTTATTGTCAAATGCTACACATGCATATATGTGTGCTCATGTGTCAATCAATCCAATGTCATGATTTGTTTGTACACCATAGACTACAGTATGCACAACCAGAGGCTCTTTTAAGAGCAATTCACATTGCAATAAGAGTATTCTTCCATTTACTTAGCTATGTCAACTGCAGTTATTCAATTCCCAATTTCTCTCCCTTTGATTTCTACTTCTCATGTGAGGTTGCTGTTTAGGTAAGGGTGTGATGTCTGTGCAAAAACAATACAGGCTATTTTAAATCACCCATATAGAAAAAATGTAGAACAATTAGACACCCTATAACCCACACCTACACACTCATGTATCAATCTGATTGATGGATTGTGTTGTGCATTAAGCAGGTACAGTAAGCAGGATTGTGTGGCCCCTTCCACCTTCAAATAATAGGCAAGAGGGCCAACCATGGAGAATAGTAAGACACTTCATTATTTCTATAACTACGCTATATTGTTTGTCCGTTCATTTTTTTCAGCATAAAGTCCTCTGCAGCCACTTAGTGTGGTGTGGACACCAGGTGAGGCCACACACAGATTCCTGTTGAACACTGTCACTTTAACTACCTTATTTTCTCAATAACAGTCTCTCTCCTTCACTTCATCCCTCTCTCCCCTTCTTCCTAAATCCTCTAGGTTATATCAGCTGTGTCGGTGAACCCCTCCTGCATCTGAACTGGCTACATAGAGGACACAGCATGATCAGAGGTGAGAGGTCACTTGGTCAGGTCAACAGGAAGTATTATTAAAGAGATGCTTTACATTGAAATACAGATAGATGCAGTAGTCCCAGAGTTAATGATCCCAGGTCAGTTTATATTATACAGGAAGTATGATTAAATAGATGCTTTACATTGAAATACAGATAGAGATGCAGTAGTCCCAGAGTTAATGATCCAAGGTCAGTTTTGCATTTCACCTCCTGATTAATGACTAACAATGTCAGAATAAAAAATAAAAACACATTCTCTCTCCATCTGCAGATATGTTTTGATGTGAGAGGATGCCAACCCCCAGTCCCATCATCACCACCTCATCTGCTTTTAAGATAACCTTTGGGCCGACTAGAGACACTATTATGTAATTGTGGTGAACTGAGAGACTATTTAGGTAGCACTGTGATTCATTAATCATGTGCTGCCTTCCCTGCTCCTATGTGCTTACCTCTTTCCCTTTCTGTCTTTTACACCTCTCTCTCCACCTCTTTCTTCCTCTGTTTTTATAATGCACAACAGATGTGCATTGAAGGACATATTGAACTTGTATTTTTTTATATTTTTATTTTACCTTTATTTTACTAGGCAAGTCAGATAAGATCAAATTCTTATTTTCAATGTCGGCCTAGGAACCTAACTGCCTGTTCAGGGGCAGAACGACAGATTTGTAGCTTGTCAGTTCGGGATTCAAACTTGCAACCTTTTGGTTACTAGTCCAACGCTCTAACCACTAGGCTACCCTGCCACCCCACACTTGGATAATGAACTTTTAAAGCGTTTCACATTCTCTACTGGTTGAAATGAAGTGTAATTTGATGAAATACTCCACCTGTCCTGTGTTTATCAGATCAATGCAGATGAAGGGCATTAGATGTTGCAATGAACCGGTGTTAAGAGTATTTACATGATGCATAGGAAGTGTAGTGTTTTTTTAACATTATATTTCTGTATAAATGAATTAACTAGTTAAATCCTGTTTCTAGTCTATTAGTTACAATGTGTAACCATTGATGTCCCAGAACCAAGATTGGTAAAGTGTATAATTGTAATACATACATGCAGACACGGCGTCATTAAAATACTGGCATTTGATGCTCCTGGTATTGGATATGACTGAAAAATAATCTCAAAGACATTCATACCTAAACTGCACATTAATTTGCCAAGGTAGAGTACATGATCAGTGAATATGTTAAATGTACAGGCTACAATGTGGGGATCTCATGGTAATAACTCCATGTATATACGACTTGAATCCTTGGCACAACATGATATTATATTCTACTCAATCCATAGGTTTAATTAATGTCATTCAGGCTGTTTTGAAGTTGATACAACTGGCTATGATAGCTGAGGTTCATAGCTAGGTTCTGAACTAATATGTATACCAAATGTTTGGGTCCATACATCGATCGGCTAGATAGCTAGCTACACATCCATAGGCATACAGGGATTTTAATCATCCACTCCACACAAAAAGCAAGAACATAGCTAGCTACGTTATTTCATCTATCTGCATGGCAAATATCAGCAAGGCAAGCTTACAAAAATGTACATTTAATTTGCAGTAAATTCTTCAGCTAGCTAGATTCTATACATCCACTGTTTCACAAAATGACAGCCTGGTTTGCTGGTCGTTTCAGGAGTTCCTAAAACAACCAGAAGTACAATTTCATACTCATGTCACAACACCCATAATGCTAGCTGGCTAATGTTAGCTCGTCAGCTAGCTGCCTAATGTTAGCTCGTCAGCTAGCTGGCTAATGTTAGCTCGTCAGCTAGCTGGCTAATGTTAGCTAGTCAGCTAGCTGGCTAATTTTAGCTAGTCAGCTATCTGGCTAATGTTAGCTAGTCAGCTATCTGGCTAATGTTAGCTAGTCAGCTAGCTTGCTAAATCGCGATTTTCATAAATGAACTTTATGCTAAAAAAAAAGCATAATCGTTTGTCTCTACATTAACTAACATTCCTGTCAACTGTACATGTTTTTTTGCATGATTCGTTATGACGTTATAATCCCTTACATTTGCTTCCATCCTAGTATTTCTGTCCGCCATCTTTGGTTCAGTTCTGTGTAGGGGTACCTCTCTCCTAGTATTTCTGTCCACCATCTTTGATCCAGTTCAGTTCTGTGTAGGGGTACACTTCTGTCCTAGTATTTCTGTCCGCCATCTTTGATCCAGTTCAGTTCTGTGTAGGGGTACCCCTCTCTCCTAGTATTTCTGTCCGCAATCTTTGATCCAGTTCAGTTCTGTGTTGGGGTACCCCTCTCAAAATATTGACTGGAATTTATTTATTTAGGGTTGCTAATGAATATTTTCGGCCTAGTGACGTCTCTGATTCGTCACCAAACCAATAAAGCTCTTTAAACGCTTTAGTGTATATTAGCCTCTGTGTTTTAAACCCACTTCTGTCGTCTAGTTTGTTATCCGATTTAATTTCATATTTACGGTGTTGTTATTATTCAGCTAGCGGGCTGGTTAAGTTAGCATTAGCCTAGCTAGCTAGCTAACACCCCTGACTATGCGGTGACTAAGCTACTCTCCTTCTAAAGACGGAGGAAGAGGGTCTGTAGCTAAACAGGGTCTATGGCTAAACGTTGTCGTGAAAGAGGAGGCAGAGAAGGATGTCCCAATACATAAACAAGTAGAGGATGAGACTGTTAGAGTGAAAGAAGAAGAGAAAGACGTTTCAGTGAAAGAAGAGGAAAACGCGTTCAGAGTTAAAGAGGAGGAGGATGTTACAGTAAAAGAAGAGGAGGAAGAGAAAGAGGAGGATGCTGTTTTTGGAGTGAAAGAGGAGGAGGGGGAGATTACTGACACATTGGAAGAAGAGGAGGATGAAGAGGAGGAAACTGGATATCTGGACCCGGTTTCCCAAAGGCATGTTAAGGCATCCAATGGTTCTAATGATGAACGGGCCCTGGCTAACACTAGTAAGTACTGTTTTAAAAACAGAGGCACAAACTCTGCAGTTGTTGAACTGGTGTTTGGTGTTAAAGGGGAAATATGCAATAGCTACATCCATATTTAGACTTATTTATTTATAGCAATTGATTCTTGAAGAATATAACACATGCCTCGTGAGCTTAGTTCAACTGTTGTACCCCATCAGAACCCCAAATAAGCTTTTTTTACTCCAATGTTTAGAAACAATGTAAACCAACACTGTATAGCCTCAACATGGTTAAAACTATAATTGATAGTTGATATCATGGATGGTCAGTCCTTTCATCCATTGGTCTGTCTATGAATTTGAGAGTAGTTACATTTCTCCATCCCCATCATCATCTTATTACCAAAACAGTGGTAGAATTACAGCTTTGTTATTGTTTGAACTGCAGATTGGTTGATTTGATTGTGTGGCTTTTTTAAAGGGGCAACTTAGGATTTTAACAGCAACAAAATGGCTGCCCAGAGACTTGGTTTGGCGAACAACTGAGGGATGGGTGAAGGAGAAATGTAACCACTCTCAAATTCATAGAGAAAGCTATTGTATTAACCGTAACCTAAAACCTAGCGACCTTGTCAAGAGGTTCAGACATCTTGGCATAACAGTTATAAGGTGTTGGCTTGACAGTCGCTGGACCCAGGTTTGAGTCCAGCTCAGGGCTACCCCCAGAATTCACTACACTATGAATACAAGGACTGGCCATCCATTAGGTCAAAATGATAGTTTTACGCATATGTCAAGGCTATACAGTGCTTGTTTCTCAAACAGTGGCATAATACAAGCTTCTTTTTTGGTTTCTGGTGGGGTAATACAGTTGAAACATTTGAGTCATTTATAAGTTATATTCTTCAATAATCAATGGTTATATAGCAAATGGTTATTTCTGTAACTGCCAGTGTAGATTTCCTGTGGAGGTCAAAATTGTTAGAGCTGTTGATAAGTCATTAGTTGTGTTAGAATATTCATACTAACCGTACTATTTGCGACGTGAATTGAGTATATAGTATGCTTATTGGTCATAGTAGAGACAGTTATTATGCCAAAAGTTCCCGGATGTCGAACTAAATTATCCACAATATGACGTAAACAGGCCCATAATGCAATTCTTCCGGAAATGGGCGTGACTTCACATCATTTTTCATATTTGAAGAAAATGGCGGAAAATCTGCAGCCGAAGTCCGAGAGCCGATACAAATTCATTGCTTTAACTGATTATAACAAATATTAAGAAAATGTTGAGCAATGTAATAAAGTAATGACTTTTCAAATAAGTTACCATACACGTTATTTTGGCTGACAGTTTGTTAGCATGTTATTACAGCAGTATGTACTGGTATGTTAACTACCTACCTAACGTTAGTTGGCTACTTATACATCACACTTGCCAGTATATGAACTATATTCTAACTAACTACCCAACGTTTATTGACTTGATTATTCCCGTCAATCTTATCTAAGTTGTATAGTCGTTGTGCTTTCTCAATGGACATTCGGGTGCTTTCATAAATTCGCTCTGGCTATCTACTCCGATTTCAGAGCTCTCTCATCAGAGTACCAGAGAGCAGAATAATGAATTTACTAGCGCTCAACACCCGTTGAATATGTCCAGGTGTCGGTAAACGTAGGCATTGTTTTAAATCCTTCTCAAAATTGGTGCCTTGATGGATTTGTGATTTTTTTAATTTATCCTAAAACACTACTTGACGTTCCTTGTATTTATGGCAGTGTAGTTCCCTTAAGGGTCAGTCATCTTTGGTACAACATACTATGGGGAGTCACGACTTCGGTTGAATGATCTAAAATCACACCTGAAAAGGACAATGAAATCCGCGCCTGGCTGGAAGTCCCACCTTCCACAAGTGATGAGCGTCAGGCTCGGATTCATTCCTTCAATTATTCCGCTTTTCACCTCGGTGTGAACAGGAACGATTCATGCTACTGAAACATACAATTGGAACACGAGACAGTCTTACATTGCGCCAACTAAACTGACCCCTAGTGGTAGAGCATGATCACCGCCTGGACTTTGTGTGGTTCTCATAGTTTCCTAATCACAAACAATGTCCTGGCTTTAGCAATGAGTAAGTTGGCTAAAAATGAGACCTAGACAATGAAAGTTAAGACCGAGGTAAAGTTGGATTTATATTCACACATTCAACATACATTAGCAGACAGTTAAGTAGTGGAATTTCTTTCCTTAATGTGTTTGAGCCAATCAGTTGTGTTGTGCCAAGGTAGGATTTTCTCACTTCCTAGTAGGCTTATATTGAAGTTATGGCAAATAGGAGTGGCAATGTCGTCCGCTATTATCCGCAGTCATTTTCCTTCCAAGTTGTCAGACCCCGGTGGCCTGAAAAGGAGAACCTCACACTCTAGGAGCTCAGATGCAATAATTGAATAACCTAATAACCAACGTTTTTCACAGACAGGCTGTCTTCATCAGGGTATAATGACAAACACTGTGGGTCTCTAGTTTATATTGTGTCAAAGGACACACACAGGTGTCTGTAATCATGTCCGAGTGTGGCCTTATATCATTGGTTAATTTACATATATAAATAGAACATATAAAAACATAACAGGAGAGCATACGGTCTGAGATACAATTTGGCTCCATAGACCTCCAAACATTTACAATGAACAGCAATATTACAATAATGGCTACGTTGAGACTGATGGGGGCAAGGCTCTTTAAATTAAAGACCCAGGCAGCCTCTTGTTTTGAACAATAAATTGTCGAGGTCACCCCCTCTCCGAGGGAGGGTGACGTGTTCGATGCCGATATAATGTAGGGACGAAATCAAGGGGTTCGTTTCCATAAAGTTATAAGATAAATAACTGCCTAGTGGTGCACGTGATAACACCTTTGATTGGGATCTGTTTCCCTGTTTGGGGGTGTTTGAAGGATCTACATTTGTAAGTTCCATTGCATTGAGCGCAGCCATTACACTTGTATTTTCCATCCGGTAGAGTTGCAAATAGACGTTGTGCAGGAGTATTTTGGGGTGGTAAATCAGAGTTTACCAATTGATCTGGGATTTCTGCCCTGTGAGAGGGAGGATCCGAAAACACATGACCGATACTGTCATCGTATCTTTATGTGGC
Source organism: Oncorhynchus mykiss (assembly GCF_013265735.2). Classification (NCBI taxonomy): domain Eukaryota; kingdom Metazoa; phylum Chordata; class Actinopteri; order Salmoniformes; family Salmonidae; genus Oncorhynchus; species Oncorhynchus mykiss. The sequence goes on from NC_048577.1 coordinate 26,394,910, forward strand.
AATGTTTGTGAACGATTCCCTTCATTTGTTCACAGCACTTTGAATAGCAGGTAGTAAGAATGCAAGAATGCTTGGTTTTTGCGAGATTGTCCTTTAAAGAGATCATGTCTTGATTTTTGTACCCCCTCTCCTCTGTCGAAATCGTACTGTTTTTTTGCTAATTATTTTGATTCGAGAGTGTGAGACTCCTTTTCTTTTTCAGGTGTTCTACTCCGCTAGCCAGCACCTCTCCTAAACAGGTGTTCTACTCCGCTAGCCAGCACCTCTCCTAAACAGGTGTTCTACTCCGCTAGCCAGCACCTCTCCTAAACAGGTGTTCTACTCTGCTAGCCAGCACCTCTCCTAAACAGGTGTTCTACTCTGCTAGCCAGCACCTCTCCTAAACAGGTGTTCTACTCTGAAGGAGGGAAACGAGGTACAACACCTGATTGGCCCCGCCCGTTCCTGGGCCGGTGAAGAGCGATATTAAATTGAAGGAATAAATCCAAGCCTCACGCTCATCACCTGGAGAAGGCGGGGCTTCTAGCGAGGCCTGGATTTAATAGTATGTTGTACCTAGTTTCCCTCTTTCAGGGAACAATAGTTATATTCATAACGTGTGGATTTAATAGTATGTTGTACCTCGTTTCCCTCCTTCAGGGAACAGTAGTTATAGTCATAACATGTGGATTTAATAGTATGTTGTACCTCGTTTCCCTCCTTCAGGTAACAGTAGTTATAGTCATAACATTAAGCTTGTCATATGATGAACTTCAACTTAAATACTGGATCTTGCTGTGCGACAGTTTTTTGTATTCAGATCTCTGAAATGCTCTCTAACTACGTATCAGTTAGTGTCTCCTTATGTTACGCTGGGAAAACAGTTTTCATGGGCACAGAAATCCTAAATAATTTCAGAGTTTCCTAAATCTAATGGTTCTAACTGAGAGTCACCTTAACTTTATTGACAACACCCAAATGGATACTGTCATTGACGCGGTTCTTCAATAATTACACATAATACTTAATACTGTAGCTGTTTTGTTAGTCACATGTTCAACTATCATCAGCTGATACAGATACAGTCACATGACAAACATCACGACATGCAGCCACCACCAAAGTGCTTCTTCATTCATTACACCGGAAAAGACCGTTATGCCGTGCTCAAGTATGTCTGTAGTTACTGTGGGTTGGTGAAGTTATGGGTCCTACAGTAGGACTATATTATTGTTAGGTGAAGTTATGGGTCCAACAGTAGGTCTATATTATTGTTAGGTGAAGTTATGGGTCCTACAGTAGGTTTGTTATTTTTAGGTGAAGTTATGGGTCAAAATATGACTATAGTTTCTGACTTGACTGTCAAATAATTTTAACATTCATTACAGATGTCAATTGTTTGTACAACATGTTTACGCTGTTGGCATCACCTTTTACAGTGGATTTCTGCTTATGTGGGTGGGCCTTACACCATCTGTGTGACTTGTTGTTCACACAGGAGAGAGAGGTGACTATTGTGGATCCTCAACAACATCATGATGCTGACGAGGCAGAGCAGAGTCTCTCCACATCAGAACACCTCAAGAAACACCAACAGAGACCCACAGGGAAGAAATATATTTGCTGCTCTGACTGTGGGAAAGGTTGTAATCTTCAACAGAACGTAAAATACACCAGCAAGTACACACAGGAGAGAAACCGTACTGCTGCTCTGACTGCGGGAAACATTTCTCAAGATCAAATTCACTAAAAGTACACCTGAAAATGTACACTGGAGATAAATCTCATCACTGTTTTGATTGTGGTAAGAGTTACTTAAGATTAAAATCACTAAAAGTACACATGAGAATTCACACTGGAAAGAAACCTTATAGCTGTGATCAATGTGGGAAGAGTTTTACTATATCTAGCTGTCTGACTATACATCAGAGAACTCATACAGGAGAGAAACCATATAGCTGTACTCAATTTTGGAAGAGTTTCACTACATTGGAGCCAATGGGTTGTACACCAGAGAACACATACGGGAAAGAAACCTCTTAGCTGTACTCAATGTGGGAAGAGTTTTAGTAAATCTAGCAGTCTTATTGTACACCAGAGAACACACACAGGAGAGAATCCTCATAGCTGTGATCAATTGGTCAAGAGATTGCTGATTCCATGGTTCACCGTAGGGATGGTGCCTGGTTCTCCAGACGTGATGCTTGGCATTCAGGCCAAAGAGTTCAATCTTGGTTTCATCAGACTAGAGAATCTTGTTTCTCATGGTCTGGAGTGACTTCCACCTGGCCACATAAAGGCCTGATTGGTGGAGTGCTGTATAGATGGTTGTCCTTCTTGAAGATTCTCCCATCTCCACAGAGGAACTCTGGAGCTCTGTCATTGTGACCAGGGAGTTCTTGGTCACATCCTTGAACAAGGCCCTTATCCCCTGATTGCTCTGTTTGAAGAGTCTTGGTGGTTCCAAACATCTTCCATTTAAGAATGATGGAGGCCACTGTGTTCTTGTGGACCTTCAATACTTCAGCCATTTTTTGGTACCCTTCCCCAACTCTGTGCCTCGACACAATCCTGTCTCGGAGCTCTACGGACATTTCTTTCAACGTCATGACTTGGTTTTTGTTCTGACATGCACTGTCAACTGTGGGACCTTCTATAGACAGGTGTGTGCGCAAATCATGTCCAATCAATTGAATTTATCGCAGATGGACACCAATCAAGTTCAATCAAGGATGATCAATGGAAACAGGATGCACCTGAGATCAATTTCGAGTCTCATAGCAAAGGGTCTGAATACTTATGTAAATAAGGTATTTCTGTTTTTCACTTTGTCATTATGGGGTATTGTGATGTCATTATGGGATATTGTGTGTAGATTGATGAGGAAAACATTATTTAATCCATTTTAGAATAAGGCTGTAACGTAACAAAATGTGTAAAAAGTCAAGGGTTCTGAATACTTTCTGAATGCCCTGAATATGCTGTTGGTTTACTGTTAGAATAAGTTGTATGACTACACCAATACTGTTAAAGCGACGATGCATAGACCTAGAAAATGCATGGCCAACCTTGCTGCTACAGATCTAGCTACTGGATGTGCAAGTTTCTGTTCCAGCCCTGCACTAACACCTGACATTGTGCTGATTATTTGGATTAGACACTATTCAACTATTCAATCATGTCTTGTTTTGGAGTCAGATGGATGTCTAAATCCACTGCCCATTTCCACAGGTGTTCTTCATGATATGAAATAAAGTGGTGATTCACAGAATGAAGTAGTGTCTTTTTGGGTCATTGAACATTCCCTTTTTGTCTGTTTTATTTTGTTGTTACTCTAATTTAGTCTGATATTGCACAATCAATGTCTGGCTGACAGTCTGTGAACTGAGCCAATCTAGTACCCACAGAATTAATGTTGTGGATATTTAATTCTGCTACATTTAAAATGTATTTCATCTTTATTTAACTAGGCAAGACAGTTTTAAGAAAAAAATTCTTATTTACAATCACGGCCTACCGGGGAACAGTGTTGTTCAGGAGCAGAACACCAGATTTTTACTTTGTCAGCTCGAGATTCAATCCACCAACCTTTTGGTTTCTGGCCCAATGCTCTAACCACTAGACTACCTGCCAGCCCATAGGTGTGTCCAATGCAGACATGATGGGATTAGTATTGACCTCATAGACATGCCCAATGCACTTGTTCATGTGGTTTGTAATTTCGATACTGAAACAGGATTTGCTAATCCTCCCACATTGTTTCCATGTTGTTGATGTTTTCTCCATTTGAAATTATACTGTTAGAAATAGGGAAAGACCTCACACATCTGAGATGTGTGTGCTAATCATTAGTTAATAACTTGAAAGAAAAAAAAAGTCTGATTGATACTGATCAGTGTGTGGGTTTTCTTTTTCATCAGACAATTAATGAGGCTCATAATGAGGCTTATCTAGAAGAAAAAGAAACGCACACCTATTAAAACGAGGTGCTGGCTAGCGGAATAGAAACTTGAAAATAAAAGAGAGCCGCGCACTCTAGGAGCTCAGATGCAAAAATGTAATACCAACGTTTCGACAGCCAAGCTATCTTCATCAGGGTATAATCACAAACACTGCGGGATGACTTGTTTATATAGTGTCAAAAGACACAGGTGTCTGTAATCATGGCCAAGAGTGGCCTAATATCATTGGTTAATAATCAAGTATTAAAATGTCATACAAAGAACAGCATACAAACAAATGGATAGCATACGATCATAGATTAATTTGACTACACAAGTTTACAAACAATTACAATGGCAAAGTCACAATAATCACAAGAATGGATTAAGATCAAAGTCTACGTTGAGACCGAAGGGCTCAAGGGTCTTTAAATTAAAGATCCAGGCAGCCTCTCGTTTTAACAATAAATTATCAAGGTCACCCCCTCTCCTAGGAAGGGTGACATGTTCGATGCCAATATAACGCAGAGACGAAATCGAGTGGCCTGCCTCCAAGAAGTGGGCCGCAACTGGATAAGTAAAGTTTTTACACCAAATGGTGCTACGATGCTCTGAGATACATACTTTTATTTCGCGCTTTGTTTTACCTACATACTTTTTACCACAAGGACAAGTTCTAAGAAAAATAACTGCCTTAGTGGAGCACGTAATAACACCTTTTATTGGGATCGATTTCCCTGTTTGTGGGTGTTTGAAGGATCTACATTTATAAGTGCCATTGCATTGAGCACAGCCATTACATTAGTAATTTCCATCCAGTAGGGGCGCAAATAGACGTTGTTCAGGAATATCTTGGGGTGGTAAATCAGAGTTTACCAATTGGTCTCTGAGATTTCTGCCCCGCGAGAATACGGCCAAGGGAAGGTCCGAAAACACATTACCGAGACTATCATCGGATTTTAGGATGTGCCAATGTTTGTGAACAATTCCCTTAATTTGTTCAGAGCACTTTGAATAGCGGGTAGTTAGAACGCAAGAATGCGTCTTTTTGCGAGACTGACCTTGAAAAAGGTCATGTCTCGTTTTGTTTTAGGTGTGCGTTTCTTTTTCTTCTAGATCGTTCTGTTACCCAGTAAACAGCACCCTACCGACAAAAAAAGCTCTTAAACGATGCTGAATGATAATTATTTTCCTGACACTGGTCATAGACCCATACAAGATTACTTTGAATATAGCCAAATGGAGCGTGATAAGATCATTATTTCGGAGTCCCTTTTTGACATGCCGGGAGGTAATTCTGACCTCTCGAAAGAACTGTTACATTTATCTAAGCGATTTTGATGTTAAGGTAGACATGTTTAAGTTTTTTAGAAACATCCGTTTAAGGGAATACTTTAGCTCCCCTAATTCTGACACTTCTATTGAACCAGTAGGTTGCTCTCCTGCACATACTTCGACTCCTTTTAGAAGCAATAGTTATTTTATACCTCCAGCCAATCGCAATCACTCTATTGAGACATATTGCAGACTTGTGGAAAATGATGTTGGACTTCTCCTTAAGAATAAACAGGGATCCAAATCTTTCCATAATTTTCCCAAGAATGAAAAACAAGCTTTGCTTGATTTACAATCTGATACGTCAGTCCTTATTCGTCCCGCTGATAAGGGTGGGTCGGTTGTACTCATGGATAGGACAGCTTATGTACATGAGTGTCATAGACAGCTGCTTGACAACATCTTTTACAAGAAACTCAGAAGTGACCCCACTTCCCAATTTCAGAATACTATCTTGACTGTCCTAGATGGGTATTTAAGTTCTGGTCAGATAACCAAAAAATAACATGCTTTTTTGGCTATTCAACACCCTAAAATTGCCACTTTCTATACTTTGCCGAAATTACACAAGAATGTAACACAACCTCCAGGGCGCCCTATTGTAGCGGGCACTGATGCAGCCCCTCTACTATCTACTTTTGTTGACTTTTTTATTAGACCACTCGCAGAACAGCTCCCCTCCATTGTAAAGGACACCAGCAGTATGATCTCTATCATTGAATCTCTTGATCCTCTCCCTGAGAATACCTTGTTAGTTACTTTTGATGTTGAGTTATTATACACTAATATTCCACACGAGGGCGGTATTGAAGCTATGGAACATTTTCTTCTGCAACGTGACCCTAATGAACTACCTTCCAGTGCATGCATTGTAACATTGGCTGAAATAGTACTCACGTATAACTAACTATTTCATGTTTCTAAATGATTTCTTTATTCAGACGAAAGGTGGGATCCCCCATGGCTCCAAACTATGCTAATTTGTATGTGGGTTACATGGAGAAACAGTCTATTTTCAATCCTCTCAAAAATGTTTTCTTGCCTCACATCATTATTTGGAAACGGTATATTGATGATATTTTTGTTCTATAGAGGGGTGATGCAAAACAGCTCCAGGCGTTCCATGCTTTTCTTAACTCCTTTTCTGAGCATCTGAGATTTACTATACAATCTGATACACGTCAAATCAGTTTTCTTGATCTTCTGATCTTGTGTGAAGATAATGTTCTATACACTGATCTTTACAGGAAGTCTACTGATCGTAACAGTTTGTTGAGGGCTGATAGTTGTCACCCACTTCCCTTGAAAAACAGTTTGCCCTACAGCCAATTCTGTCGAATCAAAAGAATTTGCAAAAAACAATACGATTTCGACAGAAATATCGCTGAGACGCAAAGAAAGTTCAAGGAGAGGGGCTACAAGAATGATCAGATTAATATTGCCATTGAGAAAATTCAAAACAAAACGAGACATGACCTTTTTCAAGGTCAGTCTCGCAAAAAGACGCATTCTTGCGTTCTAACTACCCGCTATTCAAAGTGCTCTGAACAAATTAAGGGAATCGTTCACAAACATTGGCACATCCTAAAATCTGATGATAGTCTCGGTAATGTGTTTTCAGACCTTCCCTTGGTCGTATTCTCGCGGGGCAGAAATCTCAGAGACCAATTGGTAAACTCTGATTTACCACCCCAAGATATTCCTGAACAATGAGGCTCACCATGTTTAAGCAAACCAGATTAGACTCATAATGAGACTGACCATGTTGAAGGAGACCAGATTAGACTCATAATGAGGCTGACCATGTTGAAGGAGACCAGATTAGACTCATAATGAGGCTGACCATGTTGAAGGAGACCAGATTAGACTCATAATGAGGCTCACCATGTTGAAGGAGAGCAGATTAGACTCATAATGAGGCTGACCATGTTGAAGGAGAGCAGATTAGACTCATAATGAGACTGACCATGTTGAAGGAGACCAGATTAGACTCATAATGAGACTGACCATGTTGGAGGAGACCAGATTAGACTCATAATGAGGCTGACCATGTTGAAAGAGACCAGATTAGACTCATAATGAGGCTGACCATGTTGAAGGAGACCAGATTAGACTCATAATGAGGCTGACCATGTTGAAGGAGAGCAGATTAGACTCATGTTGAGGCTAACCATGTTGAAGGAGAGCAGATTAGACTCATGATCAGTGGTGGTGAAAGTACCCAATTGTCATATTTGAGTAAAAGTATAGATACCTTAATAGAAAGTTACCCAGTAAAATACTACTTGAGTAAAAGTCAAAGTATTTGGTTTTAAATATACTTAAGAATCAAAAGTAAAAGTATGAATAATTTAAAATTCCTGATATTAACCAAACCAGACGGAACCATTTTCTTGTTTTTTTATTTACGGATAGCCAGGGGCACACTCCAACACTCAGACATCATTTACAAACTAAGCATTTGTGTTTAGTGAGTCCGTCAGATCAGAGGCAGTAGGGACGACCAGGGATGTTCTCTGTTTAGTGAGTCTGTCAGGTCAGAGGCAGTAGGTACGACTAGGGATGTTCTCTGTTTTCATCAGACTCTATTCTAAAATATTATTTTATTTTTGGAATGTAGTGAAGTAAAAGTAAAAGTTGTCCAAAACAAAAATAGTAAAATAAAGTACAGATTCCACAAAACAACTACGTCAGTAGTTCTTTTACTTAAGTACTTTACACCACTGGTACTGTTACAGCTGCTCTCTCCTTCTCAATGCCATGAACTAAACCAGTTACTGTGTTACAGCTGCTCTCTCCTCCTCAATGCAAGGAACTAGGTCCAAATCCCTATCCTCCGTGGTTTCCCCAACCTAAACTCACTGAGATGAGGTCCAAAGCCCTCTCCTCCAAGGTTTCCCTAAACTCACTGAGATGAGGTCCAAGGAGGTGAAGTCTATTAGAGGTGGTTTGGTTAACCACATCAGTATCCTTGCCTGAAGACTTGTTTGGTTTCCAAGCACTTTAATTTGTTGTCCATGTTTCTTGGAAAGAGACAGCAAAGTTAAGCCCAGTGTGTACCAGGTGGACAATGGGTTTGATCCAGACCCTGTCAGTGTGCCAGGTGGACATTGAGTTTGATTCAGACCCTGCCAGTGTGCCAGGTGGACATTGAGTTTGATTCAGACCCTGCCAGTGTGCCAGGTGGACATTGGGTTTGATTCAGACCCTGTCAGTGTGCCAGGTGGACATTGGGTTTGATTCAGACCCTGCCAGTGTGCCAGGTGGACATTGGGTTTGATTCAGACCCTGTCAGTGTGCCAGGTGGACATTGGGTTTGATTCAGACCCTGTTAGTGTGCCAGGTGGACTTTGGGTTTGATTCAGACCCTGCCAGTGTGCCAGGTGGACATTGGGTTTGATTCAGACCCTGTCAGTGTGCCAGGTGCACATTGGGTTTGATTCAGACCCTGCCAGTGTGCCAGGTGGACATTGGGTTTGATTCAGACCCTGCCAGCATGGCCAGAAATATATTCCAAGGTCAGTAACTTATAACCACAGAACCACCACAGAACTTTCATGCGTAACTAAAAACACCTAAGTATTAGATTTACTGCCATGGTCTAGTATGTCACCGCCTCAGATACCATTCACAATGCTGGCTGAGGTACCAGTAAAACATGACATATTATTTCCCAATTGTAAAAAATGGTTTTATCTCAGTGGGCTTTTCTATTGTTGAGGAATGCAAGAAGTGTTGTAACATAACTGCCTGATATGTGGGGGAAGGGAAGCTGCTCACTGATTGGCTGTAGTGAAAAGGGTCCCTCCAAAAATCTATCACTATTCCAACTGACATATCAAATTCTCCCCCAAATCTACCACTACTATGCCAAGCCTCCACAGACCCTGTGAACAAATCATTTAACATTCAAATATGTCATTTTAAATATCTCAATTCAATCCAGCTGGGCCTTTTTAACACAGACAGCTGTTCCTGCTTTAGATGTTATGCCTTTGTACAGATCTAGGATCAGTTCTCCTCCACAATGCATATACAGTACCGGTCAATTGTTTGGACACACTGTCGTGGAAATTTCCTGTATTTACCAAATCATGAGAGCAAACCACACACAAGTCAGAGTTATCACAAAGTCCATCTTTAATTATATGAGCTCCATCACAACCCTGTGACTCTCAGATCAATTCAGTGTCTATACATGAATTCTCTGAGAGTCCTTACACATTGCAACTGAGATCCTTTATAGCAAAGACACACATAGCCAGACAGCATTGGCCATAATTTATCGTTCAGCTTTGTCTCCTAAACTATGTTATTTTCTCAAACTCAGAACCATAAAACAAATCCTCATATCAACAGGCATATATCACATCCACCCTCTCTTGACAAGATCACAGAGACACATTGACTGGCACACAGACATTGTGGAGCTAAGAGATACACGCTTGACCTCTCCCCTTTCTCCGGCCCAAGTAACTTAGTCCTGACAGAGAACAGATAACTGCAAACCCGACCACAGTATTATACAAAAATAAACATTCTGATGAGAAGTAACTTACAAACATATGATGAATATAAAACATCTTACCTATGTTACCAACTAATTCTGATTATTCCCCAACAACACCTACAAATTCAATATTTATTCTTTATTTTAACTATTTTCTACATTGTAGAATAATAGTGGAGACATCAAAACTATAAAATATCTCATATGGAATCATGTAGTAACCAAAAAAGTGTTAAACAAATCAAAACAATGTTTTATATTCTTCAAGTTCATCATTTTAAAAGGCTAATTGATCATTAGAAAACCATTTTCAATTATGTTAGCACTGCTGAAAACTGTTGTTCTGATTAAAGAAGCAATAAAACTGTCCTTCTTTAGGCTAGTTGAGTATCTGGAGCATCAGCATTTTTATGGGTTCGATTACAGGCTCAAAATGGCCAGAAACAAATAACTTTCGTCTGGAACTCATTAGTCTATTCTTGTTCTGAGAAATTAAGGCTATTCCATGCGAGAAATTGCCAAGAAACTGAAGATCTCGTACAACACTGTGTACTACCTTCACAGAACAGCGCAACCTGGCCCTAACCAGAATAGAAAGAGGAGTGGGAGGCCCCAGTGCACAACTGAGCAAGAGGACAAGTACATTAGTGTCTAATTTGAGAAACAGATGCCTCACAAGTTTTCAACTGGCAGCTTTATCAAATAGTACAACAACAACAGTCTCAACGTCAACAGTGAAGAGGCGACTCCGGGATGTTGGCCTTCTAGGCAGAGTTGCAAAGAAAAATCCATATCTCAGATCGTTTAAAAGAAATAGGATTAAGATGGGCAGAATAACACAGACATTGGGCAGAGGAAGATTTGAAGAAAGTGTTATGGACAGACTAATATAAGTTTGAGGTGTTCGGATCACAAACAAGAACATTCATGAGATGCAGAAAAAATTAAAAGATGCTGGAGGAGTGCTTGACGCCATCTGTCAAGCATGGTGGAGGCAATGTGATGGTCTTGGGGTGCTTTGGTGGTGGTAAAGTGGGAGATTTATACAGGGTAAAAGGGATCTTGAAGAAGGAAGGCTATCACTCCATTTTGTAACGCCATGCCATACCCTGTGGACGGCGCTGAATTGGAGCCAATTTCCTCCTACAACAGAACAATGACCCAAAGCACAGTTCCAAACTACGCGATAACTATTTAGGGAAGATGCAGTCAGCTGGTATTCTGTCTATAATGGAGTGTTCAGCACAGTTACCAGATCTCAACCCTATTCAGCTGTTGTGGGAGCAGCTTGACCTTATGATACGTTAGAAGTGCCCATCAAGCCAATCCAACTTGTGGGAGATGCTTCAGGAAGCATGGGGTGAAATCTCTTCAGATTACCTCAAGAAATTGACAACTAGAATGCCAAAGGTCTGCAAGGTTGTAATTGCTTTAAATGGAGCATTCTTTGACGAAAGCACAATTATTATTCCAATTATAAATGATTATTTATTACCTTGTCAACGTCTTGGCTATATTTCCTATTCATTTTGCAACTCATTTCATGTATGTTTTCATGGAAAACAAGGACATTTCTAATTGACCCCAAACTTTTGAACGGTAATGTAGGTTCAACAGGTTTGAGCAACACAGAATTTAGAACAGTCACATTATTATAGATGACGTCCCACGCGGC